>NC_091432.1:146739340-147339340 GCF_964237555.1 Oryctolagus cuniculus | reverse complement strand
AAAAAAAAATTGTTCATGCTTTAAAAGGCCAGATTTGAATCTATGTCTCTTAGTCCCCAGAGCATCCTCATTTCCCTACAAGAAGCTGCTATCTTTAAATAGGCAGGGTCAGAACTCACACTCTAAACACAGCTATGAAGCAACAGAGCTAGGATTTGTGCCCAATCTTTCTGACTCCAGCACTTAAAACCTTAAGCACATCAATACCTAGGGTTTCTGACTCTTCCCAAGCAGTGGTTATCAATCTGGAGTCCAGTTCTATCCTGAGGAGAGTGTTGTATAAACTCATAACTGCTGAGAGAAAACAGGAAAAATTATTGGTCCTTTCTGATTAAAATGAATTTTCCTGGCATACAGGTGTCCTGGAGTGCAGAACACAGGTGATGGAAGGAGTCAGAAGCCTTTGTGGTGGCTGCATCCCAGAGCTCAGGTGCTCTGATGGGAACTGGGATGGTGCAACTCAGGGGATACACAGGGTCTAATGCCTGGTGGATAGGCATAGACAGGGCATCCCAGTGTAGCAAAGTGGAAGAGCTGGGGTCCACTAAGATCAGAAACCAAGAATTGATTGAAAGAATCGGGTTAAAGCAGAACTGATGACAATAACTGAAGTTGAAGACAACATTCGATATATTGTGAAATTAGCATCCTGGCCTGTAGTTTATGAACAAAGACACTAGAATTGAGAGAGTTTAGATGCCTTGTCCAGTGCCATAGAATCAGGATGTAACAGAACAAGAGTCACACCCTTAGAGCCTACAACAGCAAGATGAGGGCAAGAAACTTCTTTGAGTGAGAAGGTTCAGAGAAATCTAGGCTATCAGGAAATTTACCAGGGATCAGTGACAGCAGAGGGGCTAATTGCCTTTAGTGTGGCTGACAGAGGAAATGCTCAAAATTCAGGGCCCCTAGTCACACTGTGAAAGAGGAGAGAACACTTGATTTTAAATGAAGCCATTTCACTTTCATAGTATGAAGAGAAGGAAAACAAAACAGTAGATTGAACACTTTATCTTCAGGGAAATGCAAAAATTGTTGCAGGCGAAGGGTAGAAGGAAGACAGATGGGAAGAGAAAGGGGGAGGATGAAAGGAAGGAAGAAATGGGCAGTAAAGAAAGAAAAGGATGGAAGGAGAGAGAAAATAAGGGAAGGAGGCAGAATGGAATGAAACAAAAGAGAAACATGAAGGGCATGAGATCCATCACAAATTAGAGCCCTCAGCAGCGAAGTCATAGACAGCTGTCACTGAAGATTATTTTCAGATAATGAAATTAAATATACCCAATCTTCTGTACCCCTGTAGATCATGAGTTCTGGGAGATCATGGTCTACAATGTAATTTTGATAATTCTCCAAGGACATAGAACAATACTGTGCATACAGTGGGTATTGCATAAATAAAAGGTTGACACTGATTGATAGTCTCTTCCCTAAAGGAAATTGATCTCCAATTCAAATCTCTAACATAACACTGAGCAAGGTTAATCTTCATATCCCCACAGATAGAGACTAATGGGATGGGTCTAAGTAGGCAGAAGTGCATCAGGAAACCAAATTGGAAAATGATAGCTATTGTCACCTGGGGAATTACCAAAAGTGCATGCCACTCTTGGCTCCCAACTTCAATGTCTGAACATTTTTCCCCCAGAGGTATCAATAGATTGGTGAAATAACATGAATAAAAATGAAACATGCATGTAAGACTTTAATAAATTATTGGAAACAGTTATTAGCAAGTTTAGTCACGAACAACTCAGTTGTTTGCTTTTGGAAAATGATAGCTGCTGAAATTCTTAAAGTAACGGAAAGACAGTTACTACTCTATACTCTCAGGCCAGGCCCAAGACGATATGCTACCATATATATATACCAACATGTATTAAACAAACTTGCCTTAGCAAAATGGCTCAGGTACTTAGTAAACAAACATCTATTAGCAAGGTGACCCAAGAAGTTCATTCATATAACCTGTTCTATAAATTTGAAGTCCTAACTCTCTGACCTTTCAAGTGCTTCTGAATATTTTAGCCAGTGCACATACCCTAAATGCTATTAATTTTACCACTGAGAATCTAAATCTTATACCCATTATGCTCACTACAAGTTACCAGGGCTCCGATAGAAATATTTTTTGTGACATTCATTATACTGATTTACTAGAGTGCTAGCGTGAATAAGAACTAACTATGAATAAAAAGCATGCCTTTGATACTTATTATCTCTCAAGTGTGGTCTTTCTTATTCAATACGAGATGACCACCCCTGAAGTGTAAATTCCTATTTATAACAATTGGCTGCCTCTTAGCAGTAAGACTAGCTCAAACATTTCTGTTATACTACCTATGTGCTGATTATTCAAAGTTTATGAAAACCATGGTAACATAAATGATGAACCGTATTTGCTTATTTTTAAAAAGATATACATTTTTATTTATTTGAAAGGCAGAATGAGAGAGAAGGAGAGATAGGGGAAAAAAAGATATCTTCCATCTACTGCTTCACTCCCCAGATGGCCTCAAAGGCTGGGGCTGAGCCAGGTTGAAGCCAGGAGACTGGTACCAGCCAGATCCCACATGAGTGACAGGGGCCCAATTACTTGGGCCATCCTCTGCTGCCTTTCCAGGCACATAGCAGGGAACTGGATCAGAAGCAGAGCAGCAAGTACTTGAACTGGAGCTCTGACGTGGGCTGCCAATGTGGTAGGCAGTGGCTTAACCTGCTGTGTCATGAAACCAACCCTGAGACTGATCTGAATGGGATATGCCTCTTGTTAGGAAGATTATGATAGTGTAAAATGGAATTACTGAAACTACCAATGTTCACAAAAAAGAACCCAGTACTCATGGGATGATTAAATTGGCTGAGGCCAGCTGCCTTACATTGCTAAGCAACTTTGAACTTTATCCAGAAGGCAAATAGAGGCAATAAAACAATTTAAGCAAGTGATTATATTTTTTCATTGCTTTTTAATAAAGAAGTTAGGTAGGAGAAAAATAGATGAATTTCATGCTTACGTCTCATTTTCTAAAAATTTTATTTTTAGCCAATACATACAAATAATATGTATTTATGTGGTACTATGTGATATTTCAGTATACACACACACACATATATATATATATATACATATTACAATGTTCAAAAGAGAGCACACATATCCATTTCCTCAAACATGTATCATTTCTCTGTGCTGAAAGTATTCAAAATTCTTTCTTCTAGCTTTTATTTATAGAAAAATATACAATAGATTGTATCTTCAACCTACTGTGTGATAGATACCAGAACTTTCTTCTCGTATCTAACTATAACTTAGTACCCACCATAGTAGCCATCAGTAAGAAGATGGGTTGGAAACTGGAGTTTATTGAATCCATCTGAAGATGACAGGGTTCTGAGGTAGAGAAAGTAGTAGATGTGAGAAAGTTCTAATGGACACTACTTGGACATTAATTATATCTGAAGTGTTGACTATAGTGATGAAAGACTTGATACCTAGCAATGCTTGTGACAAAGAATTCAGGAGGGACTAAGAATGAAGGTAATTAGTTCAATATTGATTATGGTGAGATTAGGATGTGTACCACCTACGTAAGTGAAAATATTTATCAAAAACTAGAAATAGTGGTTGTAGAGAAATCGGGGCTAGAGATGGGGCTGGAGTTTCTTGCATGTAGATCATGATGAAAGCTAGTACTGAATCTATCTGGAGACTGTGTTAGGTGCGAAGCAAGAAACAAAAGGTATTGTGGATAGAATTCTGGTGAATTTCAACAATGTAAACTAAGAAAGTGGGTGGGGGTGGTGATGGATAATTTGTAAAAGTAGGAAGGGAACCAAAAACAAACAATAATCTCTTTTATATAAACTTCATGTTACAATTTATTCTGCTGTAGTAGAATCCTTGCCATCCCAACTACAAACTGATCTACTTAAAATATTTAATGTTGCACAGAAAAAGTATTGACCTTGACTTTGTACTTTTCTGTAAGAATCCGTCAAAATAGCCTTTTCTATAGTTAAAGCATTACCTATAATATTAATCAAATTACATGACTACATCAGAGGTTAAATTAATGAGGAAAGCCTTCAGAAATGATAATAATTTTCATGATGCAGTGAGGCAACCTATTTTACTTTAATTAAAAACAGATAATGACAGAGGAGTGTAAAAGAAAAATCTCAGCTACAATCATGTGTTCAGTAGTACAAAGAATGAAGGAAATTTTGCTTGGCATATACAGATGGTTAAAGTGACAAGGTTAGACTGAGAGGGATTCGGTATATTGCTTCTTTAATTCAGGGTCCTATTTGCATGCATTGGTTTAGGTTGGAAAGTACCAGCATCTCATGATGAGCTTGGGAATTTCTAGTGATCTCCCTGCAATTTCCTAACAGTGTCCATACAATGAGATGCCTGCCATGTGGATAAAAGTGAATAGCAAGGCATGCTGGGACAGAAATACTTGGATTCACTCTGTCAGCCCAGCTGTCCTCAATCTGTGAAGAGTCTGTTGCCCTCTGGGCTCTTGAACACAACAACCAAAGGCCATCAGTTCATGGATCCCATGTTCATTTCATCCAGTAAAGGAGTTGCTTCATCCACAGGGCAGCAAAACAATATGAAATTAGAGGAGGGAATCAAATCAATAGTCAGTCCAGCAGGAGACAGTGTGTGTTCTCCTTTGAGCTGTTAGCAGGTGCACTGAGTGAATACAGATAAGTTGATAAATGGCTGATTCGATAGACTGGTAGCAAACACATGCTTTGCCAGAGATGACTTTTTAAGTCACCATACATCAAACAGACAGTGTCAGCCTTTGAGGATAAACCTGTGAAGCCTTGTTGTGCTCTTTGAACTACCTCTGAGACCCAGAGACTGAAAAGGGGCCCGAGTGTTCCTCTGAATCCATTGGGAGGATTGAAAGCTTCAAAGAGGAGTGCCATCATATCCAAGGGGAAATACATTGATTGAAGGAACCAGTGTGAAATCGTCTTTAATAATTACCAGAAAGCTGGAATCGACTGGTGTTTTGCTGAGCTATATTTTATCTTTATTGGATTAACTGTGACACAGTAGGTTATGTCAAAGGGAATCTGCATGAATATTAAAAGTAAATGTGGTGTGAATAATAGATAACTTACATTAGATGCACCACCATGCAGTAATTTTTATTCACCTACATAATTAGATTAAAACAAATCTGCTGAATAAAATACATTGTCTTACTATAATCTGGTTTGAAAACACCCAAAAGTTATGGCCATAAGGATGTTTGCTGGTGCTTTATGTATAAATACATAATTCAACCTAAGAAATATTCTGCAAAATATTTTGGTAGTTACAGGAGTGTATGATTATGAATACTAAAAGGCTAGACTCAATAAGAAATATCCTTAAGGTCAAATAATACCCTACAATACCGACACCAAAGTAAAGCCATCAACACGCAACTTTTATGTTTATCTCTGGGAAATTATGAGAAAAGGTAAATTACTGAGGAAAATTAACCTCTGGGAAGCCCTTATCCATAACTTGAAAGCCCACTGTGATTATTTTCATGTGTCTGTTTTCATTTATCTATTTCAAGCTGCAAGATAAACTCATTTTTGAGGTAAGCCATATTATTACTCTTGTAGGCTGGGGAAGGTCTGCATTAATATTTTCCTGGTAAATCTCAAAGCCTGCCTGCCTTTAAGCTGGTGTCTCCCCACCTCCCAACTTGTCTCATCAGCTACTGCTGAAGAAATTCAGCTAACATTTGTTGTAACAAGAGATGGGTTCCAACATGGTCTAATTCCATCCAAGTGTGGATGCTGGAGACTCCATTATCCATATGTCTCTCTGCTCTTAGTCCCAGGAGACTTCTGAATATACTTAGTCATTGACAAAGACAGTGTCCAGGTAGGGAACTTTTAATACGGCTCAGAAAAGTCTCTGGAAGGAATGGCCATCACTTCTGCTGGTGACACAAAGGCGATATGCTGGCAGATACGAGTGGAGGGCTCCCCCCAGAGGACCACATGGCTCATCAAGCAGATGACAGGTGGGGCTTACTCTAGGGTTGATGGATGTGCTGTGGCTCCTCTCTGGTCCCCCATAGCTCACTGGTACTGGCAAAAGATGGTGTTGGACATCTATTTTCTCTCCCCTGTGCAGTTCCTTTCACAGCCCAATACTCCTTGGTTGGGTAGCCTCATTCCCTGATCTGCCCAGTCAGTTCTGGTCTACTCATTTGATTCCAGCCCATGATTAATAATGCCCTCTTTCACTGTGGAGAAGGACCCATTTGGACCCTAACTTATATGGCTTATTCCTGTCCAGGCATAATAGAGTGGACATTTTCCACCTCTCCAGCTTTCTTCTGCAATCTGCTATTATAGTACAAACTTGACTTCTTGCTTCTGATAGAGCCTTATGCTTAGATTCTTAAGAATTTTTTTTCTCCACAAAATCAGCTTTTGCAAATGAAAAAAATTTGGCCATCAAAGTCTGTCTGTCAGTTTCTGAGGCTGGTACCCCAAATTTGGAAACCCAAGACAGGACATTAACTGCTTTGTTTTCTCTTAAAGGTCCTGCCACTCTAATTTTCCTTGAGGTGATGTGCATGATTGACTATGGAAAGTACCCTACATGGGAAAGTCCAGAAAAGAAAGCCCAAGGGTTTTTAATATAGCTACTTCCTCACCATCCTCCCATTCTCTTCACCCTGCCTGCCTAGTATAAATTGTGTGGAAAACCCAATGAGAGCCATTTATTATTATTCACTAGCATTGAATAGTTACAAACACAGGTTATCTTGTGTACTTGCCATAATCCCTTAGGGTAGGTATTGTTATCATTCATTAACAGATGTGGTGAGGGATATATACAGAAGTTAAGGCAACCATACAAATTCATAAAACTTTTAAGTGCTTGAGCCAAAATTTTATTTCATAGCTCATGCACTTAAAAGGAGCTCTGAAAGACACAAGACTTGCAAATGTGTGACTTCCCAGCTTAATCAAAACACTGTCTAATGTTCTATTCCTGAGACAGAGGAGGGTACACTGGTAAATCTCATCAAAAACCCTTTGCCAAGAGCAGCTTCCAAGGGAGCCCATGGCCCTTTGGCCCTCTCCTCTGATAGAATGAGCCAGAGCACTGCCAAAGAAACACCCCCACCCCCCTGCCACTAATTATTCACTTCCATGTGATTTTCAGCTCCCAGGCAAGAGTAGAATGAAGGCAAGGGGACTGTTTGGCTAAAAGCAGCTGCACTTCTCTGCACAAGGCAGGGTGTAATCACAGCACCTGAGCTCCACCTACCGTGCTTCCCTCAGCTTGCCTTAAATCAAGGAGCCCAGCCGACCCAGGGCCCAGAGGGGTCTGCTCCCCACGTGCCAGCAGGCAGCTCTGAGGACCCCAGCTCCATGAACGGGCCATCAAAGAGACTGTCAAGATCTGACAGGCTGTGCTCTCTCACAGTTTTTCACAAGATGTGAAGGAGTTGAAGGGAATAACAACAGAGGTAAACCTGCAAATGTAATTTGGAGGTATGTCTGTAATGTGATGGACAAAAAACAATACAATCGGTTCTAGAAATCTAATTCAACGTGTTTGTTCGTCAGAGTAGAGAGCATTTCTTTTACTGGTCTCCCATAGGGGGGTTGACAAGCATGCGTACAAAGAATAACCAGCCGTTATAAGTGTAAAGTGCTTTAGGACAAAGCAATCACACCAAAATTATCCCAGTGATCTCTAATCTCCATCGTACAGTCAGTGTATGTGTGGACTTATACTGATATAATGGAATTGATATGTCAAAAGCAAGGATTTTTTTTTTCCTGATGGACTTAGGTGTTCCGCAGTGATGAATGAGGTCAGGTCTGGACAGGCAGCATTTATCAGAATTAACACAGATGTTTCCACATGTGGTGTTTGGGTTGCAGTTCTCACGGGTGGCTTTTATTGTTCCCTCCTCAGCATTTCACTGTCACGGCAGATGTTTCCTAAGTGTGTGCCCCTCGTATACCTTTACATTCCCTTGCAGAATGACAGTGGGCTGGGGTCTCCCGTGGGGTTACAGCCAGTGAATTTTGTATAAAAATTTTTGTCTTGATCAATGTAATGTATGCATGTAGCAGAAAATCAAATAGAATAGACTGCCTTACAAAATAAAGTGAGAGTCTGTCAGCTCACCACTTTCAGCTCCACTCTCCAAGGACAGTCATGGTTAACTATTTATGTGTCTAGCGCTTTTGAGCATTAGACATGGATCTGAAGAATATTTTTAGCACTAATTCTTGGCATACAAACTTGAGTTATGCTTAGTTTCACTTCCTGGTACCCTTAAAAATGATGCTCTTTACTGTCACCCCCACACCCATTTCCCCTTCTCTCAACTTCTGATAGTTGTATCATCATTTGAGTGCCTGGAATAGTTGCTTTGGCAACTACAAATGAAATCCAGAGTCCCTCATTTTGTGTTTCCTACACATTTGGAAATACTTCTTGAATCCCACATTTGTAAAAGGAGAGTTTTAAGTGCCCTTCTCCTTCCCTTTCCCTCCCAATCTATTTCAAGCATTTAGTTTTAACTTTTGCTTTCACCACAGGTTGTTTATACAAGTTACAAGCACTAGATATCTCAACAAGATTATAACCCTAGAAATAGAGTTCCTTGTGAACTCAAGGTTCCTGCTGCAATTCCTTTTCTTTGTTTGCAGTGTCTATGTCACACCCCTGCTGTTGTTTGTGTCACAGTGTTCCTATAATCAAATCCTGTAATCAAAATCAAAGTCACTGGTGAAATTTCTCCTTTATTGACCTGTACATAAATTCAAGTAATTTTATATTTTGGTCTGTTTTGACTCACAGAATTTTTCCGGATTTCTTATTGACTTAAAAAAAATAAATTATATCCCTTTACGGTGATAAAACACCCAGTGTTTTCCCAGCTCTTTGAATGCTCTTTTATTTGGTGTGCATGCTCATCTTTGAAGACATTTTACTTGGACCCCACTAACCTCATGTTCTGATTTGGAATCATTGTTTTGCAAACCTATCACTCTGTATTCTCTTATGATTTCCTCTTATTGGATTCATAAGGAGTCCCCCCTTTTGGGTACTGGAGTATATGTCCTAGACTGGTTTTGCTTTGTCAGAATTAGTGTGTGTGTGTGTGTGTGTGTGTGATTTAATGTGTCTTGATTAGTGTTTACTGATTCGTATAACAAAGATTTCTAGCTCGGCCGGCACCGTGGCTCAATAGGCTAATCCTCTGCCTTGCAGCGCCAGCATACGGGGTTCTAGTCCCAGTTGGGGCTCTGTCCCGGTTGCCACTCTTCCAGGCCAGCTCTCTGCTGTAGCCAGGGAGTGCAGTGGAGGATGGCCCAAGTGCTTGGGCCCTGTACTCCATGGGAGACCAGGAGAAGCACCTGGCTGCTGCCTTCAGATCAGCACGATGCAACAGCTGCAGCGCACTGGCCGCGGCGGCCATTGGAGGGTGTTTATAATTTCCAGGAATTATTCATGTCCTCTCTTTTTGCTCATAGCAAGATCATGACACACCATTTTGACTTTCTAAGAATACCAATTGTATTTTGTTCAAAAAGTATTTTTTTAAGATTTATTGATTTATTTGAAAGATAGAATTACAGAGAGAGGGAAAGAGAAGTCTTCCATCTGCTGGTTCAATCCCCAAATGGACACAACTGCCAGGGCTGGGCTAGGCTGAAGCCAAGAGCTTCTTTCGAGTCTCCCTGTGGGTATAGGGCCCCAGCACTTGGGCCATCTTCCATCGCTTTCCCAAGTATTTAGCAGGAAGTGGAGCAGGCAGAACTCAAACTAGCACACTTATGGGATGATGGCTTGCAGGCAGTGGCTTAACCCTTTGAGCCACAATGGTGGCTCCAAAAAGTTGTTTCTTAATTGAAATGTTTACAGATAATTATAGTTCATATGCAATGCTAAGAAATAACACAAAGAAACTCTAAGCATATTTTTCTAGTTCCACCCACCACAGCCATTTGTGAAACTATAGTAAAGGCTGGCACCGCGGCTCACTAGGCTAATCCTCCGCCTTGCAGCACTGGCACACTGGGTTCTAGTCCCGGTCAGGGCGCCGGATTCTGTCCCGGTTGCCCCTCTTCCAGGCCAGCCCTCTGCTGTGGCCAGGGAGTGCAGTGGAGGATGGCCCAAGTGCTTGGGCCCTGTACCCCATGGGAGACCAGGAGAAGTACCTGGCTCCTGCCATCAGATCAGCGTGGTGTGCCGGCTGCAGCATGCTGGCCGCAGCGGCCATTGGAGGGTGAACCAACGGCAAAGGAAGACCTTTCTCTCTCTCTCTCTCACTGTCCACTCTGCCTGTCAAAAAATTAAAAAAAAAAAAAAGAAACTAGTAAAATACCACCACCAGGATATTGAAAATTGAGTTACCTTATTCAAATTTCCCTAGTTTTATACAGAGTGGTGTGTGTGTTTGTATGTGTGTGTGTGTGTGTGTCTTTAGTTCTATACAATTTCATTGCATGTGTAGGTTTGTGTATCCATAACCATCATCAAGATATTAAACAGTTATATCATCACAAGTATATCCCTCATGGTGCATTTGAACAAACTTCTCACCTTCCTTCCCAAACAAAAGTACCTGAGCCATCACCAGAGTGCAGGAAGCTGGAATTCCAAGTGGAGCCAGGACATAAACCTAGGCACTCTGATAGGGATGCAGGTGTGCCAAGTGGCATCCTAACCACTGAGCCATATGCCTGCCTCCGTTGCTGAGTTTTGAGGATTCTTTACATTTTTCATATATTAAGCTCTTCTTGGGTATGTGGTTTACAAACATTTTATCCCAATCTATAATTTGCTTTTTTAAAAAAAAAAAAGATTTATTTATTTATTTATTTGAAAGGCAGAGTTACAAAGAAGCCGAGGCAGAGAGAGAAAGGTCTTTCATCCACTGGTTCAACTCCCCAGGTGGCCGCAATGGCCGGAGCTGGGCTGATCTGAAGCCAGGAGCCAGGAGTTTCTTCCGGATCTCGCACGCAGATGTAGGGGTCCAAGGACTTGGGCCATCTTCTACTACTTTCCCAGGCCATAGCAGAGAGCTGGATCAGAAGTGGAACAGCCAGGACTCGAACTGACACCCATATGGGATGCTGGCACCACAGGCAGTAGCTTGATCTGTTACACCATGGCCCCGGCCCCTATAATTTGCTTTTTTATATAAGCTTTTGGAGGGAAAAAGTTTTAAATATTAATAATGCCCAGTTTGAAAGGGGAGGGTTGTGGTTGGGAGGGACGTTATGGGGGAGAAGCCATTGTAATCCATAAGTTGTACTTTGGAAATTTATATTCATTAAATAAAAGTTAAAAATAAAAAAAATAATGCCCAGTTTATCAATTATTCATTTTTCCCCTTCTCCATGTTTTTTTCATCTTACAAATCTTTATGTATTCCTAGATCTCCCAATTTTATACTATGTTATATTTTCTGAACATTTTATAGATTTTTATTTTACAGTTAAATCCATTTTGAGTTAATTTTTGTTTAACGCATGAAATTTCATTAAAGGTTCTTTCACAGGGGCTAGGAGCTATGGATTGTCCAGTGGCTCTAGTGCCATTTGACAGGGAAGCCATCTTTTAGCAAATGACTTTGAATCCTTACCAAAACCAGTTAGGAAAATTTGTGTGGATCTATTTCAAGGTGTACTATTCTGTCTCTTATATCCATGGGTCTCTCCCTCTGTCAGCGTAATACTGTTTTGATTGCTATAGCTGTAGAGTAGGCTTAATATGTGATAAGCAACTTCCCTAACTTTATTATTCATTGTAAAGGCTATTTTTGCTAGTTTAGGGCTTGTGCCTTCCTATATGAATTTTAGTATACTCTTGTTTATGTCCATAGAAACATTTTTTGGAGGATTTTGATAGGAATTGCATCAAACTGATAGGTCAGTTTGGGAAAAATTGACATCTTTACTAGTTTAAGTCTTCCAATTCATAAACACTGCATATCTCTCCACTTAGCTGCTTTAATTTCTTTCATCAGCATTTTATAATTGCCAACATATATAATCTATCTATCTATATACATATAGTTAAGTATATGACCATTTTATTTTCTTTGAAGTAATTGTAAATGGTACTGTGCTTTTTATTTCTTGTTCATTTTTAACTATAAAAATCATCACTTGTTTTTGTGATGTTATTGTGATATGGATGAACTTTTTAGTTCTTGGTGTTCTTTTATAGATTCCGTGGGAATTTTGTGTGTAGACAATTATTATGTCATATGCAAGTGAAACAACTTTATCTCTTCTATTCCAATATATGTCTTTTACTGCATTTAATTTACTTATTCCAATAGCTAGGACTTCCAACACTATTCTGAATAAGAGTGGTAGGAATGGACACCCTTGACTTATATTTAATTGTAGGGAGAAAGTATTCAGTCACTATTAAGTATAATATGAGTCTTAGGGTTTTTTTTGGTACATGCTGCTTATCAAGGCAAGGTAATTACCCCCATTCTTAATTTGTTGATTTTTTTGTCATTAATATATGTTCAATTTTGTAGATTTTTTGTCTTAATTGATGTGATCAAATGCATTTTCTTGATTAGCTTGTTGATATAGTCTATTATGCTGATTAAGTTTTGAATGATGAGCAAGTCTTGCTTTCCTGGAGTAAATCCAATTGGCCATGGTATACAATTATTTTCTATATTGTTTGACGCAGTTTACTAATATTTTGGTGAGGATTTTTGTACCTAAGTTCAGAAGAGATTATTATGGTTTGTGGTATCTATATTGTCCTGTCTTGGGGTTGGTATTAGAGTAAGGCAGGACAGGCAAACAGAGATCTGCCATCCATTGGGTCACATCCCAAATCCTTGCAACAACCAGAGTTGAGATAGGCCAAAACAGAGCCAGGAATTCAATCTAGGTCTCCCATGAGGGTGGTATGGGCCCAAATGCTTGAGCTACTCCTACAGCCTCCCAGGGAGGGCAATAGTAGCAAGCTGGAATCAGGTGTAGAACTGGGACTCAAACCTAGGCACTCTTTTTTTTTTTTTTTTTTTTTTGGACAGGCAGAGTGGACAGTGAGAGAGAGACAGAGAGAAAGGTCTTCCTTTGCCACTGGTTCACCCTCCAATGGCTGCCGCGGCTGGCACACTGTGGCCGGCGCACCGCGCTGATCCGATGGCAGGAGCCAGGTACTTGTCCTGGTCTCCCATGGGGTGCAGGGCCCAAGCACTTGGGCCATCCTCCTCTGCACTCCCAGGCCACAGTGGAGAGCTGGCCTGGAAGAGGGGCAACTGGGACAGAATCCGGTGCCCCGACCGGGACTAGAACCCAGTGTGCCGGCGCCGCAAGGCAGAGGATTAGCCTATTGAGCCGAAGCACCGGCCCAAAACTAGGCACTCTAATGCGGGATGTAGGAACCACAATCAGCACCTTAACCATTGCACCAAGCACTTGCTCTTGTATTCCTATATGTCTTAACAATCACAGAGTAATCTATAGTCTCTATTTCCAATTACTGTCTATAACCAACTATGATCTGAAGGCCACATTTAATATGCAGCATTATTCTGGAAAGCTATGTTGTCTAAAGTTTCATGTTGCAGAGCTATAGTTAGCCAAGAAATAAGACTTCTCAAATTGACCTTGAATATCACAGATTATAAAATATTACATGAATGAAATCCTTGTAAACCTCCTTAGACCATCTTGTCTTTTTAGAAAGTGGGGAAGAGATTTGTTTTCAGTGCAAAACTATGTGCATCTCAGTGAAGAATCTACCTTATATAATTGAGTGTATTATATCAGATTTTCCTGAAGCATATCCTGCTACAAAATGCAGGCAATACATTAAGAGAGTGTTCTTGATGCCATGTCCTTTAAAGGAGGGAGTAAAACTGGATAAAGAAGGGGTAAGAACTGAACAAGGATGTTGTCTGTCATTCATAAGGACTCTGGAGCCAAAATTGTACCACAGAGTTGTATTTCCCTGAGGCAAGGGCTGACCTTTTGTACCCTCCTGTCATTCAGCCATTGGCTATGGCCCTCTTTGGGACAGAGCATGATACTTAGAACCTTGTCAGACAAAATCAGTCCCTGCAGAGCAGAAAGCTATCTGGAATTGTTAGACCCACCTTCTCAGCAGCCTGTTGAAGGGCACTGGGTGTGGCATCAAAACAATGTCCAACACCATCTGAACACAGACTCATTTGTTTCTCAAATTCCATAGCCTCCATCCAGGCTCCAGTGGCAGTTACTCCAGAATTCTATGTTCAAAATCCCAGGTAAATTTTCACTAGGAGGATTTGTGTGTCAAACTGCAGGACTTGCTGTCACACTTGGATCCTACACCATAATAGATGTCATTTCCATCCTCTATCACCTATTCCTAACTGGTCTCATTCATCTGCTGTTCTGAGTGATCTTTCAGTGGAGTGGCTCAGATCTCACCACTAATGGGTCACAAGCCTTTGGAAGGCCATGGTTTTTGTACTTGCCAACTTACAGTTAAAAGTGAGCAAGTTAAAAGAGTACCAAGAGATGCCCTCATATTACCAGACATATTTCCTCTCCTCCATGATTTTGGTGCATTTCTACTATTTATGATGATCAGAGACAGTTCACTCCTTTTTGTGATTACTTCCTTTTTTTTTTTTTTTTTTTTTTTTTTAACAGGCAGAGTGGACAGTGAGAGAGAGAGACAGAGAGAAAGGTCTTCCTTTTGCCATTGGTTCACCCTCCAATGGCCGCCGCGGCTGGCACGCTGTGGCCGGCGCACCGCGCTGATCCGATGGCAGGAGCCAGGTACTTATCCTGGTCTCCCATGGGGTGCAGGGCCCAAGCACTTGGGCCATCCACCACTGCACTCCCTGGCCACAGCAGAGAGCTGGCCTGGAAGAGAGGCAACTGGGACAGAATCCGGTGCCCCGACTGGGACTAGAACCCGGTGTGCTGGCGCTGCTAGGCGGAGGATTAGCCTAGTGAGCCGCGGTGCCGGCTGATTACTTCCTTCTTAATACAAGGAGCTCAGACTCATCAGGCAGGTGCCTTAATAAATCAAGCAAGACTTTGTGTTCTCTAATGATAAAGTGTCTCCTCATCTGAGAATGGGAACCATCAGGCTTAACAGTCTGAAGCTGTGGGATGAGAAGCATAAATTCCCCCAAGAAGGTGAGCGTAATGAAGAGCAGGACTGCCTCTAGTGTCTACCTGTTGATTTCCAGAACCATGGATTCTACCTACTTTGGAATCAGTCTCACATAATAGACCCCTCCATTTGTGCCTTGACACTCTGAGATCCAGAGAAGTTCAGATGCAGTACTGGGGATATTAGGAGCATGAGTGTCTTAGATTAGAAACCCATAAAAAGATTCTGAGGGGCCAGCATTGCAGTGTAGCAGGTAAAGACACCGCCTGCAATACCAGCATCCCATATGGGGTTCAACTGCTTGGATCCCTGAACCCACATGGCGGTCCTGGATGAAGCTCTTGGCTCCTGGCTTTGGCCTGGCCTGGCCCAGCACTTGCCATTGCAGCCATCTGGGGAGTGAACGAGCTGATGGAAGATCTCTCTCTCTCTTCCTCTCTCTCTCTGTTTCTCTCTCTGTGTTTCTCTTTCTTTATCTCTCCCTCTCTCTCTGTAGCTCTGCCCTTCAAATAAACAAATAAATCTTTAAAAAACATTCTGAGACAAGGTTTGACTATAAGAAGCTTGTTTGTGCGGCGATTGCAGGACTCTCTCATAGAGGAGTGAGGAAATAAAACAGGGAAAAGGAGAAAAACAATACATATGTATTAATGAACAGGTTGCTACTTTGGCAACCCTGACCCAATCCCAAGACAGACTTATGGAAAGACTGTGGAAGACATCTCAGGATTTCCCACCGGGAGAGGACAGGGAGCCATAGTGTTGTTCTCCAACTCCCATGCATACTTTATTGAGGGACATTCTGTAATTCCATTTTGCTCTGTGAGTGGGAGAGAAAGGCCCTCAGGGGAAGAGTTGCAGAAGTCCCAGCAAGACACTATTGGCACAGGAATGATGAATGCCAAGGGCGGGAGCATGGAGAGCACCTGCTAAAGTAGGTACCCTAAATACAATGAACTTGAGTGTCTTCCCTTCTGTAGCAAAGGGGTTTGTAAGAGAGATTTAGTTTGGGTTAGTTACAGAGAAGAAAGTGTTAAAAGACAAACTGAGACCAGTTAAAACTGACAAAGTTTACTTTGACAAGAAAAAGGTTTTAGAACAGAAAATTGTTCTTAGTGCCCTATCCCACAAGGTTATATTTATAGCTAGAGAAAAGGAAGTGATATACAGAGACATCCTGATTGGCTAAAGTTTGCTTTTGCTGTATATGGTCATGTTTTGGCAACTTTCACCCTCTGGTTGGCTGGTAATTCTGCTGTCATGATTGGCTGAGACTCAATTGCTGGGTTACAAGTGTAAATCCCTAGGTTAGGTTACAATTTGTTTACGCATCCAGTTAGGATACAGTTCCCTAAGTAGGGAGGCTACTTTGAACCAAATTTTATCACTCAAGTATGAAATTTGGTTTAGGTCAAACATCAATTTAAAATGTCGTATTTCTTGTACATGGGATTGTGCGGACATTTGTATACCATTGCATTCATAGTTCACTTTGCTATGGGAAAATCAATTCAGACTGTCGCTACATTCACACAGAGCCATGAGGAGAATAAGTGGTCTGGAGAAGCTATAATATGGCTCCCAGTTGGCTTCATTTTTTCCCCATGTAAGAAGGCAAATACCTAATTTGAAAGAGTTTAGTTTCTTCTAATGCTAATGTAAAATGCATTAAAGTTCTGGGGTAAGAGGAACTATAAAATGACACCGTAAAATTTGACAGATCTCAATTTACTGGTAAAGGAGTACAAATGGCAAGCATCAGAACTGCATTAGCCAAAACCCTGTAATTACAGATATTTAATAAAATTAATTTAGTGGCCAATAACGTGAAATTTTAAAAGCACATGTAAGGATCAAATAAAATGGAATAGAATCAGAGTGCATTTTAGACTTTTAAGGAAATAATAGACTAATGATTTCTGCAGCAACTTTATGACAAAACAACTCCAGACCTCATAGATGCTCTGAACTGAGTCTGGAATGCTAAGGCAAGCACACACCCAAAATGTGCTTTGTTTGAGGGAATGAAGGTAATTGTAGCTTTCTTATTTGAGATGGGTAATCACAAAGAGTTTCACCAAAAGAGAATAATATGGTGCAGTGTAATGAATATAAGACTTGGCCAGAGGAATTCAATTTTTGGATATATTTTCAGCATTTACATAAGTAGGAAAAATTGAGGAATTTCCTAAACCACAGAATATATTCCTGAGAGAAGCAAGGATATATTTCTGTAAACATTGTTGCAGGATTATACTGATAATATGCTCTTACATAAAAGTACTATGTAAATCACATATATTCAGCATGATGAAGGCCTTAGTGTATGTTTCAGTGATAAAAGTGAAGAGTTAAGACAATTAACCAGATGCAACATATAAATTCACACTACACAATTAGAAAGCTGAGATGGATAGTAATGGTGATTTTGTGTGGATTATTGATAACAGGAAATTTTTTAACCATGGTGATAGATAGAGACTTCTAGTGCTTACTTATTATTTATCAGGTTCCCTGATCTGGATCTATGGGAGAATTTTCCATGTAGTCTCGGAAATGGAAAGAGCTATGTGACAAATTCTAGGCCAATGGGCTGTCAGTGACATGTGGCATTCCAGGGCTGAAGCTTGACTTGCCAGTGGACATCCTGCAGAATTCTCCCCTGCCCAGGTGACAGGAGGACCCAGTTGAGATGGTGGAGACAAAGGTCCATGCAGCCTGTGTCACTGAGTTCCTAAATGGAGGAGCATTACCCTGGCGAGTCACCTGGCCCCACAATGGAGTCTACACAAACGGATAATAAACTACGATGCGTTGAGTTTGTTTAATTGATTTTACTGCCACACCATAACTCAGCCAACCCTGAGTCCTGTAATCACTGAGATTATTGTCAAGGTCTACTGTACTCCTACTTATGACTCAGCCACAGAGTTCTGCATATGTTTACCTTTGAGCATTTGTATCTCTTGAATGCTGCTTGTCAATGAAACCATTTTACTACTGCTCAGATGCTTTGGTTCACTAACTTGTCTTTAGGCTGTATCTCCACACTGCTAGAAAAGTTGTTTTCGGTAAATTCAGTAAATGGAAAAAAAGGTACTGTCCTTCACTCACAGATGTGTTTCCACAGACACTCTCAGGGTCACTACCAAATTTTCTATATTCCAAAGTTTATTTTATATTGCATATTAAGTAAGTATATAATACATTTGAATTGCAATGTAGTTTCTAATATATGAAGATGGACATGACTTTGTTATTACATATGTATTATCTCACATTTATTTAAAAGAATTTGGTATACAAATGATGAATTATTGGGGCTTGCACTGTGGTATAGTAGGCTAAGCCTCTACCTGCAGCACTGACATCCCTTATGGGCACCAGTTCATGTCCCAGCTGTTCCACTTCTGATCCAGCTCTCTGTAATGGACTGGGAAAGCAGTAGAGGATGGCCCAAGTGCTTGGGCCCCTGCACCTGTGTGGGAGACCCATAAGAAGCTCCTAGCACCTAGCTGTGGATCAGCCCAGCTCTGGCCATTGCAGCCACTGGGGGAGTTAACCAGTGGATGGAAGACCTTTCTGTCTATCTGCCTGTCTGTTTGTCTCTCTCTGTAACTCTCCATCTCAAATAAATAAATAAAATCTTTCAAAAAGAGAAATTATTCTCCAATTTCCTTAACTGGCCTTATTCCACAGCAAAAGACATTGCTGTGAAATAATCCCAAATGGATTGGTATCAAACACAATGGTATTGAACCTATTCTTTTTTAAATATCATAAAATATGCATTATAGGTTAGTAAAATAAGCAACCAGAAAGATATACACAAAATCTCCATAGCTTTGGGTTCACTTTTTATGTTCTATTACCATGTCTATATGATGATAAGTGGGGAATTGTTGGCCATTCCAAACACACTATATCAGGAGAGACAGGTAACACTGGAGAAGGAAGCTTGTAAAGGGATGATGAGAACATTGCAAATGGCTTTCAGTTAATTAGAAAACAGAAAATAGAGGCTTCAAAAGTAAAACCATAAAGAATATATCATTTTAAACTACAACGGATTATCAAGCATACATTTGATGTTTGATTTATCTTTTTAATTTTTGTGGATTTATTTATCAATATAAAGAGAACAGACTTCATAGGTATAATTCTAAGAATATACTGATACTTCCCTCCTCCTTCCCCCCATCCTCCTCCTCCTTCCTTTCTTTTTTTTTTCTTTTCATTTCTTTGCAAAAACGTACTTTCAATTTACTTTACAATCACAGGCTTAATGCATCTCCAAATAAAAAGTTCTACAAGTAAAAAGTAGAAAGACCACTGTTCTGCAGGAATATAGACAAGGGTTATAAATAAGAATCAAATCACAAGATGTCGATTTTGCTTATATACATCGTTTTCTTTTTGTACCCTGTATGTTAGCTACTACAAATCAGAGAAAACATATGACATGCGTTTTTTTGGGGTCTGGTTTATTTCACTAAGCAAAAACATCTCCAGTTGCATCCATTTTGTTGCAAAAGACAGAATTTCATTCTTGTTTATGGCCGAGTAGTATCTTTTTAGAGAAGTGACTGGAACAGAATAGCCGATATCTACAGTGGAGAGGGGCCACAAGGAAAGTTTCTGAAAGGGACACTATTTACTGCATGACTTTGGAACTGCTATTTAAATAAAAGGCCAAGATTATTGGTTTGGTGGTTTGGAGTTTTGTTTTTGTCCCTACTTACGATAAAGGTTAACAGAGGGGTGGTCAGAACCTGGTACCTGGACCAGCAGTGGTGCATCATCTGAGAACATTTTACAGTAGCAGCTCAGCCCTATTCCAACCTGCTCAACCAGCAACTAGGATTGGGACACAACAATCTGACAAGCCCTGTCTGATGTCCTAAAGTTTGAGAAACACCGGATGAAGGGTTTTTCCTTAGAAATATGCAAACACACACACTCTAATCCGTTAAATGTAAACATAATATTCAAGGATCAGACAGAAATACAGCACCTGTAAGACCTATATGTTTTACTTTCTCAGGTCAAGATCTGACACCCTAAATTTTAAAATGGAGCCAGTTTTTATGTTTAAGTGATAAACTCTTGAAAATACGAGATTTATATTGGAAGTGCTGACATAATCTTAAGGCTAGCACTGCAAATGGTGGTGCTATAATTAAGCTTCGATCTCCTTTGGAAAAAAAAAAGAGATGAAAATGTGAAGAAGGAGGTTACTGTTCAATGAACTGCTCTGTCATTTGCCGCAGTGATTCTTAATTGTGTCTCATTACGGCAAGATGATCATTACTCTACTTGTCTGTCTGATTTAGAGACCACTAAAAGTGTCTTGTAACACGCAGCGTCTCCCTTGCAACAGTCCTTTGGCTCTCACCCTCATTACTCAGAATCTGTCCAATTATTTGTCATTAAAGTAATAAAAAGGACTGCAGCAGAAAATGTGGGAGGTAACTGTTGGAGGTCTGCCCGGGGAGGAAGGAAAAAATGCAAACTGTTTTCAAGGCACTGGGAAGGTGACATCGTTAATTAAGTGTTAGGGAATATGCAAATAAGTCCCACTCTCAAGAGACAGTAATAAAACTGAGAAAACATTATTATCACTGCAAGTAAGGGAAGGCCCACGTTACCCCATCTGGAAGACTGTGTCATTTTCTGCTGGGAACTCACACAAGATGGGGAGGGAACTGGAAAAGAGTTGAAGGTGGAATTGTTCGGGGCCAATGAGCATACTCAGGCTGTTAAGAGTTCAGAATTAAGGTGTCAACATGGAGGGCCAGTGGATTACAACTTTTAATGAGGGATGTTTGTCTAATCTCAGGATTTGCACACCCAATTTCCTCTGCAAAATGAGAGAACTCATCAGTGGGCAGTGTATTTGTAGGTTAAAGGAAGGGGAGAGGAAAAGAGGGGGGTCTGGCAGCTGGCATAGTAGGCATCTTGGGTGTTGTTTTAAAGGTGGTAATGAAGCAAAGCACTTAGGGGAACATGGACATTTGCTTATTTTTTAGAAATATACCAAGCAGAAACCTCTAGGCTCTTGCTCAAGCTGAAGCCTCTGCCTGGAATGTCTTTTCTCCAATTCTCTCTCTCTCTCACTCTCTTTCCTCTCTTCTTTAAAGATTTATTCATTTATTTGAAAGACAGAGTTACATAGAGGCAGAGAGAGAGAAAGAAAAAGAGAAAGTCTTCCACCTGCTGGTTCACTCCCCAAATGGCAGCAGTGGCCAGAGCTGGGCCAACCTGAAGCCAGTAGCCAGGAGCTTTTTCCAGGTCTTCCATGTGGGTGCAAGGGCCCAAGGACTTGGGCCATCTTCTACTGCCTTCTCAGGCTGTAGCAGAGAGCTGGATCAGAAGTGGGGCAGCTGGGACTTGAACCAGCACCCATATGGGATGCCAGCACAGCAGGCGGAAGTTCTACCCAGTATGCCTCAGCACCGGCCCCCCTTCTCCCTCTCTTAACCCAACCAACTCATTCCTTAACTTTCAAAGTTCAAAGTGTCACTGCTCAGGAAACCTGTTCCTGGTTCCCATCCCAGACAAGTAAAATAAAACAAAAATAGTGAGCTTGCTTGACAAGCACAGCCCCAAGGCAAATTCTCTTGCTTTTGTAGTTCATTTAAGTTACAGATTTTTATGAGACCTTCCTAAATGGGAATATTGGATCCATACCTAACCATAGGCTTTCCCAGATACTTTCATTTGATCACATCGGAAATTAATGCCTTCCTCAATAACATGCAGAAACTGTCATCTTGCAAATTGCATTAGTTAGAAACTGCTGTGGGGCCGGCGCTGTGGCACAGTGGTTAACGCCCTGTCCTGGAGCACCAGCATCCCATACGGGCACTGGTTTGAAACCCGGCTGCTCCACTTCCTATCCAGCTCTCTGCTATAGCCTGGGAAAGCAGTAGAAGATGGCCCAAGTCCTTGGGCCCCTGCACCCACGTGGGAGACCCAGAGGAAGCTCCTGGCTCCTGGCTTCAGATCGATGCAGCTCCGGCCGTTGCAGCCAATTGGAGAGTGAATCATTGGATGGATGATCTCTCTCTCTCTCTCTCTCTCTCTCTGCTTCTCCTCTCTCTGTGTAAACTCTGACTTTCGAATACATAAATAAATCTTAAAAAAAAAAGAAACTGCTGCTTAGCAAACCATCCCAAAACTTAGGACTGTAAAATAATAAGGGTTTATTATTTATTCCAGAGTTTGTGTCTTGGTTGTATTCACCCATGAACTTTGATTGCCTGGAAGATTTACTAGGTAACTCTGCTGTTGGGCTTCCTCAGGTGTTTGAGTGTCTGCTGGCTTGAAACGGCCAGAGAAACTCCTTGGCATGGACAAATGAGCTTTCTTCCTTCGTGGGCTCTCTGATCCTCCAGTAGGATAGCATAGGCTTATTCACAGGCTAGTGACAGGGTTCTTAGAGAGAGTGGAAGCAGAGAAATCCTCTTGAGGCATATTTTGCAATCCAGATATGCTGAGAATTGCCTAAATCATCAAGTGCTGGTTCATGCCTCAATTTATCTCTTTCCTTTTGTATTTTATTAAAAGTAGCAAAAAAGGCATCAGACCATGCCTTAAATGGTTTGCTTGGAAAGCTCTTCAGTTAAGGATTCCAGGTTGTCGCTGCAAAGTCCTGTGTTCCACACACTGCAGGATGGACTTCAGCTAAGTGTGCTGTTTGTATGTAACCAGGATTGTGCTTTCTCCGTGTGCTGATACGCTCTCACTCCCCCTCTGAGTCCTCACTGGCCACGGTCTACTCAAGGCAAACTAGGCCTGTTTTCCCATGCACCTTAAACTTCTTACAGCCTCCACCCACTACCCAAATTCAAAGCCACTTCTGAATTTTTAGTTACTTGAGTTACAACAACCTACTCCCAGTTCTGAAATCTGTATTACTTTCCTGAGGTTATTGTAACAAATTATCACAAACCTGGTGGCTTAAAGCGATAGAAATGTATTCTCTCACAGTTATGGATGATAGCAATTTAATCTCTGGAATGTATTCTATTATTCTAAGGGAATAAATTTCTCTGGAGGCTAGAAGTTAAAAAATCTAGTTATGTCATGTTCCCTCGAGGATTTGGGGGGGGGGGGCATCTTTGTTTCTCTTAGCTTGTGGTGGCTCTGGACGTGTCTTCATTTGTGGCCACATCACTCTGACCCTCCTCCATGGTTACATCATCTCCTTGTCTTCCGTCTCTTATAAGGATACTTTTCATTGAATTCAGTGCACACCCAGACAAATCCAGAATGATTTCTCTTCTCACCTCAAGATCTTAATTAGATTGGCAAGCCATTGTTTTTCCAAATAAAGTGACATTCAGAAATTCTGTGGACTAGGATGCGAATACATCTTTCTCAGGGCTGCCCGTCATCCCAGAACACCTGCCGTCACCTCATTGCCATGATGACTCAGCTCTGATGATGGTAATAGCTTTTATCTTCCCTTGATGCAGATGGAAAGCAGAGGCCTGGCAAAATGATAAACAACAGGATGCAAACCGGGACTGCAAAGCATAGCAATTTTGTTTCCCATTCCATGTCCTTTCCTATTCTTGGCCTATTTCACTCAGTGGCTTGAATTGGGAAATTACATGAGGAAGCACGTTTTAGAGCACTTTAGTGACGGATTCTGAGAACTAAAAACAAGGGCAGTGAATGACTCTGGAATCATCAAATTTTGTTGCCCATGCCCCAGCCCTCACCAATCCACATGACTTTCTTTTTAGTAGTCTTAGCTATCTTTTGTTGCATAACAAACCAAGCCAAACTTAATGTCTTAAACAAAAATGTATTGAATATTACTATCTAGGGTTGGCTATACATTGTATTTGACTTACTATCCATCAGATGGCAGTTAATACTGGCTGCTGTCTGAGAGCTCAACCAGGCTGTGGCTGGGGAGCCATGTCTCTTCACAGCATGGGCATGTCTTGCAGTGCTTTGGGATCTCATGCAGCATGGTGACTTGATTCAAAGAAGGAGCTTCTCAAGAGAAGGAAGCAAAAAGCTAACTTTTCTAATGACAGAAATGTTTACATGATCAGTTCAGCAGTACTGTTTGGGTCAAAAAAGTCAGAAGACCAATTCAGACTTAAAGGGAAGGAGAAATGAATTCCAGTTTCTAATGGAAGAGTGTCATGAACCTAAAAAGATTGGAGAAATTGTGATAGCTTCTTTGGAGACTGGTTACCTCAATCTTTCTATCTCCATTGCGCCAGAAGGGCTACCATGATGGTTGCAAAAGTATATTTGACTGAATGGGATTTGGTCATTGAAATACAACCCCTTTGTTGATTACCAAGACATTTGCTTGGCTGTAGCGAGTCTAGGTCTATTCAGCAAAGTGGCTGCTTTTTCCACATTTGCTCTTTCTCTGTTAGAATTTCCTCATCTGCAGAAGAAAGATAATATATCTTGCCTTTTATTATTCTTGCAGTGTTATGGGGGTCAAATGAAATATGTGTGAGGCTACTATGGAAAATATAGAGTACTGTGTAAATGTAGTTTTTCCTAGAAAGTGTGCTCACTTCCACCTACTTTGACTCCAATCCTTATCTTCATTTGGGAATCTGACAGACCTATGGCCATGAAACCCAAGCTCAAAGAAGTCGCGCTCCCAGGAACTATTCTAAATAGAGGAAATAGTGATAAAAGCCACATTTTTTGTGTGATGAGAAGAGCTTAATGTTGTAATACAGGTCATCAGATATTATCACTTCTGTATCACATTTGCTGGACCCTCTCAACTATCAAACATGAGGTGCTAAGAATCAGTCCTAGGTACTGCACTACTCTATATTCGTTTTCCCAAACCCTCCAGGAGGGAGGAAGAAGAGTACCTGATCACTGTAAGTGGGTGAAATGAATGGTCAAAAAATAAGGTACAAGGTAAATAATAGACAAATTATCAAGTGTATACTGACATTATATAAAACACTGGCATTTTTCTTTGCTGCAATCTGTTGAACCATATCATCCTGATAACCAAATAATGAATCACAATCCATTTATGAAATTTCCGTGTATTTAATACTAACCTTTTCTTACATCTCCTCAGTACCTTGATCATGACAACATGTGCACACAAAAGGTGGGGTTAAATGCATCCAGTTTCCCATTTTTAATAGCTAATGCATACGCTTTATAGACTGGTGCCTGCAAGAATAGTTTTTATAATGATTTTGCCACACAAAAAGGATTCATCTGCAGAGTGGCCTTGTCATGCATTTTGTGGTAGAATGAACATAGGTGCTAACAGATAGCTACATTTACCCTTGGGGAGTAGGGAAAGAATTCATCCATTGTTCAGCATAATATTAATACAACATGATAGGAAAGGGCCTGATATATTGTAGTAGTGTACTTACTTCTATTACTACTAAGAAGCTATTCTTACTATTTGCTGCAGCTTGTGATGAATGCTCTCTCTATCTATATAATCCTCATGCTACATAGTCCTTCAAGGTAGATATCTGTGTCCCATGCCAGAGCCAGGAGCCAGGAGATTCTTCCAGATCTCCCACATGGGTAGCAGGGGCCCAGATGCTTGTGCTTTCCCAGGCACATTAGCAGGATGCTAGATGAGAATTGGAGCAGCCAGGCCTAGAACTGACACCCTTATGGGGTGCTGGAGCTGCAGGCAGTGGCTTAATTTGTTGCACCACAGTGCTGGCCCCATAACAAGTTTTATGTGTTTAGAATAAAGTGGAAAACCCAAGTAATCCTAATTTCTAACACTTTGAGGTATAATAGCTACTGACAAAAGAGCCAAGTTCTGTTTCCCTTCTTAAGACTTTGAAATAAAATTTGAAACTGACTAAGGTAGTGTAGCAGAAAATGTGATGCACTTCTCAACCAGTTTTCTTTTCCTTATGGTGTACCACTCTCTGCCTCCCACATGGTCGAAATCTGCCCTTTGGTCTTCTGGGCACCAGTGATATCTGTCAAGTTCAGGTCTAATCTGTCGATGCCTCCCATGCATTCCTCAGCAGGTTCACACAGAGGATTTATAGGGTGGAAGAACTGTAAGATGGAGAGAACCATATTCCAAATATGTTAGCTTGGGATGCCCTGAAATGAATAGCCTCATAAAGAGACTTCAGTGCAAGCAGTTTGTGTGGACAGGGGTCACAGCCAGAGAAGGAGGAAGCAGAGATTGAACAAGGAAACTATGACATGGGGGAGGCTTTCAGGATGCTGCTGTGGACAAAGGGAGTACAGTGCCCAAGATCTCTTGAGAGGCCTGGGGGATATTCCCATGAGCGTCTGTCTGAAGGTTGGAAGATGGGAAATTTTGTGCTTCAGCTCTCATCTCTCAAGGCAAAGGGCTACCTTCAGCGGTGTGAATCCCCCTGCCTATCCAAGCTAGGGTGGAATGAACTCCTCCCATGGAGCCTAAGACACCCCTTGGAGAAGACAAGGAAGAGGAACACATGGAGCTAAAAGTGAGATGCTGCCAGCAAGAATTGTTCCACTTGTCATAGTTGGAAACCAGAGACCAGTCCAGAGGGGATGTGGGTTGGAGCCCACGATATGCTTCCTGAAAGAGAGTGGAACAGAGCACACTGCCGATCCTCCCCTCATCAGCCCAATCCACACTGGCCTCTAACCTCATCAGTAACGGTGCCTATAGGTTGCTAAATCCCTTAATCTGATTTGTAGAGGCTACTTTGTCTTTTTGAAGCTGATGACTCTCCTTAAAAACTCCCATACTAAAACAGGCTAAGACTCATTTTATCTTCCTCAATATGTCTTCCCTATTTAATTTTCTTTACCAAAGCTTTCAAAAGATATTATTTGGGCCATTTCAACTTTTTATTTGTAAAATATCACAAAAGCAAAAGTATTGTATATGTTTCAATTACTCTACACTGAAATTTTCATTTTTTTCAAATAACCAAGATTTTTTTAGTAATTCAAAGAAGACTTACAAAATAGTTTTATATAATATATATTATGGGAAATATAAAGTGGTGGACTTTTCTATAATTAATTTGAAAATACATACCCAAAACATTCTAAAAGTTCTTGTTTAGATTCTTAGATTCTGAAGATATTTAATTAATGTATTTATTTGGATATTGCCTTTTCCAGGAAAGTATTTAGAATTATTCCTTTGAGCCTTCCAGTAAGCATTTCCTAAGGAAATAGCCATAAATCCAGACAAAGATTAAGGCACAAGGAAATAATGCAGCATTATTTATAATAGCATAGAACTGGAAATGAACTGAATGTCCCACAATTGGAGATTCATTAAATTATAGCACATCCATATAATGGATTATTATGTGCTTATCATAATTCATGACTTCAAAAATATTTAATGTCCTTGGGAAGTGTTCATGCATAATATTAAGTGATAAACTTAGATATTTGAATATGTCATACAACATGAAACACAAAATATAAATGCACAAATTAACAGTTGAAAAAATATGTGAAAATATGAAAACATTACAACTACATCAATATTTTACTAACAATAGAATTAAGGCTAATTTAATTCTATCGCTTTGCTTAGTTTCCTAAATTTGCAATCATGAGACTATATTTCCTTTACTATTATAAAATTATTAAACTACCTTAAATTGCATTTTCCAAGTGTATTTTATGTATAATGATGGGTTTACTCTGGGTTGCACTACAGGTGTGTTGGAATAGTTGCCCTGAGACACCTGGGATTTTTCGCTAGCAAACCTTGCAACTAGTGAGGAAGGTTGTTTAGGTTGTGTCACCTGTGGCATTGAATGAGGGAAAAAGTGCTTAAATAGGAATTTGATTGTATCATACCACAGTTCCCCTACTGCCTCCAGACCAGAGCTCTAGAACCCTAGGATGGCACCCATGGCCTTTTCTTTTACAGCCCTATGTCCCTCTACGTCTTATGCTCACAGCATTCCCACCACAGTGATTTCCTGTGTTTTTGTGAGTGCATGGGTGCCATCCCAATGCCTGTCTGGAGAGAGAGCCATTTTTTTTTCTGTGTAGAAGCATGAGAGAGGGAGGCAAGAAAAGCCAAGATGCAGATGGCACAACCTGAGAAGACAATAGGCCTCCCAGATTTCTCTACCTAAAAGGCAAGGGTGAAGAGCTCTGACCCATCACTTTCAAGTTTCTGTTGGTGAAGGTTTGCCTCTGGGGCAGTAACTTCCTTGCATGTCTGAAATGCACACATACACCAAATCTCCTTGACTAACTCCTGTTTGCCTTTCAGGATTCATTTCATGGTTTCTTTGGCAATCCTCACACCAAACTCTGAAGGCTCTCTTAGGCACCCCCTATTTCAAGCACCTGTAGCACAATGTTCTCCTATAACAAAAATAATATTGGTCAATCATCCTTTACCTATTGGATTCTAAGCCTTTTCTCCACCTGGCACTACAGGGACAGGGAACAGGTGTGTTTTGCTTTGTTTTATTTTGTTTTTTCCCTTTTTTGTATTCCTGACTGTGGTCTTTATCCACACAGGATCTGGCAATAATAAACACCTAATAGATAGATGTCAACTGAATGAATTTTGCAGCTAGTCATATTATTTTAACTAAGTGTAAACATTATGGCAATTTCCATTCTATTATCTTCCGGTGCATGATTGAGCTGCTGCTCCCCCCTTGAGTCACTTCTCTGAAACCTCTGCTTCCATTTCAAATCTCATTGAAGAAATGAGAAAGAAGACTTATGTGCAAGCCTGGACCATCTGTTCTTTGTGTACCAAATAGACAAAACCCTAAACCCTACAGAGACCTTAAACAGTAATAGTAGCGGTGCTGGCTGTTCCAATCTGCCCTCCTTCATAGCTTTACTTGCACACATATCTTTCTTCCTACCTGACTAAATTTGCTTTCTCTATTAGACTTGGCCTCTAACTTCCTCAGTAATGGCACCTGTAGGTATCTAAATCCCTTAATTTTATTTGTAGTAGCTACTTTTGTCTTTTTGAAATTTAAAAACTCCCATTCTAAAACAGGCTAAGATTCGTTTTATCTGCCTTACACATTTAATTTTATTTACTAAGATTTTCAAAAGATATTTTTGTGCCATTTCAACTTTTTATTTGTAAAATGTCATAATAGCAAAAGTATCATGTACCTGATACTAGTTTTTAACCAACAGTTATTCAGTCACATTGTTAGCAAAATGTAGGTATCTTTCTGGAGATTTTTAACAAAGTCATCTTGTTCCCCTTCTCCACCACACAGCATTTAATCTCTTGAACTATCTGGAAAATATAGTTAAAATATTAATATGAAAAGACAACAAATTAATAGCTTTTCCAGAATATCCATGGGTGTTGTTCTGAGTCTACCCTCTGTACTATATTTTAGATATGTTTTTGGTTAGTTCATGCTTCCTCTGTGCAGACAGAGGCAGGACTGGTGCAGCTATCACTGTAACCTCAGATAACTGAGAGGCAGTCCTTTCTGACTTTTAAATGGATAGCTGGGAGCATCAGACAGTCTCGGGGTCTTTGAGCAGATCATACCCACACTGGAACCATTGAACAGTAGCAATTTTCTTAAGTTATTACACATTCTTTGCTCATAAACAAATTGATACAAAAGACATTCGGTAGCAAAGGGGCCAGCAAAGTGTTTCTGTAAGGGAACAGATAGTGTATGTTTTAGAAGCTATGGGCCACATGGTCAGTTGCATCTACCAACTCTGTGGTTGTAGTGCAAAAGCAGCCAGAATTGTGTAAATAAATGGGAGGATCTGTGTTCCAATAAAACTTTATCTATAAGAACAGATGCTAGGCAGTACTTTGCCAGTCTCTGGTCTATACAAGTAAGCAGTGTTCTCCAAAAAAAAAAAACTAAGAAGTTCTAAGCAACACTACTCCTTCCAGTAATTAAACTCTTATTTACCAGGCTGATATTAGCATGACTGTTTTTATCAAAATCAACATATAAAATTAACTTGACCCCCTGATCCAGGATAAAGTAGTCACCAAAATGCAGCACCAGGGCCACTAGATTTAGGTTTTGATTTAATTTTTCTAGCAATACCCAGCAACCCACAGCAAAGTGTATGCTAAGTAAGGAAATCTAATTATGTTCAAATAATCAGAATCTGTATATTTTGATTAAAAGTAACAGGAAAAAGCTAATTTGATTTCCTGATGTGATACACAAAGACAAACTTCCTGCGGTAGAGACTCCCTGGTAATCCTGCTTAAAGACGGCACCACTCCAATGTGACATCTGCGTCAGGATGAAATAATCCTCTCAGAAAACAAACCAGCAGAGTGTATATGCACCCACTTCCATCTTCTCTTGTCCAGGTTATATCTTGCTGAAACTGTATTTGTACTGATGAAGGGTTCACAAGTTTATAGGTTATTTTCAGAGAAATCAGGATAGTGGTTACTATGCAACCTCACAAGGAAAATAGCTGTTTTTGATTCAGGGTTTAGTTTCACTTGAAGCAAAGAAAATTAAACTATGGATAAGAAGAACTTGAGTGTATGAAAAAAAATACATCAAAGCCTGGTAGACCCGCAATAACGGAGTGTTTGTAAACTTAGTTATTCAGAAGCAAACCCCAACCATGCCAGGTGCTCCCACTGGTTGAAAGTCGTTGGAATCAGTCCTATTTGTGATTTTTTTCCAAAACAACAATAAGGAAGAATTGATCTTTTATATCACCCCGTATTGATAACCAGTTTGGGGGGTAGCTTACTTTAAATAGAAATAGTGCATTGGACTTCATTGGTGAGATTAAATTCTGGATTTGTATTCTAAGTTAAGGGTTTTTAAACTTTTGTGCTAGAGATATTTTTGACAGTCTGATGATAACTATGGATGGTGTATTAGAATAAGGTTTTAAAAATTATAAAGTCAAGGTCATAAGAGATACATGTGAATAGAAGGAAAACCAAATTTACTGAAATACATACGATAGAAGCTTTTAGCATCTTTTTTCACCTGCTGTCTACATTTGTTCAGCTCTCCCTTTTCACTTTCTATTCATTTATTTTCTTTGTTCTCTGAATAAACAGAGATTTGACAACCAAAACACAAACTTCTAAAGGCACAAAATCCTCTGCCTTTCTACAATTCCAAGATGCTCTGAAGCAAAACACCAGGAATAGAAGAGTGCTGAGGAATTCAGCAAGCTGAAAAAAACACCAGACTTCTTCCACCTAATCCGTGTCTAAGCGAAACGTGGACCGAGCTCAGGTTCTTGGCAAAGAATGTATCTATCTGCTGGAGACAGTAGGCTTCGTTTTCTGACTGTAGCATTACTCTTCTATCCACCATTCGTACCTCAGCTTAGATAACCCACCACTTCTGGGAACCCTCATTGACTCCCAGGATTCTGGGCAAGCTTGCCATCGTCTATATGCCAACTTCACATCAAACATCAGAGAACTCATCAGGCCATTTAATACTTTTCTTGTTTATCTGTCAACATATTTCTCCTTTACCTTGGTTTCTTCCCAGTGCTTGAACTCCTATGACAACACCTGACTCCAGCTTCCACTAATGCAGACCTTAGAAGGGAGCAGTGAAGGCTCAAGTGATTCGGTTCTGGCTGTCCTTTTGTGTGTCTGAAACATGGATTGAGTTTCCAGCTATTACACTGGGCCCAGCCCAGCTTTGGCCATTGTGATCCTTCATTTGAGGAAAGAAGTGGCAGTTGGCAACTCTATCTCTGTCTATCTCTCTCTCTCCCTCTTAAATAAATAAACAAATGAATAACTTTTTTGCATTAGAGAGTAAATCTGGGATTATTCATGCGGCCCCAGTGCGATCACAAGACTCTTAAAAGAAAATGAAGGAAGCAGAAGATTGATGAGCATGATGTACTGTGTGGTGAGAAGGATCTCACTGGCTATTGCTGCCTTTGGAGATGGAAGAGGAGGTCACAGGTCAAGGAATGCAGCAGCCTGTGTAAACTGAGCAGTCCAGGAAACAACCCTACCCAGAGCCTATAGAAAGGACCACAAAGCTGCTGACCCTTGATTTAGCTCAGTGAGACCCATAGTAGTCTTCTGACCTGCAGAACTGTGAGGGCGCAAAATGATGTTGTTAAAGCCACTAAGTATGGAGTAATCAGTTTCAACAACCATAAAGAATGAATACACTGGGAAACATCAATTTGCAAATCCCTGTTAAATCAGAAATGGGTGGGACAAAAGGGAGATGGAGAGAGAGAGTGAGTGAGTGAGAGAGAGAGAAAGAGACTTCAGACTACAGGCAACATAGAAGGATTACAGAACAAAAGTCATAGCCCCTAACTAGGTAGAATAAATGTGCACCTGGGCTCATATCCCCCACTGGGGCTGAGCTCTCCTATGTCCCACCTATGATCAGTGACAGAGATCCCAGAAAAGAACAGAGGTAATGGCTAATGTGTCCCCAGATGACCCAAACCCTGGCAGGTGGCCAGCTTAACAAGGTGTTAATGAGTAGACAGATAAATCTGGACAGCTATAAAAAAGAAATAGTGGCAGCGAGAAAGGGAAATGAATGGGAAAGTTGGGAAAGTTCTCAGACTCACACCTTACATTTCATTGAGCTATGTTCTTCAATTTTGTTCAAAATTTCAAAGCACAAATGTCTGATACGATGTTTAAGAAATAGCCAGATTGGGCCACAATTACAAAAGTCAAAGAGAAAGGAAAACCGAGGCTCAGTTCTTGGAGCGTAATTGTATTTAAAATGTTTAAGGTAGATCTTTTACTTTTTATTTACAAAAGCAGAGACAAGTATAAAAGGAGCCTAAAACTATGATAAGAAAAGGTGCTAAAAACCAGTCATGAAAATCATTGTTTCCACAATTGTTTGAGCATTCAAACAATGTTCCCGAAATTCTAAGACTTAAAAAACATCAGTTCTCCATCTTTTTTCTTCCTCTTGAAAAAAGAAATAATTCAAGTTACCCAGTAAAATGGAACCCCTTTTATTCTCTCTCACACATCTCAAAGAGCAAATCTGTGAGTGCCTGTATGGGATGGCCTCCTCCTTCATTTTACCTTCAGAGATTTTTACATAGAATCCTGGATAACACGTTTGCTCTGAAGAGCAATCTTCCTATTTCTCCCTGCTTCCAATAGAACATTCTTCTTCGTATTAGGAAAGTGTTCCTCTGGTTAAAAGCATAACTTTCTGCGCCGGGAGAGTAATGGTTATTCTTAGTGCTACCTTTCAGTGATTCCACGAGAGAGCTATGCTGTGCCATCCTGAGACTCCTGGTACTGATCAGAGCAAAGCCCTGGAACCATAAGCTTTCCATCAGGGTCAAATCCTGAAAATAAAAGAAAAAAGAGCCGCCCTGCTACTTTCTGAAGTGCGCTAGAGCCTTTTCCTGGTTAGTCTTGCAGATATAAATTGCCTCCCTCCGAGCACTCTTTAATTTCCTATCCTCATATTCAACAGGAAGAGGGACGGGAGAAGGTTAACTGAAGAAGGTTAACCCACACCCAATATGCATTACCCATTGCCCTTTTCTGATTTCAAATTAAGTATATAATTAGTAAAAAAGGAAATCCATGCCTGCTGGTGATGAAAAATTAGGAAATCAATAGGTGGTTGCCTCAGCAGAGACTCATGGGAATTTTGGGTCGTCATGTGGGGCTGCCAGTTATAATATCTGAAACAGCAACCCAGGCATCTTCTTCAGGCCTCAAAGCACTGAGCAGATGCCCCACTTCTGGGCTGCCTGACTCTGAAGATTTGCAAAGGAGAAATGAAAAGATGAAACTGATCTGCTAAAATGTTGGTAGCAACCTAGAAGCAATAGCATTACCTTTAGTACTCTCTGAAAGCTTGCAAAAGAAAAGACTTGGGAACGTTTTGAAAATATCCAAAGAAAATATTTAAAAGAAAAAACGTTCTGATTCCCCCCTCCCCAACCATGACAAATTATCCATTTCTCCCATTGTCTACCGCTTTGTACACTAAAAAAAAGCAGTTTAAGAAGCTGTTACATGGCTGCCCTCTTAGGTGCTGGAGGATATATAGCACTTTTTACCCTTAATTGTGTGTTGCCTTGATTTTATGGTCTGCCTGCACAACCCAGCATCATTTTAGTGCTGTTTGGGGGATGCATACATTTATTGATGTGCACAGCTTTCTGTGTTCATAAACTCCTACACATGGGGACTTGAATCAACCTTTTTGTGTAAATTTCTTCAGTGACACTACCCTCTTCTAAACATTGGTAACCTACAGCCAACTAAAGAAATAAACAGCTGGGTTTGTATATTTGTATTCCTCCTGTTCCCCATGTTGGAAGATGCTGTGCAGTGCACAGTGTCAGCACTACATAAATAAACCATTGTTGGATCCATTCACTTAGGTTTATGAACAGCAGAATGCCAGAATTGTTTTGTTCCAATTCAAGCCTCGATTATTGCTTTTAGGGAAGTACACTATTTAATTAGCGCCATTGGATCCCCCTGCCCCAGATGGATGTAATGTCTCATGTAGCAATTAGTATTTTGGAATTGTGCTGTAATTTGTGCTGTACAAAATTAACCTAGCTTGAGATCACAGGTGTTCTTTTGAGATATTTTTAACCCGGTTTCTTTAAAGTTAAACATAACTGCGGTTTCTTTCAAAAAGCCTAGCAAGAAAGACTCTTCCTTCAGATCTCTCTGAGTGCTTCACGCGGAGGTTTCAGAGGGAGCTGGATTTGGATTCTGATCTCGGTTCACTCTGCATGACTCTCTGAGCCCCAATTCCAGCACTGACAAAAGAGGATTATTCATGCCTACATTTTAGGGTTGTTGTGAGGATTGAATGTGATAACAAGGACATTTTTAAAGTTTGTGGAAAATGGAGTAAAACAAGGTACAATTTTTTTTTTTAACTAAAATACCCTAGAGGAGCTTCTTGTAAAGGAAAAGGTTTATTTGGGTTTACAATTTGGAGGCTCGCAGTTCAGGATCAGGCAGCCCCATTAGTCCAGCCTCTGCTGGAGCCTGACCGTGGTGGAGCAGCACGCAAAGGAACCATGCCATGGTGAGCCAGGAAGCACACAGAGAAGCTAGAGCAAGCCCAGCTCAAACAGCCGCCTTCTGAGGGCACACCCCCGGCGACCTGCAGACCTCCCACCAGACACACTTCTCAGACACCATAGTTAGACCATGTCTCCACCCTCAGCCCATCAGACTTTGACATTAAGGCTTCAGGATTTAGATATCTGCAGCAGTTTGGGGGAGCTGTTTTCTCTTCAATATATAAAATGAATTTCAATTTTCTGTCACTGAAATAGTCTTTTAGTTGCATTTTCACAAACTTTAAAAAAATTATTTTCACTTTTATTTGAAAGCAGAGATACAAAGAGGGATCTACATCTGCTGATTCATTCCCCAAATGGTCGCAACAGCCAGGAATGGGCCAGGCTGAAACCAGGAGCCTAGAATTCAATCCAAGTCTCCCGCATGGGTAGCAGGTGCCCCAAAACCTGAGTAATCACCTGCTGCTTCCCAAAGTGCACATTAGTAGGAAGCTGGATTGGAAGGAGAGCAGCCAGAACTTAAGTAGGTGCTCTGATACAGGATGCAGGCCTCCAAAGCAGGCTGCACCTTACACCCGTCCCTCCACGAACTTTTTGAAGTACTCATATACCTTGTCACTGAACTGACTCATGCTATACCTTGTTAGCATGGTTCATGATACAGCATTCTTGCTTTCCTTATACTTCAATTTCTCTTGAATTTAGGGGACTGTTTTAAAATCTTTATTTGAGAAGCAGACAGACAGAGAGGGAGAGGGGCAGAGAAATCTCCCATCGGCTGGTTGACTTCCCAAATGCTTGCAATGGCTTGATTTGTGCCAGGCTGAAGCCTGATGGCAGAAACTCAATTCAAGTCTCCCACATCGGTGGCAAGCACCCAGCCCTTGACCCATCATCTCTGTCTCCCAGGATCTCCAATTGGCAGGAAGCCAGAATCAGGCACTGGAACAGGGGATGGAACTCAGACACTCTGACATCGAATGCAGGCACCGTTACATATATCTTAACCACTAGTCTTAATGCTCACCCCTTGGATTTTTAGCTTCAAGAGTGAAAAATCTTTCCTCTGTTATTTGGACCATGGCCAGACCTCAGGCAATTATCATCTCCTGTGACCTCCCTTCAATCTCATGGCAACAAATGTATCAGGAAAAAAGAGGTGGTAACACAGCTATGAGATAAACTTCCACCTAACTCTTGTAAAATGTACTACTACTGCTTCTACTTTATGCAGCAAAAGGGAACACCTTAGGCTAAAAAAAAAAAAGTTACCAGTATCACCAGCAAGAATTGGTTAATGCATTTCCTTCAAAAACCCAACCTATCTATTAGCTGTTGACTTGAGGACCATTATAAAGCTTTAAACTGCTTGGTATTTGAGGTACTCAGCATAATAGTATTGTTAATGATAGAAATTTGGATTATTAAGAGGGATTTCTCTTCCTCTTGCTGCAAAGGTTTTATAGACTAATAGATGGGTAGCTGGACAGATAGTGCAATAAATCCATATAAAGGGCCTTGAGACTATGGTCCTGGTGGTCCTGTTTAGTTGATAAAGGAAATGGCAGGAATTGAAGAAAATAGAAGAAATGAAAGGAAAAACAGAGTAAAGGAAGAAGAGAGAGAAAAAACCTAAACTTTAGGAGAAATTAGCATTTTAAAAACGACTGGGGTAAGCCAAAAGAGAAAGCAGAAAATCTGTTGATGAAATCATGAAACAAATGAGTAGTGAGATGAAGGAAATGAGATTCATCCCTACACGTGAGCTATGTTGGATGTGTCAGTTTGTTATCAAATAGGTCAGACAAGCAATGAACAGAAATAAAACTGTAACTGAAGGACAGAACTCAATGACAAAGCAAAAAAGGAGAGGGGAAGATGAGTGTTCTAATAATTCAAAATCACAACCCATTGAGGACAGTAGTTAGGAAAGCAGCAAAGAGCTTCGCGTGTGCTGAGGACTTGCTCAGTTTGTGCTTTACCAGCATATGTCTGTCTCCGTGCCTTTGCTTTCTGTTGCCATAACAAAACAGTGGATTGTGGGTAATGTAAAAAGAAAAGGGGTGTATTTAGCTCATGGTAACGTCGTGCCTCTGGTGACGGCTTCTGGCTGAATCACACATGGGAAACGGCAGTATGGTAAAAGCACTTGCAAGAGCACACACAAAGGCGGACAGGACCGGGAAGGGACCGGCTGCTCTTCTTACAACTCATTCTCTCAGGAGCTATTTCATTCCTCTAAGACTCAACTCACTTCCAGAGTCCAGCGTTAAGCCATTCAAAAGGGTGGAGCGTCAAATGATCTAATTATCTTCCTTTAGGCTCCACCTCTTAAAGGTACCACCACCCCATGGGAGACAAAGCTTCCAGCACACGAAGCTTTGAGGGACACACACAACTATATCTGAACCAAAGCAAGCAGGTCATGGCTACCACTTCTCCCTGAACCCCACCGCACAAGACCCAGCCCAGGGTTCTGGACTTGTAGAAATACATGTTCATTACCTCTGCTAAAGACATGGTCTTTGCCTTTGTACTTGGTGTTCTGAAACTCACTGTTTCCTAACAAGCCCAAATTCTAGTTCAGGTAAAGCGACAACTGAAAAATTTAAACAAAACAAAAGAGCAGACTAAAATGAGGACCACATAACTTTATGCTGCTGTTATTGTTTCCTACTTTCTCCAACTTTTTTAGATGCACGAGTAGTTTTAGAAACATAAACCACCAGCATGTATCAGAAATATTCAAACTCATGAGGTTCACCAGAAGAGTAAGCAGGAAAACCCGCGATGTCATGAGTTAAACACGTTCCCCTTGAGGCACTGCAAGGAGAAAAGCTGTTCAGCCATAAAACAAAGCTATGTGATCCTTATGCCTGACTACTCCCGAATAGACCTGAGTATCTCTCAGAATCATTTGAAGAAGTTTTTAAAAGTCAGAAGAAAAGGTCTTAGAAAACTCAGTTGCAATGAATTAGAAAATATATGAGGCTGGCAGAGAATTGAGGAAGGCTTTGATGCCATATAAAGAGGTGGTTGGGAATAATATACTGAGCAGAACAACTGGTCTCAGACCCTCAGTGGTAGAAGTGATGAAAGGTTAGGTTTGGTCCAACCATCCTCATATTTTGATACTTTAAAAAAGGCAATTGCAACTAAATCCAAGTCTACATTTTTTTCAAAATTGTTTACACACATATGTTGCATATAATTTGTGTATGGACATATACAAAGGTACATCAAAAAGTTCATAGACTAATGGAATCAAAATTTCAATTTATTTTGGTATAAAAATATTTCTGCTGCCTTTGTTTCATAATACAAAGAAAATGCATACTACTGTTTTTGTACCAAAATAAACCAGTAATTTAAAAATAAACTTATTTGCTTTTTATTTATATGAAAGACAGTGAGACGGGGGCAGGGAGAGAGAGCAGCCAGGGCTGAGCCAGGTCAAAGTAAGGAGCCAAAATTCCATCTGGCTCTCCTAGACTGATAACAGGAACACATGCTGCCTCCCAGGGTACACATTAGTGGGAGGCTGGAATAGGAAGTGGAACAAGGACTAGAACTAAACCCAAGCATACCCATGTAGAATGAAGGTATCCCAAGTGGTGTCTAACTGCCCAGCTCTCAGATCATACTTCCAATTCTGTTTTTCCATAACTTGTTCATACACACACACAACCACACACACACGTGCACATTTTTTTAAAAATTTTTTTGCCAACATAGATTATTTCAAAATGTGTTCTTCCAGGATCCTGGATCACATATTTCATCCAGAAAGGAACATTCAGGAGATTAAATTGAGAATTCCTACGGTAGACTCAGTAATGCAAGTTTCACACTTTTATTCACATATAAGGACATTAACAATCTGACATCCATTAGGGGTATGGTTACCATTTGTTGACTAGCTGAATTACAATGTCAAAATAGAAAGAAGTAGTTATAAATTTTAGCTGTGCAAGGACTGTGAAGAACTTCAGTGACTCCATACAACTTCATTTGTTATTTTTATTAACTCCTAATAAAACAAAAAGCATTTACCATAATTTCTAGACTAAAAGGAAACAATGAAGAGATGGATAGAAGAAAATAAATCCAGTTTCACAATTCTTTATTAGCAAGAAAGCTCAGAGTGCTTTTGTTTGTTTTGTTATATGCCTGCATCTATAGATTGAGTATATTTTATGCAAAATGCTTGGGACCAGAATGTTTTGGACTTTGGATTTGGATTTTCTTTTGGATTTTTTAATACTTGCATACCCATAATGAGTATCCTGAAGATGGGACCCAAGTTTAAAGACAAAATTATTTATGTTTCCTATGTATCTTTTAAAAATTCTTTATGCATATATTTATTTCAAAGGCAGAATGAGAGAAACAGAGAGATAGACAGAGATCTTCCATCTATTGGTTCACTCCCCAAATGCTCACAAAAGCCTGGGCTAGGCCAGACCAAAACCAGGAGCCTCGAACTCCATTTGGATCTCCCACAGGGGTGGCAGAAACCAAAGTGCTAGTTCCATGATCTGCCATCTCCTAGGATGAGCGTTAGCAGAAAGCTGGATCAGAAGCAAAGGAGCCAGGACTGGAACCAGCACTCTGATATGGGATGCAGGTGTCCCAAATGGTGGGTTAACCTGCGGCAGCACAATGCCTGCCCTTCATACACATCTTCTACACAGAACTTGAAGATAATTTTATACAGTATTTTTAGTGCACCTTTGTTTTGATTGCAATATATCACATAATATCAGGGATAGAAGTTTTGACTTTGTGCCTTGTTGGCACTCAAAAACTTTGAGATTTTGGAGTATTTCAGGTTTTGAATTTTGGATTAGGAAGATTCAACCTATATATTCTTTGTTCAGTTCCTTCTCTTCATTTTTGGCACTAGACCATCTTGGGACCTTATTGAACTTGATTTCTCATATGTAAAGTAAAGTTGGTGACTGCCTTTCATCTTCACCCAGCCACATGATAGGAATGTCAAAAGAAGGAAGGGAAGGAAATGGGGTCCAGAACTCACATGGCAAACAGTCTACACCATTCCCTCCAAGCAAAACTTGCAACTGTGAGTCTAAGAAAGGATGGTAATGATCACAGAGCCACATCACACATAAAATGTTGGGCCAGGGGCGGGTGGGGGGGAGTAGGGCACAAACTCATGAAAGAAGTTAAAAGAAGGACTTCACAGACGAACCAGAAGAAAACTCCTTGATCCAGTCTTCAAGGGAAAAACAAAGCTTCAAAGAAAGGAGTCAGTGTGTCTAGTATTATCACTCAAATAAGATAATAAGAGGACATCAAACATTAGTGCATAACAAAACGGGGCTGTTATTGCCAATCAATCAAAAGACCACACCTTGGGGAATTGACAGGGTTGAATCCGAATAAAAATCAGGGCATCTGGGATTCATCAAGGACTTTGAAAGGGCACCAGGATTCTACACTTGCAGATAGCTGCTAAGGATGATAGTTCAGGCCAGTGGACAGAATGAGAAAAGGCAGCAAAACAGTCTGCGAATTATCTCCTTGCCTGGAACTCATCCATGATCTGAGAATAGAATTGGCAGAAGAATTTTTAAAAAGCAGATCATAGATTATTGTGGATGATATCAATGCTGGGGTGATTAACTTATTGTTTTTTTTTTAACATTAATGTCCAGTTTGTATCTACATTTTTGGGGTGAAGGGGGATTTCTTGTTTTTTAAAATTCATTTAGTGGGGCCGGTGCGGCAGCTCACTTGGTTAATCCTCCGCCTGCTGCGCCGGCATCCCATATGGTCGCCAGGTTCTAGTCCCGGTTGCTCCTCTTCCACTCCAGCTCTCTGCTGTGGCCCGGGAGGGCAGTGGAGGATGGCCCAAGTGCTTGGGCCCCCTGCACCCGCGTGGGAGATCAGGAAGAAGCATCTGGCTCCTGGCCTCGGATCGGCGCAGCACTCTGGCTATAGCAGCCATTTGGGGAGTGAACCAACGGAAGGAAGACCTTTCTCTCTGTCTCTCTCTCACTGTCTACAACTCTACCTGTCAAATAAATTTAAAAATATATTTATTTAGGGTCCAGTGCTGTGACATAGCAGGTAAAGCCGCTGCTTGCAGTGCCGGCAGCTCATATGGGCGCCGGTTCAAGTCCTGGCTGCTCCACTTCCAATCTAGCTCTCTGCTATGGCCTGGGAAAGCAGTAGAAGATGGCCCAAGTCCTTGGGCCCCTGCACCCAAGTGGGAGACCCAGAGGAAGTTCCTAGCTCCTGGCTCTTGGCATCAGATCAGCGCAGCTCTGGCCGTTGCTGCCAATAATTGGGGCGTGAACCAGCAGATGGAGGACTCTCTCTCTCTCTCTGCCTCTCCTTCTCTCTCTGTATAACTCTGCCTTCCAAATACATAAATAAATCTTTAAAAAAAGAGATTTATTTATGTGTTTGGAAGGCAAAGTTACAAAGAGAAAAAGACAGAGACAGAGGGAAGTCTTCCATCTGCTGGTTCAGTCCCCCAATGGCCATAATGGCCTGAGCTGGGCCAATCTGAAGCCAGGAGCCAGGAGCTTCCTTTGGGTCTCCCATGCGGGTGCAGGGACCCAAGGACCTGGGCCATCCTCCACTGCTTTCCAAGGCCATAGCCGAGAGTTGGATCGAAAGTAGAGCAACCGGGACTCAAACCGGCATTCATATGGGATGCCAGCACTGCAGGCGGTGGCCTTACCCACTATGCCACAGCGCCAGCCTCGATTAATTTATTCTTAATTGGCAGAGAAACATCCAAATCATTGAAAGTTCTTATTGACAAATTCTTAATCTTTATAACTAGACTGAGAAGAATATACCTGGGATCTACTTATATTAGCTTTATCTGTATCATTTACACTTGCACCACTCTCATCTAAAATGTGAAATTTACAATTAACCAAGTAGGGTCCAGTGTTATGGAGCACTGAGTGAAGCCACTGCTTGAAACACTGGCATTTGATATCGAAGTGCTTAATCAAGTTCCTGATGTACCACCTTTGATCCAGCTTCCTGTTAATGTGCCTGGGAAGGAAGCAGAGGATGGTTCAAGAGCCTGCGCCCCTGCCACCCATGTGGGAGACCCAGATGGAGTTCCAGCTCCTGTTTCATCCTGGACCAGCCCTGGCTGTTGCAGCCATTTGGAGTGTGGACATTCTTTGTATAAATTTCTCTCTCTTTTTCTCTCTCTCCCACTTTCTCTCTCTCAATCTCTCTTCGTCATTCTGCCTTTCAAATAAATAAATCCAAATAAAAAAGAGAATTAACCGTGGGTAATATGTGATAAGCTGTGAATGTAAATACATGAAATATGAACACATAGACACATGGAAAGTCTTAAAAATGGATTAATTTTCAGTGCAAGTGAACATATGTTATAATATGACTGCTTATCAAAATTCCATGTGTCATTTTAACATAACAGAAGTTAATTGACCCCAGTGGACTGGGAAGGCATCAGTAGGCATGGGAGCGGCAATGCCTCAGGTGTGTCACGTTTTCTTCCCCTGCGTGAGAAGGTGCCTTTACCCTACTAACTGAACAAGAGAAAAGAATGAATGACTTTTCCAGGAAGGCAAACCCAATGCTAATTTTTTATATAATCTAAGATATATGAGGCTGGAAAATTGTTTTCATTTGCTTAAAATAGAACTCCTAAAGTCAAACTTTGGAGGTTGAAATCTAAAGCTGCTTAGAGCATTGATGTTCTCTTGTGGGAAAAATTTGCTTAGAGCACTGATGCCCTCGTGTGGGAAAAAAACATTAACACAAATCTCAGCCTCTTCAAAGTGTGAGACACCTGGGGAAATTCTGCATGCTAACACTATCAAAGAAAAAAAATGCTGCATAGGGCTGGCACCGTGACACCGACATCCCATATGGGTGCTGATTCCTGTCCTGCTGCTCCACTTCTGGATCCAGCTCCCTTCTAACGTGCCCCCAAGATGGCCCAAGTACTTGGGCTCCTGCTACTCACTTGGGAGACCCAAAAGAAGCTCCAGGCTCTTGGCATTGACTTTTGACCATTTAGGGAGTGAACCAGTAGATGGAGGATCTCTCTCTCTCTCTCTCTCCCTCTCGTGGGTAACTCTGCCTTTCAAATAAATAAATCTTAAAAAATGCTTCATAAAATGTATAACTTTTTTTCCGTATTATTCGTTGACCTCTTCATGTGAGGTTAATCTTATGTATAAAATTAATTGAAAATAGATCTTTGTAAAAAATAAGAATGGGAATAGGAGAGTGAGGAGGAAGAAGATTGGGAATGTGGGTGGGAGGGAAGGTAGGGTGGGGAGAATCACTATGTTCCTAAATTTGTGTATATGAAATGCATCAAATTTGTATACCTTAAATAAAATGTTTCTAAGTAAATAAATAAATAAATGCAAACATGACCTTGCAAAAAAAAAAACCAACTTCAACCTAAAAAATGTGTATCAGTGTGCTTTTAGAATTTTATTTTTTATTAAAAGTAGAGGCACCTCTGTTTAGCATTAAAGGCTGTTAGAAATAAGATGGAAATACATGGGATGGCAATAAGTCATTTTTCTTATAATATGTATGAGAATATGTCAGCAAGTTTTCCAGTTAACAAAAGTGTAATGCCAGCCGGTGCCACGGCTCAATAGGCTAATCCTCCACCTAGCGGCGCCGGCACACTGGGTTCTAGTCCCAGTCGGGGCACCGGATTCTGTCCCGGTTGCCCCTCTTCCAGGCCAGCTCTCTGCTGTGGCCCGGGAAGACGGTGGAGGATGGCCCAAGTGCTTGGGCCCTGCACCCCATGGGAGACCAGGAGAAGCACCTGGCTCCTGCCTTCGGATCAGCGCGGTGCGCCGGCCGCAGCGCGCCAGCCGTGGCGGCCATTGGAGGGTGAACCAACGGCAAAAGGAAGACCTTTCTCTCTGCCTCTCTCTCACTGTTCACTCTGCCTGTCAAAAAAAAAAAAAAAAAGTGTAATGCCTTTGAAAAACAGCATTAAGTAGATTAAGTAGATACCTTGAGATGTCCTTTTTGTTCTATCAGTCTAATAATATAAATTTCACAATGCTGATTAAATGACTGTATGGAAACACAAAAGCGTAACAAACTTCAAAGCAATTGCAAAGCACAGCCTAACAGTTCTGCAGCCTAGTGTTCTGGAAGAAACTCTTACTCGTAATTAAGAAAAATTTTCCCTAAAATTCAGCCTGCTCTCATCAGCGTGCAAAATGATGATCTCAGTTTGCTCCATTGAAGAATCTTTACATTGAAGGGGCCCAGAAGAAACATCTTAAGTACCCAGTCCATTGATAAAGTAGGCATACAGTCAAATTCAGAACATCCTTACCTTAAGGATGGGGTTTCATTTAAAATTTTCCTCAAAATTTTGGCAAGTACTTTCTGTTTGCATAAAGACATTGACATGTCATATACTTGCTTCTTTGCCCTTTGATTCATTCTCCACTTGCTGTGGTCAGAGATCAAGGGAGCTGGCACCTGTAAGATCACATTTCCAGTTGGTTTCGTCCAAGGAAGTCATTGGTAGCAGATCTAAGCCAGAAGGAAAATAGCAGGTGCTGTGGTCTGGTCTGAATGCTTATGTTCTCCAAAACTCATTATGCTGAAAGGTTAACCGAGACGCCGGTGTTGGGACGTGATTATGGCACCAGGATAGAGGCTTTTATAAAGGATTCCTGCGCTTTAAAAAGACAGCAGAGGGAGTTCAATCACTCATTCCCCATGTGAAGACACTGCAAAAAGGTGCTAGTCTGTGAACCAGGACATGGGTCCTCACCACACAGCAAATCTGCCAGCATCTTAATCTTGGATTTTCCAGCCTCCCTCTAGAACTGCAGGAAGTCAGCTCCTGTTGTTCATAAGATACCTTGCCTGTGATATTGTGTTACAGCAGTTGACCAGACTAAAGCAGCAGGGGGTTTCTCTCTCTATCTCCATCTCTATCTCTATATCTCTATCTCTATCTCATCTCTATCTTATCTCTCTCTCTCTCCCCTCCCCATCCCTTCCCTCTCTCTGCTTTGGGCAGAGATGCAAAGTGGCTGCATCTCCTTCATGATCCCTACTTTCCCTGAGCAGTGCCCACTGTGTTTCTAATTCTTCAAGGCTGAGCTCTTCCTGGCTCCTGAACACTGTTAATCCCACTTCCTCTTCTCTGCTTTTCCAGATCTAGCAGAGTAATTCCCCAAAGCTGCTAGCTCTCCTGTTGGTTCTTAACCAACTCTAACACTTTCATTTTCGTCCCCATAATAAAAGTTCATTTAGTAACTAGTTGGTGTGTACTGTTTTCCTGATTTGACTCTGACTCCTTTTGAATTGTGTGTCATATCAGATGAGAGCCCTGAGCGTCGTTACACTCACGGGACATTAAATAGTATACACGCTATAGGATTACGAAACACAGAAAGGGGTATATCAGAATGAATAGCACATTGAGGATTCCGTCTAGGGTCTTTATTAACTGTTGGGACAAGTGGAAAAAAATTTTAAATATGTAATTTTGATAAGATATAAATGAATATTTATAAAAATCCTCCTAAACCTTATAAGAGAACAATTTGGGCAGGTGGGGCCAAGTGCTGAATTGTGTAACAGCTCCACATACCTGTTACAGCTTTAGAGAACATTGATTTACTTAGTATGATTAGTACAAAATCCAGAGGGTACCAAATAGGGAGGGAGCTCGAGACGTATCTCAGACCATTCTTGCTTCGTGTCATGGACTGGGGAAAGAAGCCCTGTTTATGTTTCCTGACTGCCTGCGTGGGGGTCCCTGGGCAGAGATCCCCTCAGTCCGTGGGGTGGGGGGGCAGTGAGTAGGGGCAGGGCCTATTGCTGTGTTGTTGTGTCGAAGCTGCATAACGAATGAAGAAAAACCAGCTAAGATTTCTCCCAGCCCTCATCTCAATTGGCAGTTAAGATGGGGAAAAGAAGAGGAAAAAAAAAAAGCCTGCAGACATGCTGAGCCCTCTGTGATTGCTCAGACTGGTTTTTAACGGAAGGGGAGGAGTCTGGAAACAGATGTGGCCTGCAGCTGCACGCAGAGGTGACAGACAGGCGCATCAGGAAATGAAGCGCTCCAAAGCCCCCGGGGGCTCATTCTCACTCAGGTTATTACCCAAATTGCCAGCCAGTTCAGGAGCAGTGGGGCAAAAGCAAAACCAGAATGACAGAATTTTGTTTTCTTTTGAATATTTCAGTGTCCCACGCCACAGGTTTTATTTTATTTTATTTTATGAAATAGCATGATACTTTCCAAGGTGTCTCACAAGCTTTCAATCTGAAGATTCACTTTCTCATCCTTAGAGCAACACTTTTCCTCTGATGTTTTTGAAACAATTTTTGTGTTTTTGTTGGTTCCCTTTTCCTTTTCAGACACACCAAATATACATATGTTGGATTTCTGTACTGATCGTACTCATACATGATTTCTTTCAAAATTCTGTATGCTTCTTTATCCTCTTCCTGCCTTTTCCCTCAGACACTCTTAAGCCTGTCCTCCACTTTACCGATTTAGATTTTTGCCATGTGGATCCTTTGCAGCTTCTGATTCCTTTTTAAGTTCTCCAGTGTAACTGCTTTCTCCTTTTTTCTTTCACTTTCCTCTAGATCTCATTGTGTGTGTGTGTGTGTGTGTGTTTTGCTACAAAAGGACTTGTGGTTTCTTATCATTTTCTTGTCTTTTTAAAAAATTATTTTTCTACAATAGTGATTTTAATATTACTGCCAACATATCTCTTATTTATTATTTATTTAACTTAAAACACAGAGCTGGAGAGAGAGGAAAAAGAAACTGAGATCTCACCCACTGGTTCACTTCCCATAAGCCCACAATTGCTGGGGCGTGATCAGGTAGAAGCCAGGAGCCAGGCACTGAGATCTCTCACATGGGTGGCAGGGATCCAGCCACTTGAGCCAGTAACTGCTGCCTGCCAGGGTGTACATTAGTAGAAAGCTGGACTCAGGAGTGGGCTTGATCCCAGGCCCTATTCCAATGTGGGATGCAAGTGTCCCAAGCAATGGCTTAACTGCTACACCAAAGGCTACCCTGTGTTGTCATTTTCTGATTGGTCATCTTTGAAGGAATTACATATTTACCAAATTCACTATTTAATACCAAAATTGTTAACTAAATAAGAGTATTTTTTTTAGGGTCTGGCATTGTGACACTTGAATGCCGTCATCCCATATCAGACTGCTGGTTTTGTTACCGGAGAAGCAAAGGGTCCTTGTCTACACACAAGAAAGGAATCAGGCATGAGACAGAGAGCAGGGGAAAGCAACATAGCAAGGTTTATTAGGGTAGGGACATCCATTAGAAAGGATGGGCACCTCTCCAGACAGGCCCTGAGAAAGAGAGCGTAGTGCACATTTAGGCAGGGGTTTTTAAGGCGATGGGTCTTGCCTTCCCTCCCCCTCTCCTTCTTTTCCTCCCGAACAAAGGACTTGTTGGATGTAAATATGAAAAATTACTTTCTGAGTTTTTCTCCCGAAGTGATCAGACAGGGGAAGCCGGGCTGGCGTCGCCCCGCCTTAAAGGAAGGATGTTTATCAGGCCAGGTGGAAGGAGCAGGACCCCCTGGAAGGTCATCAGGATCCAGGCAGGACCTTGTAAGATGCTGGCTTCTGGAGCTTCCGCAGTGGGTGCTGGTCTTCAAGCCTTTCTCATACACACATAGGATCAATTTCTGACTTCCTACCTAACTGTTTGATTCCCAGTTGCTCTATTTCCCATTAGCTCCCTACTAATGTGCCTGGGAAGACAGCTGAAGGCTGTTTCCCATTTGGGCACCAGTTCCAGTGCAGGCTGCTCCACTGCTGATCCAGCTCTCTGTTATGGCCTGAGAAAGCTGGCCCCCGTGTCCACATGGGAGACCCGAAGGAAGCTCCTGGCTCCTGACTTTGGATCAGCCTAGCTCTAGCCATTGCAGCCATTTGGGGAATGAGCCACCTGATAAAAATCTCTCTGCCTTTCACAAAAATAATTAAATTCTTTTAAAAAGAATATTTTTTAAGTTGGTATACCTTAAAAAGGATCAATTAACAGAAAAACAAAAAAAAAAAGGAAAACATGTTTCCTATCACCATTATTGTTTTTCCTGAATTACCAACAAGTGCAATTAGTTGACAAAGATAAAACATTGAATTTCAATAAAACAAGGGCAACATTGTGTTATTTTCAAATTATATTATTATATGCCCAGAAAATCCCCAAGGAATTACTCAAAATATAATATAAACAGTAAGGATTTGACAAGATGTACAATTTCAAACAGCTATGGAGTCACAATATTGGAGTTCCCCAATATGCTTAAAATATATACTTTATGTATATCAGAGTATGATTGAACAAATGCTATTATTCAATTATATTTATTTAATAGTAGGCTGAAAAAGGTATATTTAAGCAATAAAAGGGATTTATTGACTCCTATGCCCAAATGTCCAGGGTTAAAGCAATCATCAAATGATGCTCAATACTGTGACACAATGTTAACGCAAATATCTCATTCCTAATACCAGTCTCCCTTTTCTTTGTGCTCTGTGGGGAAGATCTTTTCTCCTTTAACACTGAACAGAAGTTCTGGCTCCTCTCCATCGGTCACAAGCCTTTCAACAAGTCCCTGAGAAAGGGCGTTTCATTTCATGGCTTTGGCCTGGATTTGGTTGCCTATTCTGAACCTATCTTTGTAGACATGGGATAGTTATCCTCCTTTGCCAGTGAGGGTGCAAACAATCACAACTGCTTCTGCTTTTTCATGATGGAGAGGGAGGCATCCAGAATTGATGATGGTGATGTTGATAAAGATGGTGAAGTTCACAGTAGCACTAACAATAGCAGCTAAAATGTACTGAGTATTTAACATGGACCAATCACTGTGCTAACTACATTTTTACCAGATGTAAATGCATTACCCTCATTTTGTATTTGTATAGACTAAATAATATTATCCATATAGTTTTATCTAATAATAATATCACAAAAGGAGTAATAGCAATATGGTAATGGTCATAATAGAAGGATGAATAATAGTAGCAATATTAGTAGCAGCAGCAAGCTCTCCTAATTTTATAATTTGGGAAACTGAGACAAACAGTATATATCATTATTTTAAGGAAATTATAGTCTGTGTTAGTTTAAGATAAATAGCAGAGCTAAGATTTGACACTAATCTGTCTGCCTCAAAAGTCAGCTCTTAAGAGAAATATACAGGATTTATGTGCATAAAAATCAGGAAACATGACTTAGAGACAAAAGACTGCCTAAATAAATGGAAAATTATACCTTACATTTGAAAAAGGAAGACCCTGTATTGTACTGATTAAAAAGGATTTTGCTGAAATGACAATGAAATTTCCTGTGTGTGTGTGTGTGTGTGTGTGTTGCTGATGTTTGGAGCAGAAGCAGACACACATTCTCACAGAACATTTCGTCTATCTCCTCTCTCCCCGCATTCCCGTATCTCCTTAGTGAGGCATAACCAGGCGACTATCCCATAGGATAGCTACTAGCCACATGTTGTTATTTATATCGAAAATCCAATGAAGCAATTTCCCCCCAAATTAAACATTCAGTTCTTCAGTCACATTAGCTGCATTTTAAGCATTCAGTAGCCACATAGAACTAAAGTTCACCATATTGGATACTGCAGATTACAGAGAATTCTGTTATCATAGAAGTTTCTATTGGCTAGAGCCATTGAAGACAATGAGCTGGGGGAAAGCCGGACTCTCTTTTCACCCATGCACGTGTCCCCAGCTGCTCCCCCCTCCTCCTCTGACTGGGAAGCTCAGGAGACCAGATGTTCTAAAGAGAAGAGCAGTGGAGTGTGGGGGCCTTGGTCAGCTGTGGTATCTGAGTTATTCTGTGGAGAACTCCGTTCTACCCCACTCACACCAACGTGCACAGAGCAAAGACTCAGCGTTTGACTTTGTGTTATGTTATTCTGATGACGCTTAAGGATAATTTTTATGATGATTTAACTTATTCATTCATAACTAAGACACAGCTGGCCAGTAGATAAATAGAGATAAGGAGGGTAGGATACTTGACAAAGTGATTCTAAAATGCAAGGATAATTATAAACTTAAGAGACAAGCACAATTCTGGAGAAGAGGAATAAAGGGCAAACTTCTGATATTTTAGATATTAAATTAACCGCAAAATTCCAACAAGAAAGAGTGCAGGAATAAGAGGACAGATCAGTGAAAGAGAATCGATGTGAGAACAAATGAAAGTTTAGTGTGATACAAAGGTCTCATTTCTAATTACCTGTGTTCAGTTCTGTCTCCCTGCAGTGCTACCCAGAGTCTAACAGTTTGAGATGTAGGCACTTTTCTCTGTTCTCTCTCCAAAGGCTTGCCCCTGATAAAGCCATCTAGCAACTGGGTCCATCAACACAATGCACCTTTATAGTTTTATAATCCCTTGATCCCATCCTCAATGAAGTCTATCTCCACCCTGTTTTCTCCTTAATTGTAATTGCCTGAGGCATTCTATTAACTTATTGTCTGTTATCATTTTAATTCCTGAGAGTTTTACCCACAAGGCTAATCTTATCAGCCTCACAGTTCACAATTTTTGAATGAAGATGGAACTAATGCTTCATTAGTACAATGATCTGAATATTATAAACGTATTTTATTCTCTTAAATCTGAATCCTTCCTTAATACTTTTGCTAAACTTCTTCTCTATGCTACTGAAAACTTATATTCCATCAAAAACACTATCATTAATATTAAATTATACCTAATTTTTTTTTAAATTTATTTATTTATTTGAAATTCAGAGTTACACAGAGAGGAGAGGCAGAGAGAGAGGTCTTCCATCCGCTGGTTCACTCCCCAGTTAGCCACAATGGCCGGAGCTGCGCCAATCCGAAGCCAGAAGCCAGGAGCTTCCTCCAGGTCTCCCACGCTAGTGCAGGAGCCCAAGGACTTGGGCCATTTTCTACTGCTTTCCCAGGCCATAGCAGAGAAATGGATGGAAGTGGAGCAGCCGGATCTCGAACTGGTGCCCATATGGGGTGCCGGCACTTCAAACCTGGGCATTAACCCACTGTACCACAACGCAGCCTCTATATCTCAATCTTGATATCTTCTCTCCAACTATTTATCTACTCACAATCACACATACCAAATAACACATATTATATATTAATATCGCCTTCCTTACTGGGTAAAATTATGGCCATAATCTCAATAATGATGTTGGACCCCAATTTTCTCTAGCATCATCTACCAGTTTAATGATACTTACCAGTAAAATAATACCTGAATTTCCAGATGTCTTTATTTTTCCAGTATTTTATGTAGATAAATAAAATGGCTAGCTCTTGGGAGAAAAATCTTGGATTTTCATGTTTTTCAGTATACCACAAAAAACTGCTAAATATAAAAATATGAGTGCTAAAAATAATTAAATGCCAGAATTACTAAAATAGTAAATGAAATAATATTTTATAACTGAAAGAAAAATCTTTCTACATGCAATATGAACACTATAAACACTAAAAGAAAACATGTATAAATTTGTCTGTAAATGGGAAATAACTGAACATCAGAAAGAACAACACAACCAAACAACTCCATTAAGATATACTATATTTTGGTATAGAAACATTAAATCAGAGACTATGATGGCATAGCATGTATACCTGCCAACTGCAAAGCTGGCTTCTCATATGGGTGCTGCTTCCTGTCATATCTGCTCCACTTCTGGTCCAGCTCCCTGTTAATGGCCTGGGAAAAGCAGTGGGAGATGGCCCAAGTGTTTGGGCTCCTGCACCCATGTAGGAGATCTGGATGAAGTTCCTAGCTCCTAGCTTCGACCTGGCCCAACCCTAGCCATCTGGGTAATGAACTCATGGATGGAAGATCTCTGTCTCTCTCTCCCTCTCTCTGTAACTCTGACTTTCAAATAAATAAATACATAAATCTTTTTTTAAGTTAAATCATAACAAATAAAAATGAGAATACCTTTTAAATGCATATGATAAAGGTTAGATATTTTATGAAAAGGAAGGATCAGGTTTGAAAAACTTACATCTCACATTGGCATATTGAGTGGAATTAAGTCCTGCCTCAGCTTCTGATTCAGCTTCTTGCTAATATGCCTGGGAAGCAACAGGTGATGACCCAGTACTTCCATTACTGCCCACACATATGGAAGATACGGATGAAGTTCTTGGCTCAACTTCAGCCTGTGGCAGCCCCTTGCTGTTGAAGGTATTTGTGAATGTGAAACCTCTCTCTGATGTCATGCAACAACCAACTGAGGCTGGTGTTGTGGGTGGTAAAAGAATTTACCAGGCCCGACGCTGTGGCTCACATGGCTAATCCCCTGCCTGCGGTGCCAGCACCCCGGTTGGGGCGCTGGATTCTGTCCCGGTTGCCCCTCTTCCAGGCCAGCTCTCTGCTGTGGCCAGGGAGTGCAGTGGAGGATGGCCCAAGTGCTTGGGCCCTGCACCCGCATGGGAGACCAGGAAAAGCACCTGGCTCCTGGCTTCAGATCGGCACAGCGCGCCAGCCGTAGCAGCCACTTGGTGGGGTGAACCAATGGAAAAGGAAGACCTTTCTCTCTGTCTCTCTCTCTCTCTCACTGTCCACTCTGCCTGTCAAAAAAAAAATAATGAATAAATTAAAAAAAATTTAGCAGAGCAGTCTGATAGAGTGAGCAGGGTTAGATTTACTGAATATGCTGCAAGAGAGCAGTGGGCTAGATAGCAGAGGCTGGCTGCTGCTCAGACTCCAACCAAAAAAAGAAAAAAAAATACTTGTAACTCCAGTACCTTTTTAGTTACTATGAGATTTTTTCATGATCCAAAAAAATGTTTCCTAGGTGGTTATTTCCATTTCTGGATGGAGCTGGGGAACCTACATGGTCCTTCAGCTTTCAGACTTTCCTATTGGTCTGGGAAAGCCCTCCACATCTGCCTCTCTCTCTTTCTTCGTAAATTTTTCAAATAAATAACCATACCCCCTAATAAAGAAAAGCTAAAAACTTAGAAAAATGACAAAATATATATAAACAGATATTCAGACTCTCAGCTAATCAAGGAAATGCAAATTTAAAAGTAATAAGATATTTGTTCCCACAATCCCCATAGCACTGCAGAATGGACAGTGGAAGATCTGATAAAAGGTAAAAATGACAGTCACATCAGTGAGACGAATGTAAAATGATGCAGCATAGATAAGGACAGGTTTGGGGGTGGGGAATGTTATTTATTGAAAGGAAGAATTACAGAGGGAGAGACAGAAATCTTCCAACCACTGGTTCACTCCCTAGTTGGCTGCAACAGCCAGGGCTGGGTTAGGCCGAAGCCAGGAGCTTCTCCCCGATATCCCACATGGCTGCAGGGACCCAAGCACCTGGGCCACCTTCCGCCGCTTTCCTAGGAATATTAGCAGAGAGCTGGACTGGAAGCAGGGCAGCAGGGACTGGAACCAGCGTCCATGTGGGATGCCCGTGAAGCAGGTGGCGGTTTTACCCACTACACCACAGCTCCGGTTCCGAGAAAAGAATGGTTTTAAAAATATGTACTAAGGAGCCGGCTACTCCACTTTCAATCCAGCTCTCTACTATGGCCTGGGAAAGCAGTGGATAATGGCCCAAGTCCTTGGGCCCCTGCACCCACATGGGAGACCCAGAGGAAGCTCCAGGCTCCTGGCTCCAGATCTGCATATCTCCAGCCGTTTCGGCCATTTGGTGAGTGAACCAGCAGATGGAAGACTTCTAATCTACCACTGCCTCCCTGTAACTCTGCCTTTCAAATAAATAAATAAATAAATAAATGTTTTAAAGTATATCAGTACCCAAACTTTACCCTACAGAGATAATCCCAGAAGCTGCAGCAGTATTGCTTATTCGGACAGATCTGAAACCCACTCCATCCATATTTGAAGGTACTGGCTGAAAAATTAGTGACAAAAACTTCCAAGGTATTGTTGATGAGGCTAAACAATCACTAAGTGATGTCATGTGTCTATATTCATTTACAGGGGGAAAAAGACCAGAATATATCATTGAGGAGAAAAAAGTTGGTTACATGTCTGCGTATATGAACCCAATTATAAGAAATTATGCATTAAAAGTTATGAGTAAATATGCCCAGAAATATGAATAAAAGAATGTTCATTAAAATAGTAATTATGGTTAGCTCTATTTGGAGAGCTTTTTGTTTATCTTTGTATTTTCCTGGATGCTCTTCTGAATTGTTTTTAAGAGTTTTGGATGTGTCTGTGTCTCTTACAACAAATTATTTTGTTATAAATAAATACTGAATTATATAGCATTCCTAGATGCTGGGAAATGCTCATGAGAAAAACCACAATAGAGTACTGTGAATACTGTGATTGCCTCTCAAAAACAAGTGGCTTACTGGCAAGGAATAGTAAGAATAAGAAAAAAAAAGAAAGAACTGATAAGTTGTTTTTTTTCACTTTTTTTCCTTTTTTATAAGAATGTCTTGCTTAATTAACATTCTAAGTGTTTTACATATTTTAAAATAATTTAAGTCTTTTAAAATTTTCATTTATTTATTTTAGAGAGAATGAGAAAGAGAGAGATTGAATCGTGCTTTTGTTTATTACCCAAATACCCAGAAGCTTGGAACTCAATCAAAGTTTCCCCTGTAGAGGGGTGACAGGGACTCAAGTATTTGATTCAGCATCAGCTGCCCCTCAGGGTGTCCATTAGCAGGTAACTAGAATCAGAACTAGAGCCAGGACTTGTACCCATGCATCCTGATATGAGATGTGGGCATCTCAAGCGATGTCTTCACCACTGTGCCAAACTCCTGCCCCCATTTAAGTTTTTTAATAGGGCAGATACATACCATCAAAGAAGAAGACCAAGTGCTGCCCATGAATGTTTGCTTAGTGAAAAGGAATGGTGATCAGAAGAGAAATGCAGCATAGCTTAGACTGAAAATCCCACCACAGTGCCACAGCCCTAAATAAGTCTGTAGGGAAATTTCATGATATTTAGAATACCACTGATACTGATATAGAACTAAAAAGATGAAACAAAATAAAGATTTTATAAACTTTATCTGTGCCTCCTGCAGAAAGTGTGCCCAATTATGATGGGATGTTTGAGTAGGGAGGAACACAACACATGCTCATTTAAATTCACTTCAACATGAAGTTATTCCACATTACCTTGATCTCAGTTTCCTACAAATAATTTACAACTCAGTATGAAATTTTCTAGTGTAATTATACTAACCCTACCAGTCAAGCCCCTCCCCATAGCCATACCAAGAATTCTGTCAATGAATAATCCATAGACTGCCCACACTCTATCTAATAGTGCCATGAATTTCTATAGTCAGAGTCCCCTAGGGATGGAAGGAAAAACTTCCATGTCCTCACTGAAAAAGACTCTCTTGGGATTTAACTGAGAGAATTTACAGGGAAGGCATTGCCTTGAGCACAATAATTTCTGCATATTTCAATCTCAAGAGCTTGGAAAAAGGTCTCTGAGGATTCACTGGAAGGAATTCCAGACATTTAACCCAGAAAGATACCCCTGGTATCATGGGGACCTAATGAATGGCCACTGTGAGATGCTTGCAAAATGAATTTATCTCTGACAGCTCTGCCTTTTGTCTCTAGAGGGGAAAACCAGAACAGTGGAGAATTTCAGCCATGTAAGCAAGGAGCCATCCTACAGCCGGCATAGCCCTAAAAGCTGCCTCCAAGGCTGGATGCAGGGAAGCTTTTTGGAATTTTTTTGGTGAGTGATTGAAGCAAATTAAGAAGAGCTCTCTGATCTCCTACAGACTCTATCCAATCAGCCACACTTTACCTGTCTTATACATTGGGCTTCCTATAGGTTTGAGGTGTGGTGGAAAATTACGATAGACTTTGAGTTGGACAAAAAGATTACGGCTCTCAATGGGAAACAGTACTGTCTAACACATTCTTTGAGTTATCTGATCCTATAGGGACTGTGAGCTTTCTCTTGTCTGAATTATTTTATGCTTTTGTGAGTTGCAGATTACTGATAGCAATGCAAAGGACATTCGTCCACAGACATGTACATGCTGTCCCATGGATCATTCCTGCCCCCTCAAAGTCATTTCTGCATTTCTGACTCAACTATAAATTTGTGACACTTTCAATTCTTTGAACAGGTTGTGACATCTTATTGGTTCTCTTACAAATTAATGAATTAAAAGACTTTTGGTCAAGCTCACATTCTATTTGTATGAGAGTCATGATTTTATTATATTTTAAAATAATATATTGAAACAGTGTCTCATCCAAATCCCCTCATTTCACAGATGAGGATACCAAGGCTTAGAAGTGAGGCAATGAGCCCCGATATTAGCTCAACTCTTCTTATCAAAGATCTCTTTCCTGTTAAATTAACATAGAGTGCTGTGTACAGTGTACACTCCCTCACAGAGTTCCTCAGAGGGGGAACTGACCACACAGCTCCATATTTTAGGTTGTATATATACCGAATTGAAGCTGAAGTACCAGTATGAAAGGTTCTAAAGGTTGAGTGTTAATTTCTAACTCTATACTTCAAGGTGTATGATTTAGAAGAGTTATCTTTGTCTTTGCCTCAACTTCTTTATCTGGAAAATAGAGACAATGGCAATTCTTACCTCTTAGGATTGCTATAGCATCAAATTAGATCATATTTATTAAGCTCTCAAAACAGTGCCTGGCACATTAAAAATGTTCTATAAATGTTACATGTGTTAAAGATATTTAAGAATATTAACATTTTGAATTTATTTGAATAGGCAGGGATTGGTGAATTGGCAATATCAAACCACAAACAATTTAGCACTCACAAATTAATGAGAGAAACTTTTATGCAATGTTTGTTGAAGCAAGACAAAGAAAACGTTGCTTGTTAGAGGCTAGCCTTTGGTTTCTGATTGGCTAAGCTTCAGTTTTGTTTTACTGTTTAAATTGGGCTTCTGGCCGGCGCTGTGGTGTAGCAGATAAAGCTGCTGCCTACAGTGCCCGCGTCCCATAGGGGTGTCAGGTTGAGTCCCAGCTGCTCCACTTCCCATCCAGCTCTGTCTCTGCCTCTTTGTAACTCGGCTTTTCAAATAAATAAATAAGTAAATAAATAAATAAATAAATAAGTTGGGCTTCAGTTCGCTTCTGTATCCAGGATCCTGAAGGTCTCAACCTAGTGGCCTCCTGATTGATTTTTGTATGAGCATATGCTATTCTCACAGCTGCCAGCTTTATCATCCACGCTAAGCTAAGGCACACTTTGCTTACAGAGGAGTCATCATCCTGAAGTGCACTAATATAAAATTCATATATACCTAGATTTATCTCCTAGGTATCACTGGGAAATATTGTAGATAAACTAGGGATATCCATTGAATTCTATTTTAATGCCGTTAAGACACCTGTATATAGTAATTTAACAATCAATTATTTGAAAGAAATAAAAATTATTCTAAAATGTTATCAATTATCATTTGATTTATTATTAGATTTTAATAAATATTTAAAGCAGACTTCATATATACCCAGGAGTACATTGTTATTAGCTGAAAACAATGCTTCTTGGGAAATTCATCATATATTAATATATAGTTAAAATTAATGATATATACTGCTAAATAGCCAGATTCTAGTGCAATTTGGCAACAGCTTAGTGAAATACAGAATATCTCATTAATATGAGTAATAAAAACTTAACAACTAATAAAGAATAACGTACTCTCACCCTTCCAAAGCTTGTGAGAGCTAATCATTATATATTTGACACTGCATTTTTCTAGAAGTATTTGGTCAACACTTTAGCATTCCCTACAAGCACCCACTTGTTTTTAGTAGATGTTTCACAAATGTTAACTAATCTAGTACATTGTATTTTGTTACCTGCCGATAACCATGTGCAACTGTGACCTTCGAATAAGATTAGGAGCCGAGCATTTGTTCTCCATGTGCACAGGGATGCTTCTTATTCATTTTTAGTTCTTTCATTATTGTCCCTCCACTCTAAGCTCTCTTTTACTGTGCAATTCTAGGATGCTCTATAATTAGAAGCCAGCGAGGCATCAACTACTTCCTCTGGGCAAGTTTGTGCCTTAACACCTCTCAGTGACCTTCCATGCTAATTAAACTACGTGTGAGAATAAAGAACATTGGTACTTAACCGAAATAAAAAGCAATTAAGTGGAAACATTTGGAGATGATTGTATGTTAATAAGAAATCTTAATCAATGTGTATACCTATGAGACTAACAGAAGCACCTTTGAAGAATTAGCATTGTCTAATCAAACAAAATACAAACTTCGTTTCCTCAGATGTGCACAAGCTCATAAAAGCCTTTGATTTGTTTCACAGACAGAAGGAAAAATTACTATCTTCTGTTATTCTCTTTGTAGTTCTCTGGAAATTACTGAAATACCCCTGAAGCAAAGTTTACTTTCTCTAATATATTAATTTGGAGAACTCTTAATTGTACCCAACAAATCTAACCTTGGATATTTAATCTTTCTGGACCTTAAAAGCATATCAGTAATTTGTCTTTGTATATATTCAGAAATGCAATAGATTGAATATGGGAAGTTTAGATCAGGTGCTAGCAGACAGTGGTTGCTGCCTATTTCTGTACACCCTAAGTTCTAGGAATAGTTGTCACATTTATAAAAGGTTGTTAAAAATACTTTTTAAAAAGGAGTATATGTGATAAGGAACATATAGGAACCCTAAAAGCCTAACAAGTCATTCTTTAGCCCCTTAGGAAAAATATACCAGCCTTCATTTAGGTGATACTCTGAACTGCATACTATTAATTTATGTCAAGCATTCCTAACCTGAAAATTTGAAATCTGGAAAACTCCAGAATCCCAGCCTTTTGAGCACTGATGTGATGCCCCAGGTGGAAAATTCCACACCTGATCTCACGTGATGATCTCAGTCAAAACACAGGCACACTGGGACTACATGGTATAAAATTACCTTCAAGCTGTGTGTGAGATCTATATGGAGCATCAATGAGTTTCATGTTTACACAGGATATTTCACTGAACTTCATACTTATGTATATATCAAAATTCCAAAATTCTAAAACAATTGAAAATCTGAAACACTTCTGGTCCCAAGCATTTCACATAACCTGTACAATGCAACCTAAAAGCAGACTAATTCCAAGTAAGATTAATTTAACATTTGGAATAATGAAGTTAAAACTTAATTTGTTCATTAAATCATGAATTAGCTCAATAAATGTGTATTCTGTGGTAATCATGTGACAAATAGTGTGCACACATTTGACTCATTTACTTCTGACAAACGCCTTAGCAGGTACTCCTTATCCCTATTGTCTTGAGGGAAAGCTAGATTCAGGACTAGCTAAGCCTCCCTATATCACATGATTGTGGTTTAAGTCTGTTTCTGAAGCTTGAACAATTTTAATATCATACCTTTTTTACTGTAAAGCATTTAATGACCACTGATATTCAAGAACCTGTTTTGATTAATAGATTAAAATGATTTAAACACTAATTTTAGTATAAACAAATGCTTTTGAGGTATGAAAAACACTCTGCTTCTTCCATAATATGTTTTCACATTAGTTTTTTACCCAAGGTATTGTATTGCAAAATTCTTCCTCTCTTACTCACCAGATTGTAGGGTATACTTCAAACCATTTGGCAAGGTTCTACTTACTATATTCCCTGAATTATTCACCAAATTAGTGAGATTGTTCAGATGAATCATAAGAGTTTCAGAATGCTTACACAATTACTCAAAGCATATGATTCTGTATAAACAGTACTTATGATTCATAAATTTCAGCACTTATGGTATAAGAGAATAGGGTTCAGTAATAATTAAAATAATCTGAGACTTCTAGAGAAGTCTGAAAATCCCATGATTTTAGATACATATATTTTGAAATTAGCACTCGTTCCTTTAAGTAAAGGTAGGACTTGCTTGTGTGAAGGGAAAAGTAGGTAGGATATTAACTTTGCCCAGATAAATTCAATCCACTCCATTACTGAATACTGTGTTTTGGAGTACACTTGGGACCCTCATAAATATTCAGATTCCTAGAAGAACATGCGTAAAGATAGATTTTGGCTAATGCTGATTTTTTAAAAAGGATCTTGTGGGATTATTATTCTTTTTCATGTCAAACAAAGTTAACGTCAGTTAAACAAGGTCCCTATTTTTGTTGCTTTATTCCCTATTATGTTTTTATTTATGTCTGCCATGTGCACAACACCTTGCTAGAAATTGTGCCACTCTCCCAAACAACATGGGAGGAATTCTCCAGGCTCCCTGAGAACTTTGAGTCTACTTCAGAAGTCAGGTAATACAATGTTTTGCTGATTTGAAGAGGACGTTCTTTCAAATTTCATAGCTTTAACTAAAATAGGACATGCAGTTGCTGACGACCAGGCTGAACTCAGAATGGAGCTGTCATTGTCCAAAAACTCTCATGCTTTGACCCTCGTTGTTCACATCCTGGTGCTCCCTGATAGAGTACAGTTACATTTAGAATGTCTTTAAAATATTACCTATTTTATGGCATAGAAATAAAGACTTTCTGAGTCTGCAAAAATTCCATATACATTTTGCAATTCTATATATTACCATAAAGCAAAAACTATATAGGTAAGACTGCCTATTATGCAATGCAGATGAGGGCAGGAGATGTCGGCAAACCCCTTAGAATAGACAGAGGAGAGAAGTTTCAAATCAATAGGAGGTTATTCTGACTATTGTTAAGGTAGTATAGTGTTATATACTATATACTGTATACTATACTATATCGTTAAGATAGCATACATTGTATAATCAGCAGCATTCCTTTCATTTCTCTCTTCTTTGTGTTTTTCTCTCTTTCTATTTGTATCTTGCAGGCACATAAAGCCAATGCCATCTGAAATTTGTTTAATACAGTATGTACAAACCAACAAATGGCACTACAAGGCAGCTTGTTATCAAAACCTAAATAAATGATTTGAAGAGTTCTGGACTTTAACAGGGGCCTGGGAAGGCTTTGAAATGAATGTAGGAGCTGTGTTTTATGCTAAACATAAATTGGACTTTGAAAGTTGGAGTAAAGGTGAAGGCGTTCTAGGACAAAGATCATAGCAGATATTTGAAATGAGATCAAACCAGATACATCCAGGGACTGAAGTAGACATAGACTGGGCAATAAATAAAAATATAATTTTCAGTTTTGTCACCAGATCTAGAGTTTATTGAAGAAATTTGGGGAATTTGAACCATATTCAGCAGTTGATAGGGATAGCACAATTTTAGGAAACATATCATGTTTAAAGACTTGTTCCAAGGCCAGCATTGGTGTATAGCAGGTTTGGCTGTTGCCTGCAACACTAGACTCCCATATCCTAATGCTGGTTCAAGTCTCCTTCACTTACAATCCACTTCCCTGATAATGCATCTGGGAAGGCCGTGGATTATAACCCAAATGCTTTAGCCCCTCCACTCAGATGGAGTTCCAGGCTCCTGGTTCCGCCTGGCCCATCCCAGACCTCAGCCTTTTGGGAAGTGAGCCAGCGGATGGAAATTCCCTTTCTATCTCTGTCACTCTGCCTTTCAAATAAATGAAATAAATTTTTAAAAAACATTCTATTCCAGTGGCAATACTTGCTGGGAATTTTCTTCCCCTACCAGGTTAAATAGTCCGTAGTATTTTGTTCCATGGGTAGACAGGCACACCTCTCCACCCTGTATCTCAAAGGAAACTCTGAACAAGAAGGAAAGTCTGAGTAATGTGGTTGATGTTCTTCAGGTCTGTTCTCTGATGTTCCTTCTGGTGCAAGTGTAGTGATCTTGCAGGACAGAAGAAGGTCTGTCCCAGAGCTGAATCCTTTTTTGGGGTCCTCCTCCCAAAATAACAAAGAAAATAATGAATAACAGCCCCTGCCGAAAAGAGCTGGGCCCATGTGCAGCCTATTTGCTGCATAAACTTTGATCCATGCACTCCCAAGACAAGGTCATTGAGAAGTTCATCACTGTAGCCTTGCACGTTGAGGCTCCACTTGCCGTGGCATCCCATGTGGGTGCCAGTTTGACTCCTGGCTGCTCTACTTCCAATCCAGCTGCCTGCTAATGGCCTGGGAGGGCAGCGAGGATGGCCCAAGTGCTTGGGCCCCTGCACCCATGTAGGAGACCCAGATGAAATTCTAGGATCCTGGTTTCAGCCTGACCCAGCCCCTGTCATTTGTGGAGTGAACCAGCAAATGGAAGACCCCTCTCTCTGGCTTTCCTTATCTTTATAACTCTGCCTTTCAAATAAATAAAGTAAATCTAAAATAAAAGTTCATCACTGAAAACATAGTGGAGGCTGTATCCATCAGGGATGTCTTTGAAGTGATTGTATGCATTATTTTATACTAGTGTTTCCCCTACCTTCCTTAGCATGGGAGCTATGTCCTGAAAAACCCAATTAAGGGCTCTAGAGTTCAGTTTGGGGACTAGGGACTTGGGGACAGTGGAACTCTCTACATTCCCAGACAGTTTAGGAGTTCAATCACCTGTTGAAGTTACCTTTCCTCTGGCTTACTATAGAGCTACCAAAGGCTGGTCATGAGAGAACCTGGGTTTTAATCTCTTTTCTCTGACATGTAATGAACACAAAAATTTTAAAGTCATTAAATTTAAATTCATTAAAAATCATTAAGTCAAATTCAAGGATATCTAAATAACTATAGGCCAAATACTGAGTAAAAAATGGATGACAAATATTTTCTGTTCAGTGCAAAAATGTTTCTCTTGTTTCAGTCTTTTTGGAAGCGGTACTCAGCAGTTTAGGAAACAACAGCCCCCGATTGCTGCCTGCTGATTAAAAACTATAGCACACAAATTTTTTTTTTCATAACACACACTTTTATACCTTTTTTATTTATTAGAAAGGCAGTCTCTCTCACATGCACACACACACTCAGAGAGAGAAAGAGAGAGAGAGAGAGAAATCTTCCAATCGTTGTTTTACTTCCCAAATGCCTGCAATAGTCAAGGCTGGGCCAGTCCAAAGACAGGAGCCAGTGGGTGGCATCACCTGCCCCCTCCCTAGGAGCCAGTGGGTGGCATCACCTGCAGCCTCCCCAGGATTGGGAAACAGAGGCAGGCTGACTTCCAGACACCTCAATACGGAATGTGGACATTCCAAGCAGCAGTTTAATCTGCTGCACCACAACACCTGCCCTCATAATACACATTTTTAACAAACTTTGTGAAGGCTTCTTGTATCCACAGTTTTCAGATGTTCTTGTACCCAAATAAACTGGTCTTTCAATTCCGTTTCTCTACAGACTTTTTTGAAGCATCCTCATATTTTAGAATCCTCAGGCATTATGTCTTAAATCCCACCGTCCTATGCCACACACAGCCAACAAATACCCTTTTGACTTCTGACTAGCAGCCAAAATTGTAATGTCTACAAGTTTACTACCTTGTAAAGCCAGTGAGGCAGTTAGTAAAGAGAAAATAAAGTTCCTGGCCAAGAGCTCTAGCAAGCTAGCTAAAAAAAAAAAGAAAAAAGCTAATTATTGAAGGACTTTCTCCTAAGAGCCAGGAAGGGCTAAATTGCAGTTAATAAACATGGCTTCTTCCTATAATCCACACATATCACATAAAACCCTCTCCTAAGGATTTAGAAGCATCTTACTATTTGGATATGGTTTGTCCCCTGAACTCATGATGAAATTAAATCCTTAGTGCATGGTATTAAGAGAGTAGAAACTTAATCCAACTATGGTTTTCAGAGGGTCTTTGGGGGGTGATCAGGAGTAGGTGAGGTCATCAGGATGGGACGTCTGTGGCTGAGTCCTGGTGGCTTTAAAAATAGAGGGAGAGAGACCAGGCACAGAAATATTCTTGTCTCTTGCAACATGGGGCCCTGTGTGCTGCTTTGGGATTTTGATTGCAAGACAGCCATGGCCAAATGTAGCCCCTCAAGATTGCTTCTCCATAACCAGCAGTGAACATAAACCCATATATATATAAAATTCACCCAGTCTGTGGTATTGGGTTACCGGCTACAAAAAATATATGAATATTCTACTCAACAAGAACAAAATCTTTGCTATAGTATATCTATGCACAGACTGAGCTATCTGATTTTTTTAAAGATTTTATTTATTTATTTGAGAGGTAGAGTTACAGACAGTGAGAGACAGAGAGAAAGGTCTTCCTTCTGTTGGTTCACTCCCCAAATGGCCGCAATGGCCTGAGCTGTGCTGATCCAAAGCCAAGAGCCAGGAGCTTCTTCCCGGTCTCCCACGTGGGTACAGGGGCCCAAGCACTTGGACCATCTTCTATTGCTTCCCCAGGACATAGCAGAGAGCTGGATTGGAAGATGAGCAACCGGGACTAGAACCGGCGCCCATATGGGATGCCGGCACCACAGGCAGAGGATTAACCTGCACCATGGTGCCGGACCCTCAGCTATCTAATTTAAAGATCTATCTATTTGAAAGTCAGAGTTATAGAGAAAGGAGAGACAAGAATAGAGAGATCTCCCATCCTCTGGTTCACTCCCCACATGGCCACACTGCCAGAGCTGTGCCAGGCTGAAGCCAGGAGCCAGGAGTTTGTTCCAGGACTCCCACGTGGATAAAAGGGGCCCAAGCACTTAGGCCATCCTCTGCCACTTTTCTCAGGCCATTAACAGGGAGCTGGATCAGAAATGTAGCAGCGGGGACATGAACTGGCCCCCATACATGATGGCAGCATTGCAGGTAGGCTTTACCCGCTATGTTACAACACCAACCCTTAATTTAAAGGGCAGGGGATAAAATGAAAATGAGGCAACCCTGTTCAAAATCATTGAGAATTTCAAAAAATTGACAGCAGAGCATTAAATGAAGCACAGGCCCTTCTTTCCAGTGCAGGGCCTTTTCCACTAGAGTGATTGGACATCATGAATGCAGACCTGAGGATGCTTTTGTTCACGAGGAAAGCATCAAAAACCATTACCAACCCAAGGTGAAATATTTTTCTCTGCCTTTCCCTAGGCCTGTCCTTGAAGCAGACACAATGGAACTTTCCCCACCCTACTTTCTTATTTCCATGTCTCCTGTTTGGTAAATTCTTTCACGTCCTCTACACCAGGCACTGCCAAATTAGACATTTCACCCTTAATTTGTTCAAAATTTTTATTTTGCATATAACAGCAATGTTTATGTGGGTTTCTTCATGGTACTAATGCAGTTGGTTCACTTTCCAGGGCCAGCCACAAAGGATGATGGGTCTTGTCACATAGAAGCCTCTTCATTCCCATGGATGTATTGGCAGGATTGAGGAAGAGGCACTGAGGGCACCACCAAGGCTGAGCACAGCTGTTCTTCAAGAATGAATGTTGCTGGGGGAATCCTGACAACATAAGAGGCCTCAGAAATTAGTGGAAATCTTAGAAGGAGGGGTGGGACTTTGGACTGCTGCACTCCCAGGAATTAGGCAACCAGAGTCATGTTTCTTTGTCCTGCAGGCAAAGGGTATTCCTAGCTTCTAAGTGACTCTCATGTCAGTAATAATGAGAGGTTCACTACATGCTCTTCTATCAGTCAATTGTGTGTTGCTCTAACACAGTGCCACAGACTGTAAAGAAAACACTTATTTCTCACAGCTCTGGAGACTGGGAAGTCCAGTCTCAAGGTGCCCGGCTCAGGCAAAAGTCTTCTTGCTGCATTATACGGGGGCGCATGCCACCACGTGGTAAGGGTGACAGAGTACGTGAGCTCAGGGTTCTCTTCTGCTTTTAAAGGTACTAAAGCCCATACTCATGACCTCACCTATCTTAACTGCCTCCCAAAGCTGTATTTTAAACATGCATGTGAATCTGGGGACTAAGTTTCCAACACATGAATTTTGGAAAACATACACAAACTGTAGAGGGCAGCTACTGTGGTCACCATTCCCCAAACATCAGCTCCACTAGTCATCCCAACCACACTATGAAAGAAGTTAGTATCTTGCAGATGAAGAAAATGAGATGCCAAGGGGCCACAAGATTTTGCTAGGGTTAGAGACCTACTAAGTGTTAGAACTGGGACTAAAACCGGGCAGTTTCCAAATCCAATGCTCTTGATCACTCTAAAGTCTTACCTGCCTAGATTCTGCAGATAGTGTCGGCAGTGGTCAACAAAAGCAGATATTGTCTATAGATATAAGCTATCAGACATTACTAGCGAGGGAATTGGAGGCCAGACACATTAAGCAGTTCACCAATGGATATTAGTAAGTGGCAGAACAAAGATCAAAACAAGATGAATTTCACGTTTTGCTCTTCCTTCAACTCCTTTTGCCTTTCATGAAAATAGAGGCGGGTTCAGACACCTATGCAATAGAAGCAAATCACTTAACCTGCTAGGGTCTAATTGTTCTCACACACAGTTTTGCAGTTATAGCTAGTTGGAAGTGCAATTGAAATAAAATTTGGAGCCGGCGCCGTGGCTCAATAGGCTAATCCTCCACCTTGCGGCGCCGGCACACCGGGTTCTAGTCCCGGTTGGGGCACCGGATTCTGTCCCGGTTGCCCCTCTTCCAGGCCAGCTCTCTGCTATGGCCAGGGAGTGCAGTGGAGGATGGCCCAGGTGCTTGGGCCCTGCACCCCATGGGAGACCAGGAAAAGCACCTGGCTCTTGGCTCCTGCCAGGATCAGCGCGGTGCGCCGGCTGCAGCGGCGGCCATTGGAGGGTGAACCAACGGCAAAGGAAGACCTTTCTCTCTCTGTCTCTCTCCTCTCTCTCTCACTGTCCACTCTGCCTGTCAAAAAAAAAAAAAAAAAAAAAAAAAAAAAAAAAAAAAAAAAAAAAAAAGAAATAAAATTTGAGATGGGTGCTGGAATGCATTATATAAATATAAGGCACATTTACTACTGTCATTTTGGAAACCAGGGACTGCACTTCCTGTGACAGTTTTCACTCCTCTGTTTCTCAATATTCACCAAGGAAGGAAGGAAGAGATATATCTTTTGAACAATGTTAATTTCATCCCATGGCTTTTGATTATTCATTCTTCTGAGTGATCTAGTCTCATTACATTCAGTCATTCACTTTAAATGCTTGGCAGGCATCCAAACAGTTATTTGTTCAACTCAATAATCTAAGTTTATTGTCTTAAATAAATCACACCTGACAAGGAGCTCATGTTTCAAAATGATCTTTAAAAGTGGGTGCTAAAGTGACATTGTTGATGCCAAAAATCATGTATGATTTTAAGGCTTTTAACAAAAGAACTTAAAAACTTGACATTTTAATTTATTGCTGAACTGCTTCCTGTAACTGTACTTTGATTGGTTTCTTCTACTTACTAAGCAATAATTTATTTCATGTGAAATATAATTTACACTTTTAGAGGAGAGCAGCCAAAAGCAGTGTACACAGGGGAAATATAAATATAAAACTCCTTTTGAAGGACCGGTGCTTTGCTTCATTTAATTTTCACACTTTAAAAATGTTAATATGAATGGCCACACATATAAAGAGCTAGATGTGTTTAATTCCCATAAAAACATATTAGAAATTCATTTTATAATTTTGGGAGTACATTGAGTAATGTGGAGAATAAATTTCTAATTATATACCATAAAAATGAAAGAATAATATGATCCCAATTATCACCAGTACTGGATTTCAGAGGCTACACTGGCAAGAGAGAAAGTAATGAAATAATCGCTTCTCAGCCTTTTGGCTAAGATCAAATGTAGAAAGTAATAAAATAACATCAAATCGATATATTTGAGCAATGTAAGATTAAAATCAGTCAATACCACATCCAGGAAGTTTTTATCATTTCAATCAAGTCAAAGGTGGATGTTTTAATGAGGAAATATTGCCATGAGTAACCCAGGAGCATCTATCATCTAAATGATTTATATTAAATATATTAGTACTTTGTACTTTATTGGTATGCAAGTTCTGGGGACAATTGAATTTTGTGTATTTATCATATTACATCTATATAAATGACTATATATGAATAGTATTCAATGTAGGAGAACTTATGCATTCCCATTATAACTTTCTTGCAGCTTCCCACCCTTCTCCCCAGATCATTGCTCAGCTTTCTCTTCCTCTATAGGACAAGGAATGTGGTGTGATTAAGCAAAAGCACTAGAGTAAAACAAACCTAGCTCCTCACTTAGATGACTGCTTAACTACTTCCTTACTTGCTCTCAAGAAGTCAACACCAAACTACGTAAGTTCTCACTTTGTGGTCAGCATTGTAACACAGTGGGTTAAGCCACTGCCTGCAATGCTGGCAACACATATGAATACTATTTCAAGTCCCAGCTGTTCCACTTCTGATCCAGTACCTTCCTAAGGCACCTCAAAAGAAGCAGAATTTTGCCCAAGTGCATTGGCCTCTGCACCCACATGGGAGACCCGTATGAAGCTCTTGGCTCTTGACTTTGTCCTGGCCCAGCCCCAGCTGCTGTGGCCATCTGTGGAGAGAACCAGCAGATGGAAGATCTCTCTCTCTTGCTCTCTGCTGTCTCTCCCTTTCTTGTTACTCTGCCCTTCAAATAAATAAAATAACTCTAAAAAAATTCTTCCCTTTAATCTGTTCTCAAATAATTATCACCCTCATTTCCAGAAAAGACAGAAATGAAATGACATTGTGAATATGTTGGAAACAAGATAGGCTGAAGTTTATATACCAGCAAATAATTGGAAACAGAATGGTTTGGCATATATACCATCTAAACTATGTTATATTTCGATAACATACTTTTGGATCTATAGCAACTAGATGCAAAAGGAAAGCCATTAGATACAAACCTATTAACAATATTGAACTTTTCTTTTAGTATGTAGTGATAAGTAAACATATATTATGTTAAAAATCAATTAACAAAAACATTTTTGTCCATCATCATTTATCTCTAATAATTAAAGTGCCAGAGTCTTAGGTATTTTTAGAAATAGAAACTCAATATTATTTTAATACTGTATATTGACCATTTAACTTCATGTAAGGAATGACTGCATTTCTTTAAAAGAAATAAATGAATCTCTTCCAGACAGGAACATTTTAAGCTATCCTTAACGAGTCAGATTTCAATAAATGACACAATTATCTGGCACTTTGTTGACTGTGCATCAAGGAAGTTCAGGTAATTTAAACAGAGACATAGATTTCTTTATTTTTTTTTCCAGAGAACTTTTATTTAAGGTATACAAGCTTCATGCATTTCATAAGTACAACTTTAAAACATAGTGATTCTTCCCACTGTACCCACCCACTAACCTACACTCCCATGATCTTCCTCCTCCTTCTCCCATTCCCATTCTTATTTTTTACTAAGATCTATTTTCAATTGACTTTATATACAAAAGATTAACTCTATACTAAGTGAAAAGTTCAACAAAATAGCATGAAGAAAAAAAAAACTGTTCCTCAATAGATGAATCAAGGGCTGTTAAAAGTCATTGCATCTCAAAGTGTCAATTTCACTTCCATAGATTACCTTTTAGGTGTTCTATTAGTTACTATAGATCAGGGAGAACATATGGTATTTTTCCTTTTGGGACTGGCTTATTTCATGAAGTATGATGTTTTCCAGTCTCATTCATTTTGTTGAACATTACAGGATTTCATTATTTTTTTACCTGTCTGTAGTATTCCATAGTGTACATATCCCATAATTTCTTTATCCAGTCTTCAGTTGATGGACATTTGGTTTGATACTCTATCTTAGCTATTGTGAACTGAGATTGGCTTGTTTCACTATGATGTTTTCCAGTTTCATCCATTTTGTTGCAAATGACAGGATTTCATTTTTTGTACATATCCCATAATTTCTTTTATTCAGTCTTCAGTTGACAGAAATTTGAGTTGATTCCATATCTTAGTTATTGTGAATTGAGCTGCAATAAACATGGGTGTACAGATAACTCTTTCATGTGCTGATTTCATTTCCCTTGGGTAAATTCCCAGCAGTGGATGGCTAGGTCATATGGTAAGTCTATATTCAGATTTCTAAGCCACCTCCCTACTGAATTCCATGGGGGCTGTAAGAATTTACATTCTCATCCACAATTGGATGAGGATACCTTTTCCCCATATCCTCACCAGTATTAGTTCTTTGTTGATTTCTGTAGGAAAGCCATTCTGACCAGGGTGAGGTGAAACCTCATTGTGGTTTTGATTTACATTTCCCTGAGCTAGAAATCTTGACATTTTTTCATGTGTCTGTTGGCTATTTGAATTTCCTGTTTTGAAAAATGCCTAAGTACTTTGCCTATTTTTTTTCAAGATGTATTTATTTTACTTGAAAGTCACAGTTACACAGAGAGAGGAGAGGCAGAGAAAGAGAGGTCTTCCATCTGCTGGTTCACCCCAGAGAAGGCCACAACTGCTGGAGCTGCGCCTATCTGAAGCCAGGAGCCAGGAGCCAGGAGCTTCTTCCAGGTCTTCCATGTGGGTGGAGGGGCCCAAGGACTTGGGCCATCCTCTACTGCTTTCTCAGGCCACAGCAGAGAGCTGGATAGGAAGTAGAGCAGCCGGGTCTTGAACTGGAACCCATATGGAATGCTGGCACTGCAGGCGGTGGCTCTACCCGCTATGCCACAGCACCGGCTCTGATTTTGCCTATTTATTAACTGATTGTTTTGTTATTGTTAAGCTTCTTGATCTCTTTAATATTCTGGTTATTAATCCTTTATCAGTTGCATAATTTGCAAATAATTTCTCCAATTCTTTCAGTTATCTCTTCACTTGGCTGAGTGTCTCTTTTACAGTGCAGAAGCTTCTCAATTTATGTAATCATATTTTGTCACTTTTGTCTTTGATTGCCTGTGCCTCTGAGGTCTTTTCCAAGAAATCTTTGCCTATGTCACTGTCTTTCAGGGTTTCTGCAATGTTCTCTAAATATCTGATTTCATCAAGTCATAGATTTAGGTCTTTAATCCATTTTGAGTGGATTTTTGTGTAAGGTATAAGGTACAGGTCTTGCTTCACACTTCTGCATGTGGAGATCCAGTTTTCCCAGTACCATTTGTTGAAGAGACTGTCCTTGTTCCAGGGATTGGTTTTAGCTCCCTCGTCAAAGATAGTTGGCTGTAGATGCCCGGGTTGATTTCTGTAGTTTATATTCTTTTCCATTGGTCTACAAGTCTGTTTTTGTGCCAGTATCAGGCTGTTTTGATCACAACTTCCCTGTAGTATGTCTTGAAATTTGGTATTGTGATGCCTCTGGCTTTGTTTTTGTTGTATAAGACCACTTTAGCTATTCAGGGTCTCCTATGTTTCCATATGAATTTCAGTATCAATTTTTCTATATCTGATAAGAATGTCCTTGGTATTTTGATTGTTATGCATTGAATCTATAAATTACTTTCAGCAGAACGGACACTTTGATGATACTGATTCTTCCAATCCATGAAGTTGTCATTTTATTTCTTTTTTTTTTTTACAGATTTATTTTATTTATTTGAAAGGCAAAGTTACAAAGAGAGGGAGAGAGAGATAGAAAGAGATAGAGAGAGAGGTCTTCCATCCACTGGGTCATTCCCCAACTGGCCACAGTGGCCAGAGCTGAGATGATCCAAAGCCAGGATCCAGGAGCTTCTTCCAGGTCTCCCACATGGGTGCAGGGTCCCAAGGACCCAGGCCATCATCTGCTGCTTTCCCAGGCGCACCAGCAGATAGCTGGGTTGGAAGCAGAGCAGCCTGGACTTGAATCAGTGCCCATATGGGATGTCAGTTCTGGCAGGCCAGGGCTTTAACCACTGTGCCTCAGTGCTGGCCCCCTGAATTGTTCTTTTCTAAGGAGCTTTTAGATGTTTATATATTCTGTGTACAAATCCTTTATTGAACATATATAGTGGAAATTTCTCCTCCTAGTTTAACTTTAATAATTTTCTCTTTTAAAAGATGAACTTATTTTATTTGAAAGTCAGAGTTACAGAGAGAGGTGGCAAGAGAGAGATCTTTCCATCTGCTGGTTCACTCCTTAAATGGCCACAATGGCTGAAGCTAGACCAGACCAAAGCCAGGAGCCAGGAGCTTCTTCCAGGTCTCCCACATGAGTGAAGTGGCCCAAGCATGTTGGCCATCGTCAGCTGCTTTCCAGGGCACATTAGCTGGGAGCTGGATTGGAAGTGGAGCATCTGAGACTTGAACCAGCACCCATATGGGATGCTGGCATGCAAGCAGTGCCTTAACACATTATGCCACAGCACCAGCACCTTAGTTTAACTTTTAACTCTTGTAATGATGTCTTTTGACAAAGAAGAAGCCCCACTATGTATTTACTTTACTTTATGATAATCATTCCATTGATATACTTCTTCTGTCTTTGCAAACACCACAGTTAATCATTACAATATTTAGTCTTCAGCAATAAAAAAGGAAATTAACTATTAAAATATAAAACAATTTGAATGGATTTTAAGATAATTATGCTGAGTGAAGAAAGTCAGTACCCAAAGGTAACATACAATGATTCCATTAATATTATCCACTTGAAATGCTAAAAATTATAGACAGTGAGACCAGGTGAGTGGTGATTAAGCATTATAGTTGGAGTGAGGAGTGGCATGAGGTAGTATTATTATAAAAAGCTAACACAGGGAGCAGACATTAAGCCTAGTGATTATAGGATCACATTCCACACTGTACCTGGGTTCAATTCTTGTCTCTGCCTCCTGACTCCACCTTCCTGCTACTGCAGACCCTGGGAGGCAGAGGTGATGGTTCAGTTGGTTGGATTCCCTCCATCCATGTGAAGATCTGGATTGAATTCCTGGCTTCTGGTCTAGGCCTGGCCCAGACCTGGCTATTGCAGTCATTGAGGGGAGTGGATGAGCACATATGACTTCGCTGTCTCCCCCTTTTTCTCTGTCTTGCAATCTGGGTGTCTCTCAAGCAATAAATAAATCTTTTTTTTTTTTTTTTTTTTTTTTTTTTTTTGTGACAGGCAGAGTGGACAGTGAGAGAGAGAGACAGAGAGAAAGGTCTTCCTTTTTTTGCCATTGGTTCGCCCTCCAATGGCCGCCGCAGCTGGCACGCTGCGGCCGGGGCACTGTGCTGATCCGATGGCAGGAGCCAGGTAATTATCCTGGTCTCCCATGGGGTGCAGGGCCCAAGCACTTGGGCCATCCTCCACTGCACTCCCGGGCCACAGCAGAGAGCTGGCCTGGAAGAGGGGCAACCGGGACAGAATCCGGAGCCCCGACCGGGACTAGAACCCGGTGTGCCGGCGCCGCAAGGCAGAGGATCAGCCTAGTGAGCCGCGGCACCGGCCTAATAAATCTTAAAAAGGCCACACAGATATAAGGGATCCTTGTGAGAATTCATTATTTCTTTTCTTGTTTTGGTGCACTAAGATTAGAATTGATAATAGTGAATATTGTTGCCCTATTCACAAACTCATGTGAATATGTCCAATATTTCATAATTGAATACAATGTTGGCTATAGGTTTCATAAAATGTTTTTGTCTACCTCTTTATATGATCATATGGTTTTTCTTGTTTATTCTATTAGTACAAGGCACTGCACAAGTCTTCTATATTTTATACTACTCTTTCCTTTTTTTTTTTTTTTCTCTCACTATGCTTCAATTATTTCTTCTGGCTGGTTTTTTCAGTTTGCTAATCCTGTCTTCCAGTATGTTCAGTCTGCTTTTAAACTCATCCAATTAATCCTTAATTTCACAAAATGTCTTTTAATTTTTAATATACATTTTATTATTTTCATGAGATTCTGAATCCCTTTCAAAGTTCTCCAGTTTTTGTCCATTTTGTTCAGTTTTTCCTCTATTTTCTTTAATATACACTTAACACTTATGTTACAATACCTGTCTGTTAACTCCAAGATGTGAATCTTCTGCTATTGAATATTTTTTCTTTTATTTGTCATACTTTTATTCCTTTTTGTATACCTGATCATTTTTTATTGTATGCCAGACATTGTGATTAAAGGAAATCATGTGGACTGAAGTTGATATTATTTTCCCACAGATGGTTGGCTCTTTCTCTCCTGGGCAGACTGAGTGAGGAACTGCTTGCCTTAATCCAATAAGGAGTTAAGCTAAGTAAGAAGGGAACTGAAGCTTCAAGTAAACTCCTGCCACTTTTGGTCTTCAGTGTCTCTGGTATGAATCAGTCTTTGCTGCAGTTTCCTGGATCTAGAACATCATGAGATAGTGAGATTTTTCCAAGACTAGGAAACAAAGCAGCTGAAAAGGCGAGATTCATTACCACCACACAGTCGCACACAAAACAGATACTAAGTTGAATGTCTAAAAATGCAAGGGCAGCAAAGATAACTGGATGTAGTGGATCCTAAGGTATTATAAGATTCTTGAAACCTAGGAATCTTCACTCTTAAAACGTTGCCTTTGACTAGACCCCAACAGGAAGTGGTATTGAAAAAAGTCAGATCAGGTGGCATCATCCTTCCTGAGCAGTTCTTGAGATCAGAGAGTGGCAGGGAATACCTCCAGCCCAAAGTCTGAAGTACCGAACCCAGCTCCTGCCAACCCGGGAAAGAATCCCAATCAATGAACCTGTTCTGAGTGGCTTTAAGTGCTTCTCAGTTCTTCTTTAGACCAAAGTGCAACATGAAAACAGTACTGATGATATTCTCCCTGTGTTCCCTCATGAAATGCGATCAACAAATTTAGATCTCCATTCCAATGTGTGGGCTCTTAAGTTTCCAACCAACCTTGACAATTTTGGAATGTATATAACAAGTTCTATAGCCTTAATGAGAAACTGGATTTAATTTTTGAAATAAATAGGACTTCGCAGGCAAAAAAATGGCTAATGAATCTTCTTGGAATCAAACAGTTCTTTTGGAAACTGGAAACAGATTGTGTGGATTAAAGTCATCTTTGAAAAAATGGCTGTGATATAAAATACTAATGTTTCCTGAAATCAAAATTCAAGGTCCTGATGTTTATTCATTTTTCCATCTTGTACATCTAACGAAAGCTTAACCAGGAAGCAAAGGATTTGAAATTGCCTCCTCTCCCCCAAGATTCGATTTTATGTAGTTTGCACTAAATATATACTCTTTATTTTCTTACTCATGCTTTGAGGTTTATATTTTCCCATTCCTCATGCCAAACACTCATTTCAGATCTTTTGTATCACAAACATCTAGCACTACCTTTAGAATAGAATAAACAGATGTCCCACAGTAACTTCAATCTACACCTGTAACTATCTTTCTAGAATATGTGTATTGCCTTATTTGCAGCATTTCATACATAAAGTGCTGGTAGAAATCAAAATGATATATATTAAGTATGGTATCATTTACTTCATGGTCTTAATATTACTCATTTCTGTGTAGTCTTTTTTAATACTTGGCAAAGTTATGATTTTGGAACATTGATAATTTAATACGTAACAATTACATCAGTTTCAATTCAGTAAGACTGAATTCAATTTATGTGTAAACTATGAGTCTAATATTTAATTAACCCTTAGAATGTAAAGATAATGATAATCATAAAGAAATCACAAAATGACTAAGCTTGCTTTTTTCCTTTACTCAAGTAAATCGCATCCAATTATTTTCCCAAATTACTTCAATATCTTAGTATTAACATATCTGATTTATAAGTTATCCCAAAACCTTCTTTTTATTTTTTAAAGATGTATTTTATTTATTTGAAAGACAGAGTTACAAAGAGAGGTAGAGACAGAGAGAGAGAGAGAGATTTTCCATCTGCCGGTTCACTTCCCAAATGGCCACAACGGCCGGAGCCAATCCGAAGCTAGGAGCTAGGAGTCTCCCCCAGATCTCCCACGTGGGTGCAGGGGCCCAAGGATTTGGGCCATCCTTCACTGCTATCCCAGGCCATAGTAGAGAGCTGGACTAGAAGAGGAACAGCCAGGACTCAAACCAGCGCCCATATGGGAAGCCAGCGCTTCAGTCCAGGGCGTTAACCCACTGAGCCACAGCACCGGCCCCAAAACCTTATTTTTCAACAATAAGAAAGTACTTTCCTAACACTGGTACAGTATTTTTCTGTTAGCTATAGTTTGCCTGATAATTATCACTACATAAAAAAATATTTAGGTATTGATTTTATCTGCAGCTTTAAAAATGTGTTTGTAGTCCTTCATTTAACCCCACTTAGCTTAACTTCTTCATTGTAAATGCATTTAGGAGAAACTTATGACAAAATTTGAACAGTCCTGGTGCCTAATGAGGGAAATGGTAACATTGTCCCTGTCATCCTTCCCTAACTAGCATTGTATCTCTGATGAAGGGTCCATACCGTCCTACTTTATAGTCTTAGGTAGGTATTCACTCCATATTACAGCTTTGAGTGTCCAGGAGTCGTGCTCAGACATCTAGGAACTCTGGAAGAACATGCTTAGGGGAGCACCGGTCATTTCAAGCTCTTCCTGCTGAAGGGGACGCTGCGGGGCAGGAGGTGGTGTCCATCCAGACACCCCGAGAGCCACGCAGAAGCCTCTGGGGCAGAGAGAACAACCATTCCCACCAAAGAACATGGCCTTAGTAGGAAGGCTTCAGTGATCCTGGATGATCATTATTTCAGTTGAATCTGGTGGTCAAAAAAGCCATGGTCCAGCTCTCTGCTGTGGCCAGGGAGTGCAGTGGAGGATGGCCCAAGTCCTTGGGCCCTGCACCCCATGGGAGACCAGGAGAAGTACCTGGCTCCTGCCATCGGATCAGTGCGGTGCGCCGGCCTCAGTGCGCCAGCCTCAGTGCGCCAGCCGCGGCGGCCATTGGAGGGTGAACCAACGGCAAAGGAAGACCTTTCTCTCTGTCTCTCTCTCACTGTCCACTCTGCCTGTCAAAAAGAAAAGAAAAGAAAAGCCATGGTGTATTCTCTTCTAAAAACCAAACTTATTTCTTGGGCACAAGAGGCACCAATGCTGAAAACTGTAGAATGTGGTCCTTGAGGTTTTTCAGTCGCCAGCCTGCTGGTGGCATGAGCTGGAGGAAATCACTATGCTGGTTTTCTTTGTACCTTTTTTCTATTCATAAAGACAATTTTCTTTTAGTCCACTTTTTTCTTTTTCCTTATTTTTCTTAATGGATAGATCCAAAAAGAACTCTGGCTCCTCTTCCAGAGTTTAAATTTTTATTCTAATTTCTCTGGCACAAGCTGTTTTCCTAATCTCTGATTATCTATTTATTGTGATTCTTCTTGTCTTTCAAAGTAGAAATAGCACTATGTTTCGTAACAAGGGATTTCTCCAAATTTCTCTAATTCTTTCCTATTTGTGTGAGCATTAAGGAAACCTTTGCTGTGTACACAGAGGTATGGGAGTTGTTTTTTGGGTTTTTTTGTGTGTTTTTTTTTTCTGCACATTCCATACCCTAACAGACGTTGTCTCTAATCCAGAACCTTACTTTGCCAAAATATGTTTTTTCATACGATTTACATGGTATACATTAATTGTTGAATAGGCCAAGTTTAAGTCTATCCATACGTTGCTCTTACCAAATATGCATTAAACTTGAAAAATGAATTATTTAACATATACTGCTTCCAGAAACTTTAAGATGGTGTTTTCTTACATTACAAATGGGAATCACCTGATTATACATTACTAGGAGAGGGATTTAAGGTGAATAGATGACTCCAAAGTTTTCCTGCAAGACTGGTGGTTTATGATGCTGCTTTTTCCCCTGGGGAAATGCTATCCTTAGCTGCCACAAATGTCCCCTGATCTAAGTGAGAGGGTTGGTTATAAAAGAAGGCCAACCCTGGAGCTCTAAGCATTAGCTGCATTGAATCCTGGTAATTTGCACAACAGTAATCTGCCAATGGTATGCAGTGATTTTTATGAAAATTAATACCCACCTATGCCTACAGCATGAAGGAAATTTAACAGTGGAAGGAGTCAATGAGAATTATCTGTGTAAAAATTTCATTGCTGGTAAAGGATGTTTTTATTAAGAAATATTATCATGTTCAAATTTAACTACTTCATTTTAAGGGTAACTACCTTGAATTAAGTTTCCAGCTACAAACTGCTTCAACAAGACAGGTGAGTGGAAAGATTCTTTGCCTAAACAGTGTGAGTGTGCGATCAGAGGGTATTTCCAGGATCAGATATATTAGCCCCTTGATTTATTTTTTTCCAGAAATACTCACCACAGGTCAAGTTCATCAATGATCTTTTTTAAATTAATAAAAAGAGAACAAAGTTCATGTATTGCATAAATATATTTCAAAGACTATAACCATCTATCCCTCTCTCTTTTTTTCTCTCTCTCTCAATTTCTTATTCATTTCAATTTTTGCAATCACATACTTTTGATTTACTTTATAATCACAAGCATATTGCACCACTAACCATAGTGTAAAAAGTAGAAAGATCACTCACTGTTCCATAGTAATGTAGACAAGGGATATAAACCATAATCAAACCATAAGATGTCTGTTTCACTCTTATACATTCAGATGTTTTTGGTACTTTATGTATTAGCTACAAAATATCAGAGAAAACATATGTTATTTATTTTTGGATGTATTGTTTTAATTCACTAAGCAAAATGGTCACCAGTTGCATCCATTTTGTTGCAAAACACAGGATTTCATTCTTTTTATGGTTGAATATATTCCATCATGTATATATACCACAGTTCCTTTATCCAGTAATCAGTTGACAGACATCTGAATTGCTTCCGTACCTTACCTATTGTGAATTAAGCTGCTATAAATATGGGGGTATAGATAACTCTAGATAGATAATTCACAGGCTAATTTTAATTCCTTTCAGTAAATTCCCATAGGTGTGATAACTAGGTCGAATGGTAGATCTATTTTGAGATTTCTGAAGACTCTCCATACTGTCTTCCATAGTGATTATACTAGCTTACATTCACTAGTTTAATATACAATATACAATGTACTCTTTCTCTACAGTTTTGCTAGCATTTGCATACTTTTTATTTTTAGATGATAGCCATTGTTAATGGAGTTAAATGAAGCCTCATGGTGGTTTTTATTTGCATTTCCCTGATGGCTAGTGACCCTGAGCATTTTTTCATGTGTCTATTGGCCTTTTGTATTTCATCCTTTGAAAAATTGGCTGTTCATGTCTCATTCCCTTTTCCTAACTGGATTGTTTGTTTTGTTTCATTGTTGTTAAGTTTCTTAATCTCCTTAAATATTCTAGATATTAATCCTATAACAGATGCATAGTTTGTAAATATTTTCTCCTGTTCTGTCAGTTGCCTCTTCATTTTGTTGAGTGTTTCCTTTGCAGTGCAGAAGCATCTTAGCTTTATAGAATCTAATTTGTCTATTTTTGCTTCTATTGCCTATGATTCTTAGGTTCTACCCAAGAAGTCCATGCCTGGCCGAATGTCTTGCAGAGTTTCCCATATGCTTTCTTCTAGTACTTTGACCATATCAGGTGTTTTTTTTTTTTAATTTTTATTTTTTTTTGACAGGCAGAGTTAGACAGTGAGAGAGAGAGAGACAGAGAGAAAGGTCTTCCTTTTTCCGTTGGTTCATCCCCCAAGTGGCCACTATGGCCAGCATGTTGCAGCTGGCGCACCGTGCTGATCCGAAGCTGGGAGTCAGGTGCTTCCTCCTGGTCTTCCATGCGGGTGCAGGGCCCAAGGACTTGGGCCATCCTCCACTGCCCTCCCGGGCCACAGCAGAGAGCTGGACTGGAAGAGGAGCAACCAGGACAGAATCCGGTGCCCCGACCGGGACTAGAATCTGGTGTGCCGGTGCCACAGGTGGAGGATTAGCATAGTGAGCCGCAACGCCGGCAATATCAGGTCTTAGATTTAGATCCTTGATGTATTGTGAGTTTATTTTTGTATAGGGTGAAAGGTAAGGGTCTTGTTTCATACTTCTTCGTGTAGAGATCCAATTTTCCACACATCATTTGTTGAAGAAACTGTCTTTTTTCCAGGGAGTGATTTTAGCTCATTTGTCAAAGATTACTTGGTTGTAGATGCATGGATTAATTTCTGGGGTTTCTATTTTGTTTCATTGGTCCACATGTCTATTTTTTCGCCAGTACCAGGCTGTCTTGATTATAACTGCCCTGTAGCATGCCTTGAAATATTGTTTTGTGATGCCTCTGGCTTTGCTTTTATATTTAAGATTGCTTTAAATATCTGGAGTCTCTTGTGTTTCCATATGAACTTTAAGATCATTTTTTTTCTGCATCTGAAAAGAATGTCCTTGGTATTTGATTGGAATTGCATTGATTCTGTAAATTGCTTTGGGTAGTATGAACATTTTGATAATATGAATTCTTCAAATCTATGAACATGGAAGATTTTTTCATTTTTTAGATCTTTCGTTTCTTTCTTAATGTTTTATAATTTTCACTATAGAGATCTTTCACATTCTTGGTTAAGTTTATTCCAAGGTATTTAAATTTTTTGTAGCTATCGTGAACTGGATTGATCTTACGCATTCATTCTCAGTCACTTTATTGTTAAGGCGAAAACATGAGTAATAACACAGAAAACAGTGAATAACCCTAATTTTTATTAAAACTAACAATGTATGTGTTTGAGTATAAAATAACAGGAAAGATGTAGCAAACTTTAACGTGTTTATTCCTAGTGATAGAATTATGTGTAGTATCTGCTTTTTTCTCTGTGCTTTGCTTCAATGATTATATTGTATCTCATGTAACAGTTTGCAATCATGTAACAAGATGACTGATGACAATAAAATCAAAGCAAAGTAATTTGCTTTAAGAAGCAGGAATGATTGCATCACCTAAGGGAATTCAGGAAAGGCACATGGAAAAGACCACGTAGGAAATGAAACCCCAAACTATGTGTGCGATGTGGCCAGGCATGAACTAGAAGGGCACTTCTAACGAAAAGCATAGAAAGAATGGAAACATACATGTATAAATGTCAGAAGCTTATAGATCAGCATATGTGAAGTTCAGTTTCCATGAGGTTCAGGAAAGGGTTTCTTGCATCCAGATCAGACAGAACTTGAAGGCCAAGGCTAAAAATTTGGGCATTGTTCTAAACCCAGCATGCAGTCAGCAGATACAGATTTTTTTTTTTTTTTTGAAGAAGGGTGGGAGTGTGGGTGGGAGGAAGAGTAGGGTGGGAAGAATCACTATTTCCCTAACTTGTATATATGAAATGTGTGAAGTTTGTATACCTTAAACAAAAGGTTTCTATGTAAAAACAAATTTTGTACAAAAGTATCTACAGTCAAGTAAATTAAGGAAAATCTCTGTTTTACCTCTTCCTAGATTCAGTATATTTAAAAGATTTAGTCTATTAAAAGCTTTGCCAAATCATACCTTTAAAGACAGAAAAGCAAACCACATTTAACATAATTTAACCCAGTATTTGTATATGGATTAAGGCATTAGTTCTCTATGCTCCCTGAAAAATGGTGTAAATACAGAGACGGAAAAGAGAGGAGTTTCAGAGTCTGGGAATCCTGTGCCTGTAGGAAAAACATCATTGAAACATTTCAGGAAGGTTTTGGGAAGCCAAGAAGCAGAATATTGGAAAGGAGAATGCCAACAAAGGGCTAGACATACAAGTCATGCTTTTCCTCCTGCCCAATCCTGCCTGAGCTGGTCTTGTCTACATTATCATTACCCAAAGACTTGGTGGCAAAGAACCAAAAGGGAAATCTTCATAGAATAAGATTTAATGGGAGTTTTCAAGCAGTGAAACTAGGAAGAAACTGTAAACACTCCATCTGCAGCCTAACCACCACTTAACAATCACTCAGCAGAGACAATGATGGAACAAAAGAGAAGGTGTTCCACTGGTGACTGCAATAAAAGGGTGAATGTGGCTATTGTGTGTCACATGGTTCTTTGTGCCACTTTCCAATCTGCTCTTTTATCTCCTTTATTTGCATGGCAATTGTCACACATGTCATTTCATTTAATAAACACAACAACTCCACTGGAGCATGTAGGACAGATATCTCCAGTTTGCAAATGAATTTTCATTAAAGTGAAGACTATAAGAAATTTGGTTTTAAAGATACCTCTAATGCGCATAACCATAAGACCCCAATGCAGGAAATGCTGCAGGCATTTACTAACTAACTCTAAATTCAGATGTATGGATTTTAATCAGTAAATGCTAGCAAATACAATCCATGCAATGTAAACTATAAACTTAAATGCTAACAAAAATGAGTATTACTTAGTCATGTAGACTGTACTATGGGAATGCCAGGATTACATGAATTGAGTATGAAAAGCATGGCAAATTTGGCACGTAACAGGTGTATAATTAGATAAAATATGAATACATCCATCAATCAAAATCAACAGATTTTAAAAAACATGCTTAGTTGTATATTAAGTAACAAGACATTGTAAAAAAGACTACTGTAGAATTATCTCAGGTTTTTAAAACAGCTTAAACATATTAGTTTTTTTTTAAATTACAATGAATATCACTGTTTCAACAAATTTCTCTAGTTTAATTCTCATTGTTTCATTCACTAGGAACAACATATTTTAGACAAGAAAGGTAGAATAAATGATCTGGGAATAATAGACCATGTCTTTGTATCCCATTCAATGCCACTCTCTGGAGGTAAACTGCAACTTATCCATTTAATAAGTATATTAGAGAAACTATGTGGGTTCCTTATTGAACTCTTTTGCAGAAAGAAGTTAAGGCAATATTTTGACTAGGTCGCAGGAGAAGAGAGGGCTTGATGTTTGAACTTTGATTTGTTAAGTTATTAGACAATTGCTCATTGTTTCACAGAAATTATGAATTTGAATTGCAGCCAATTAAAGACTTAATTTTGCAGAATCGACTTCTAAAACACTATACATGCTGATCAAGGGCAAATGACAATAAACTAGGAGCACTTCAGTAATGGTGAAAGATGAGGAAGTCAAATTTATTAGGCCTCTTCCTAAGCACATTTTGCAATAATTTTTACAAAGAACTTACTACAATTTAATGGGCACATTAGGATGGGAATGCTTAGCTAACTTCAGATAATTCAGACAAACAAAATGGAAAGCTCTCGATAGTGAAAATGAGATTCAGCTGTGTGGATTTTATCTGATCTCTGGATTTGGGTATGTATATGTGTGTGTATATCCATGCACATGCTCACGTGTGTGTATGAAAAGACAGACAAAAGGATAGAGAAGAAAAAAAAAGAGAAGTATAAACTGAAAATTGGTGGGAATACTAGAAATGACAATTATAGTTATCTTCCTTTAAGACATTAATAAAAATCAGTTCAAAAATAGCTTAACAGATCACTCATTACTTTTGAATTTATTTCAATAATACCTGAAAAAAATTCCTTAAGCCAGAATATCACAGTATCCATTTTTGTCTGAGTTCATGGAATCTCATGAGGTTGTACAAACTCATTAACTAATGAAGTTGCACTAAATCAAGAGGTTCACTAATAAAATAAAATTCTCTAGTGTTTAGCTAGCAAATTGTACTTGATAATTGGTTCTTTGTAAATTGCACTTTGATGGACCTTGTCCACCTCTTTTGAGTATTTGATGGAGGGAAAAAGTATGAGTATGCTTTAGTTGATATATCCATATATCAGTTAAAAATACAACATCTATAGATTTATAATATGAAGTTGCTGAAATACTGTGTTTTCCAGACATGGGCACTTTTTGAATAAAACAGAACTCTACACACACAAATGTGTCTATAGAGAAGCATATATAATTCTTCAATACTTTGAATAAGGGCTAAGCCCAGTAGTCTGGACTATCTTGAATGATGTGGACCTTATTAAGTTCTTGCTAGGGAAGCATATAATTCTCTCATGAAATTTAGAGATGCTTTCTAGGGAGTCAATGAATTTCATTGACATGGAAGAGATAAAGCTATGTGTTTGGTATCATAGAACATTTGATGTGCATGAGACGCAATCCTCAACCACCTGGAAAATGTGACTCTTGAACCTTGAGTGTTTGAGAGATAAACAAGTTATTTCTTTTTTTATTACAATACATTTTATTTAACTTTGCTAATTTATACAGATTTACCAACAAATGCAAATGTCGCAATATTATCTTAAAATGTAACTGTTTAATTCTCTCTTATTTATAGAGTTCCGGGAATTTTTGAAAAGCACTCAACTTTTTTTTCTTTCAGTCAATATATGCCACCTTAATCAGAGGCATTAGGCAAAAAATTTAATTAAATGTATTATTAAAAAATCCTAAGCCATAATAATTTATATGGCTAAGTTTTACACTGTTTTTGTGAAGATCTAGCAGTTATTCATCTGAGTTTATTAAAGTTTAGTATGACTGAAAATTTTGGGACACTCTGTATTTTTATTTATCACAATAACATAGAGAAAATTATAGGCTTTATTTTTTTTCTAGTGGTGGGAGATGTGATTTCAGAGGATATTTTAGTCAAATCTGTATTCTAGAATGCATTATGAAAAGGCAGATACCTAAGGAGGAGGAGAAATGTAAACATTTTGAAGACTTAACTATAAAAAGTAGACTGATTACAAAAATGGCCCAAGTTCTCTACTCCTTTGCATTTTTTACATACATCAAAATATCATGTATGAATAACTGTAAGTCTAGATCATTGAGGCTGTTCCTATTTCTTTATCTTTGCACCAATACCCATTGATAGGACAGATCCTGCAGCATTTTTCTTCCTATTCAAAGTGATCTTTATTAATTACTGAATATTTGTCTTTCATATGAACCATAAATTTATTTATACAATTTCCATTAAAATAATATTTTGCAGATTTGATCAGAATTGTATTGATTTTATACACCAATTTACATAGAATTGACATCTATTAAATGTTGTTTTTCATCCATGAATATTGTACCATTTATTCAAGTTTGTTTTAATTCTTCCATAAGATTTTCTCATAAGGTCTTCAACATTTTTATTATGTTTTGTTTTCAAATAAATTTTTTGGTATTAGAATGAGTTTTTTTTCTATAACTATTTTTAATTATTTATTTATATATTTTTATTTTTATTTGAAAGGTAGAGAAAGAGAGAGAACACAGGGAGACAGCTGGCTCACTCCCCAAATGTCCACAACAGCCAGGGCTGGACCAGGCTGAAGCCAAAATCCAGGAACTAAATAAGGATCTTTCACATGAGTGGCATTGACTCAGGTACTCCCTCCCAGCGAGTGCATCACTGGGACGCTGGATCAGAGTGGAGCTGGACTCAAACCGGGGGAACTCTGATATAGTATACAGGCATAATCAGCAGAAACTTAACCACTGCACCTAATGGCTGCCCTTTTATAAAATGTTTAAAAATTTATTTTTACTAGCATCTTATTGGATTGTAAGTATATAAACAAACATGATCTGTTCTTGTACTAGAGTTTTCTCTGTTAATGATTATATTGTTAGAAATAGATACTCTGCTGTTCCATATTGTAGTGCCTCAGTTTAATTCCAGGGTCTGGCTCCTCACTCCAGCCATGGAGAATCTGGAAGGCAACAGGTAATGGCTCAAGTGATTGGATCCCTGCTACCCACATGGCAAACCTGGATTGAGTTCTTGGCTCCTGGCTCCAGCTGTGGTCAAACCCCAGCCCTTGAGAGCAGTTGAGGAGTGAGGCAACTGATGTCTGCCTCTCTGTCTCTGTCTTTTTGTCTCTGTGTCTCTCTCTTTGCTTCTAAAATAAAAGAAAGACCCTTTCCTTTTCACTTATAACATCTTTTATATATTTTTCAATCTTTATGCCTTTTACTTTTTTATCTTGTTTTCTTGAATTGATTTGGACTTCCACAAATGTTAGGATAGAGGTAATGAAGATGGGCATTAATATTTTGTGCTTGATTTTGTGGGATTGCCTTTGAAGAGTCTCCCTTATGTATGTGATTTACTTTAGGTTTCTAGTAGGGACCCAGATAAATATATATAAGCAAAAGTCATTGTGATGACTGACATTCATCAATCATCACTTCTAAATTGTGCTATGAGTTTTGGTAGAGTATTATAGTGTGACAGAATACATTGATGATCCAAATCATTTATCTGTTCCTGTATCTATGACCTCAAAGTTGCCACTCTGATATGAGATGCAAGCTTCCCAAGTGACATCTTTAGCACTGCACTAAACACCTGCCCCTGAAATAATATTTAAAAGAAACTCCATCAGTTATCTAGGGAAAAAAAGACAATGTTGCTGCAAGCAAGGAGGCTGTTAACACCCTGACTGAATATGTTACTAGGATGCCTCAAAGGAAAAATGATAAAACTCCTACACAGTTATTGCCCAGCGCTGCGGCTCACTAGGTTAATCCTCCGCCTGCAACCCTGGCACTCCGGGTTCTAGTCCCAGTTGGGGTGCCCGTTCTGTCCCGGTTGCAATCCTCTTCCAGGCCAGCTCTCTGCTGTGGCCCGGGAGTGCAGCAGAGGATGGCCCAAGTGCTTGGGCCCTGCACCCCATGGGAGACCAGGAGAAGCACCTGGCTCCTGGCTTCGGAGTAGCCATTGTAGAGGAGGGGAGTGAACCAACGGAAGGAAGACCTTTCTCTCTCTCTTTCTCTCTCTCTCTCTCTCTCACTGTCTAACTCTGACTGTCAAAAAAAAAAAAAAAAAAAACAACCTACTACACAGTCACAAAACCAGATTGCTCAGTTAAATTAAATGTAGAATAGCATTTGCTATTTATGGGCTAAAAAAGTTAATGCGATTATATTTCCTTCTAATTAGCTGTACAGCAAAATCCTCTAGCTGTGTAAACTGAGTATTGCTAATGTTCTTACAATTGTCCTCAAATTGATGCCATACATTTTATGGATATATTGACTGCTTTCTGTATCTCAAATAAGAGAAGCACTACCCAGCTGATTGTCAAATGTTACTGATGGCAGGCAAAATATAGGAAGAGCACAATGACTCCTAATCACAAAACCAAAGGCTTCATCATCTGCTCATTGACCTTCAAGGAAAAAAAAGTCACTTCTTTGGTTATTTTCCTCATATCCCACTTCATGCAGCTTTTTACTTTACACTATGGCCAAGTAAAACTATGGTGTGGCTTACATTTTCCAAGCATTAGAATTTTCTCTGAAACAATCTCACACTTTGCTTACAAAGCCACTTCAACTGGTTGACTATGTGAATCCTTTTATTTTGCCAAGAAGCACATTTTCTGTTTCAATAATTTGAAATTGATACAGGTTAACAACAAACATATTCAAATGCAGTACCACTTCCAGCCATGAAGGTTTACTACTGTTATAGTCCTCCTGCTATAAACAGCTAAATATCTGCACAAAATACCAAGCAGCTATTTTTTGATAATGGACAATAGGTAGTGAAAACCTTAAATTCTTGGGAAAAGGTAAACTTAAAAGGTTACTCATGAGCACCCCAATTCTTTGCTTGATGACAATTTTCCAACCACAGGATGAGAATCCGGAACCCAAATAGGGCATGATATGTCATGTAAAAGCAGAGAAAGAATTCAAGGTTGTTGAAATGTCTGATATCTATTGAAAAGGGTCCTGGGGAGAAAAGAGCTGTGGGGGAAGGGGTACGCAGAATTCCTATAGGGCAAGCAAATGGCTGAGGGCTGGGCCAAGCATGTGCAGGACAATAATACATAAGGCTTGCCAGTGATCTATTACCACGAACCTGGAGTAGAACAGTGACGGCAGTGGTCAGTTGGAGCTGGGAGATACTGGAGTCTTAGCACAACCAGAACAGACACATTTCATTAACATCTTGAGCATCCAACTGAAACACTTGAAAAACTATTCTTCAGGAATAAAACAATAACTAATGTAAAGTAAACTCTAAAACGGCTCTAATAAATCCTATAACAAATCTATTATATTACCCACAAAAGAAAAAGAATTAGAAGGTTGAGTTCCATGATAGTAAAAGAACTTGAGTAGTGCCTTGAACTTCAAACAGGTTTATCAAAATATAATATAAAAATAATCATTAACTTTAAATTTATGGTACAGTAATCTAATTAATTGATAAAACAAAAGGGAGCCATTATAGTACTAAGAAATACAGTATTTGAAATTTAAATCTTAATGAATAAGTTTAATAGTATGCTGAATAAAGAATAATATTTCAACAAACTGAAGGTATCGGTAGAAATTAACTAACCTAAAGAAGAGGAGCAAAAATGGTAGAAATATGAACTGTGCTTAGAGACTCTGGGGTGCCATCAAATGCTCTAAATATATGTGTAATTATAGTCCCAGAAGAAGAAAACAAACAAGGAACAGTAGTAGCATGTCCTGCAGAAATAATGAACATAAGGTTCTTGAATTTGATGAAAAGAATTGACTTACAGATCCAAGAAGCAGAGTAAATACAAAGAATGATAATTCTAGTCTCATAGGAGTCAAATTCCTGAAAAACGTTTTTTAAGAGGGGAACAAGATCAATGATGTTGACTTATTAGAATACATGGGGGTCAGGTGACAATGAAGTAGCTTCTTTAAAACTGAAAGAAAAAGGTGTCAACCCAGAATATTGTACCTGTAATACCTTTAATTTCCAAAATATTTTGAGGTTAAAGAACATACTCCTAAAAAAGCCATGGGTCAAAAGGAAATCTTTACAAACATTAGAAAATATTGTATGCAAAATAATAATAAAAGTACAGCATATCAAAATTTATGGGATGCAGCAAAATCACTGTGTAAGAGGACATTTATAGTTCTAAGAGATTATATTAGAAATTAAAAGTTAAAAATAAATGGTTTATATTTATACCTCAGGAAACTAGGAAAAGATAAATAAGTAAAACAAATAATTAGAAGGAAGACTATAATAAATACAAGGAAATCTCAAAAATTTCATGGCAAATGGAATTAAAAGATAAGTTTATTTTGGTGCAAAAATGTTTTGAAATCCATGCATATACTAGGTCTTAGAAAGTTCATGGAAAAATATTCATTGGCAAAATATAAACTATAAAATATATTAAGTACAAATTTTTTTTAAAATTATGGATGTCAAACTTTTTATATAAAAATAAGCTTTTCATCTTTTAATTCTGATTCCACAAACTTTCTGAAGTACCCTTTAATACAAGAATTGATTGCACTGGAGGACTGGCCAGGACAATGAGATAAGAAAAATAAATAAGTTAGAAATACTGAAAAGAGGAAGTAAAGATGACATTCATATCTTGTTGAAAATACCAGAGAATAAAAAAATCATAAGAATTAATTACTGATTGGGTGTACTGAAAGTGGATCTCTTTAAAGATTGGGAGTATGAATCCAAGGGGGGAGGGCTGGAGCATGGGCAGGAGGGAGGGTAGGGGGAAAGTGTCACTGTGTTCCTAAATCTGAATTTACGAAGTATATTAAACTTGCATAATTTAAATAAAATTTTTTAAAAATAGCTAAAAATTAATTACTGAATGTATAAAAATCACAGAATGCATGCATAAGGTCAATATATGACAAAAATAACAAAAACAAAATTTAAGATTAATCTTCAAAAGAAATTATTAAAAAAATGAAGAGCAGTACCAAATCTACTGGAATAAAATAGTCACACAACCTACTCATATGTAACAACACAAATAATCAAATTAAATATGGGAAAGAGACCTCTGCTGAAATTCCTCAAAGAAATAATATGCACATGAAATTACTCATAACCATTTGTAATCATGGACATTCACATTAGAACCAAAACCAAAATATTATTTCACATCAAAGAGTGATCAAAATTGAAAACTTGACAATCTTACGTGTTGTTGAGAATGTGGTACGAACGCTCTCGTGCATTTCTAGTGAGATTACAAAATGGTACAAATACTTTGGAGAAGAATTTAGCAGTTTTTATTAGATTAAATAGGCACTTATCACGTGACGTTGCAATTCTACTCCTAAGTATTACCTCAACAGATATGAAAATATATGTCTACCAAAAAATGTCCAAGTTGAGTCATAATGCCTTTATTTATATGAGCCCCTTACTAGAAATAGTCCAAATGTGTATCAACAAGGGAATATATGAAAACATCATATAATGATAATATTACTGTCAGCAGACAGGCTTAGGAGACTAGGGACGGGTCATAAAACCACCCAGAGAGGGGAGCAGCGGCAGTGTCTCTGCTGGGTCCCACTCAGGACTGCCCACTTTAATGGTTTAACTTGTAATTAATGTATCATGATAAAATATTATCTCAGCCAAAGCAGAAAAATCTAGTTTACAGCCACATGCACAGAGAACACATTGCAAATGTCCATCATGAGCATCACAGATACATCACCACTCAATGCCCTTCATGATTTAGGGATAAAAGCCCCAAGACAGGAAGAAATAGTGACATGCGCTCTCTCTACGGACCCAGTTCTCCTTTGGAATGCACTTTAATTCACTTCCCTTCACTATTCCTACAGGGGACCACATTTCCTCTCAACTGGCCCTTGGAATTGATCCCTTGGAATGTACTTTAATAAACTTCACCTTCCTACCCTGACTTTCATCTCTCTTAACTGTAATTCTTTACTCTGTTGGTGAAAAAGAATTGAGGCAAGCTGGTTGCTATCGATTACATAATGGCATTACAGTCAATAAGGGGAAGAAATAAATTACTGCTATGAGCAGCAACATGGATGGTCTTCTAAAACATATGTTGATTGAAAGGAGTCAAACTTCTAGGACAGGCAAAATAAGTCCTAGCGAATTAAAATCAACAGTTGTTTGGTCCCAAGATGTAAGCAGAGTAATTACTGAAGTACACAAGTGTTCTAGAACAATAGAAATTTGTGCTTCCAAGATATGGTAGCAATCTGAATGCACATATTTGTCAAAACTCACTTTACTGTATATAATTGTATATGCATTAAATCTCAGTGAAGTCAGTTTTAAAAGAAGGATCATTCTGGCAGATTTGTTAAAAATAGACCATCAGTGAATAAGGGTAGAGAGGAAAAAAAGGGGTTACACGATAATAACTTGTATCTCAGTTTACCGCTGTTTTCGGGGAAAGAGAAGTGTTCCTATCCCTATAATAGTGACTCTTTATCCCCAGATAAAGACTGATGAGGAGAAAAAGGACCCTTCTTTGAACCAGCTCGGCCCTTGTAGAACCAACTTTCTTAAGTTTTCCATTTGAACAAGAAAGCAGACATGAAAGGATAACGGAGTCCAGTTCTTAATCCAGTAGGCACCCAGGTGGAAGCAAGGAGGAAGCAAATCCTCTTCAAAACATTAGCATGGCCCACTGGATTCCTAGGAAATAGAACACCATTTCCTGCTCAAGTGTTGTGAGGCTGCACAGGTATGCTTGCTGTTTCCATATGAGTTCACACCAGTTGAAGAATGAAACTTTATTCTTGGGCAAAGTGTGAACATATGTGCTTAATTTTAATAAACAGGTATGCTTTTTTTTAGCATTTTTTAAACTTTTATTTAGTGAATATAAATTTCTAAAGTACAGCTTATGGATTACAATGGCTTCCCCCCCATACGTCCCTCCCACCCACAACCCTCCCCTTTCCCACTTCCTCTCCCCTTCCATTCACATCAAGATTAATTTTCGATTCTCTTTATATACAGAAGATCAAGTTTAGCATACATTAAGTAAAGATTTCAACAGTTTGCTCCCACACAGAAACATAAAGTGAAAAATACTGTTTGAGTACTAGTTATAGCATTAAATCTCCATGTACAGCACACTAAGGACAAAGATCCTACATGAGGAGTAAGTGCACAGTGACTCCTGTTGTTGACTTAACAAATTGACACTCTTGAAACAGATATTCTTTTCTAAAAAAAATTATTTAGTTATTTATTTGAAAGTAAGAGTTACGCAGAGAGAGGAATATTCCATCTGCTAGTTCACTCCCCAGATGGTCAAAATGGCCTGAGCTGCACCGATCTGAAGCCAGGAGCCAGGAGCTTTTCTGGGTCTCCCACATGGGTACAGGAGCCCAAGGACGTGGGCCATCTTCTACTGCTTTCCCAGGCCATAGCAGAGAGCTAGATCAGAAGTGGAGCAGCCAGGACTCAAACTGGTGCCTATATGGGATGCTGGCACTGCAGGCGGTGGCCTCACCCACTTTGCCACAGCGCCACCCCCGAAATAGTTACTCTTGCATTTCAAGTTGGAAGACTACTGCAGTCCTTTAGGACCTCTCCTCTAGGCACCCTGCAGTCCTGGAGAGTCCTGCAGTCCCTGCAGTCCTGCGTCAGAGTTTGTCCTGTTCCCACTCTTCCCATCTTCTGCAGCTGGTGAGAATTTATAGGCACCAGCGATTCTTTCCCCCAAAGTCCAGTCAAATAACCTAGATTTGTGCCTTGAATGTGGGAAAAGGAATGTTTCCAAGTATTTAGTCTCCTCTGAGTTTTTGGCATGTGGTCTCCAGGAAAGTGGGTTAAGGTTGGTTAGGAGTTAAAAAAAAAAAAAAAAAAAAAAAAGCCTTTTTAAAGAAAAAGGCATGAGCCTTGGAAGCTAACAAATGGCAGCTCTCTTTGGACTCCAGGCCAACACACATTTAGCAAGAAATTTAAACTTGACCTCTGTGCACAATTCCCACTACAAACTGCTGCAAACCTTCAGTGAATAACTATGTAAATCCCTGCAAAGCCTGATGAGGTGATCTTGGGGAAGCTAAACACACGAAGTCAGAAAGGTGAAGAGAAGCCTGTCTTTGGTGAACTTCACCTGGCCTCTGATAGGAAACTCGCTTAGTTCTGATGGAGTGTATTGGATTACATGAATATCATGGCTAGCTCCATGAACCTGAAAGGATAGAGGAAAACAGAGAGGGGAGCAGAAAGCATGGAAACAAAGTTAGGGAACCTAAAGAAGAAAAAAAAGGGAAGAAAGGTGTTTTCTGGCAATAAAAACCAAGGGCAGTGAATAGATGGTGTGCACTACAATGCACTTGTTCTATTCCAAGGCCTTGGGACATAAAAGCTCTTTTAGTTTTCACAGTCACCTTAGAATAGGTATTTTGATTCTACGGTTTAAGAAAACTGATGTTTAGAGGGCTGTGGTAAATTTCGCAAGGCTATATAACTAGGAAATGATTATAGTCAGGATTAAAATTGAAGCTTGTATGATTCTGAAATAAAACAAAAAAAAGTCACAAAATGGGAAAGAGAAATTAACAACAGTTCACATCGCAGAAAGAATCCAGCAGACAGAGAGGACAATTCCTGTGATGTCAGCACAGCTCTCTGCTGAAACACCAGGGGGGAAGATTCTCACTCTTCTCTGACACTGTACTTAGTCATTTGTTGTTCTACATAGCTCTTCAAAGATCCTCATTATTAAATCTAAAGACAAGTTAAAGTTTTCATCTAGATTCTTCAAGTGTGGCCCCACACAGGCATCATTTTCACCTGGGAATTTGTTAGAAATTCACATTTGCAGGCCCGACCCTGATCCACTAAGTCAGAAACTCTAGAGATGGGATTCTACAATAACTGTTTAATTTTATTTAGCACAAAACAACCGCAATGTATTATCTTTGGTTCTGTAGGTTGCACATCTCACTCGACCACAGTCCAGGTATCCTAAAGGCTACAACCCTTTTTGATGGCTCTAGGGATGAAGCCTTTTCCCCCCTTTTTGTGGCTTCCAGAAAATGCCTGTTTTCCTTGACACGTGGCCCCTTCCTTCATCTTCAAATTGAGCAGTAGTGGGTCAGGTCCTTCCCATATCTGACCGATTCTTCCTCCCTCTTCTATTTGTAAGGACCCTTAGGCTGACATTGGATCAACCCAGATAATCCAGAATTATCAAGTACCTCCATATTTTAAGGTTAATTCTCCCTGTGTTGCCAAAGATAATGCATTCACAGGTTCTGCACGTTAGGATGTGGGAAGCTTCAGCAGCTGTGGTCTCACAAGTCCCACAGGTGCTGCTGAGCACGCTATAGTTAGAGAACCGGCACCTCAGGCTACAGGTTTGGTTCCTAGGTGTCCCCATGGCAGAGGATTATAGCAAAGGGGTCCTGGACACTGAAAGAATTCAGACTACAGCTAAAAGCCCTGTGTAAAAATGATCATTCTGTTAGGGAAAAATCACCACCACCAGAGACTGCAACTAACTTTTCCAAGCTATTGAAGCTTGTCACCTTCAGACATATCATCATTAAGAACCTGGGTGGTATAAAAGAGCTAATGCAGTTTACTAAGGACCTATCAAACAAGACAGGCTTACGGAGTTGTTCTGCCACGTGAGCATTTTTTCACTTTAATGATGAAGCTGAAAAGGAAAGGAACCAGCTCCTTATCCAAACAGTCTGGCTGAGAGAGCTGCTTTCTCAGATACTTCTACATCTAATGATAAAAGCACCAGACCAAAAATAATGAGCAATAGTTCGTGGATCCTTGAGCATTCCTTTATTCCCTCACTATTAGCAACGCCAGAGTTTGGATATAGGAGAAGTAGATTAAGATCCTTAATAATACTGTGTCTTGGCAAAGAAAAAAAAATTGCCAACGATGCTGTGCCCATGTCCTCAATAAGATTTTTCTGTTATATTCTTTTGTACTTTTCTTTCGTAAACTTGAACCTGACCTCGTATTCACCTTGATATTTAGTTGATGCTGACTGGCTTTTTTCTTCCTTCCTTTTTTCCTTTTTTAATATGCGGCGTTCATAAGAACGTGTTTTAGGAGTTACACGTGGGCAAAAGTTTAGTAGAGCCAAATTAAAGCAAATTAGTACAAGTAACAAAAGAGGAAATAAAGTATTTCATTAAAACAATATATTCTTATTAAGTATTATCATGTATTTAACACACGGCTCACTGTACATTACCAGTATGTTATTGCTGTTCATATTTGGGGTAGGAGAATAATGAAAGTAATATTTCACTGTGTAAACATAAAGTGGTTTTATGGGCAAAATTTGAATGGAGAACAGTAAAATCTGGTAATTTCTGAAATAAGGTAAATCTGGTAGGGCTCAGGATGGTACTTGAAAGAGATGAGGAAGAAAATAGATAAGAGTGAAAAAAAATTCTGATTTATTGACAGAGGATTTGAATTGTGAGGGCTCCGGCCAGACAGGAACTTTATGTTGAAGAGAAGGAGGGTTTAACTCATGGGGGAAAGAAACAAATAATGACACTGCCATGGTTATCACCTTCACTGCTGTTTCTTAGCTACAGAAAGACAATGTGCTAAAATAAAGCAAGATGGGAGAGGTGAGTGTCTTAAGGAGATTTAATAAACAGGGGGTGAGAAACTCCAGTCCAAATAAGCAGCTGCAATCAAGCGGGCCCAAACAAAGGCCTGGCAAGGAAGCCCACCACTCCTTCCCTACCTCTGAGGTTTCCTTCTGTGTCTTTATCTCTGTAGGGCTACTTACAAATTTCTATTTACTCATGAATGGAAGCTAAGGAGTACACGCTTAAAATAGTTCCAGGAACCGTAATACAACATAGTCAAGTTGCTTAGGAATTGTGGGGTGCGTGTGAGACACATAATCACGCATACGATTTCCACACATCCTGATGGAACTTGAACAGTGCATGAATCACACTTTAAGCACAGGGAAGGTATATTGCCTTCATTTGTTCAGTTTAAACGACTGGAGTATAATTCACTCTGAAGTTGCTATGAAGAAGGAAAGAGGATAGATTAACCTTTCAGTGCCACACCTGGTCTCTGGATTTCCCAACGTGTTAATGAATTTCCTGAGATGGGAGCGTCAGAGCTGCTGGCAGTACATTAATCTGAGGGAGCACGAAATAATACATCCTCCAGACTCCAAGGTGGGTGAACCAATTTAGAAAATGTTAAATCAAATCCAGGCCATTCCCCAAAGACAGTACCAACCTGCAAAGCCCAAAGACATCTGGAAAAATCACCCTTGCACAGCTCACTCAACACTGTGGCTGAGTTCTGGCTTCATTTCTTTATCTGTGTTTGGAAACTAAAGCGGGTGACCATGCACCTCTCTGAAATCCCTTCAGGAATAAAGACACTTGGTCTGGGGTCCTATAAAAACACCACCACCCACCCATAGCTCAGGATCTATTCTGTTCAAAATTTCTATAGATCCAAATTCTTGATATAAAAGAATTATCAGTAGAGTGAAATAGGTTTCTTTAAAAGATTTATTTTATTTATTTGAAAGATAGAGTTACAGAGAGAGGTAGAGCCAGAGAGAGAGGTCTTCCACCCACTGGTTCACTCCCCAGATGGCCGCAATGGCCAGAGCTGCACTGATCTAAAGCCAGGAGCCAGGAGCTTCTTCCAGGTCTCCCACGTGGATGCAGGGACCCAAAGACTTGGGCCATCTTCTACTGCTATCCCAGGCCATAGCAGAGAGCTGGATTGGAAGTGGAGCAGCTGGGCCTCGAACCGGCGCCCATGAGGGATGCCGACGCTACAGGCCAGGGCATTAACCAGCAGCGCCACAGCACCGGCCCTGAGTGAAATAGTTTTTAAAAAGATATTTTGTCAAGGCCCTTGGGCCAATGCTGTGGTGCAGCAAGTTTAAGCCCGGGCTGCAGAGCGAGCATCCCATATGAGTGCTGGTTCCAGTCTCAGCTGCTCCACTTCTGATCTAGCTCAGTATTGCACCTGGGAAAGCAGCGGAGGTCGGCCTAAGTCCATGTGGGAGACTCAGAAGCTCCTGGCTCCTGGCTCCTGGCTCCTGGCTCCTGGCTTCGGATCAGCTCAGCCCCAGCCAATGTGGCCATTTGGGAAGTGAACCAGCAGATGCATGATCTCTCTCTGTCTCTGTCTCTACTTTTCTCTGTAACTCTATCTTTCAAATAAATAAAATAAATCTTTAAAAAAGGTAAATAAGAGAAGGCCCTTTTCTTTATAATTTAGCCTGCCTCAAGTATTTCATTACAGTAATGAAAAGCTGACTAACGCAGTATAGTTTCGTTGAAAATGGTGGAGAGAAATCTCAAGGTCTTCACTGCTCCTGTTTCTTGGGAGATCCCAAAGCATTAAAGTTTCATAGAACCGCATGTAAGAAACATTGCTCTAAAGCCAAAACCACAGGCCAAAACTAAACTGAAGCATGGAGAGTGTACACTACAGTTTATTTTAACTCCATTTTGCCGATTTTTAAAGATTACTTTTATACATATATATTCACCTGGCTCAAATAGCACTCTTTGATCCCCATCATAAAATGTTTGGGGAAAACAGATTCCTCATTCCTCAAACTCCATTTACTCAGTACCCTACCTCATCAAAGTATTATTAAATACTTTTTACATTTAAAAAAAGTAAAAAAATATAAAAAAATTAAATGCTGTCATTTTCAACAAAATGGATGAAACTGGAAAACATCATCCTTAGTGAAATAAGCCAGTCCCAAAAGGACAAATACCATATGTTCTCCCTGATCTGTGATAACTAATAGAGCACCTAAAGGGTAATCTATAGAAGTAAGAGTGATGCTTTGAGATGCAACGACTTTGAACAGCCCTTTTCTCAACTGTTGGGGAACAGGTTTTTTTTTTTTTTCATACAATTTGTTGAACTCTTTACTTAGTATAGAATTTATCATATCTGTATAAAGTTAATTGAAAATAGATCTTAGTAAAAAATAAGAATGGGAATAGGAGAGGGAGGAGGAATGGAGTGGGAGTGTGGGTGGGAGGGCGGGTATGGTGGGAAGAATCTCTATATTCCTAAAGCTGTATTTATGAAAAGCATGAACTTTGTATTACTTAAATGAAGGTTTCTGGAAAAAATCAATATATGGATATAAAAGATTACATGAACACATATACACACACCTATATATTTATAATGTTGTCCTGTTTTAGACAAATAGTTGCATACCCTATGCATACCTATATATACATTTGTAGAAGAGTACTTCAAAATGTTCATGTAGGGAGAACATTTGGCACACTGGATTAAGCCGACACTTGGAACAACCACATCCATATTGGAGTGCCTGAGTGCAAGTCCTGGCTCTGCTTCCCATCCACATTTCTGCTAATATTCAGATTGGAAGGTAGCAGGTCCTGGTTCAATTACTTGGGTCCTTGCCTCCCAGATGGGCATCTGGATGGAGTCCCTGGCTCCTGCTTTGGTCTTGACCCAGCCCTAGCTGTCAATTGCAGTCATCTGGGAAGTGAATCAGCAGACAGAAGACCTCAATCAATCTCTCTTTCTCTCTCTCCTTAAACAGATAAATTTTACAGTTGATAAAAAATTAGAATGTTTATTTTGGTATTAAAAAGCTGAAACTCATACATAATTTTCTCATAATATGCATTTTCTATTACTCTTTTTAAAGATGTATTTGAAAGGCAGGGTTACAGAGAGCAGAGGGAGAGATAGAGAGCAAGATCTTCTACCTGGTTCACTCCCCACATGGCTGCAACAGCCAGAGCTAGGCCAGGCCAAAGCCAGAAGCCAGGAGGGTCTATGTATACTCTGTATCCAAGTATGCATACTTCTACGTACAGTGTGTACACTTCTATGTATATTATGCATACTATGTACACCAGTGATCTTTCCAAATTAAATTATAGATAGCTTTTTCATATAGTTATAGCAAACCATCATTCCATCATAGATATCTCATAAATAATTTAATTACCCTTTATTGATGAACTTGAGATATTTCTGTATTTCTGCTAAGAATACTGATGTTAGTAATATTTGCATACATCACTACAAACATATGATATATATACAGTAAATATAATATGTAGAGTGGTGAGATTTATGGGTCACAGGGCAAATGCAGTTGTAATTTTGAAATATACTGCCAAATTGGTCTCTATGGCACTTGTACTAAGTTACAATCCCACCAGTAATGGATGTTTGTTTCATCTACAGCCTCACCAACATATTGTGTAATCAAATTCTGAGATTTCTGCTAATGCTCTAGGGGTATACGTCATCTCTGACTATTTAAATTTTTTTCTTTTGTCAATGGGAGTAAGCATTACTGCATATAATGTAACAGTGTGAACATTCTTCTTTGCTTGTTTTTCTTTCGCCTTATTGATCTATTTCTCACCAGTTTCTATGAAGTCTGTCTGTATTTGGGTGATTAGATACTTCTCAGTGACATGACTTGCAAATATTATTCTTGGTTTGTCATCTGTGTTTTGACAAAGCACTTTTACCATGCAGAATATTATTTCTAAATTTGTGTACAGTTATATTGACTAACCTTCCATGATTTTAATTTTGTGTCATCTAGAAAGGATGTACTCCAAATTTAATAAAATTTTTCCTTCTATTATTTTCATGAATTTCACTTTTGAAATCTCTGTTTTTTCTGTTCTGCATTCTTCAGGTTGAACTTTGTGAAATATACTGAGATAATCACTCATCCCCATATTATTTGCTAAATAGTTCATCCTTCCCCAAAATGATTAAGCTTTTATCATACATGTGGGATCCATTTCTTGAATTCAGTTTCATATCACTGGTCTGCCTGACAATTTTCCAGTATGATGGTATTTAATTCTTTTTTTTTTTTTTTTTTTTTTTTTTGACAGGCAGAGTTAGACAATGAGAGAGCGAGAGACAGAGAGAAAGGTCTTCCTTTTTCTGTTGGTTCACCCCCCAAATGGCTGCTACGGCCCATGCACTGCGCCAATCCAAAGGCAGGAGCCAGGTGCTTCTCCTGGTCTCCCATGTGGGTGCAGGGCCCAAGCACTTGGGCCATCCTCCACTGCACTCCCTGGCCACAGCAGAGAGCTGGCCTGGAAGAGAAGTAACCGGGACAGAATCTGGGCGCCCCAACCGGGACTAGAACCAGGGGTGCCGGCGCCACAGGCGGAGGATTAGCCTAGTGAGCCGCAGCGCCGGCCTCATGGTATTTAATTCTTGAGGTAATTTTGCCTATTTTGTAGGTGATAGTGTTGGTTTCTCCTTTTGCTTTTTAAATTAGTTTCTGCTCTTCTTTTTATGGAGTGGTGGGTTAAGCTGCTGCTTGAGATGCATGCGTCCCATCTTGGAGTGCAGTTCAAGTTCCAGTTATTCCCCTTCTCAAGTGATTGAGTACCTGCCACCCATGTGCACCCATGTGGGAGACCTGGCTGGTATCCCTGGCTGCTGGATTCATCCTGGCCCAGTCCTAGCTGTTGCAGCCATCTGGGGAGTAAACCAGCAGAAGGAAGCTCTCTCTCTCTCCTTCTCTCCCTCTGTTGCTTTGCCTTTCAAACAAATATATAAATAAGTCTTAAAATAAATAAAATCCAGCTAGTTCATTTCTGCAAAAGGGGGATATTGATATTTCCATGTGTGTTACATTAAAATTAAAGAGAATTAATAATTTTGTTCTTGGGTTTTTATACCTAAGAACATATTATTTATATATACCTGTTTAAGTTTTAGTAGATCCTTCAGAATTTTTTAAGTTTTCTTACAGAGATGTTACATATTTTTGTTAACATTATTCCTTTTGACAGCAGAGTGGATAGTGAGAGAGAGAGACAGAGAGAAAGGTCTTCCTTTTTCCATTGGTTCACCCCCCAAATGGCTGCTACGGCCTATGCACTGTGCCAATCCGAAGCCAGGAGCCAGGTGCTTTTCCTGGTCTCCCATGGGGTGCAGGACCCAAGCACTTGGGCCATCCTCCACTGCACTCCCTGGCCACAGCAGAGAGCTGGCCTGGAAGAGGGGCAACCGAGACAGAATCCGGCGCCCCGACCGGGACTAGAACCCGGTGTGCCGGCGCCGCTAGGTGGAGGATTAGCCTATTGAGCTGCGGTGCCAGCCTATTCCTAGATCTTTAAATTAACCTTTTAATTATAAGATAACTACAGACTCACCTACAATGGTAAGATATAATATACAGAGATCTCATGAACCTTAGCTTCGTTTTCCACAATGTATCATCTTGAGAAACTATAGTACGGCATCAAAATCAGGATATGGATTTTGATTCTTGCAAGAGCTGGAGCAATTCCATCATCACAGGATCCTTTACAGTGCCCCTTGGTAGCCACACCCACTTCCTTCCCATCCGTATCTCTTCCATAAAACTTTGGCAACCACTCATCTGTTCTCTACTACTTTAATCTTATCAATAATGTTTTGTGAGTTGAATTATACAGAGTGTATCCTTAAGTGTTTGCAGCCATTTGAGGAGTGAACCAGCAGCTGGAAGATCTTTCTCCATCTCTTTCCCTCTCTCTCTCTCTCTCTCTCTCTCTGTAGATCTGCCTTTCAAAAATTTTAAAAAAAGTATGATGCCAAGAATCTTTTCATGTTTGTCTGCCATCTGCATATGCTCTTCAGTGAGCTATTTTTCCATGTAGTTGGCCTATCTTATTATCTGATTGCTTGCTTATTTATTGCTAAGTGTTGAAAGTTATTTTTACTTTGGAGATATAAGTCTTCTATGAGGTTTGTGACTTGTAATTATTTCTCCAAGTCGTAATTTGCTTCTTCTGCCTCTTAACAGAGTCCCTACTGGAGCAAAGAGTTTAGTTTTAAAGTTCAATCTTCCTTTTCATGTATTGTGCTTTGGAGGTCAAGTCTAAGAATTACCTTTCTAGTTTTAGAACCCAAAGATTTTTCTCCAGCCTACTTTTTTTTCTGAAAGTCTGGGGATTTACAATGTGAATTATCTTTTAAATACTATGAAACTAAAACTAAGGTTCACTTTCTTGCCTAAAGATCACTAACTGTTTCAGCTCCATTTGTCTAAAAAACTATCGACTAAATGGATTGGTTCTGCCACTTTGTCCAAAGTAATTTCTGCTCTGATGTAAAGATCTTGGAGGAATCCACGCCCATCCTCAGAAGATAAAGATCTGAGAAAACTGACAATCAACAGATCTTAGATTTATAAGACAACACATGTTACAGGCAAACTGCTTTCCCCACAACTGGATAGATGGGAAAACAGAGAATCACAGTTTGCCAAAAGCTACTGGAGCCAGAACTGATTAAGAACACTTAGATTGTAACTGAAGAATGGCTGGAGACTCAGGGAGACTAGCATGAGAATTAGAAACTTGAAGCATTCAGTCTTGGTCAGGGGAATGCTTTCAGGAATCTTACTTCAAACTGCCTCACCAGGTTCTCATGAAGATTAAAAAAAGAATTGCCCTCATGCATCAAGCAGGGGAATAGGAAAATTACTATATTGAAATGCACCTGCAGCATTCTGCCCTTGCTTCTTTTTTCTATAGTAAAGGCTATTCCTGAAGAGAAACCACTTGACCAAAATCTCATCGAATGGCAATTAGCCAACTCCAGCCCTCTTTATATTTCCTATGGAACATAGGGGGAAGAATCAAGGCAAAGAAATTCTTCTGAAAGTCAAAATCCAGGGGCTCTGGCACAACAGAAACATAGGGGTTTATACACAAGATTTTAGAAGGCTTCCCCTCCCTAGTACTGTGCCACTACATCAAGATGGCTCCAGGATAACAACGGTGAATTACATGGAGACAGCTGCAAGACAGCAACTCTATTTCAGAAGGCATTTCTAGGGTCTCCCAACGACAGCAAGGAAGACCAAAATGCATGTACATTGAAGGAGATCGAAGCCTCTGACACCTAGAAATATAGAAAACATCAGAAACAGCCTATTTCATGTCCAGATAAACATAAAATCTCATGGTTAAGACCTATTTACTTCAGTTACCATTGTATATGTTATATCTAGCTTCCTACAAAAAATTACAAGCCATGCTAAAAGCCAGGAAAAATACAATGTAAAAAGACAAAGCAAGCATCAGAACCAGACTCAGATATGGTGATGTTTTGGAATTATCAGACAAGACATTTAAAATAATTATGTTTAATATGCTAACGATTGTAATGGAAAAATTGACAGTATATAAGAACAGCTAGGTAATAGAGGCAGAAAAATGGAAACTCTAGAAAAGAATCAAAAAGAAATGGTAGAAGTGAAAAAAATTAACAGAAATATAGAATGTCCTTGATTTGCTAAGCAACAGCTTTGACATGGCTGAGGGGAGAATCAATGGGCTTGGAAATATGTGAATAGAAACTTTCAATATTAAAATGCAAAGAAAAGAAAAAGTGGGGGAAAAGGATAACATAATATCCAACAATGTAACATAGATGTAATGGTAATATCAGGAGGAGGAAAAAGAAAAAAAAGAAGTGGAAGAAATATTTTTAAAATTTATTTGAGACACAGAGACAAGAGCTCCCATCCACTCGTTCACTGGGGCCTGCAAACTCTGGGGCTGGGCCAGGTCTGAAACCAGGAAACTAGAATGCAGTCTAGGTCTCCTGTGTTAGTGGCAAGAACTAATTAGTTGCAGAACCACCTGGCCTTGCCTTACATTAATAAGAAACTAGATTCAGGAGCAAGAGCTGAGAGTTGAACCCAGGTACTCCAGTGTGGAATGTGGGTATCTTAACAATTAGGCTAAATATTCATTCTCAGAAGAAATTTTTTAAGAACAATGACTGAGCATTTTCCAAAATTAGTGCCAGATGCCAAATCACAGAGCTAAGAAGCTCAGAAGAGCAGCAAGCATGATGAATTACCCTCACCACCATCATGAAATGCATCTATGAATATTATGCTCAAATTCAAGAAAATGAAAGACATAGAGAAAATCTTGAAAGAAGCCAGAGGAGGAAAATATTTTACAAAAAGAGGAACCAGGGGGTGAACATTGTGGCACAGTGGGTTAAGCCAGTGCCTGCAATGCCAGCATCCCATATTGGAGTGTCTGCTTTCAAACTAGCTCCCTACTGATGTGCCTGTGAAGGCAATGGAAGATGGCCCAAGTGCTTGGGCCCCTGCCACTCATGTGGGAGACCAGGATGAGGTTTCTAATTCTTGGCTTTGGCCTGTCCCAGACATTGTTCTTGTGGCAATTGGGGAGTGAAGCTATGGATGGAGGATCTCTCTCTCTCTCCCTCTCCTCCCCTCTCCCTCCCTCTCTGACACTCTGCCTTTCAAATAAATAAATAAATCCTTTTTAAAAAGAACATAAGCAACAAATAGAAAATAATATTACCTCACTGTATTAATAATCACTTTAAATATTAGAAGCCTGTTTATGCAAATTAAAAGACTTGGATTGGCAGAACAGAGAGAAAACAAGAGATCCAACTATATGGGATCTACGAGAAACACATAAAGGCAAAGATAATTTAAAATACATTGTATAAAGAAATATATACCATGATAACACCATTCCAAAATCAGAATAGTTCTACTTCTTTTCATAAAGCAGACTTTAGAACAAGGCACTCTATCAGCAGTAGAGAAGCATTGCATAATGATAAGTATATATTTTATAAGAAGACAGAGCAATTCTTTTTTAAAAGATTTATTTTATTTATTTGAAAGACAGAGTTACAGAGAGAGGTCTTCCATCCTCTGGTTCACTCCCCAGAAGGCTGTAACAGCTGGAACTGCGCCAATCCAAAGCCATGAGCCAGAAGTTTCTTCCTGGTCTCCCACATAGGTGCAGAGCTCAAGGACTTGGGCCATCTCTTCTGCTATCCCAGGCCATAGCAGAGAGCTGGATTGGAAGAGGAACAGCCAGGACTAGAACCAGCACCCATATGGGATGCTGGCACTGCAGACCAGGGCTTTAATCCCCTGCGCCACAGCACCAGCCCCACATAGCAATTCTTTACGTGTATGCATCGAATAACAGAGCATCAAAATACACAGGACAAAAAAACTGAAAGAATTGTAACGTGGAATGGAAGGAAATTTATAGCATTCAATGCACATCACAGAAAAAGAAAACATCTAAAATTAATAAGTTTCCATTTTAGAAAGCTAGAGAAAGAAGCACAATATAAATGTAAAGCAAGGCAGGCGTGAAAAGAAATAATAAAATGTAGAACAGAAATCAATGAAATAAAAAATAAAGAAAATCAAAAAGTTGTTTATTTTTAAACACCAGTAGAAGTCATGAACCTTTATCCAATAAAGAATTAATTTCAGAAATAAAAGAAAGAATAGTACTACTTATCCCATGGACATTAATAGGATGATAACAGAATATTATGAATTGGTTGATACTCATGAATTTGATAACTCATATAAAATCATGCATTTGATAACTTAGATGAAGGGACCAATTTCTTTAAAGACACAATCTGACAAAATTCACACTAGGTTAAATAGGTCATTTAAACATAGCCATATTCATATATACATATAATAATGCATACATACATATGAAATTGAATCAATAGTTAAATACTTTCCAAAACAGAAAGCACCAGGCTCAGATAGTTTCACAAGTGGACTTTACCCAACCTATATGAAGAAATTATACCAGTCCTCTACTTCTTCTCCAGAAATTAGAAGCAGAGGGAATAGTTCTGAGGCCACTAGTACTGTAATACCAAAATCAGATAAATATGATATAAGAAAATAAAGCCACAGACCAGTATCTCTCATGAATATATTCAGAGATTCTCAATAAAATATTAGAAATGCAATCCAACAGTGTATGAAAAGACTTATTCACCATGACCAAGTGGGACTTATTCCAAGTATGTAAGGCTAAGGCTGATTCAATATTTGGAGTTCAGTTATATAATCTATCACATAATCAGGCTAAGGAAGAAAAATCGCATAACATACAAATGGATGCTTTTTTAAAAAGGCATTTGACAAAATTCAACATCCTTTGTCAGCATACTAGAAATAGACTTCCAGGGTGGTCTCCACTGACAACTTAGGGGCTGTGGCCTAGGTGGGGGTGAGTGTCCTGATTCTTCTCTAGGTTTTTACCAGCAGCTCTCCACGGCTGAGGTGCAATGATGCCTCCTTACTCCTTGTTGGGGATAAAATTCCCAGCTCCATATTTGGCCTTGTCTTGAACTGCCCCAGCTAGGAGAGAGTGTATTTTGGAATGCCTCTGAGTTGAGAAGTGTAGGCTCCATATCAGCCTTTGCTGGCATGGGTGGATATGGAGGGAGGCATAAGTCTATGTAAATTGTTGGAAGCAGAGCAGTTATTGTCTAAATATTTTCTGTATTTCTTTTAAAAACAATTATCCGTTTATTTGAAAGGCAAAGATACAGAGGAGAGAGCAAGAGAGCAAGTGAGAGAGAATCTCCCATCTACTTTACTCCCCAAATGGCCACAATGGCCAGAGCTGGACCAGGATCCAGGAGCTTCTTCCAGGTCTCCCACATGGGTGCAAAGGCCCAATCACTTGGGCTATCTCATTAGCAGGAAGCTCGATCGGAAGTGGAGCAGCCGGATCACAAACCAGCACCCATAAGGGATGCCGGCACTTCAGATGGAGGCTTATCATTCTATGCCACAGCTCTGGCCCCAGGGCTGCTCTTTGCTTTCCCCTTTGGAAGAGGGGACAGGCTTCCATCAGGCATTGTTTGGTCTTGCATTTTGGAGTTGCCAGGTTCTTAGTTTCAGATCGGGATAAAGAAGAAAATTCAGCTCTTACCACTAGGCTGTCCCTGCGGTCCCCACATCCTCATCCAGTCTGCCTCTTCTCTCCAGATGTATCTATTTTTTGTTACTACAACTGAACACACCTGAGAGAAATTAACTTATAAAGGAAAAGGCTTACTTCTGTTCATGGTTTTCGAGGTCCACAGTTCAAGATCGATGGCACATGTGTCTGGCATCTGATGAGGGTGGTGGATGGTGGGCTGCATGTGGAGGGGGGAGCGCATGGTGAGTCAGGGAGCAGACAGAGAATAGTCATGCTGAACTTGGCTTATATAACCAGCCCTCTCATGGAACTACCTTCCAAGGGAATACCACCAGTGACCTAAGGACTTCCCACTTGGCCCACCTCCTAAACACCGTAACTGGATAAAGCCTCCAACTTAATCCACTAACCTTTAGTAAGTCTTTGAGGTTTAAACCTCTGCAGGAGTTGAAGAGCCAAATCCTGTTCAAACCATAACATGAGCCTTCTGATGTTTGTTTTATGTACAATATCCACAGTTGTTTTATTGGACGCATGAAAGGAATAGGGAAAAGGACATCTACTCTATCTTCCCAGAAGCAGAAATATTCCTTGATACTTCAAATATTTTTGTGGCAAACACAAAATGCAATGCTTTATTCCATGATTGGATCTTACCATGTTTTTGGTATATAGAAAAGCTGTTGGGGTGCATTTAATTAATTTTTACCACACCAATTTATTAAATAATTAAAAATTATTTTGAGGATTTTAATAATTTCTGTAGCATTTTCTATATATATAAACTTACTATCCTAGATTTTTCTCCTTTAAAAAATTTTTAAATTCCATGAGAAACTACTGATATTACAATGTTAAATAATAGTGGTGATCATGAATATATTTGTCTTCTTCCTGACTTAGAGGAAGAAAGCTTCCAGTATTATTTAAGCATAATGTTAGATTGCAGCTGGGATATCATAATATAATTAAGTGGTTTCTGTAAAAATTCTTTGAGTTAGGTCATATGAATTATTTTAAAGATATATTTATTTATTTAAAAGGCAGAGAGAGAGAGAGAGAGAGAGAGAGAACCTTACATCTGCTGGTTCATTCCACAAATGGTCCCAATGGCCAGAGCTGGGCCTATTCTAAGCCAGAAGCCAAGAGCTCCTTCTAGGTCTCCCACATGGGTGCAGGGGACCAAGCACTTGGGCTTATGTTTTATGGCTTTATTTCTTGATAAACATGACTAGTGTTAACTTTTTTAGAAAACCAGCTTTTAGTAAACATACAGTGTTCTATTTTCTAGGGTACTGCTTTCTGCTATTTTATTTTAGTTGCTAGTCCCTCTATATTTTGGTTTATTCTGCTGTTAATTTTCTGATTTTTGAGTCAGGTACTTGATTCTATTATTTTCATTATTTTTAGTTTTATTGATATTATTATTTAGGTCAGCAATTCCTCTTGGAACCAACTTAGGTATATCACATGAATTTTTTATCATATTATTTAGGAGATATTCTTCACTTTGGGTGTGTATTTGCTCTGTAACTGTAGAGTTGTTTAAGGGTGTGCCTGTGTGTTTATTTTCCTAAAGGTGTGAACATTGTTGTCTTCCTTTTTATCAGTTCGCCATTTTAGTATGTTATGTTCACAGTACCTGTGCTATTTCTACTTATATAGGAAACAATAAAAATAATTGTGAGGGCATTTTGGATATTTTTATGTCAATCTCATAGGCATTTTAGAAATAAATCACATGGTCTCAAATTCCAGATGAAAGTGTTATTTATACATAGTTGGCTTCAACTACCGTTAAAGAACTCCATAAACTGTGCTGCTTAAACCAAAGAAACTCATTTCCTCACAATCCTAGAGGCTGGGAAGTCCCAGATACAGCTTCCTGCACGTATGGTTGTGGTGAGGCCTCTCTTCCTGGCCTGCAGTTGGCCACCCCTTCCCTGTAGCCTCACATGCCTTGCCTCTGAGTGGATATAGCAGATAGCTTCCTCCTCTTACAAGACAATCTTTCCTATAAGGTTAAGTCTCCATTCTTCATTATCTCATTTAACCTTAGTTATCTCCTTAAAGGCCTTATCTCCAAATCCAGCCACATTGGGTTTTAAGGCTTTAACACATAAACTTGGGGGGAGAGTCCCAGTGGGCCCATCGTATCATATGAGAACCAGCTCTATCCCGTGGATTGTGTTATTTGTTTCTCTGTTTCATTCTTTTTTTCTATATAATCTGTCCTAAGAAAACATTTGAACTCCTATTATTAGAACATTTCTATTTTTTGTAATGTTTACAACAGCTTGTTATTGCCTTCAGATTGGTTAATGTTTGTAATATTATAACCTGCTTCTTCAGGAAAAATATTTATTTCCCTTCATAAGCAATGACAACTTTAGTCCATTTCTTCTTTTTCCTCTCCACTGGTTTTAGTAAATATTATTTTTCATTATTTTATTTATTACTGCTAAAAATGATCATCTACTATTATTCAATGCATCAAATTTAAATAATATTCTGGAATTTCCGACATTACAAGCATGGTAAAAACCATGCTACTTTTCTCCATTCACTGTTAGCTCTATCACTCCTATACCTTTTTTGTTTGTTTTATTTATTTGAAAGCAAAGCAAAGGGATGGGCAGGTGCAAGGATAGCTAAGGAGAAAGAGAGCTCCCAACCTCTGGTTCAGTACTCAAATGTCTGCAATAGCCAGGTCTGGGCCATGCCAATGCCAGCAATCAGGAACCTCATCCAGGTCTCCCAAATGGACAAGGGAGTGCTTGAATCATCACTCGCTACCTCCCAGTCTCATCAGTGGGATCCCATCCCAGACACTCCTAGGTGGGATGTGGGTGTCCCAATGGGTGAATTAGCATACTGTGCCATAACACCTGCCCCTATACTTTTTTTTTTTGAAACACAAATTACACAAGCATTTTTATAATCTTACAACTAACTTTTACCTATTCTTGCTGAGCATCTAATAAAAGCAGTTTTTGTTTGAAGATCACAATGATGTTCTGGCATCACATAAAAAAAAAAGAAAAGAAAGTAAAGGGGCATGATTTTTCCGAGATTTTCCTCATTCCCACCTGAAAGCACCATCTACCACTGGCAGCAAATACTTTCCACATTTTTTTTTTCATATGATGGCAATGCTGAAAATGCTATGGTGAATGAAATCTCTGGGAACATTATAAGTCTGAACTTTGCTGAAATCAAAATAATTATTGACTCATGAAAAATGAGGACTGCACTTTAAAAAAAAAAAAAAAAAAAGAATTCCACACTTACACCAAAAAGAAAAAGAAAACCTAGAAAAGGAGGATAATTATATTAAACAAGCATCCTAAGTTTTGAACATAAGTATACTTGACGGCAAAAGCTCAAAATAGATAGGTAAGAACATAGCCAATTTGGTAGACATCTGTACTATAAATTGTGATATAAAAAATGTAGGGTGAAAATGATTCCTTTATTAAAGCTAAGACAAGTTCATTTGTCAAAAAAAATGTTAAGATTTGTGTCTTTTAGTTTCTTAACTTTTATTCCATCCATGTAATCTGTTTCTTGCCCATTTAAACAAAACCAGATAAAAATAATCCAGCCAACCAACCAACCAACCAAAAAGCTGAAAACCTTGGCTTCCAGTGGTTTGTGCATTGTGATGTTTTGCTTTTGCTGTTTTATTGCATTTAAAATCAGCAAGTAATGGGGAATTTAGGGCATGTCATATTCATATTTCACTCTGAAACTTTAATCTTCACAGTTTTTGGTTTTAGTTCTGTTGTAAAATATACCCAGTGCTCACTATGACGCCTTTGGCAATAGTTTCCCTGATAATCTATTGATTGATTGAAGTTCATCTTCTGGCCATTCCCTTAAGAACAAAGAGAAAATGTTCTCCACAATTTTTGAATATTCAAACCTCTTTTTTTCAAGTCTTTATGTAAGAAGTACATTTTGGCTACAAAATCTTTAGGTTGTTGTTTCTTTCTTTGACTATGTCATAGGCATTGCTCCACAAGATTCTGGAATTAAAAATTAATGTGGATTAGTCTGAAGACTGCCTGCTTTTTTCCCCTGTTATTAATGATTTGCTCTATTTAATGGCTGATTTAAGTATTTTTTAAATTTTCTTCTAAATCTAGTAATTTTAATAGTGTATGTCTAAGAGTCAACCATTATCAATAAATTATCAATAAATTTTCCTAAGTATCCTGTATGCTTTCTAAATTTTATAGAAGTAAATTTTCTCTATGTTTTATAATTTTCTTTTTGATGATGATGCCTATGTTTATTTGGGTCTTTTCTTTTTGTTCTTAAAGATTTATTTATTTACTTGAGAGGCATGGTTATAGACAGCAAGAGGAACAGACAGAGAGAGAGGTCTTCCATCTGCTGGCTCACTCCCCAAATGGCCGCAAAGGACAGCTGGAGCTGCGCTGATCCAAAGCCCGGAGCCTGGAGCTTTTTCTGGGTCTCCCACGTGGGTGCAGGGGCCCAGACACTTGGGCCATCCTCTACTGCTTTCCCAGGCCATCAGCAGGGAGTAGGATTGGAAGAGGAGCAGCTGGCACTTGAACCAGCGCCACAGGCAGATGCTCAACCTGCTAAGCCACAGGGCCGGCCCCTAGGGTCTTCCTTTCCTACCCTCTATGTCCATGTATTTTTAGCACTCTAAATGCTTTTATTTTTATTTTTATATAGTACTTTATTTTTTCTTGTTAATGTAATATTAATACAAGGAGAACAGATTTAATGCATTTCATAGATACAATTCTAGGATATATTGATATTCTCTTCCTCCCCCCCACCTTTTCCATCCTTTCCTCTCCTTCCCTCCCTCCCCCTTCCCGCTCATCCTTCCTTCCTTTTTTAGTTTTTGGGATAACATTTTAATTGACATTACAGACAAGGGCTTAATGCTCCACTAAATAAAGAGATCAACAAGAAAAAAAAGACCCTAGTTCAGTGGTAATATAGACAAGGGCTATAAACAATAATCAAATGGAAAGAGAACCATTTCACCCATGTACAGTATGTTTTAAAATATTGACAGATTATTAAAACTATAGTAGTATAAAATTCTTAACCATTGCTTTGAAAAAGATACACAGTTTGACAAAAATATATGTGCAGCAATACTGATACACATAGGCATTTCTTTCTTTTTTGTTTTTTATTTATTTTTTAAATTTTAGTTCACACATGTAAGCAAGAGCATATGGGTATGTGGTATTTGCATTTCCTTGTCCACTTGTTTCACTCAGTATGGTGTCCCCCAGTTTTATCCATTTTGATGCAAATGGTAGAATTTTATTATCTTCTACAGCTGAATAATGTTCCATTTTGTGTGTGTATGTATGTGTGTATACATATCACATTTTCTTTATCCATTCATCTGATTATGGACACCTTGGTTGATTCCATATTTTGGGCTATTGTGAACAATGCTGCTGTAAACATGGTCGTGCAAATAGCTTTGAAACAACGTGCTCCTGTCTTTTGGGTATGTAGCCAGTAGAGATTGCTGGATCATATGGCAAGCCTATTTCTAGTTCTTTTTTATTTATTTATTTGAACATCAGAGTTACACAGAAAGAGGAGAGAAAGAGAGAGAGAGAGAGGTCTTCCATCTGATGGTTCACTCCCCAATTGGCCACAATGGCTGGAGCTGCGCCGATCCGAAGCCAGGAGCCAGGAGATTCTTCTGGGGCTCCCACGTGGGTGCAGGGGCCCAAGGACTTGGCCCATCCTCTACTGCTTTCCCAGGCCATAACAGAGAGTTGGATCAGAAGAGGAGCAGCCGGGACTAGAACTGATGCCCATATGGGATGCCAGCACTGCAGGCCAGGGCATTAACCCGCTGCGCCACTGCACCGGCCCCTATTTCTAGTTCTTTAAGAGATCGCAATACTCTTTTCCATGGTGGCTGCACTAATTTACATTCCCACTAGCAGTGTATAAATGATCCCTTTTCTCCACGCCTCACTAGCATTTATTACTCTCTGAATTTTGGATAATAGCCACCTGACAGGGGTGATGTGATACCTCCTTGTAGTTTTGATTTGCATTTCTCTGATGGCTAGTTATGTTGATCATTATTTCATATATTTGTTTGCCATTTGTATTTCTGCGTTTTAGACCTGTCTGTTGAGGTCCTTTGCCCATTTCTTAACTGGATTGGGTTTGTTGTGGTTGTTGAGTTTTTTGAGTTGCTGATATATTCTGCATATTAATCCTCTATCAGACAGGTAGCTCACAAATATTCTTTTCCATTCTGTTGAATATCTCTTCACTATGCTGATCATTTCCTCTGCTGGGTGGAAGCTTCTGAGATTGATATAATTCCATTTGTTTAAGTCGCTGAAAGAAAATTTAGGAGAAACACCACAAGATATTAGTGTAGGGGATGACTTCTTGGGTAAGACCTTCAAAGCCAAGGCAACAAAAGCAAAACCAAACTCTTTTAAATTTGTATTCAAATTATTTTACTCTTCCTCTATTATGCCCTCTATGTATCTTACTGTGCTTTCTACAGTGCATGTCAGACTTCTGCCCATTTCTTTTTAACTTTCTTCCTGAGTTTCATTAGCTCATATTTTGTTTCTTCTTACTGGCTTGTCATCAGTTTCCTGAATTTTTGCTTCGATTGTTTCAGTTTTACTTCAAAGAAGCAACTGGTTCATAGGTTTGTTAATTCATGTTGAACTATTTGTTCACAATTTTCATTTGTCCCAGAGTAACATTTTTCTGATGACTATTCTTTGTCAATAAATTTGACTGCCAAATCTTACTTTTTTCTTCTAATATGTTTTTACAGATACCTTGCAAGTTCTTTTTGTTGCTCACTATTAAATGAGTTGGAATTTATGGACCAACTATTTGTAAGGAATTTCCATAGGTAGAGAAGAACAAGGGTAGCTTCCAGGCTGGCTGCTTTTCCCACTGCAGTAGTTCTGTTGTCTTCAGCTGTCACAAGTAGGACAACTGTTGCAAATAATATTCACCCGTGAGATTTCGTATGTAGCAGAGGTCCTGGTACTCTGTTTTCTCTCTCTCTCCCTCTCTTTTCTCTTCCCAACCTCATCTGGCTCTCTTGCTTCTCTTCCATTACTCAACATGTCCATGATATCTCGTGCATAAAACTCAACTTATTGTGACACCCTTTACAAATTAACTTACATTTTCTTCTAATTTCTGAGAAAATGGAATTTGTGTGTATGTGTGTGTGTGTATTTCACATGTATTTGTTGCTTGCTTTTGGTTGACTTTCTAGAGAGGATAGACGTTAGAAAGTTTGTGTAATCATCTTCATCCTGGAAGTTCTATACTAGAACTTGTGCATCTTATAGTGAGAAGGGGCTCTATAGATTGTATGAATCAATGTACTAGAACTTGTGCATCTTATAGTGAAAAGAGACTCTTTAGATTGTATGAATCAATGACGTGGTTTGCACTTGGACCCTGCTCTGCTTTGTTCATTTCTGTAACATTGGCACTGCAGAAATGTGACAGTTCAGGGTGTGCTTTGGGTGGAGTAGAGCTGAAAGGACTCTGGGCCAGGAATTGAAGAGACACAGTTTTTAATCTCAGCTCTGCCACTGCAGGAGCTAGAGCAAAACAGATATTTATGTGAGCCTGAAATTCACCAACTAAGTTGGATGAAATGCCCAACAACAGCACAATAGTTTTTGTAATTATTATGTCGAATTTGGCAACACGTCAAACTTTAGGACATAATAATCTGGATTATAAAGATTAAACTATCTGCTAGAGATTAAATGATGTATACTGGGGGTTGGCACTGTGGCGTAGCAGGTAAAGCCTCTGTCTGCAGTGCCAGCATCCCATATGGGCACTGGTTCAAGTCCCGGATGCTCTGCTTCTGATCCAGCTCTCTGCTATGGCCTGGAAAAGCATTAGGAGATGGCCCAAGTCCTTGGACCCCTGCACCAGCATGGGTTACCTGGAAGAAGCTCCTGGCTCCTGGCTTTAGATCAACACAGTTCCAGCCATTGTGGCCATCTGGGGAGTGAACCAGCAGAAGACCTTTCTCTCTCTCTGTCTCTCCTTCTCTCTCTGTGTAACTCTGACTTTCAAATAAATGAATCTTTAAAAAAGAAAAAAAGAGAAGAGTGGTGGGAAAAATGAGCATAGATTCTAAAACAAATTTTAAAAATGGTTTATAATGAACCAAACATCTCAAAACCATTATCCTTTCCTCTCTTCATTCTATCCCTTGTGAGGCCCAAATTTTTAATTTGGCTTTTGCAAAAACAAACATAATTTGAAAGTAAAGGAACATGGTCTCCCTTTTACCTACATTTGGTATTTTAATTATTAAATGCTTTTCCAAGTTAAATTTTGAGTGCACAAGCCATAACACTGACTAATAATTTGATTTGGAAAACAAATTATATGTAATTTCCCTGACAATCTGAAAACTGTAAACCACTGATAGTGAGCCAACTCACTGAGCAGCATGATAATTAATGCTCATAATAAAATAATTATGCTTTACATTGGAAATGTCTAAAGATTCATAGTAATTCTTCATATCTTTCTGCTTACTGTCATTGGGAAAATAGATCAAATTTGCTTTGCTTCAAAAAAATAACTGAGGTTTTTTTCTTAGTGTTAAATCCCATCGAAGAGCTAAAGGTTCTTTGATTAAAATTATAAAAATCATTGTCTTTCCCTCCCCAAATGGCCGCAATGGCCAGGGCTGGGCCAGGCTGAAGCCAGGAGCTCAGAGCCTCATCCGGGTCTCCTACATGGTGGCCCACTTGGGCCATCTTCTGCTGCTTTCCCAGATTCATTAGCAGGGAGCTGGATCTGAAGGAGAACAACAAGGACACAAACCAGTGATCAAATAGGGTGTTTGCATTGCAGGGTGTGGCTTCACCTGCTGCCCCACAAACACCAGTCCCCACTCCACCCACACCCCCAGCATTGTCCTTCTTAATAAAACTGAAGTTAATATTTGGAGTTGCAAATGCTCCCGATCAAAATGTGACTCTCCCAATGGAACTTAAACATTTGGGGATGTGGTAAGTGTAGTCACTGGGGAACAATTTAGTAAATACACGCAAGCTGAACATCAGTTACTAAATTCTGCCAGTACCTAGTTTATAGTTGATTAACTTCATGACATCAAATATGACTTGCTAGGAAATAAAAGACTACATTAGAATTTATTTGAAAAACAGTCTCATGTTAAAATTTTAAAGTTGGAATATCCTTATTCTAACTATGAACCTAGCCTAAAGCTAGAAAAACACATTTTTAGGGGTCAATGCTGTGGCGCAGTGGGTTAACTCCCTGGCCTGAAGCACCGGCATCCCGTATGGGCACTGGTTCAAGACCTGGCTGCTCCACTTCCGATCCAGCTCTCTTCTATGGCCTGGGAAAGCAGTAGAAGATGACCCAATCTTTGGGCCCCTGCACCCATGTGGGAGACCCAGATGAAGCGCCTGGCTCTTCGCTTCGGATTGGCTCAGCTCCAGCCATTGTGGCCAACTGGGGAGTGAACCAGTGGATGGAAGACCTCTCTCTCTCTCTCTCTCTGCCTCTCCTCTCTCTGTGTAACTCTGACTTTCAAATAAAATAAATAAATATTAAAAAACAGAAAAACATTTTTCACACTTCTTCGCCTATTATTCATTTTAAAAATTCAACTTACCTCAGTCTATTTTTTTAGTTTGCTTGACAAAGCAAGTGTGTTGCCAAAACTACTACTGGGTAAGAGTTCCTGAACATTGTTTCTAATGCTTGAAGCAGCCTTCCCAGGTAGATATAATAATCACGTTACAGATGTGAGATTCAAGAGCTGAGGAGATGAGGGAGAGTTGGGAGTAGTAGAAGTGACATTTCCCTCTGGAGCTACCTGATTTACCAGATCTTTCTATGTATGTGTTATGCACACATTGAAACATTTCTCTAGGAGACATGGGAAATACCATATCCTGAACTGTGGCTCTACAATTAGAACTCGACAATGAACCCACATTTAGAAAGGGAAGCTGGGGCTCACACATTAAGCTTTAAAGGTTTCTGCCAGGAAAGACCCATTAGCACTGCCTCTCGTGTTTCATTCACCACATGACCATAACTGACGATCATGTCAGAAAGGGGAGGTATGGGAATGCTTGGTAGGCAGCACTGAAGAGGATGGCATTTGGCCTGGAGGTTGCAACCATGGGTTATCAAGCTCCTGAAGCCAGTTCATGCTTAGTGTTGAAAGACTCAGAATTCTATACTGTAGGACATCAGGAACCATCACCGGCTCTGGGATATAACCAGATGCAATAATGCATTGAACAGCAGTCTGAAATCATTGAATTAACATGGACTAAAAGACTATGAGAATTCCTCAACAAGTATTGTTCCAAACCAATCCAGCTCAAGTCTTTTCTCACTCAACAAAGCAGAACCTGCTGCATGATTTCCTCAAGCCAGTTTCTCACGCCTAAGAACTGCAGAAGGATATGATCTTTTAACACTAAAAGGAGAGACTATTATCTGGCAGAGGGTGAAGAGTCCTGCTGACACCACTTCAGGTGAATTGTAGCTGCATCCAGCAGGAGGGTGATCGAAGGCTCTCCAGAGAAGAGCAGGCTGACCCGGGGAACAGGTACAATCACACAGCTGTGTAATTGAACTTGTTCTTTTTATTTAGTGGCAAAACTTTAGAAGCTCCCTGTCTGAAAAAGAAAATACATACAGATACTCAGAGACATAAAATGTAAGCCTTTACTATGGCTTGCCTTGCTATTATAGGGACAAATTCTGTGCTCTTTCCTTGAGTGTAGTCAATCACTTATAGCCATGTTGCTGTCACTTTATGCATTTTAGACTGACTTTGGTTGGAAACATATAGTTCTTCTATAATGTCCAAGGACATATCATGTAAAATTAGATAATTAAAACTGAGATAATACAAAAAGACTTTTAAACGTATACAACTGTTGTGGAAGACAGTATGGAGATCCCTCAAAAATCTGAAAATAGATCTTCCATATGACCCAGCCATCCCACTCTGGGAAATTTACCCAAAGGAAATGAAATCAACATATGAAAGTTATTTAAACCCCCACACTTACAGCATCTCCAATCACAATCGTTAAGACATGGCATCAACCCAAATGTACATCAACTAATGACTGGATAAAGAAATCATGGTATATATACATGATGGAATACTACTCAGCCATAAAAAAGAGTAAAACCCTGTCTTTCACAACAAAATGGATACAACTAGAGATCATTTTGCTTAGTGAAGTAAACCAGTCCCAAAGACAAATATATGTTTTCCCTGATTTGTGGTAACTAATTTACAGAGTACAAAAGAAACATAATGTATATAAGCTAAATTGACATTTTAAGATTAGATTATTGTTTATAGCCCTTGTCTATACTATTGAGGAACAGTGGGTTTTCTACTTACTATCAATAAATATCTTATAAATAAATATCAATAAATATTTTTTCATAATCTGTGCAAATTCATTTGAAAGTAGACTATTACAATAGAGTTGTTTACTGCAAACACAAGAGCAACTACTAAAATAATGAGGTGCAGAGTTATAGCTAGTAAGTCAACAAAAAAAGAACAAAATTATAAAAGTGCTCAATAAATCCACAATATGACACCAAAGAAGGAATAAAGAGACTGGAGAAGCAGAAAAAGTAGTAAAGATACCAGAAATGAACAGACCAAGTGAACAATTACATCAAATATAAGCAGTCTAAATGCCCTGATGAAAAATCATAGGAAATAGTTGTCTAGACCAGCAGTGAAGATGCCCACATCCCATAACAAAATGCCTGGGTTTGATTTCCAGTTCCAGCTCTTGACTCCCGCTTCCCACCAATGCAGACACTGGGTAGCAGTGGTAACAGCTGAAGCAATTGCTCATTTTCAAACAGTCCAGAAATCAATAATGCTTTTTCCATATTTAAATTGTTTTTAAAAAGTAAAACTAATAGTATTTGGTAACTTGAAACAGGTGGAATTCAGATCTCAGCATGCATAAATGAATTTACACTGAAACACAGCCTTACCCACTCATTGCTATGTTGTCTGTGACTGTGTTTGCACCACAAGGACAAAGACTGGGACAGAGACTACATGGTGCACAAACCACAAGATATTTATTGTTTGATCCTTTGGAGAAAAAGTTTCCTGACCCTTGCCGTAAGAGAAAGGTCATATAAGATGGATCAAAAGTCCTCTGCGATCCCAACACCAGAACCCTAAAGCATCTGGAAGAAAGCGTAGCAGACATGGTTCCTTATTGATAAGCATTTTTCATGAGCTTTTCAAGACTCCATGTACATACACCTATGAATGCATTGCATGCAGAGTATGCAAAATGTGCTCTAAATGATTAAGTGGGCACTAGGAAGGAAAACATAGTCAAAATGAAAGATTATCAAAAAGGATGTTAAAGTTTGGAAAAATAGAACAGTTCAATTTCATTGAAGTACAAAAAAAGAGATTTCTTTGAACCTCAAAATATATATCATGCTATCAAAGCCTGAACTATATATTGTTCTATGACAGAAAAAATTTTGTCAAAAAATTTTTCTGATATAAAACCCTTTAAGGTGGGAAAAATTAAATGCAATAAAAATGGACTAAAGATTTAAATAGACACTCAATAAAGAAAGATATTTGAATAGCCACTAAGTACTTGAAAAATGTTCAAGATCACTAGTTATCAGGGATAAGTAAATTAAAACTACAATGAGATCTCATCATACCCACTATAATAGGTAAAATTAAGGAGAACAGCAATATTCCTTGTTGCCAAGGTTGTGGAGAAAGAATTTTCATCCACTGTTCACAGTAGTACAAAATTGTACTATTCCTCTAGAAATGTTGGCAATTTCTTCTAAAGTGATATCTATCATTAAGCCATTCCACTCTTAGATAATTACCCTATATAAATTAAAACATGTATCTGTAAAAGATATACTCAAAATGTTTTACCGACTTTATTCAAAATAGCCCAAATTGGAAACATCCCAAATGTCCAAGAGGTGAATCAGTAAACAAATGATACATTTATTTAATAGCAATCTACTCAGCAATGGGAAAGAATAATTGTTTTTTCCAGCCACATGAATGAACCTTAAAAATGTTATGCTAAAAGAAACTGGACACAAAAATTTCAGACTGTATGATTCTACTGCACAAAGTTATCAAGTAATGAAAGGTACTCTATGGTGATGGAACTCTGAAGAGTGGTTATCTATGGTTGGAGACAGGCACATATTAATTGGAGATGGTAGCCTGGAATTTTCAGTGGCGATAGAACTGTTCAATATCTTGATTAGTGTTTAGTTATGCAGGAAATATGCATTTTAAAACTCTATATTTAATATCTGTGCATTTCATTGTATGCCACTTATACTTCAGATATTATAAATGGAAATTTAATAGACTTGTGTGAATGAAAACTTGGATTCATTTTTAAATATTTTATTAATTTTACACATTTACAGACTAGGATGTGGTATTTCAATACATATATACAGTGTGTACTAGTCAGAACATGGAAACTGGGCCAGCTTTGTGGCACAGTGGATTAAGCTACCTCCTGAAGGCCAGCATCCCATATGGGTCACAGTTCGTGTCCCGGCTGCTCCACTTCCAAACACCTGATAATGTCCCAGGTAAAGTAGTGAAAGATGGCCTAAGGGATCTTCAGTTTCTGATGCCCTACAGACCACTATATGTTTGACTGCATCCCAGGCTGCTTCCTTGGACAAACAGAAGAACCCTACAGTCCACTTTTTCTTTGATGGCCCTGGTGTGTCCCCATTTTTATTATTTTACTATTAAGAGCCTCCCCTTTCACTCTCAGAATCGCCCTGGTTTGGAAGGTAAATGTTATGCTTATATTAGTCAAAGGCGTCTTTTTGCTTTGATCATGAAAGAATTATTTCTATAACTCTAGAAGCAAGAGGGAAGCAAAGTCCTTTCTTGACTAAGGCTCACCTTTTAAGCCCAGTGTCTTATCCAAAGAACCTACAGACAACAAAGAAAATTCAGCTTGGCTCCTGAAATTATTTTAAAATTCATTATAAAGAAAGTAGTATTTTTTTAAATAAAAAGAAATAGAGTTGATAAAGTGCAGGAGAAGGGCTGGACAAAGAAGGACCTTATTGTGTCTTTGAGAAAAGATACCATGTTTCACCTATAAAGTCAAAGCCCTGAGTGAAGTTAGTTTAAAGTTAGTTACAGTAGTGTAATCTATATCTATATATACGGAATACCGGATCAGAGGATATGTCTGCCTCACATTTCAGGGCCTGCCTAAAGAGGGTTACAGACCTCAGACAGGGCCTTCTGTCTATCATGGTATAAGATCTACAGACTATCAAAGATTAAGTGAGGGGTGCAGGCAGGCAGGTGAAAGCAAACTTTAAAGCCTTTGGCAAACCAGGTAGTGTAAACAGAACATCAGAACCCTCCAGAGTCCCCAGTAGAGACTCATAGACATAGCTGAGAGGTGGATAACAGACCAGCAAGACCTCGTGAGTGGTTCTAAAAGGAAGCAGATGAACTGACATGTTGACCAGAGGCCATGAGTACAGAAGTCAGGGATAGAGGACAGTAAGCAAATGACCAACCACAGTGAGATACACCTTTGAGGATACCAGAAGGGGTCCCAGGAAAATCATAAACTAGCCCTTCCCCCTACTTGAAGCCATGAATCCTAGAAGCCTCTACAGCTTAGCTGCTGACTAGGGGTGAGAATACCAGAACCTGAGTCTCCTCAAATGCCTGAAAAATAAAACTGATTGGGTTTAAGTGGACAATACCAAATTTTCTAGTTTTCAGCAAAAAAAAAAGGCATGTAGAAACTATGTTTCATATTCTCACATCTGAATCTATAACCTGTGAAATTCATACCCAATGCATTTCATTTCTTGCATTAGCTTTCTGTCTCTAACAAAATACCTGACACAAGGTACTTCTGAAGTAAAGAGGTTTATTTAACCCACGGCTTTGATGGTTCAAAGTCCAAACAGCTGGGTCTGGTGCTGTGTTGTAGCAGGTAAAGCCACCACCTGCAGTGCCGGCATCCCATACTGGCGCAGCATCCCACATGGGTGCCAGTTCAAGTCCCGGCTGCTCCTCTTCCAATCCAGCTCTCTGCTAATGGCCTGGAAAAACAGTGGAGGGTGGCCCAGATCCTCGGGCCCCTGAACCCATGTGGGAGACCTGGAAGAAGCTCCAGGCTTCTGGCTTCAGATCTGCCTAGCTCCAGATATTGTGGCCATTTGGGGATTGAACCAGTGGATGGAAGACTCTCTCTCTCTCTCTCTCTCTCTCCCTCCCTTCTTCCCTCCCTCTCTCTCTCTCCCTGCCTCTGTAATTCTGCCTTTCAAATAAATAAATAAATCTTAAAAAAAGAAAGAGTCCAAACAGCTGAACACAGGCAAAGGCCCCATGTTGATTGGTGAAATCAATGTGGATGTGTAGTTTGCTTCTCACATTTGGAAGCAGAGGGAACTTGGGTGTGCCCAGGCTTATAGGTTTCAGTCTCAGGAGAACTACCAAGGATCATACAAGAGCCACCTTAAACCCTTCTAAAAGTGAGACCTAAGGCCTTCCCAACAGGCCCAAGCTCTTAAAGGTTCTACCACCTCAGAATACCAGTACCCTGCCTGGTACCTTTAACACATGGCTCCTTAGGGGACACTGAAACCGTATCCAAGCCGTGGTATCCCCCGGGTGCTCCAATGGCTTTTGCTGTTGTTTCCCACCTGATGATACAAAAAGTATAAAATTTTTAAAGAAAGCAAGTTTGCTGACAATTCCACTAAAAAAAGAAATGTATTCCAACTCCATAGAACACCTGAAGAATCCATAAATCTGGTCTGTGTGTAGCATTTTAAGTAGTTGACTCATTATCCATAACATTGTTCTCACAATCAGGAAATTTAATTTTCTCATTTGTTTCCAACTTTGCCCCCACCAGAACTTTAACCTGAACTGCCAAGAATAACAAAATTGACAGATTTGTGATTCAACTCTCCATTTCCCTTTCCTGTTTGTTTGATGGATGTGTAGATTAGCAGTGAAATGGCCCAAGACTAGCAAGAAAATGAGGGGGAAAAATCCAGTCGTGATCTCTTTGCAGAATCTTGCTACTATAGCTTGCCAACCTCCTCCATCCGTATCTTTGCTTTAAATACACATGTGGGCACAGGCATGCACACTCACACACACAAACACACTCTGAAAGCACTCTACTCTGTTTTATTCATTCTTAAGTTTAAAATAGGAATAAATTACTTACACATTTAATGTGTTTTTGCTTGCATCCATCCACTTGTACTTTGAAAAATCTCAGGAATATTTTTCTAAAAGAGGATTGTCTTTGGCCTCTACGTTTTTCTCAGCAATGAAACACAGGGAACCATGTCTGAGCCTTCCACCTTTACAGAACAACCTCTCATCCTTTGCAGATATCCCATACACTTACTGATCTTCCTTTTTAAGCACCCACAACAAGTACCAGCCCTAGACATTTGCCATTGCCATTGGCACATGATGGTGGATTCTTGAATGCAAAACCTTGCATATCACCTTCCATCCAGTTCCTATGGCACAGTTCCATTCCACTGTAACAAACCATTTGATCACATTGTCAGATCTTAGCCATCTAACCCCAAGACCCACTCTTTCCAGTGACTCTACTTCTAGACACTCCTTTTATCTGACTATGGATCATTTCATTCCGTTTTTTCTGATTCTGACACTTCCAGCTCCTCTCTCTCTCTCTCTCTCTCTCTCTCTCTCTCTCTCTCTCTCTTAAATCAATATTATGACTCCTAGATGTTTGAACTCTTTCACGTCTCCTGGATGAGCAAAGGCTCTCTTCTGGATTTGCTTGACTTTCTAACTGGCCTAACTGGCTTGCCATTTTCACAACATACTCATCACAACTGTAAAATAATTCCCTAGTTTCCTAATATCCTGCCATTTTACCTTCAAAGACATTCCAATTCTTTTGCTTTCCTTCAAGTTATGGGCAACACTTCATAAAATGCACTTCTACAAATGCCATTTTATGTATCTCAAGTGAATTCTCAATGCCTCCTGGGGATCCTTTTCTCCTCCATTGGAATTTGATCATTCTCATTTCTATAGCAGGGATTTCAAGAACGTCCTCGTTCTCTTAATCACCTACACAAAATCTCATTGGGGAAATCCCTCAATTTCACCCTTTCCAAAATAAATTCAAAGTGTTAGGAGCTTCTTCAACTTCCCCCTACTTAGTCTCAAGTTATTTCTCTATTATGCTACTTTATTCTGTCCCCCGCTCTTTTTCTCCAGATTTTTTCCTGCACTGTGCCTTATTTCAATCTCTATCTCTGGATCTTTCAACTTAGTTTGGTATCATGTTCAATTTTCCCAAATCCTAAAACACTTTCTTCCACTCCAACCATACTAAGATTGCTGTATATTGCTCTCTTCCTTTCCTTTTTTAAAAAAAGACTCTATTATTTATTTATTTATTTGAAAGGTAGAGTTACAGAGAGGCAGAGAGAGAGAGAGAGAGAGAGAGTCCTCCATCTGCTGGTTCACTCCCCAATTCGCCACAACGGCCAGAGCTGTGCCGATCTAAATCCAGGAGCCAGGAGCTTCTTCTGTGTCTCTCATGCTGGTGCAGGGGCCCAAGGACTTGGCCCATCCTCTACTGCTTTCCCAGGCCATAGCAGAGAGCTAGATTGGAAGAGGAGCTGCCAGGACTCCAACTGGCGTCCATATGGGATGCCAGCACTGCAGGCCGCAGCTTTACCTGCTACTCCACAGTGCTGACTCCTCTTCCTTTCCTTTTAACCCTCTCTTTCTAATTGCAAACAGTTTATTGGACAAGTACTTTACTTTCTCACCCCTGTCTCCCAGACTACTCTTGAAGTCTTAGAATCCGGCACAGAGCTCCCTTATCAATGAGTCATCTCACTGCCTACCCTTGATCACTTCTTGGTAGTATTTGATTGACGTTGTTGATTCCAGTTCCGCTGAAATTGGCTCCCTTCCTTCCTGTATAATTAATCTCCCTCTCATTTTTAGTGCTTTCTCCTCCTGCTTTCCTAAATGCAAGCAGTCTCATGACTCCATCCTCCAAATCAGGGCTTCTTTCTCTTTCCACCCTTTTTTTTTTTTCCAACCATTTTATGACTCCTAGCATTCCCAGTAGCCTCTGAGACATCTTCATATGAAAATCCCATTGACATTCTAAAATCAGTAGTAGCAAAGCTGAACACATTTTCTTTCTACCATATACCCCTTTCTCCAGAATTTTCTATTTTTATTAATATCCCTTTTCATCCTTAAGTCATCCTTAAGCTAAATATCAAAGTAGTTTTGAAGCCATATACCATCCTGTGTTTTCACACTCTGGCTGCATCTAACAGCCAACATCTTCCAGATTTTAAGACTATTTAAAGTAACACTTCTGGGGGCTGACACTATGGCATAGTGGGTAAAGCCGCCACCTACAGTGCTGGCATCCCATATGGGCACCAGTTCAAGTCCTGGCTGCTCCACTTCTGATCCAGCTCTCAGCTATAGCCTCGGAAAGCACTAGAAGACGGCCCAAGTCATTGGGCCCCTGAACCCACATGGCAAGACCTAAAGGAAGCTCCCGGCTTCTGGCTTTGGATGGGTGCAACTCAAGCCATTGTAGTCAACTGGGGAGTGAACCAGCTGATGGAAGACCTCTCTCTCTCTCTCTCTCTCTCTCTCTCTCTCTGCCTCTCCTTCTCTCTCTCTGTAACTCTTGACTTTCAAATAAATAAATAAATCTTTAAAAAAAATAAAGTAACACTTCTGACCACTCCTTTCCATTATAGTTCAAACTTGCTCTTAACTGTTGCAGTATCTATCTTGCTTCCACCTCTTCCTTCTCCAAGTCATCCCAGACATTTACTATTGGACTAAACTTTTTAAAAATATGTATGTATGTATTGTATTTATTTGTGAAGCAGGGGCCCAAGTACTTGGTCATCTTATGCTGCCTTCCAAGGCACATTTGTCGGGAGCTGGGTCAGAAGTAGAGCAGCAGGGACTCAGTCTTGTTCTCTTGTATGGGTTCCTGGCATTGCAGGTAGCAATTTAACCTGTTGTGCCACAGTGTGGGACCCTGTACTAAACTCTTTAAACCAAAGCTCTAACATAGCCACTTCTCCTACTCAAAATATTTAATGGTGTCCCAGTGTTAACATAGTTACCTACACGTTCTCATACTAGCATTCAAAGACTTCTCCAATATGGCTACAGTGCATTTCTATTGACCTATTCCATTTATTTCCCAGGTTCTAGTCACTTGAAGAAAGTGTAAGAAAATACTGATTTGAGTTAAAATGAGAAAATTGTTCCATACTTTTCTTTGCATTCTCTATTTGTTAAGTTTTCTTAAGTGCTTAAAATTACCTGTGTAAATGTCTAATCACCTATTTTTCTCTCTAATCTCCTGCTGCTCTGTCAGTAGTCTAGAGAAGGGGAAGAGGACAAATGAACATAAATGTCAAGAAGTCAACACCCTTGACTCCGAAATAGCATTAGCACAAAATTATTTTTACAAGGGCAACTTGATTGAGTTACAGGTAATTATGTTAACATTCAAATACAACACCACCTCTAAATAAATAATGTTTATTATCATGGCTATTATTTAGTCTAAACTCTGACTTCAAGGAATTCCAATCTTTTGCTTTTTTTAGTAAGTTATCATCTGATTGGAGTATAAAGATTGACACTTGTGAATTCTATACAGTTGGGTGTCTTTTTTTTTAATAGGCTGTATGTATTTTCTTTTTCTTTTTTTTTATTATTTGAAAGGCAGGAAGAAAAATACAAAGAGAGAGACACAGACAAATAAAGCTCTCATCTGCTGCTTAATTCTCTAAATACACACAATAACCAGGGCTGCACTAAGCCAAAGTCAGGAGCCAAGAACTCAATTTGAGTCTTCCATGGGGTAACCAGGATTCAACTACTTGAGCAATCAGCTGGTACCTCCCAGGGTGTGTATTACTAGGACCTTGGAATCAGTAGTGGAGCCAGGACTTGAACCCAGGTACTCTGATAAAGGACTCTTAACTGTTGTCTAAACCACTAGGCCATTTAAAAGTAGCAGCTGTGCCATCAAGTCTTATAATCATAAGCCATAAAACCTCCTGTGATGAAGATGCCTGCCCAGAACCAACCTGAGAATGTAACCCTTGTCCCCAGTGATTGAGAGTTGGTACTGCAATGGATTTGTATAAACAAACTCACTAAAATGACCCTTATCTTTCTCTGGCTTTGTGCCCCTCCATACATCTCCGAGTGACACCCTTGGAATTAACTACTCCTCACCCACACTCATTTGTTTTCTCAGTTCTTCATAAAATTGATTGTACTTTGTCTAGAAAGTATAAAAGTTTTCTGCTCAGACCTTTTCTTATGGTCTTTAACCTTTCGTGAAGGTCCCCATGAACATACAAGAATGAATAAAATTTGGATGCTTTTTTCCTTTTAATCCATTTTGTGTGAATCTAGTTCCTAGACCCAGCTGAAGATCCTACATATTCTTATTTAATCGTCATGATTCTCCTTATCCCTACTGTTGAGGAGGCTATATCTCACTTCTTCCCATCTTATGATGGTGAAGTTGCACGTGGTTATACCACATTATTTCCAAATAATTTCCAAAAAGTCCTAAATATAATAACCAAGGCATGATTAGATATTCTCTCAGTGGAATATCAGAGACTTCAGAGATTATCTATATATGGAGATATATATTGTTGTTTCTGAGTAGGCTTCTTCATAACTCTATTGAGATTAAATTTAACTTCTAAAGATCACAAGCAATTCAAATAATTCTATGGACATAAAAATTAACTTAAATCTCCAGATCAGTTTATTTTGTTTTTATATATATATATATATTTTTTTTGACAGGCAAAGTGGACAGTGAGAGAGAGAGACAGAGAGAAAGGTTTTCCTTTTCCATTGGTTCACCGCCCCCAATGGTCGCTGCGGCCGGCACACCGCGCTGATCCAGTGCCAGGAGCCAGGTGCTTCTCCTGGTCTCCCATGTGGGTGCAGGGTCCAAGGACTTGGGCCATCTTCCACTGCACTCCCGGGCCACAGGAGAGAGCTGAACAGGAAGAGGAGCAACCGGGACAGAATCCGGCGCCCCGACCAGGACTAGAACCAGGGGTGCCAGCACCGCAAGGCGAAGGATTAGCCTATTGAGCCACAGCACTGGCCCAGACCAGTTTTTAATGCAATTATGAATTCACCTCAATATTCCTAATTCATAAATGCATGCATCCTTTGGGTTTTCCTTTGAACTATCCTAACATCTTATTAGTTCCCTCATTTAAAGAATTAAAGGAGGCCGGCGCCGCGGCTCAATAGGCTAATCCTCCGCCTAGCGGCGCCGGCACACCAGGTTCTAGTCCCGGTCGGGGCGCCGGATTCTGTCCCGGTTGCCCCTCTTCCAGGCCAGCTCTCTGCTGTGGCCGCGGAGTGCAGTGGAGGATGGCCCAGGTGCTTGGGCCCTGCGCCCCATGGGAGACCAGGAAAAGCACCTGGCTCCTGGCTCCTGCCATCGGATCAGCGCGGTGCGCCGGCCGCAGCGCGCCGGCCGCGGCGGCCATTGGAGGGTGAACCAACGGCAAAAGGAAGACCTTTCTCTCTGTCTCTCTCTCTCACTGTCCACTCTGCCTGTCCAAAAAAAAAAAAAAAAAAAAAAAAAAAAAGAATTAAAGGAAATATTTGAGATACATTCATTTTACACAGGTTTGAGACTCATGTCTTCATCTCTTTTTGAAAAATATTTGATAATTAATTCTCTCTTCATCGCTCTGACCACAACTACCATCAGAGAAAAAAGGGTATCAAATTTGCCGGCCACCAATGGACAACATTAATAAACATTCTAGAAATACAAATTTAAAAAAGCCTTGTTCAGCTCTGGCACCCATCATGTTTGCTGGTAAAGGTTTCTGCACTCTCTTTCATCTTTCCTGGGGGGTTATGGTAGTGTTTTACCAAGTTACTCTTGGGGTAAATACAATTTAGGAGAGATTCTAACTGTATCAGAATGGTTATATCACTGTTCCAAGAATTAGAATGTCGTGTTCCTGAGGCTTCCAATATGTGTCAAGCAAGTGACTTAGACCCTGCAAAGAATCTGGCCAATATAGGGACAGACAATCTGTGGCTAGGAAGATCCAGCCCTGGGTGTCCAGCCACGGGCTCCCCTTGAGCTTCTCGAGGTATCATCAAGCTAGCAAAGGACAGAGCCATCCACCAGGGGAACGAGCCATCCTTCCTGGAACAAAAGTATGCTGGGAAGAGCTGCTGCTGCAGCTGAGTAGAAAATGAAGAAGCCCTGCTCCACCAAGCCTGAGCACAGACAGTCAGTGTATACTCACATGCTTCAGGCACTTCTCATTCACCAGGCAACTCCCTACCACGTCCACCCCTGCCCTGAGAAGCCGGGGGACAGGAAGCATCTCTGCGTAGGTCCCCAGTGTGTCTCCAGTATTTCCTAAAATTTGGCCAGAAATAGAGTGAAGAGAGTGCTCTGTATTGGCCACTTAACTGCCTTAATCTTTATCTGATTAGAACAGCAGTGCTCTGGGTCCAGCCCGCACACATGTCTCTCTTAGATTCGGCAGCCACCAAGGATGCTGACAGGCAGCCCAGTTTTAGAGGCTGCCATAGAATGATAAAATTTGACTGTTCTCATGTTGTGTGTCCCTCAAAATCACTTAATTTCCCCCCTTTCCCTGCTAATTCACATTATGAAAACATTGTTCTAGTTTAGGTGGAATTTCTTTCTGCTTCATTACACTTTCCTTTTTTTCCTTCTTGGACTTCCCTCCCCGATATCTGCAATGAGTACACACCACCTCCCTTGCAGCCTCTCTGCTTTTAGCAATAATTTGCACATAATGGAACAGCCAGAGGGGGGTTTGATCAATGACCTCTGTCTCGGAGATGCTGTTCCTAGGGAAACACATCTGCCAACATAAAGTATTGGAGCAATCACAGCTCAGTGAACGCAGTAATAAGCAACTGTTACTCTGGCGCCATCAGTCATGTTCAGTTACAGACCTGAAAGGAAATGGCACCTCAGGGAGCAATGTCCTTCCATAAATTTGGGCAACAATGAAGAATGATTTGCAATCAAGTAATAAAAGGCCCAAAAAAGGTCCACCATGCATACTAACATCCAGTACAGCTGACAAAGGAAATAAAAAACCTTGGCATTGTTTGCTCGTTATGTAAACTACACAGCTGTCCAAGCAATTAAGATATGATTTTGGGAATTCTCTCGTAAAAATTTGCTAACAGTGCTTCCACTTGTGAAAGTGACATTCTTCTTTATCAGTAAAGTGCATTTCATTAAGGTAATGCAGTTTCATCAAGCTTAATAGTAGGAATTGCTTAACCTTATGGCAAGAGTACATAAACAACATAAAATTAATGTCGTTCCTCTATGGGGGTAGATTTGCATTAGTGACAGTGCTGATCAAGTAATAAAGAAAGCCGATTTACAGCCTTCAGGTCCAGCGTCTCTAGGGGCCAGCAGCTGCTCTTTAACGTGCTGGGAATCTGTGCACGGCAATAAAACAGTTAAATGTTAACCTCCACACAAAGCGTGGAGCTAGAAGGAAAGAGCAGATCTAATTACTGCAAATTTGTTAGGAAAGTACTTGACTTATGACAAAATAGGGCACCTACCTTACTGAGAAAGAGCACAGGCCCACAGAAAAAGGAAAAGAAAAAAAGCAAAAGGTGACTATTTCTGACCCAAGCACCGGCGCTTGTTGGCCTGAGAGAGAACTGGTTCCTTCCACCTGTTTTATACCCCATATTCAACACCCCTTATACTGGAGTTCTTCTCTGGAAACAGTGATGTAGGCAAGCAGATAGGACTAAATCAATGAGATTTGTGAGCTGGAAGATCACGCCCCTCTCCCTCCTTGCCACGTGCCATCTCACACCCCCACCTGAGCTCACCTGTACACCCACCTGCCAATCAAACTATGTTACCACGCCCCTTTGGGAGTGAGTAAAAGGCCTGTTATCCTGCACCTCCAGGTGTGTGGCCTTTTGGTCGCCTCTCTGCCTCTGCTTTCCTGCCCACACTAAGCCTGCCTATGGCTGCTTCCTAATCACAGCCTTGTTCCACGTGGCTCCACGTGGCTCCCGGCCTGCTCTCTGCCTGCTATGGACCCAACTCCTGCTTCTAGACTTCTTTCTCCCCTAAAGAAAGCCCTCAGTTTCCTGTGCCTTTCTTTCACTGTCACTGAGTAACTGTTAAAAGCTCACCATGTTGCCTGGTTTATTTGAGCTGATATTCAGAATTCTTCTCTGAATAGACAGCAAGAACCCTCCAAAATATTAATATTAAAATTTATTAATATGGTTAGACAATATCAACAGGGCTGTGGCTAATAAAATGAAGTCCTCTCTGAGCAGAGTTCCCCTTGCCTCTTTATTTCCACCAGTTCAAACCGAGTCAAATTTCCTGTCACTGAAGCCAATGTTGTAGTTTGCACAGCAGAATTTGTGCTTGAAATTCATTGTCAATGGAAGAACCAGCCCTTCATCTGCAATACTGAGTCCCAAAACATGGTTTAGCTTTAAAAAGTTTCAGCTTTCTCCCGAATATATGCTGTCATCAAAATCGTTTTGTCATAAATAACAGCTGATTCATTTCAAATCTCCTCCTCCAGTCTTCTACTCACAGCAAAGGAGTGGGTGCAAACAGCAAAACCAAATAATCTAGATTACTCCCAGAATTGCCTTATTCTTGCATGTTCATCCTGCAAGCATGTCCACTCATCAGTCAAACACATAGTCACTCTCACTTGCCTTATGGACAGACTTTCAGATCTGAGAAGGATGGAGGACGCGCCTTCAAGGAGCAAGCAACCTGGGAAGAAAGACAGACACGCAAGCAAGAGGAGAGGTGGTTAAATGAAACAAGAAATATTTCAGAACTGAATTTGGTGTAAAGAGCAGAAAGGAAGGCAACCTTGATTTTGACTGTTGGGTAGGGATCATGAATATATGATGGTACTTCAACAACTTCATGGAAAAGTCCAAAGCATTCATTTAGGTGCAAAAATTTTGAAATTCATGCATCATTTTCCTTTTTTTATTAATTTATTTTTTATTTGTATGTATCTCGTAAATACAACATTAGGAACATAGTAATTTTTCCCATCACCCTCGCCCACCCATTCACTGCCCCTGCATCCTCCTCCCTCTCCTGTTTGGTCTGAGGAATAAAACAAACAGAAAGAAAGAGAAAAAAAGAAAGAATGGAATAAAAATCTAAAAAAACTATTCCTCAGCAACCTAAACAAGGGCTGTTCTTTGTTGCTTTTTTTTTTCTTTTTTACTTTTTTTTTTTTTTTTTTTGACAGGCAGAGTGGACAGTGAGAGAGAGAGACAGAGAGAAAGGTCTTCCTTTGCCGGTTGATTCACCCTCCAATGGCCGCCGCGGCCAGCGCGCTGCAGCCGGCGCACCACGCTGATCTGATGGCAGGAGCCAGGTACTTATCCTGGTCTCCCATGGGGTGCAGAGCCCAAGCACTTGGGCATCCTCCACTGCACTCCCTGGCCACAGCAGAGAGCTGGCCTGGAAGAGGGGCAACCGGGACAGAATCTGGCACCCCAACCGGGACTAGAACCCGGTGTGCCGGTGCCACAAGGCGGAGGATTAGCCTAGTGAGCCACAGCACCGGCCTTTGTTGCTTCTCAAAGTTGTTTTCACTTTTTTTTTTTCGCTTCTCCTTTTCCCTTCCTTCCTTTCCCTTCTTTTTGAAACTTACTTGTCTTTCAAGAAGAACCCAAGGATGATATATCTTTTGTGAGCTCTTAGACATGACTATAACTTATGAAACATACTAACATCCTCCTTTTAATACACTTAAAAGGAAGTGATTCTTGAGAGCAAGTTTTACTATTAAGTCTCATGATACCACTCTTTGTGGATAGAGGTCCTGCATGGGAAGTTAGTTCATGGTGACTCCTATTTTTTATTTAATAAATAACACCCTTATATATGACATCAGTAATTACCCAAGGCTTTTGACATGAGCTGCCTTGGCTATGGAAGCCTTATGGGTCTAGTAGCTCAACTGGCCATAAGCAAAGTGGGAGTTCTCTCCTCCCTTCAGAGAAAAGTACTTCCTTCTTTCACTGGAGTCTCACCCACAGGGGTCCTTTATGTAGGACACTTTTTTCCCAGAGTGTCTTGGTTTTCCATGCCTGAAATGCTCCCCTGGGCTTTCCAGCCAGACTGGAATAACTTAAGGGCTGATTCTGAGGTCAGAGTGCTACCTAAAGCAATTGTCATTCTATGAGTCTGCTATATGGACTGTTTCCCGTGTTGGAGCCTTCACTCCTTTTTAATTCCATCTATTTTTGTTCCCACTCACTTAGTCCAATTAATGTAATCACTTTAACTCTTGATCCTATCTATATGGTCACTTTACCACTTGTTCCTATCCATTTGATCTTTGTAACATGTAAGCTGCTATTTTTATTAGCCAGCATAAGGGATTTGGGGGGGGGGGGGTCTTATGGCTAGCTGTTAGGTTGTACCCTTAGAAATAAATCCATGTGAATGTATGTAGGACCATAATGCTTTGTGGTTGCATACTTCATACATTTCACAATTACAACCTTATAATCTTGGTTATTCTTCCCACTATACCTGCCATCCCCCCCTCACTCCCATCACCCTTCTTCCTCCCTTTCCCATTCTCACTCTTATTCTTTACTAAGATATATTTTCAAGTCCATCACCTTAACCACTCGGCCACAACTACCTACTAAGACATATTTTCAATTAACTTTATACATATATGATTAACTCTATGTTAAATATAGCATTCAATGAATTGTATGAAAGAGAAAAAAGATAAGGAAACTATTATAAAGGAAAAGATAAAGATATAGAATAAAAAGCTGTTCCTTGACAGTCAAGAGAAGGGCTGTTCATAATCAGTGCTTCTCAAAATGTCAGTTTCATTTCTACATGTTGTCTTTTATATGCTCTATTAGTTATCACATATCAGGGAGAACATAAAGAATTTGTCCCTTTGGGATTGGCTGATTTTACTAAGTATGATGTTTTCCAGTTTCATCCATTTTGTTGCAAATGACTGGACTTGGTTTTTTTTTTTTTTTTTTTTTTACTGCTCTGTAGTATTTCATGGTGTACATATCCCCTAATTTCTTTATCCAGTCTTCAGTTGACGGGCATTTGGGTTGATTTCATGTCTTTGCTATTGTGAATTAGCTGCGATAAACATGGAAGTACAGATGGCTCTTTCATATGCTGATTTCATTTCCTTTAGGTAGAGTCCCACGAGTGTGATGCCTGGGTCACCTGGAAGGTCTATATTCAGGCCTGGGTCACCTGGAAGGTCTATATTCAGACCTCTGAGGTATCTCCACACTGTCTTCCATAATAGCTTTACCAGTTTACAGTCCCACCAACAGTGAATTAGGGTACCTTTTTCCCCACATCCTCGCCAGCATTTGTTGTTTGTTGATTTCTGTATGAAAGCCATTCTAACTTGGGTGAGGTGAAAAAACAAAGGAGGGGACACTTTCAGGGGCAGCCACATGTGCCAGAACCAGCCCTCTCTTAGATCATAGCTCTCTACACTATAGTGTTGAATCTGCATTTCTCTGTTGGCTAGCAGTCCTGAGCATTTTTTCATGTGTCTCTTGGCCATTTGGATTTGCTCTTTTGAAAATGTCTGTTTAAGTCCTTTGCCCATTTCTTAACCAGATTGTTTTTTTGTTATTGTTGAGTTTCTTGATCTCTTTATATATTCCAGTTATTAAATGTTTATCAGTTGTGTAGTTTGCAAATATTTTCTCCTGTTCTATCGATTGTCTCTTCACTTTGTGGATTGTTTCTTTAGCAGTGCAGAAGCTTTTCAGTTTGATGTAATCCCATTTGTGAATTTTGGCTTTAATTGCTTGTGCCTCTGGCGTCTTTTCCAAGAACTCTTTGCCTATGCCAATGTCTTATGGGGTTCCCCAATGTTCTCTAATAATTTGATGGTGTCAGATCATAGATTTAGCTCTTTGATCATTTGATCTACAGTGTCAATTTAGTCTGTAATATCCTTGCTGATTTTGTGTCTGGCTAATCTGTCCATTGCTGAAAATGAGATATTGAAGTCCCCCATTACTATTGTATTGGAGTCTGTCTCCCTTTAAATCTCTTAATATTTCTTTTAAAAACCATGTGCCCTGTAATTAGTTGCATATGCATTTATAATAGTCACATCTTCCTGTTGAATTGATTCCTTAATCATTATGTAGTACCCTTATTTGTCTCTTTTAATAGTTTTTGTGCTAAAGTATATTTTGTCTGGTATTAGGATGACTACACCAGCTCTTTTTTTGGTTTCTGTTAGCATGGAATATCTTTTTCCATCCTTTCACTGTCTGCTTGCATCTTTGTTGGTGAGATGTGTTTCTTGTAGGCAGCAAATAGATGGGTTTTGTTTTTTAATCCATTTAACCAGTCTGTGTTTTTTAACTGGAGAGTTGAGACCATTTAAATTCAGGGTGACTATTGTTAAGTAACAACTTTGCCCTGCCATATTTTTAAATAATAGACCTATTTTTTACTTGGGGTTACCTTTGTATTTTTATTGGGCAATTTTCTGCCTCACCTTCTTTTGTAATGATGTTCCTGTTTCTGTGTTTTTTTTTTTTTTTTGTATGAAGCACATCCTTGAGCATCTATTGTAGGGCTGAGCAGGTGGTTACAAATTCTTTCAACTTCTGTTTGTTACGGAAGGTCTTTATTTCACCTTCATTCATAAATGAGAGTTTTACAAGGTACGGTATTCTGGATTGACAGTTTTTTTTTCCTCTAAGGATTTGGAATACATCTCACCATTCCCTCCTAGCCCATAGAGTTTCTGATGAGAAGTATGCTGTGAGTCTAATTGGAGATCCTCTGAGAGTAATCTGGCATTTCTCTTGTGCACATCCTACAATCTTTTCTTTATGTTTCACTATGGAGAGTTTTACTACAATGTATCTTTGTGAAGATATTTTTTGGTCATGTCTATTGGGAGTTCTGTATGCTTCTTGTACCTGAATGTCCCTTTCTTTCTCCAAATTGCAAAAGTTTTCTGTTATTAATTCACTAAGAAATCCTTCTAATCCTTTCTCTCTTTCAATGCCTTCATGAACTCCTAGCACCTGTATGTTAGGTTGTTTGATAGTATCTTGTAGATCTCAACAGTGTTTTTAGTTTTCTAACTACTTTTTTTGGTCTGACTGTAAAATTTCTGAAATTTGTCTTCTAGTTCTGATATTCTTTCTTCCATCTCACCTACTTTGTTGCTAAGACTTTCCACTGCATTTTTTTATTTGGTCTATAGAGTTCCTCATTTCTAGTATTTCATTCTGATTTCTCTTTAATATCTCAATTCCATGGGAAAATTTTCATTTAGTTCATGAATTTGTTTTTGGTTGTGTCTAAGTAGTCTGATGATTAATTTTTTGTATTCCATTTCTGGTATATATTCAATCTCTTTTACTATTGAAGTGTTGTAGGGTTACTTTGGGGGGATCATAGTGTCTTCCTTATTATTTAAGTTTCTTCCTTTGTTTTTTGGGCATTTATGTGGCTTAGTGGGATGCCTATAGTTTCAGTGAGTACCTGGAGATGTGTGGTGGGTGTGGCCTGTGGTTCTGTTCAGTATTCCAGGGTGGAGTAGATATCCAACGTAATGCCCCTATGGGACTTTGTAGTTCTCCTCTGAATGTCTGTAGAGGAGGGTGTTCACCTTTGTTGGTGTGACCAGCTCTTCTCATCACAGCTGCGGGATGCCCTGGTGTTAGTCCCTGATGTTTTCAGCAGTAGTTGGGACTGCTTAATGAACTGCACCTTTGATCTGTGGCAGTTTTCCTGTTGTGAGCTGCTATAGGTCTGTGTGTCACAGGTGTGTGCATGGAGCCCCCACCTACTGGGGCCCAGCTGGCTTCTCAATCGTGGTGGGCCAGCACAAGCTTTCAATAGGTGTGGCTTCCCACTGCTTGCATGGTGTGGGAAGGTATTCTTCTGAATTATTGTGTTCCTCACTATTTGGGTGGAGGGTGAAGCAACACTCACTATTGCTGGGTGCATGCTGAGGAGACAGGGGCAACCATTACCGGCTTGTGTCCAAAATTAGAGGGAAAAAAAGACAAAAGTGAAAAACCCACAGAGGAGCAGAATGGCTTCTTCTAGGGGCTGCCAGTCCCTGCAAGGTGCTCCACCCCCCTATCTGTTCATTTATTCCTTCCCCACATGTAACTTCAGAAGCAGTTTACCAAGCGCTCCCTAGAAACTCCGCGAACCGGTGGGTTCCCCATCCCCTCTCACCTGGTCGCTGGGGCAGGAGTTCTCCTTTCTGGGTTGGAGCCTCCACCCCCCCCTTTTTTTTTCTTATTCACTCTTCCCTCACGGACCTGGACTAACTCTGCCGCTCTCATTGGGTTTTCCACTGCGAGTTCCCCACGGTTTTATCTCAGACGTGTAGCTTCAACCCTTTTTAAACATTAGTTTTGCCCCATGTGATGAGGCCATTTTGTTGCTATTCTGCCATCTTGGTGCTCATCCCTCTCATTTTCATAATATGGCTTTTCCATGAATTTTTTGGATGAGCCCTCATATGCATGGATTTTTAGGTTTTTTTTTTTTTTTTGCTCCAAAATAAACTTCTAATCTTTTGATCAATTTTCAGCAAACATTTTGAAGTATCCTTGTCCATGATCAGGGTAACATTTGTTTTGTCTGAATGCTAAGGACTTCAATAAGCTGATGAGCAAGCCCATCCAGAATGACTCCACCTGAAGTCCTATGAGAAGTAGATTTGAATGAGATGCATTGAAAGATGTGATTGAACTAAGAATATCAAGGCAGACCAGGAAGAACTTTGCATGAGTCAGGAACTTTGAAAGTCTGATGGTGATTTCCAAAAAAAAATAATTAAGGAGAGTTTAATGAAGGCATATTTAAAACATATTGGCAGGGCCAGTGCTGTGGCACAGTGGGCTAATCCTCCGCCTGCAGCACCGGCATCCCATATGGGTGCCGGTTCTAGTCCTGGCTGCTCCTCTTCCCATCCATCTCTCTGCTATGGCCTGGGAAAGCAGTAGAAGATGGCCCAAGTCCTTGGGCCCCTGAACCCACAAGAGATGGAAGACCTTTCTCTCTGTCTCTCCCTCTCATTGTTTGTAACTCTACCTCTCAAATAAATAAATAAAATATTTTTAAAAATATATTGGCATGATTAGGGGGAAATTAACAAGGGAAAGTGAAACTCTTTTTTTTTTTTAGATTTTTTTTATTTATTTGAGAGTCAGAGTTACAGACAATGGGAGGGAGAGACAGAGAGAAAGGTCTTCCTTCCATTGGTTCACTCCCCAGATGGCCACAACGGTCAGAGCTGCACCAATCTGAAGCCAAGCGCCAAGTGCTTCTTCCTGGTCTTCCACATGGGAAGTTCAAAAACCTAAAGGGGAAAGTGGTTACTATTGAGCCAGCAACATGAGTTATGTTCTTAGGGAGAGGAATAGAGTCAACACTAAAATTGTTACCTGGATATCTTTTTTCCCAATTGGCAAACCCAGCTGGAAACTAGAAAGTAGAAGAATTCATTGATCTAGTTAATAAAAGTCAGTCCTGAAAACCACGTATAAAGAGTGGAGGTTGGATGTAGAGGAGCAAACAAAATATCCAGCAAGGGTGAGTCACCATGATAAGAAATTTTGATATAAGTCCAACTTTTTTGATTATAAATCAAACTCCATGTCAGTACAACTATAAAGTTCCCCTTTAAGATTACAAACAAGGACTTCACAAACTGAAAGGAAGGATTGTGTCTTTATCATTGCATTATTCCATGCATTTAGTGTAGGGAAAGCACAAGCAGCAGTGTGGAATTAAAGCATCCTGCAATTATGTAAGATTGATATAGTTAGGCCTCCACTGCCATGAAGAAGTTTAAGTTATGGTCCTTGGAAATCTATTACTATCCCCTCAATAAAAACACCAGGAAATGTATGTCTAAATGCATCAGTACTACTCCTGAGATCATATTTTAGGTCAGTTCAAGTATATCGACAAAATATTGGATGAGGCTGGAATTTCACCCAAGCCCCAGGGCATCTATTGCAAAAGAAAACCTGAAAATGAGGCACTGGATTCAAGGCAGTGGAAAGTTTAAAGTCTATTCGATGGTGTGTGCTTGGTGGAGGTTGAATCCACAGAGGGATGATTAAAAACACACAATACTGGCTGGCGCTGTGGCTCAATAGGCCAATCCTCCGCCTTGCGGCGCCGGCACTCTGGGTTCTAGTCCCGGTCGGGGCGCCGGATTCTGTCCCTGTTGCCCCTCTTCCAGGCCAGCTCTCTGCTGTGGCCAGGGAGTGCAGTGGAGGATGGCCCAAGTGCTTGGTCCCTGCACCCGCATGGGAGACCAGTAGAAGCACCTGGCTCCTGGCTTCAGATCACCGAAATGCAGTGCGCTGGCTGCAGCGTGCCGGCCGCGGCGGCGGCCATTGGAGGGTGAACGAACGGTAAAGGAAGACCTTTCTCTCTGTCTCTCTCTTTCTCACTATCCACTCTGCCTGTCAAAAAAAAAGAAAAAAAGGACAAAACACACACACACACACACACAATACTGCCTTCCTCTGTTTGTGGAGAACTGGAGACTTTCCAGGGTCAGTCTACTCTGGGGACGCCAAGGGAGTCAGGATAGCAGCTGTGTAGGAAGAAAGAGGCTGGGCATGCGACCTGGGTTTGAGGCCCAGACACACTACCTCCGGCTGCTGTGACTGTCGACAATCCTCTGAAGCTCGCTGGGCCTGAACTTTCTCTAGGTCCAGGGAAGAGAATCCCTACATCAGAGGCTTGTTGTGAGTGTGAAAGAAATTCTGTATGGAAAAGTGACTTAGAAGCGGCAGCACTGTGTACAAGGAAAGGGTATCATTCAAGCTACTACTTCCTGGCATTCAACAACGATTGGACCCACAAAGCGTACACTAGCCTCTCTGAAAAAAAATCCCATACAAATGCCCTTCCTCCAATAAGAAGTAAAAGAGTAATGCTAAACAATTAGGGAGTTTAATACATTAGTCTCTGACACCTCTTTCATGGATCTTAAAATACATGGGGGAGGTATTTAAAAATAGTTTTAAAATATCTTTTAAACATTTAACTCACATTTTAAACTCTAATGAAGCCTGGAAGAACTTCATTTTAACTGTTTATTGCTTGACTTACTTAAGTTACTGTGTCAGTTTTGCTAAAAGTTTTCATCAAATGCACCTGGTCACTCAATAGGCAACTCTTCCAAGTTGGTCTGTGACTTTACAGATGTACAGCTTCACACCCTATCCTGGTATACTCAAGGTAGTCAGAATGCTGGAGGTGGAGAGTAACGAGTAAGCTGTGGGAGATAATCACACAAATACAGTGAAAGACGAGGATGTGGAAGCTTTGGTAGCTCTTTGTCAGAATCGTCAGCCCACTGTTTTAAACCCCCCACTCCTCAGAAACTCCCATGGCCACGTGACCATAGCAGTCATCTTTGACAATGCCTAAACCTGTTGGACTCTCTTCCTGCCATCTGTCTTTGAAAAGAAGTAACATAGTTGTAACACCATGCCTTCTGGAGCCAGAGGACAGGGATTCAAATCCTACCTCTGCCCTTACAAACTGCAGGACCTAAGGGAAAGCCTATTCAACCTCTGGGGGCCTCAGTCTCCTCATGTGTTGCACATATGACTTTATAAATATCGTTAATGAAAGATTTGATTTTGCTTTCCTAGAACAGGCCAGCCTTCTATATGATCTCCATGGTGGATTCGTTTATTTATAAATAAGAATTCAGACACTTTGAGCTCGTCATTCTAAATCAGTATTTTAATACATAATTCTCAAGGTAATGTTGCTTTCAAAATCTAATGTTGCTTCTAAATCTGCTTATGGATTTCAATAATCATTATGGAAAATTCTTTCACCTACTCATTAACTCTACAGGAAAAACCTAGATATGAGCTTCAACATCTTTGCATTAGGAAACAGAGCCACTTGGATTATACAGGAAGTTCACATAGCTTTCTTGCATTTGAATGTCTCTAAATTTAATATTACTGCAAGAGGAATTTTTTTTCTGGGAATGTGGAACACAGTATTAGTGCTTTCAGAGAATAGGTTATACAAAAAGGTCTTCAGCGAGATTTTGGAATTCCTCTTACAAAGCATACAAAGTAAGACATTTGTGCACTGTCTAAATGTGGTAGGTAGACTCACTAGTTCAGCCTTATTATGCCCAGGAGCTTCTATGGGCTTACATTTCAAAAAAGAGTTAATAATACAGGAAAATGTCTTGAGAGCAATTGTATTTCAAGGCCTTCAGATTTTCCTTTGTGCCTCAACAAGCAATGAAAAATCATTCACTATGAGATTTATATCATGACACCCCTCTGGGGAGCTCTGAAAATTGAAAAGATAAAGAAGACACCAAGAAGACTGTAACTGCCTTTAATGATGGGAACACTAATGTGGACAGATGGGATGCCCAAAGGTGAGGATAAATGGTGATACATCCTCAGCTTTGGGCTTTGGCGACCCTCCATGTTCACACGAATGACATCTCTCACCATAGAATTTTGTTCCCCAAGCAGCCTTGGTCCATTTAGAAGCAGCCGTGATATGATAGAAAGACACCCAAAAGACCTGGAAGTGAGGCCTGCCTCATAAATTCACATCACAGAAAAAGTGTTTGTCCGAAATTTGGACTGTATACAATATGGATAGGTAGTCTCAAATGGGAGGCTGTGTATCTCTCATCTCACAAACACATCTAAGCGTCTGAGATCCTTGCTGGCTCCATTTATTTAGAAGAATCTAAGATATTGCTATTCCCATTTCTTAATTTAAAAATGAGAAGGGCACAGAGATGGGGCAAAGTACAAGCTACTGATCACTGAGGCCACACCCATGTTAAGAAGTACTCATGGGCTTCTGGTGAGTGGGATTCATGCCTCCTGATTACAAGGAGGTTTTGTGAACAAATTGTTTTGGATCCAATTTGCCCTTCCTCTGAATGCAGGGCCTAGATTTTTGCCTGTATGGAAGGAGCAGGCTTCTTGAAAGTGGTTCATTCAGTGCTACCCAGTTGTGTTAGTTTTCTTATTGTTACTGTAAGAATTTATCACAATTATCAACTTTAAAATAAACGTATTTGTTTTTCGTTTCTGGAGGTCAGAAGTCTAAAATCCAGGTGCTGGCAGGGCTCCGATCCTTTAAGAGAGTGGGGATTGTTTTCTTGTACTTCGCAAGAGGCTCCCTGCATTCCTGGGCTCATAGCCCCTTCCTCCACATACCAAGGACTTCACTGCAAACACTAGTTCCATCATCCATGCTCTTTCTTTTTTCTGGCTGAAACCATCTTGACTTCCTCAAATAAGGACCCTGTGCTCACATCGGGCCCATCTGCATAATCCAGGATCATCTCTCTCTTACAAGATCCTAAATATCATCTCTGTGATGAAAATTTACCTTATAAATTAACATATTCACAGGTTCTGAGAATTAGGTTGTGGACACCTCTGGGGACCATTATTCTATCACACCAGGAATGCTTAAGGGTTAGGAAGCTGGTTAATTGTCTCTTACAGAAGGTATCAGAGCACCACCTAGTGGGGTTCTTTCTGTAAGTCAAGCTACCAGCAGGAAATGATAACGCATTAAACACCACAAGCCAACCTCATTCCAACAGTCAGGATTCTAGATCCCCACTCAAGGCAAAGAATGCCCAGAATTCTCAATAGCAGAATTCAGAGAGACTGATTCTCAGAGGACATAAATCCAGCCATGGAGGGGTACACCCTCAGCTGAGGTCCATAGGCACTAACTGACCAACTTGAATGCCAGCTCCTAGGAAGTGATGCAAGATGAGATAACTGAGGGACATATGAATGACTACTCCCTTGGCTGTGCCATTTCCTTGTTACCACCACTTGCTTGGTCAACACAACTAGAAGGTGGCCTGTAGGGTCATCACAGTATTAAAACTCATTATCCAACACATAATAGATTTTCAGCAAGCATACAAAAGATGATTGCTATTCTGGAATCTTTTCTTTCATAATCACATAAATAATTATATTGTATTATGTATGTGATATATTTAAACTTCCAGAAGTGAAGCTTGATTTACAATGGAGACCAGTAGCCATCTGATGAAACTTATCTATGTACCAATAAAGATATACCTTATATCATAGTGTAATGAATATAGTCTATCTCTCTCTCTCTCTCTTTCTCTCTTTTTCTGTCTCTTTCTGTCCCTCTTTCTCTCTTTCATTCTCTTTCTTCAAAAGTTTATGGAAAATGAAATTAAAAGGTAAGTTTATTTTGGCACAAAAATTTTTGAAATCCATGCATATTTTTTCATAATATTCCAGTTCCACAAACTTTTGAAGACCTTCATACTCAGCGCTTTCTTTCTTTTTTTTATTTTTTGACAGGCAGAGTGGACAGTGAGAGAGAGAGAGACAGAGAGAAAGGTCTTCCTTTTACCGTTGGTTCACCCCCCAGTGGCCGCTGCGGCTGGCGCACCGCACTGATCCGAAGCCAGGAGCCAGGTGCTTTTCCTGGTCTCCCAAGCGGGTGCAGGGCCCAAGCACTTGGGCCATCCTCCACTGCCTTCCTGGGCCATAGCAGAGAGCTGGACAGGAAGAAGAGCCTGTCAAAAAAAAAAAAAAAAAAAAAAAAAGAAGAGCAACCAGGACAGAATCCAGCGCCCTGACCTGGACTAGAACCCGGTATGCCGGCGCCGCAGGCGGAGGATTAGCCTAGTGAGCCGCGGCGCCGGCCACTCAGTGCTTTCTAATGTCGGTATTAGGAAACAAGGATTGCTTAATTCCTGCTCTGCTCTGTGATAGTTACAAATGTCTGTAAATCAGAAGCTTTAAAATCCCACAAATACAGAGGGCAGATTAGCCCTAACTGCAGGAATTGGGCTGAACGGAAAGCAAAGTTAAATGATTCTTTTGCAAAAGGGACTAAGCTGGTCTCCAATGGTATTCATGTCACAGTGTAGTGGAAAGTATACTTAGCCACCTCAGCCACTCTGCCGGCCAACTGAAGCAGCCAACAGAAGACGTCTGTGAACTATGTAAATAGTATTACACTTTATCCTGGAAAGGAAGGGTCTGAGATCTGTGGTTCTCCCCAGATATTCTCTGATTCGACAAAGTAAAGAGTTCCCTCCAAGTGGATGCCGGCAGTTACAAGGGAAGCTGTAAGACAGGTGATTAATTTTTTAAAAAGCAGTAAACCAATAAATCTAGGAGAAAACAATCTAATCTGTATTGCCTAATGGCCCACCACTAAAATGGTAGTGATCTATTATATGGGAGTAGAAGTGGAAAATAATGAAACTTGTTTAATTATGACAACATAATTTCTACAGGGTAATAAAGACCATCAGATAAAACAATTATTGTAGTGTCAAGTGTGCATGTGCTGCGCCACATACACACTGTATCATCAATTTATATAATTATACAAAGGTAGGAATTACACTTTCATCTTTTGATTGTAGAATCATTTAAGTTTTGTTTTTTCTTGTAATTTTGCAATTCATGGCATTCACAATCTAATGCTGAAGTTAAGGTTTTAAATCATGATCAATGCTACTATAAATTTTTCCAGGCAATATAAAGCATGAGGTCATAGAGTGAATACTGAATATTTTTGAAAATATACAAAGAAATACCAAATCACCCTCAGTCGTCTGTGTATTAATGAAGGAAGAAGCTGATTGCTGGTTGGTTTCTTTGTTTGTTTGTTTGTTTGTTTTGGACAGGTAGAGTTATAGACAGTGAGAGAGAGAGAGACGGAGAAAGGTCTTCCTTCCGTTGGTTCACCCTCTGACGAAGTGGCAAAGTTTTAATAGGAAAATTCTTCTGCTAAGAGTCCGTTTCATATTCCAAGTGCCTACCACTTCCAGCCTTTGATATGACATTAGCTTTTCATCTCCAAACACCTAGCTGTAGTCAAAGTACAGCATTTGTAGAATGTATAAATTATTATTTAAAATTGTTCACCAGTAATCACTCATGACCCACCTGACCCTGGATAAAGGGCTTATCTTGAAAGAAATAAAATTCAAAACAAAAACAAAAAAACAGGAATAATGTGTTCGAAGGTGCAGTTTCAAGTCCTACAACTTAAACACACACATAGCACACAGCAGCATCCCAGTTACAGTGAGTGCATCCGAGGGTTCCGCCAGGGCTCTGTAGCCTGACGGGGCTCCTCAGCCACAGAGAAACAGATTGAATGTTTAGAGCACGGCTCCTTCCTCCCTGCTTCAGTTGTTTCCTTTTGTTTACAAGTCCCCGCCATCCCTCTTTGTGAATTGAATGCTAAGCTCTCTCTGGAGGGATGTTATATTGCTTACAGAATGCTTCAGCAGATGGTGCTTCCTGTTGTACCAGAAGGCTGTGATTATACCTGAACTCCTCAAGAACTCGAGCACCAAAAAACAAGACAAATGAAAGTCTTGAGAAGTTTTATCTCTTCTCTTACTAGCCGACGAGACTAACCACCCTCTGCCCCCACTCTGCCAAACATGGAGTAGAAGCAAATCTCGCCCTATCCCACCTCTCCAAAGCGAGGAAACCCTGCTCTCTGTCCCCTTCTGAATGGCTCATGCAGCCCATCAGCAGAGTTTGTCTAAGGACTGTTGAAAGTATCGCTCATTCGGGTGCCTGGTCACTGTGCATTCGGATAGTGGAACACCCCATTAAACACAATGAAGAACCGAGAACAGGTCTTCATCAGGAAGTGTCTATAAAAACAAATTGAAAGGCTGAGAAGGCCACCTGGTGCCAAAAGTTCAGGGCTATAGAGACATTTATCTCCACGCATTTTTAAGAGAAACTGTCCTTTGCAAAGAACTCTCACACATGCTCACCGCGGCATTGCTGTCATCTCAGAAACTGAACAGCGCTTCCTGAAGGTGAATCTTGAGGACTGGTCCCTTTATCCTGGAAGCTCTTTTCTGATTTTCTCTTTCTAAATGTCGTTCCTGCCTTTCCTGCCATAATCTGTGTAGTTCTTTGGCCAAAGCAAAGGTGATTCTCATTTGTCCTATTCTCTCTGTAGACAAAGGAAAAACACATGAAACAATGCCCCCCCCCAAATTATACTGTATTCTTTTATATACAAAGGACAAATTAGAAATAGGCAAAGTGCTTCATTTTTAAAGTTTTATTTATTTGTTTATTTGAAAGGGAAATGGAGAGAAATTTTCTATCCACTGGTTCACTTCCCAGATTCAACTAAAAGCTGGAACTTGGCCAAGCCAAAAGCAAGAGCCACGAACTCCATTTGGCTCTCTCATGTGGGTGACAGGGACTCAGTATTTGAACCATCATCTGTTGCCTACACAGCACATTAGTAGAAAGCTTGATCAGAAGTATCAGAAGTGGAGCTGGTTGGGGCTGGCACTGTGGTGGAGCAGGTGAGGCTGCCGCCTGCAGAGCCGGCACCCATGTGGACGCCGGTTCGAGTCCCGGCTGCTCCACTTCCCATCCATCTCTCTGCTGTGACCTGGGAAAGCAGTAGAAGATGGCCAAAGTCCTTGGGCCCCTGCACTGGCATGGGAGACCTGAAAGAATCTCCTGGCTTCTGGCTTTGGATTGGCCATTGCAGTCAGTTGGGGAGTGAACCAGCAGATGGAGGACCACTCTCTCTCTCTTTCTTTGCCTCTCCTTCTCTGTGTATCCCTGACTTTCAAATAAATAAATACATCTTGAAAAAAAAGAAGAAGAAGTGGAGCTGGGGCTTGATCTCAGGTACTCACAAACGGAATGTGGGCATCACAAGGGGGAGCTTAGCCCGCTGCTCCGTAACACACACCTGGAAAGGTTTTTTAAGAGTCTGCTCTCACATACAGCATCCTGAAACTTCAGCCCTTTCTTTCTGTGATCCCTCAATCTTAATTTTCATTATCCCAACAGTTAATCAGTGAGTCAAAACTCGATTCTTTCTTCAATATTTGCTCCCAGCTCTCTGTCCATTTGTAATGTAACAATAGGTGATAGAGATTTAGACAGTTGGTAACTAAAGTGATACCCAACCCTCAATCCTCTGATGAAATCAGTATCATGGAATTTTAGAGTCTATGCAAACAGTCATCTAATTCAATTTCCTTATTTATATATTATCAGACTCAGTATTAAACATTTAGCTCTTATTGGCCCTCAAATAAGTAAAACACTAAAACCTTTAGTTGGTCTTGGGTCTTATTTCATTTGGTTGTATCAGTAGATCTATCAAGGAGATGTTTCACAGGTGATTAGAAAATCAATTGTCTGGAATTTATCAAGTGACTTTAACACCTGCCCTGCATTCATGATTAATGTGAAAGTTAGGACCCGGGGATATAGTGATAACCAATTTAGGTACTATCCTTGTCCTCATGTAGCTTACATTCTAGTAGGGGGGAAAGATAGTAAAGTAGACAGCAAGTGAGGTAATTTCTGATCATGGTATGTGCTACAAAGAAAAGAAAAGAAAATTATGAAAGGATGATGAAGGGACACAGTGGAAGCAGCATTGAGCTTGGGCACTCAGGAAGCTTCATGGATAGGTGACCTTTGAGTAGAAATGGTGATGACAAGATGGAGCCTCCTAATCAAAGATCTGGAATGAGAAAGGACAAAGAGCTGTTCAGATCATGGTTAGGTAGCTCTTTTCTTTTTAAACCTATGAGAAATTGTGTATGTCATTTAAAAGAGCAAAAATAAAATTCCTTAGTAATCTGCCTGCAGAAAGACATCAGTTTCTGTATTGATCATGCAAATTATCCCATGGAAATATTCAGCACTTTATCAACTGATTGATCTATCTATCATCTGTCTAACTAACATTCTTTGTGCTGTGTTTTGAATGTTTATGTTCTTTAAAACTCATGTGAGAAACCTAGCAGCAATGCAACCATGTAGGGAAGTGGCACCTATTGGAAGGTGGAGCCTCATGAATGGATTAATGTGTCAATGAAAAGGATCTTTAAGGTGGGTTCACCCTCTTCCATTCTTCTGTCATGCAAAGACATAATGTTCCTCCTCTCTGGAGGATGAAGCAACAGCACACCATCTTGTAGACAGAACAAATCCACAGGTGCCTTGATTGGACTTCCCAGCCCCCAGAACTGTAAGAAATTTTTTGTCATTTATGAATCACCCAAACTGTGGCATTCTGTTGTAGCAACACAAAGCCAACTGTAATGTACATATATAAATAAAAACTATGTGACAAACATCAAGTGTCAACTTTCAGAACTCCACCAACACTGTCAAGAGAAAGAAAGTGTGAGCTAGACATGTATTTTTTAAGTTTTTGAGTAGCCACATTAAAAACTCAAAGGAATCTGATGATGTGGATATTAATAATGTATTTTATTTAATCCAATTATGTCTAGAGAATTAATATTTCAATATGTAATATGAAATAATTAGTGAGATATTTTTATCTATTTTTCCTAAGTCATTCCAAATCCAGTGTGATTTTTATGTTTAAAAAAAAATCTCAGTTCAAGTTAGCCATGTTTGCTTTGTGATTGCTATGGTAGACAGCATAGGTGCATTAGAGTTACAATATTTTTATAATATCTTTCTTAGTTAATAAAAATGCCAAATACTCAATGTCTGTACATTTTTTGGCTTTTCCTCGTATGTCTGGCTTTATGGTGTCATATATTTTACTATCATACTGAGAATATTTAGAAATTAAATCTGTGATTTCATGACACAGGAATTTGGCCTCCTCTTTATCACTTCTTATCATCTTCATAAAATAAAAGACTTTACTTTTCATGACACACTTTAAATTTTCCTCCCCCTACAAATGTATATAGGTCAAATTGTGCTGTCATTAGAGACAAAGATAATAAAAAAGAAATTTGATTAATAATAGAATGTAACATGGCAGATGGGAGCGTCTAGGTTCTTCCAACTTGGAAACTACAGACCAAAAGGACTATCTTGTGGGCATATTGGAAAAATGTCTCCAGAATACACAAGCAGAATCCCTCCTGTTCCATGGCTCACCTGTGCAGCTGAGCAAACCCAAAAACCTCTGGAGCTTCTCTTCAGCGATGAAGAACTAAAGGTAAGCCATGGGTGTGCTTCCGAACTGCAGGATTCTAGAGCAAGACGCTGCAACGTGTTTGCGTAATGGAGAAGGACAAGGGGACTGAAGAATACAAAGAGGAAGGGTGAGTAGGAGAGCAGGAACGAAGGAGGGAGGGAGAGGAGGGGAATGCAGATACAACTCAACTGAGTCTAGAAGCAGCATGCTCTTTTCAGCGCAAACACCAGGCAACTTAGGGACTGGCCTAAGCCATGCTAGTCAGAGGTCTCTGATTTGTTGCTTCTCCAGCTACAATATCCTCACAGAGAAAGGCCTATGGATCCTAAAGGAGAGCTCACGCGGTAGCCTCTGGCCCTTTGAGACCACGCTTTGCCTACTCAGGCCCCTGGACTTCCCTGGCAATAGGACCCTTGCTTGCCTGTGGGCTTATGAGGAACTTTCCATATGTTTACACTTGTGATGACACACTGGGCCACCTGAGGGGTAGCCGAAGGGCAGCCGTTTGTTAGGGGAAAGGTAATTACAGGCTGCAGTGTCCATTAGCATGCACCTGCAATCCCTCAAAGTGGGAGGGAGTTCGAAAGTGGGACAAGCAGGATGTGGGCCAAGAGCCTCCTTGCATCTTCTTATTTTAGGCTATACAAATATTAGGGCCTGGTGGTCTTTCCCATGTACAGCAGTCAGTACAACAGTGATTCTACATTTTCCAAGGGGTTAAAAACATGCTGGATAAGGCCCTCTGTTAATCTTTGTGGAAGGACCATTCGGTCATTTATGGCACTTGATAATTAGTGGTTGCCTAATTAGGTGGGATTGCTAGTTTTAACTTCAATACACCACAGGGAAAGTGGGCACCTCCCTCCTTACTTCTTCAGACATGGTTTATGCAGAAAGGGTAAGCCAAGTCAGGGAGCATTTCTGAACTGAGAGCCTGATAGCCTAATCAAAGAGCTACCTGACGTCTAGAGGAGTCCAATCACAGTGGTCCCCATGCTGCGAGGCTCCTCTCAGAGCAGAGCTGGAGGGGCCAGAAAGTCAGAAATTTCTGAAGCAAATCTGGAGAAATCACTTAAGAGATTCGAAAGAAAGAGCTGCCTGAATCAGACTGAAAACGCTGAAAGACCATTTTCAGTTGGTGAGTCGCCTTGGCTTTGAGAGTGCGAAGATAATCAGAAGACAAGAGAGCCATGGTGATTTCCTGAGACATACATCCCTTTTTGATTCCTTTTTTCCTTCACGTTCTGGGAAAATTTATCCTAGCAATTGCTTTCTTGATGGAGACATGAATTGTGCTTTCTGAATAGTGATGAGTAAATGTAAAAGGGTTCAGGGCTGAATGCATGAATACTCCGACAGTCAGCGTCTTCCAAACTCCTAACTCCGGACTTTCCAACCATTAAAATCAAAACGAGGAAACTTGTAAGAATAGACTTGCATAAGATATTGTCAAGGGTCAGTCCAATTTGTGTTTGGCCAGGTATCTCAAAAAATAGCATCTCAAAAAAAAAAAAAAAAAAAACAAGGCAAAAGAGAACCTCAAAAATGTCTTAACTAAGTTAAGATCATTGGCTAATTCTTTTAAAAATAAGGCTGTTAATCTGTAAGATATAACAGTTCATTTGGTCTACAATCTACTATGAAACACCTAAAATGTTCTATTATATTGCACCCAGTTACTTTTTTAAAGATTTATTTTATTTATTTGAAAGATAGAGTTACAGAGAGGCAGAGGCAGACAAAGAGAGATCTTCTATCCACCGATTCACCCCCAAATGGCTGCAATGGCCGGAGCTGGGCTGATCCAAAGCCAGGAGCCAGAAGCTTCTTCTGGGTCTCCCACGTGGGTGCAGGGCCCAAAGATTGGGTCATCTTCTACTGCTTTCCCAGGCCACAGCAGAGAGCAGGATCGGAAGTGGAGCAGCCAGGACTCAAACCAGTGCCATATGGGATGCTGACACTGCAGGCGGTAACTTTACCTGCTATATCACACAGCCAGCACCCCCATTCAGTTACTTTTTTTCTCCTCTAAGTTTCATATGAATTGAAGAAAAACAGACATCAAAGAGGTTGAGACATATCAAACTTTAAATGTCAAGTTGAGCTTTTTAAAAACAGTTAATATTTAGTCCAAATCATCCTCTTTATCAACAACAATGAGCTCACTAGTTATTGAGAGACTAAGAAAGAAGACAAAAGTGTTATTATCATTTGTTTTCTATCTCTTTTATTTTCTGGTCATATAAGTTAACGTCCATGATGGTGTATAAATGATCATCCTTCAAAATCCTGTGAAAAATGAGATTAAAAGCAATGCACGTTTTCCGTTAAGTTTCTGAAGCTCCTTCTATGTTGGAGCTTGTGTACCTACTCATTGATTTGTATCATTAATTCTGTGTTTCCTTATTTCATTCTTAAAGTCCAGGAAGTTAGGGATGTATCATCAAGAGCATTACAAATTCTACTTCTTATCTTTACATTAATTTAAATGCTGTTTCTAATAATCACTAATTGCCCCAACGACCTAGCTGGACTTGAGTTCTGTCTGTATTAATTCCAGGTAACTAACTTAGGACAAATGGGCATTATTGTGTGTATGAAATAACTAGCTCTTGTCAAAAGGAAAAGAGAAGTACCTGATTTAGAGAACAGGGAGAGAATTAAGCAGGCATTACACACCTCATGGAGTTTATTTGGTTTCATGACACAGTGTCTACAGTTAGTCACCCGGAGAGAAAGGAATCAGAGGAGTGTGAGTTAGGTGTTTAAATTTGTTCAAGTATTACAGTAATGAGTTCCACAATTTGCCCAAAAAAGTAGAGTAAAACACGGCTCTAATGCACAGCAAGCCCCATTAATCACTGTGGAGAAAGCAAAGCACATTAATTCCTTTCAAAACGTCAAGAAGACAGTGGGGAATGAAAAGCTAGAAAGTGCCTTTGTCAAGGATGTGATTGTTAACCCCTCTGGTAATAAAAGAGGTGCTGTGCTGAAGGACATAAAAGAAGAATATTTTGGGGGCCGGTGCTGTGGCGCAATGGGCTAATCCTCCCCCAGCAGCACTAGCATCCCATATGGGTGCTGGTTCTAGTCCGGGCTGCTTCTCTTCCAAACCAACTCTCTGCTGTGGCCTGGGAAAGCAGTAGAAGATGGCCCAAGTCCTTGGGCCCCTGCACCCAGTTGGGAGACCCAGAAGAAGCCACTGGCTCCTGGCTACGGCCATTTGGGGAGTGAACCAACAGAGGGAAGACCTTTCTCTCTGTGTCTCCCTCTCTCTGTCTGTAACTCTACCTCTCAAATAAATAAATAAAATCTTAAAAAAAAGAGGAATATTTTCTTTGTATGTCATGTCATCCATGCCTCCTTAATGTTTGGGGCTATTGTATTCGTTTTCTACAGTTACAGTAACAAATTTCTACAAATTTGTGAATTTAAAGCAACACACATCTATTTTCTGATAGCTCTGGGGCCAGAAATTTGCCATAAGTCTTACAGGACTTAAATCAAGGGGTTCACAGGGTTCTACTCTCTCCAGACTCTGGGGGGAGAGAGGGAATCCATTCCTGCTCCCTGCAGCTTGTGTGCAGTGTCAGTAGTCCTTGTCCTATAGCTGCATCACTCCAACCTGTGCCTTCCTATGTGGCTATCCACAATGTCTTCCTCTCTTCTGTGTGTGTGTGCATTTGTATGTGAAATACCCCTCTGCCTCTGTTGTATGGGGACCTCTGTTAACACATTTAGGCCCTATCTCAAGAACACCAAGTAATCCCCACCCCCAAATCCTTAATTGAATCATAGCTGCAAAGACCTTGGAGTAGGAATTCAAGGTTTGATTCACAGTACCCAGAAATTAGAAGGTGTATATCTTGGGGAGGGTCTACACAGGCACCATGGGAATGAATCAAAGTAGCTCACATTTTTAGGTCAATTTTTGTCAATTGTCACCAAGATATTAACATTCTGGGATAGCCTACTTGCCCTATATGGCATCTACCTCCTATAAGAATGCCCCATGTTATTTTATGGAGCTTTAGCCAAGCACACTTTTCTTCATCTTGAAAAAAAAAAACATCTTTTGCTAACCGATTGCGCCACTGGAGCTCCGTCTCATGTTCTCAGTTGTCCTCAAATGGAGACCCGGCGGTGCTCTAACATGAAAGTGCATGACAGTGCAGATTTCTGGGTCTCACTCAGAGTTTCTGGCACAGTCTATGTGGAGAAGAAACCAGAAAGTTCCATTTTTCAAACACCCAGCTGATTCTGATGCATGTGTTTCTGTGAGCCAGAGTTTGAGGAACGCTGCTCCAGCACCGTATTACCTGATGCCTCATGAACTTGTTGATTTGATTCATCACCACAAAAACTAAATTTGCATAAATGTAAACACATCCTCGCCACACTTGGACTTTCCTTATCCCCTTGATGGCATCACCACACTTCCAGGTATCCATAGGCACCTTGGGCTCCCTCCCTTGGCTCCTGGGCCCAGATTCCAATACACATCTAAACCCTTCCTTTGAATACTCTCTAGGACACCTCTTGTGAACCGCAGAATCAGGAGGCTCTAAAGTGCAACCTAGCCCAGGATTTCAGCTACAGAGCCCCAAAGAGGTGATGTCGGAAGCTGAAAGGCACCTGAAAATACCTCTGGTGGCTGGAAGGAAGGAAGCAGTGAGGAAATCATAAAACAGAAGTTACACTTCGATGATTCCAACTGAACGTCTATGGTGCCAGACTGCTTGGATTTAAATCCCCGGCTCTGCCACCTACCACCTGTATGATCTTAGAAGAGTAACCAGATCTTTCTGTGCCACCATTACAAGATGAGGATAGTGTAGTTCCTACTTTAAGTCCATTGTCATGAGGATTGGTAGATCAACATGTGGAAGTGCCTAGACTGATGTACAAGTAATGCTATTTGTTCAATATAATATTGAAATGTAAAAAAAGCTACCATGAGTCACGAGTATACTGTTATTAGATCATTTGACTCAAAAAAATTTGCAGACCTCCAGGTATCACCATTCTCAGAGAAATAAAGTATAAACCAGCCACAGGAATTAAAATCTGAGGTGAATTTCCACAATTGGCTTGAAAATAAAAGCTATCTATGACACAAACTATAGAACTGTCATGCAGCTATTATTATAAAATATTTATTGGGCACAACAAAATGCTGTAGGCAATGCACAAATGTAGAATAGCAGTAACTCCAGGCCCTAATTGATTATGGACCATATATTTTTAAGAGAAGATGTGACTGAGTTACTTAATACAGAATGAAAGATTCCAGGCTCTCAGGCAAAGGAAAAGGATCACATACTCTTAAGGGACCGTGGTGAGTTATTGTGTGTGTAGGGGCCTCTTTCTGTTTTTGCTCTAACAAGACCACATCTGAATTTTGCACAGCCTTTCTACAAAGCATGTGTTGGACTGATATTTACGCTGACTCCAGGACGTCTTTTGGTAACAGGATTATTGCATGGACTAGAGGGCGCTCTACTTTGAGGTCGGCTGCCAAGGTGTTTACAAATATCAGACCATAGCCACAGGACTCTAAACGTTTCAACATCAGCAGGAGAAAGGCTAGAGGGAAAGAAAATTTGCAATGGAAATGAAATAAAATATTTGAAACAAGTTGTCATTTGTACAAATTTGAAGTCATATTATTTTTACACAACATATTATAGTATCTGGTAGAATAATTCCCTTTCTTTCCTCTAAAAGGTAGCAATGCTCTTAGGATGAAAATCTGTATAAATAATACAATAAGACTTAGGATAAGACATTCAAGCCTTCATTTTTGAAAAATAAAAATCTTTTGTCCATTACTCTTTAGGCTCCTGAATATATATGCAAACAGAGAAAGATTGTTATTTGGACAACCTAGTCACTCAATAGCAAGCATATGTGTGTGTTCCATGATCTGAAAAAATAACTGATAAGGGCATTGAGGGGGACCTTTTGAAATAGCAACCAGGACACTGATTGGGAAGCCCACATTTCAGATCAGAGTGTCTGGGTTTGCATCGCTTCTCTGCTTCCAGTTGTAGCTTCCTGCTAGAGTGCACCCTGAGAGGCGGCATGTAATGGCTCAAGGAGCTGGGTGCCTGTTTCCCACTTGGGAGAACTGGATTGAGTTCCAAGTTCCCAGCTTTGATCTATGGGCACTTGGGGAGTGAGCTAGCAGATGGAAGCTCTCTCTTTTTCTCTCTGTCTCACAAAAAAAAAATTGAACAAATACTTGCTACTAAAAGGAAATAAATGGAGAAGTGCTAAGTATAAGATACTATAAGCAGATTAAAATATTGCCACTTTTCTTCTCTTTTCCTTTTTTTTTTAATCCAGTCTTTCATTCAGTAAAAGTTCACACAGTGACACCTAGTGCAGCTGGTATGGTTATAACAGCCTGAAAAACTGAGTGAGACAAGCTGCCTGGCAAATTCCAGTTCTAATTTCAGCTAAAATAAGCTAAATTCAGTAAAGCTGAAAGGCTCACATTTTGTCTCAGACCCCAATGTGCATGCATATCCTAATTATCATTTGAATCTATTTAAAAATGTATCATGCTTATGGGCCATAATTCCAGCTCAGTTCATTTCCTAGCAGTTAGAAATGCTGGATCATTAATATCCATAATGAAGTAGAACTGCAATTAGGGGACTCAGTGAAATACCCACCCCTCCCCCTTTCCAAGAAGGGCTCAGCAGTTGGTGAGCTTTTCTTCATAACACTTCTCTGATGTTTGCACATTGACCGTCCACAGAAAAGACTCCCCCTGGGTCCTGTTACAAGAAACCTCCAGAGACCTGCGGAAGCTGCACATCCCTTTGTGCAAAGCGTCTTTCTTAACATGCAGCCAGATGATCTCCAACCCGGATGACTTTCATACACACAGTGGTTCAGAAATTCCTTCCGCGGGACGAGCCGTTCTCAAGAATCAAGGGTGTGCCGTCGCAAACACCCTATGGTATTTGGGGGTATTTTCTTACACAGAGTAAATGTGCAGTAGAGTTTTGCTCAATGGATTTTCTTTTGTTCTTTTTTTTACTAAAGAGCTACTTCTGGGGAAGGTGTTTGATGTAGCGGTTAAAGACACCCCATGGGACACCCACAGTCCATATTAGATTGCCTGGGTTCAAGTCCTGGCTCTTCTCCCAATCCCAGCTTCTTGCTAACTCACATCCTGGCGGGCAGCAGATGATGACTAAAGTAGTTTGGTCCCTGCCACCCACATGGAAGACCCAGATTGTGTTCCTGGCTCCCAGCTTCAGCCTGCCCCAGCCGCTGCTCTCGCAGGAATGTTTTGGTGGGAGATCTCAATCTCTTTTTTCTCTCTTTCAATCTTTCCAATTAAATAAATAAATAATTTTAAGAAGCACTATCACTCTAACCTTTAACTTCTTTTCTTATACCTCAAAGTCACCCTTGGTATAGTTTTCTATAAGTACTTCTTGGAGACCAGAGAGGAGCTAAGAGAGAACTAAATGCATAGAGACAATCATTCCACATCTGTAAGCTTAATTTCCGCAGGTGGGCAGGTGTGCTAGACAAGGTTGCAAAGTGCAAGAAGCAGAAGTCTTCCCACAGCTATCTGGGAAAATGGATTGGGGGATGCATACTTACTTACAACAGAATCATGGAGTCCATGAGTTAAGTTACCCAAAAAATGGTATTAATAAATTTAAAATTCCACAGTATTTTGACACAATAATCCAACACATTAAATTCTATTTCAAGTAAATAAAAACAAAAGCATATGTAAAATGTATCTCCTTACTGCAGCATAATTCATAATAGAAGAATTAAGAGATTATGAAATACATAGCCAATTTAAGGTACGTGATCAATTTAATGGTGTGGCATACTATACATCCTAGTATCTGCTGCAAATCCCCTGTTCCCCTCCACTCCACCTTGAGTTTACCAGGAAAACACTGTAGCGTTTCTAACATGACAGCTTCCAGCCTCAGGCACCCATGGCTCTCTTCTTCTTTGCCTGAAATCCTTCCTTTGGGCATCATAGGAGGGCCAGGACATCAACAACCCAGGGACAACTTCAAAGAATGTGGAATGAGAGATTATGGATGTTGCTCCATTATTTCCCAATGGGAAAGCAGCAGGACTGTACCCTAAATGCCCCAGTAGTAAACCTCTCATCAATGTGCTCCTTTCTCCCCCTCAGTTTCCCTTTTTACATTTGTGGTAATGTTAGCACAATACGCTCCCAAGTCCTTGTCTCAGGTCTGATTTTGGAAAGCCCTGAATAAGACAATTAGGCTCTGTGCATAAATGAATATGAAGCAATTGCAATGAATGTCTATGATGTCACAGGTTCATGCCGAAGTCAATGACTATGTCATGGCAAATATATATATATATATATAAAGGGAGCCACAAAGCAGCTCCAAGGCAGTAGGCAGTCGGGAGCCAGATATTACTTCATTTTGCTTAATCAGAAGCAGCAAACCCGGCCACCTACTTCCTCTTCCAAATATGTGTATTTATAAAGAAACCTGGGAGGAATGGAGCAGTCCTGGGCCTTTTGGGAGGTACTGAGATGCTTTCTCTCCCTCCTGTGGGTGCTTCCTCCTGCCCAAAGCCAAGAGATAAGGCCCCAAGGGGAAAACCGTAACAGTTGCAGGATGTCCTAAGGAAGTAAGATGAGACCCCTGCTCAGGGACAACCGCCCAGAGCCACACTGGATGCTTTGAAACAGTTCATGGGAGGGCACATGGCCTGGGACACAGGTGGGGCAGAAAGTGGTACCATGTCCAGCTGCGAGATGACTGATGGTGAGCCACATGCGGGAGCAGCAGGTGCACTGAGGCTTAAATGGCCCAAGGTGCATGCAATGTGCTGGAAAGAGGAAAGGCAATGCTACCCCACAAAGCCCCTTTGGCCCTCAAAAAGTAGGAAAGGCATTTCAACAGTTCTCGTGCCTCTTGATGAAAGTGCATCAAGATTTGGCGAAGCACTGGTATGTTGGGAAACTTGAGGTATATTCTGCAGAAATCATCGAAGGCCTGCAGAGTGTAAATACTCACGCAGAAGCTAAAGGGGCCCTCAGTGATGTAAGGAACCAGAGTGCAGCTGAGCACTCCTCCCAGAGAAACCATGCAGAGGATGCATCAGGATACATGCATCGACAGAACATGCAACAGAAGGGACCAGAGCATGGTGGGGGCCATCCACTCACCTTGTAGCCGAGGCAGCGCTCAGCCCTCAGCCTCCAACACTGGAGATGACAGGCCGAGAACAGGGAGAGACAATGCCAGATCACCGTCCATAGCTCCCAGCACCAGGATCCCAGACTCACTCTGCTCTAAGAGATGAAAAGGATCAGGGTTTGAAACTTGAAGAATTTAAAAAGACCAGGACTCACTAACACTCAAAAAAAATCATAAGTCATATTTGACAAAGTATTAAGGAAATCATGGAATCTGACCAAATTGTCATTAGATGCTGACCCACTAGGAGGATTGGAGCGTTAAGTTGAAAACAGTGCTTGGAAACTAAAACTGTCCCACACTTACACGTCTCAAAACTAGAACTCTAATGTAAGCCAATTACCATTTTTAATTGTATTGCAAAATACATGCAGCAGAACATAAAATTTATTAAAATTAAAATTAATATAGCATATGACATAGATTATAGATGGATGGATAGAGAGAGATAGAGAGACATACAAGGAAGAAAATGTGTTAGCAAAAATAGCTGAAGTTGCCTCCAAATAGGATAAATACAGATGATAATATTTTCTTCTTTATAGTACTTTACTGTCTATAAATTTAGGCCAGTATTGTAGAATTCCTAAAATTGAAGCAAGATGCTGCTTTAGAAAGATATTAAGCAAATAAAATTATTTTAAAGACTTAACAGATATATATACATAAAGATATTTCAATACTTCCTCATCTTACTTGCAAAATATTCCCCACCCAGGAGTAATGACTGACAATCAGTTGCCAACACCTCTGAAGAATGCTTTTGTCCTCTGCTCATCTTCTTAAATAACAGAAAAATAGAGCTGGGCGTTGAACTTAGCACGTAAGATGCTAGTCGGGAGGCCTGTGTCCCATATTGTAGTGTCTGGATTTGATCGCTGGCTCTGGCTCTTGATTTCAGCTTCCCCCCAATTCAGATCCTGGGAGGCATCATGTGATGGCCCAAGTCATTGGATCCCTGCCCCCACCTCTGGCCTGGATTGCATGACTGGCTCATGACTCTGGCCCCAGCTCATCCCTAGCTGTTAGGGACAGGTATCCAGGCTCCCAACAAACAAAAAGAAAAATGCTCGCACTCTCCCCCTTCCTCTCTCCCCCTCTCCTCTCAAAAAAGTAAATAATAAATAAATAATGTATCCGAAAAACAAAATTCTCACAGGGCCACCATTCTCTTATTATTCAATTATGTACATTAAATGAAATGTTAAAAGTGATAAATTAATAGGAAAAGAGCATCAAAGAAAACTTGCTTACCCTTGTTTTCCTTTTTATGAATCATGTGAGTATAGCCAGTCCTGCAAGGACTGAATTAGATTGCAGGCGGAAGGAATTAGATTGCAGGCCATTTGGGGAAGGCCTCCATTGAACGTGCTCCAAACCCTTGTGTTCCAAAGAAAAACTTCCTTTGGGTTTTGCTGAAAATTTAAGAATCTTGAATCTTTCAATTCTAGACACCTGGCATAGACACAGAGCAGCACAAGATTATTGTGGGACTTGGGTTCTGATTCAAATTCTGTCACTTCCTGGGTGTGTAACTTTAGAGAAATTTCTTAATCTTCCTGCAACTCAGTTTCCCCTTCTATAGGATGAAATTAACAGTGCTAGCTACCCAGATTTTTCCCAAGCTTTAAATGAGTGAACAGTGCACAGACGACGCCTAACACTCAGTCACCCTTACAAATGGTCCTGATAGACATCATTAAACCAGCGAGTTCTCACGCGCAACATGGATGATACTTTCCATTCATTTGGGATTACATCACCTGGTAATGAACTTCTCAGGTTCTCCTCTATTTCTCATCTTTGAGAATTTCAATGACGTTAGCACCTTCCCAAAGAGAAGGAAGTTCAGGAGTCCTGGGTAGTTACTGTCATCGTTACCCAAGTGGCAGAGTCACTCTCTAACTGTGCCTCAGTTTTCCCACCTCAAAAGAGTATAGCGAATGTAGTCACTTGTTCCATCAATTTCCTAAGTCATCCAGAGCAGCAAATGAGAAAACAGGTGACAATACTTCACAAAAATACAAATCACAATACACCCAACTAATTTTAAAGAAACTATTATGGGTTAACCTGGTCTGGAAACCCAAGCAGGCGTTTAACCCCCAAAGTCGTATGCCGAAAGCTAAAGGATTAATGTTAATGGTTGATGGGCTAGGGTGGAGATAAATCTAATTATCGCAGCTAGGAAGTGAGCCCAGGGGAGTTCTTCAGGTCACTGGGGTCCTGCCTTCACAAGGTAGTTCTTGAGAGAGCCATTGCTATTTCAGTTGATTTCAGCCTAGCTGCTCTCTCTGCTCCCTGGCTTACACGGTGATCTCTCCACACATGCTCTGCCATTGCCAGTCTCCGCCAGCTGCCAGACTAACAGAGCTGTCCAACCTTGAACTGCGAACAACCAAACTGTGAGCCAAAAACAAACCGTTTCCTTCCCAAGAAACCTCTCCCAGACATTTTTGGTAAAGTAATGAACAACTGACTAATAGAGCAACAACTTAAAGAGGAGGATTCAACTCACACTGGTCTTTCCTACTCCTAGGGAACTACTCCTACCAAAGAAAAATCTAAATTATATGAGGCTGTCATTACATCATGCTCTTCCTAGCCATTATTACAATTGATAACTACAAGACAAATAAACCTACATAGCAGTATACCGTATGTTTCAATGCGTCAGATCTCACACTGTCCAATATGGTAATCACTATCCACAAGGGACCACTGAGCATCTGAAGTGTGCCTGTGCTGAACATGTAGAACACACCATCAGATTTTGAAGATGTACAAAATAATATACAATATCTAATTTTAAAAGTTTTGTACCAGCCTAATATTGATTTTATATGGATTACATTTTGTATTGATTATATGTAAGATATGTTGAGTTAAATCAAATATATGATCAAAATGAATTTGATGTGTTTGTTTTTAAACATGGCCAATAAACATTTTTAATTACACAAATGGCTCACATTACACAAGGGTACTACAGAAAGTGTGTGGAAAATGTGTACTGTGAGAAAAACTGTCTGTGGATTTCAATTTTTTTGCAGCAATAAAAAAATTATCTTTTAATTCCATTTTCCAGGAATGCTTTTAGTACCCTCATACAGCCATTGGATAGCATTGCCTTTAACAATAATGAATCCATTTGTAGTGAGGATTTATAAATACAGTCTCAGTGGGCAGCGTACATGGACACCTGTGAGAGGGAAATCAGTAGGTTCCTTGTACTTATGTTCTATGCATCTTCCTTGTCATTAAAAGTTGTTTCAGCCAGCCTTAAAGCATACCAGTCAAGCAGATGAATACAAATTTTGAAACACCCATGCTGCCCCATAAATATGTACAATTTTTATGTGTCACTTAATTTTTTTTTAATTATTTAAAAATTTAATTAAAAATTTGGCAGGCCAGAAAGAAGCATTGCATTATTTGAGCTTTCTAGCTAAAGAGTTGCTGGAAAAGGATCACAACTGAGATAATGAATTTTGCCTGTGGTTCCAGATTTCAGGGAACCTAAGTGAGACAATGAAAAGCTTCCTGAAACACATCTGTTTGCTCAACTGCTACAAGCCTGCTTAATAGATGTAGGAGACCATTTGAACCACGAATGCATGGGCTACAAAATCCAGAAGCCCTCTGTTACAGCTTTTGTAGACAGCATGGTCTAAGAACATCTACTTGATAGAACAGAATAAAGAAATCGCATGTCATGTTTTCAGTACTGAAAGAATATCTTGAAGAAGGAAACAGAGTGCCAAGAGAGGCGCTTTTTGTTTGTTTGTTTTGTTTTGTTTGTATTTGAAAGGGAGAGAGAGAGAGAGAGAGAGAGAGAGAGAATCTTCCTCCCAAATGCTCACAAGGCTGGGCAACATCAAGGCACCAAAGCCAGGAGCCAGGAACTCAATCTGAGTCTCCTGCATGTGTGGCAAGAACTCAAGAACTTGAGCCATCACCTCTTATCTCTCCATGCATTCCAATATAGGATACAGGCATTGCAAGTGCCAAACACTTGACCCAAGAGAGGCCTTTTCTTACCGCTGTTAACACTGTTCGCTGGCAACAAGTTTCTGGTTTTTGGACCACATGTATGAGAACATAAAAATAACTTGGCTTTAGTCAACAAAGATCCTGCAGCCAAATAACCAACAGCTTCTCAATTTAGGGTTACAGTTTGTGTTTTGTGCTGGGCCACCTGAATTCAAGGCTTGGCCAATAATACACTGCGGAGGCCTTGGCTACTTGTAGTGGATGCATTTGATGCCAACTGCATGATGCATTGAAGAGGAAAAGGCAAAATATTTCACTACAAAATAAATACATATTATGATATTTAATGTCCTGCTGCTGTCCATAAAAACAGTAGGGGGACTTAGAATTAGTAGTGAATGATGGTTTCTGAATATTGGAGGTTGGAAGAGAAATGAATACTTAAATAAGAAGGAAATACCGCCTTTCACTCCAGCATAGACCTATTCTGTGCACTCAAGAAAATGACGCACAGAGCAATTACCAGTGTAAATTCAGCATACTTGGAAAAAAAGAGAGAAATTCAGTGTGTTTCAAATGCTCAGTCACAATAGCCAATTTTTAAAATTTTTCATGGCAACATCCTTCTTTCTCATAGTGAAGTAAGTAATGAAATTTGAATAGAATTTAGCCTACCTCCAAGCATTTAGAATTCAAATGACTATTGGGAGATATATCTGATCTTTGAAACATGGAAGATAAAAGTTCTAAGACTATCTTTCGAAGAAAAATCCAAATGAAGTTTCTTTAATAATTAAATATTTTATTTAGATTAACAGTGTCAGTATTTATATATAATTATTTTATTTAAATAATTGACTTTATAAGAAGCATTAAGCTATATATTACATTCTTAAAATATTTAGCTTTTTTTTGACAGAGTTAGTGAGAGAGAGAGAGACAGAAAAAGGTCTTCCTTTTCCGTTGGTTCACCCCCCAATAGCCACTAAGGCCGGTACACTGTGGCCAGCACACTGCGCTGATCCGAAGCCAGGAGCCAGGTGCCTCCTCCCAGTCTCCCATGCGGGGGCAGGGCCCAAGGACCTGGGCCATCCTCCACTGCACTCCCGGGCCACAGCAGAGAGCTGGCCTGGAAGAGGAGCAACCTGGACAGAACCGGCACCCCAACCGGGACTAGAACCTGGAGTACCAGTGCCGCAGGTAGAGGATTAGCCTGGTGAGCTGCGGCGCCAGCCATAATATTTATCTTTAATGTTTTATTTTTTAATTTTATTTTCAACTCAATAAATATTGTATTTATTTTTAGATAACATATTTTTAAATTTACATTATGAGGCGTGGCACTGTGGCATAGAAAGCTAAGCTTTCTCTTGTGCTGGCGTCCTGTATGGGTGCTGGTTCACATTTTTGCTACTCCTCTTCCAACCCAGCTCTCCACTTATGGCCTGGGAAAGCAGTAGAAGATGGCCCAAGTCCTTGGGCCCCTGCACCTGCCTGGGAGACCTGGAAGAAGTTCCTGGCTCCTGGCTCCTGGCTCCTGGCCGGCTAGAGCCATTGTGGCCATTTGGGAGTGAACCAGCAGATGGAAAACCTTTCTTTGTCTCCTCTCTCTCTCACTCTGTAACTTTACCTCTAAAATAAATAAATACAATCTTTAAAAAATTTACATTATAGTCAAAGGCATAATGGCTCTATTAAATAAAGAGCTCAACTTAGAAAAAGTAAAAAGACCATAGAGCAGCAGGAAAATAGGCAAGGTTACAAATAGTCAAATAAGAGGATGTTCAGCTTCACTCCTATAAGGTGAGCTTTAAAATCATCACAAGATCATGACAACTGTAGTAGTAAATAATTCCTATCAGTTTGTTTATGAAGATTTCAAACAAAGTTTGACAAAACACTGTATTTGCAGCAAAACTGATACATTTTCTTCTATCGCAAATTCTTGGGAGTACATGAAAAGCAGATAAAATCAAATTGCAAATACTAGAGAACACAAGATGTCGATGTTGTAGAATGTGTGAGGAAATCATTAAAGAGTGAAAAGTTTATGGGAAATTCATTAGAATTAAATGCTATTGATAAGGTATGCAGCAAATCGAGACAATCTGTCAGTTCTCAAGATGTGTTTTCAGGGTTTGCCCACTGAGGATGTTAACAGGAACGGTAACTAGATTTATTCACAGTGGTTGTCCAGAACTCTGGGTTGAGGATGATGCTAAAATTATGTATGTATGAGTTTAAGGTCAGCAAGAAGGAGTGCTGTTGTTGACTTGTGATGTCTGCCTAGAAGGAGGATTGTCTGTCCTTGGATCATGAACTGTTTATTCTACAATGGAAGGTGAAGTTGTAGAAACTGATTTCCTGTCATTCTAATGAGGTTCTACTTTATTTGAGAAAGATCATTTCATGAGCTATCAGTTAGAGTTGGACTACTACCCTCAGAATAGTGTAGGAAATATTATTTCCTAAGTTCATCTCTCTCAACTCCCCCAACCACCTCTTTTTCATACACAGTCATTTCACTTGATCGTAATTATTAGCCTTCCTTTAGGGGCACATGAACCTCTTTCTTGTACTTCCAACACCAAAACTTCTTGTTCCAACTGTGAAATTTTTCTTCTGTGCATGAATTATGGAATGATATACATCCTGCAAAAGCAAAGACCTTTTGTACAAAAACAAAAATGTTCCATTTGCCACCAAAAGGAATATTACAACGTTCTCTCCTCAAATTATTCAGAACTAATTTTTTGACTTAATTAATGCCAACCCTGCCCTTTAACTCACTGCCATCTGCCACAAGTCATCTTCCAGGCAGAAAGGTCATGATGCTAGCATCATGAAGTCACCAGGGGACAGGCTGGCTCCAGGCTTCCCTCCTTGATGCCATTCACTTTGCTTGTCCCAGCACCAGCCAGTACCAACTACCACTGTCAATGTCAGACACTCTAGTATCATCAATTAGAGATGGAAAAGCTCAACAACTTCTGACTTGGCTTGAAAAGGAAAGCATCCAGATGCTTGTGCCCATTTGGCATAAACTTACTAAAATCATGTGAAGGAAAGCACATCTTTTCCAATTAGGATGATATCTGTTAATGTAGCGAGCAAAATTATCCATTGAGAGATACTCAATTATTAGCAAATCCATATGGTTCAAACTACCAGAGTATAGACAATCATCTGCATCAGTATTGGTATTTACAGAACTCGGAGTTGAACTATGAGCTTGAAACCTGGGATATGTGCATACCAGGAGGAAACAAATATCTTCTTTCAAAAATATTCCAGACTGTGTCAATTTTCATATAAAAGGAAATACACCTTTACACAACATATTTTTATTCTTTTAATGCCTATATCAAGTATAAGCAGTTAGACTATATTCTGGTGGAAGAGACAGACCTACAATAAGAGAGAAAGCGTTGCCAGCATTTACAGAAAGGTCCAAGCAGATTATTGGAGGAGAGATCATGTCGGCTGGGTTTTCAAAATTGTATAGGAAGAGCTAAACTGAAGTCCAAAGGTCCAAGGAATAAGGATAGGGGATGGTAAAGACAGGATCAACTTCTTGGTAGTCCCATTTTCAAAAAGGTTTGGCATAACTTTTTTTTTCCATTCGCAGCATCTCTCCTTTCTCCTGCTATTCTGCTTCGTTATAGCTTTGTCGTTTCCAGCATTAGGTAGGGCCAGTGATTGCAATGAATGAATAGCAGTATTAAAATGCCATCAGGGCAGATTCATCACGCTCAACTTCTAATTGGAGAGGAAAAATGTCTTTAAGCTTCATAGGGGTTTCTGTTTTGTCTTGGGACAAATGTCATATTAATTGACTAGATAAGTACTTAGGGAGCTTAATCTTTCTGCCAATAACTCCTTCCAGTTTCATTGCAATTTTGCACAACCGCTGCTCAATAAGAATAGTACAAAACATTTAAAATCTACTTTCAGAAAAAGAGAATGTGCGCAAGGCACCGAGGTCGAGTCCAGTAATAGCCTTCTCGTGGGGGAGTTGCAATTGCAATTGCCTGGGTTGGCTTTTTTTTTTTTTTTTTTTTTTTTTTTTGGACAGGCAGAGTGGAGAGAGAGAGACAGAGAGAAAGGTCTTCCTTTGCTGTTGGTTCACCCCGCAATGACCGCTGCGGCTGGTGCGCTGTGGCTGGCGCACCACGCTAATCTGAAGCCAGGAGCCAGGTGCTTCTCCTGGTCTCCCACACGGGAGCAGGGCCCAAGGACTTGGGCCATCCTCCACTGTACTCCTGGGCCACAGCAGAGAGCTGCCCTGGAAGAGGAGCAACAGGGACAGAATCCGGTGCCCCAACCAGGACTAGAACCCGGTGTGGCAGTGCCGCAGGCAGAGGAATAGCCTAGTGAGCCGTGGCACCAGCATTTGATTCTCACAGGATACATGGCCAGCTCTCTTGCTAACTGAGCTACAGGTCCGTGAGGGACTTGTCTACTCTGGCTGGGAAAGACCATTGGAATCTGAGTAAGGAAAACAAAGGGCACCCTACACAGAGAAGCTGCCAAATGCTTAGCTCATTCATGTTGAATTACACTTGTTGCCCTGGGATGTCTGTAGCTGACATCTCCTGCCTGATCCGCAGCGTCATATCCTCCACACTCCAGGTCCCCAGTGAGCATTCAGCTGCTGCCGCCTGGAAAGAATGTCACAATCTTTTCTGCATCTCATTATGAGAGCAAAAGCTAAAGACAAACTGTCCAATTCCACTGATATCATCAATTGGATGTATTACATTGCAAAGGATTTTTTTTTTAAGTTAGCATCTCTTGGGCTGAAGTGCTGTGGTTTCCCTGGCCAGAATCGCACATCTCTGCAGTTAGAACTGGATCTGCTGGTCTGATCGGCCCCGGAGGAGGACCACCCACACCCTCTTTGCCTTTCTCTTGGCGTCTGCTCACATGGCTCCTCTCGCAGCAGTTTCAAACCTCGATGAAGGAATAGTCAGTTCCACTTTGTCAGCTAAAATGCCAAGATGCATAGCCTCTTCTTAGCTAAAGATCTCATTTCAGTGAGGAGTAGTGGAGTTGAGGGGGTGACTGGCATAGCACTGCAGTTAGTGTTTCCCAATAGGGAAGCTTAACACGCACAGACAGAAGGGTGCAAATCATGAACACGGTGACAATCCCTGTGGAACCAGCATGCACAAAAGGGGCATTATCCTAGAACCCCTATCCTGACTCCTAACGCCATCAACTTATTTTACCTCTGATTAGGATGCCTTTAAAGTCCCAGGCGTTATGCTGGGGCAACATGCAGAAACCAGCACTGTCTCTGACAAGCCCAGATGTACCTACTCTGAATATTCATCACGCTTTGCCTGTTTCCCACGGCATTTTATGCTGACCCCATTCCAACACTTGTCACAATCTGCGCGGTTGCCAAATAGGCAACAAACTTCCTGCTTCGAGAGGTCACTGTCAAGTCTGATTCACACTTTTCTCCCAGTACCATACAGTAGCTGTCTTACGCTGTCAGCTGCAGTTGAAGCATCCAACATTCCTCTATTGGTCAGCACCTGTGTTTGTAAATTCCACTCCCTCAGTATCTGGCTGGATAGGGAATGCAACCCCTCATCTCCATTCTGGCCTGGCCAGAGGTATCTCTCCAGGGAGCTCTTGCTTGGGGGAAGTCTCCTCTCAGCCCAGAGTTTGTCCTTTGCCTCCAGGTCTCTGGGGAGGGGACACACTTGTGAGCACACACACACACACACACACCACACACACACGTGCTTTTTTCTTTTTCATTCTGCTGCCTCCGGTCTGTGTGGAAACAAAAGGATGCCTTTCCACGCCCCACCCCCTCCCTTCCTTGCACCCACTGTTTGACCTGCAGGCAAATGAAGCCATTCAAATATTTGTTCATCATGTCATCTGTTCCCGTCCGACCTTGCCATTCCTGTCATGCCCCGCATGTCAGTTTAAAGCATAACGTCATTAATACCTCCAGTGCACTAATGGATGCTTCACACATGAACGCATTAATGAAATGTGTTATTGTTTTCCCTCACAGGACATTAACAATCTACCTCACGCTGTGTCCCGAAGCCCCACGGAGCCGCTGAAAACCACTAGCTATCAAATGAACCCTCAGTTCCGCCTCAGTAACTTTAAGTTCAAGTTTATCACTGAAGCGTCACTCATGTGAGAAGCAGATACAAGCCTCCGAGGGCTTTGGGGCCCAGCTTCAATTACCATAAAGAGTAACAGGAGGCAATAGCTGCAGGAAACAGGGAGAGGAGGGAGCGAGGCATTGAAACAAAACCCTGTCAAGATGAAATAGGAAAGATCAGGGTGTCACTGGGATGATTTGTTTCTTGTTTCTCCCCTTTGTCTGTGGGCTGCTGGTTTGAATAATGAAGACAGCATTGGTTTTCTTCTCTGGTACACCAGCACAGGAGGTCTGCTTTTCTGATGGCACAGCTGACATATTAAGAGGGATTAAAGTTTCTGTACACAGGCAATGTTTAAATTAGCTTCCTTAAGCCCCAAAGAAATCTTTCCAGCTGATTTGCAAAATGAACCCCAGCACGGCCTTGCAGCCACCCTGCACAGGTTGCCTAAACAGAGCGGCGGTGCTCTGTTTGGCCAGCTGTTTTGCAAAATCAGAAGAAAAGGAAAGGTAATTCCCTTTCAACGTGGCCTCAGCCAGTATTTCTTCTGTAATTAAAATTGAAAGCTTTCCCCAACAGGTTCTCTGAGGCTCTCCCGGAGAAACAGATTTCTCTTTTCCTGTGTAATTAAGCACAAATTGTAAGGTAGTGGGCTATAGCATGGAGGAGCAATGAATGGTCAAAGGTGTTCCATCCAAGGCTGGGGGGAGCTTTTGTGTTTGGTTAGCAGTTAGGAAATGCTAATTGCTTTTTCTCTTGCCATTAGGCACTAATCCCCCGCTGTGGTGGAAATTTTTCACAGGCTGGGGCCAGAAGGGAGATGCACAGCATAAATGCCACAGACAGAATCACCTGTACCTGAGAACTGCAGCGTGGCCAGGAAGACGGCTGCGTGCCCACTGTGTGTACCCACAATGCATCGCACAGTTCCTTTTATTCCTGGCTTAAGAGCAGGTAGTACCTGTGGTCTCTGAATGTTTCAGGTCACTAAGCCTGTCCCCTCTACATAAGCTTCCAGTCACAATTAAGCATCTAATCAAAAACTGGCTTAGCAACAAAAGTCAAGGCTTAACTCTTTCCTAGCTTGCTGACTGCACTGCCAGGAGACCTCTGTTGCCTCACTTTTGGAGCTATGTGCCTCACCTCCCTCACATCTACCTTCTGGATTGCAGAAAACCCACAAACAAGTGCCCAACCTGTAATGGCACAGCCTCCCTCAACAGCTCAGGGAGGCTGCTCTTCAAATGCTTGTGTTCTGCTTCTCAGAAACACAGCAAGGCCGAAGGAGGCAGGAGCCACGTGGCCCCCCAGCCAGTTCTCCCTTGGCAGGTCTCATTCTGGAGATGTCCTTTCCTTATGCAAGAAACAGGTGGCTGGAACTGTAAGCACAGATGACAATTTTCCTTCCATGTTATCTTAGCTCTATGGCAAAGGGACCCCAGAGAGGTCTTTGGGAATTCACAGCCGAACATAATCATGTTTTCCCTTTGAGTGGGGCAGGACCTAGGACTTTTGTCCACGACTGAGTGTGGCAAAGGTGGAGGGATTTTGCAGCTGTAACTAGGGCCCCAAGTCAGTTGAGCCTGAGTGAATCAGAATGAAAATTACCCTGCAGGGCCCTGGCTACATCAGGGGAGAACTTTTGAAGAATTGGGCCCTCCTTTGGGTCAGAGATTCTCCTTGCTAACTGAGTGAGAAAGCAGCCATGTTGAGGAAGGCCATGTGGAGAGGCGCTGATACGGGACAGCCAGCAAAGAGAGAGCCCTCGCTCACACAGCCACAAAGAAAGGAATCTGCCAGCAACTTAAACGATTTTGGAAAATGGATTCTTCCCCAGCTGTGGGTCCTTATTTATCAAGCTGGGGAGCCCCTGGTAAGCCATGGGTAGACTCCTGACCCACGGAACCTGTGCGATAAAAGCAACACCTGTATTGTTTTAAATCACTGAGTCTCTGGTTATTTGTTACACAGTGATAGAAAACTAAAACAATACTTCAACACAGTGATAGAAAACTAAAACAATACTTGAGCACTCCCGGCCTCCACATTGAAGTTCATGGTGATCTGGTTACTTTGCAGTTCTGGTCCTCATCAGTTATATCTCTATTATATATGTATTATATATATAATTAATATAAACAGAACAGATTTCATGTAGTTCATAGAATTCTAAGAATTTAATATTTCCCCTCCCTCCCTCCTCCTTCCTTTTTTCTTTTTAAAATTTTTTTTAAGATTTATTTTATTTATTTGAAAGTCAGAGTTACACAGAGATAGAAGGAGAGGCAGAGAGAGAGAGAGGTCTTCCATCCGCTGGTTCACTCCCCAGATGGCCACAATGGCCAGAGCTGCGCCAATCCAAAGCCAGGAGCCAGGAGCTTCTTTCGAGTCTCCCATGCGGGTTCAGGGGGCATATTCTACTGCTTTCCCAGGTCATAGCAGAGAGCTGGATAGGAAGTAGAGCAGCCAGGACTTGAACCAGCACACATACGGGATTACAGGCGATGGCTTTACCCGCTACACTACAGCGCTGGCCCTCTTTCTGAATTTTTGTGATACCATCTTTTTAATTTATTTTAAATCATCAGCAAATGAATTTGGTCCATGCATGCATCTCCCCTTGAGTTCATGTACACAGTTTTTGAAAGTAGTTGAGATTTTCTGTCAATAATTTTTTATTTCTTCTCAACCTTGCCTTTTGGTCACTAAAAGGCCACCTAAATTTCAATGAGAGATCTGAAATCGAGTAGAAAATAGTAGAAAACTACATTTCACAAAGAGGTGTGAGTCCCCTGCTCAACACAGTAATATTATAAACATATGCTTCCTCTCTCTCTCTCTCAAAAAAAAAGTTCTCTAAATGATGCTAAAAACGCATGCAGAAATAAAGAGGAAATCATATTTTATTCCTGCTTGTCTTCAGTCTCATGTAGTCTTTGGGTCATTAACTTCTGGAAAACTTTCAAAATTCTCAGCAGATATGTTTTGCAGTTCAGACCTTTTAAAAATCAACTGCCATATACTAACAAGGTTTATTGTGGGTGATGTTGTTTTGTGTGTGTACACTTTTCCACATGGAATATGACAAGCCTAAGGGAAACTTTATATAGATGGGCAGGCCAACAAAGTCCAGCACACTTTCGAAGACTCCAGTTACCAGATAGGAAGAACACTGGCAGGCACACAGGATAGATTGATTAGGTTTGTGAGCTGGAGGGCCACCGGCCACCAGACTAATCAACCACTCCCCTTGGGAAGTGGATTAAAGGCCTGCAACACGGTGGGCCCAGCCTTTTTTGCCTTTTGCCTCTTGGGCTCTTTTCCCCTGGACCCGCTTGCTGCCCCCATGCCCTCGGGGCACGTGGCCTTCGGACCACCCGCTCCATGCTTTCTGGCCTGCGTGCTCCTCCACATGGCTGCCCCCTGGTACTCGGTATGAATCCGGATTTCCCTTTCTTCTTAGTTAGGGCCCTCACCCTCCTATGCATTTCTCCCACTAAATAAAAGAGCTTAAAACGTACCATGCTGCCTCATTATTTGTGCCAGTATTCAGAATTCTTCTCTGAATATTAGGCAAGAGCCCACAGGCTTATTAATATTCTGAATTTATTAATAAGTACCCGGTAACATAATGGCACCCCATACTCCAATATCAATACTAATTAAGACAGTGGAATACTGGCAGCATGATTTTTTAAAACCAGAATGAAAAGAGATTCCTAACATGGACCCATTCACATACTGATCTGTAGAATTTGTGGCATTGCAAATCAAAGGGAAAAGATGTTCTGTGAGGTAAATGCTATCTCACATGGTATCACGATCTTTTTTTCTGGGAGGAGAGCAGGTGACTAAATTTACAAATGAAGCTTTCTTCAGTTTCCTTTGATTTAACTATAAAGCAGGGAAGAGAGACAGGAAAGCAAAGGTATACATCAGCATTTTTTAAACTATAACACAATAAATAGTTATATAGATCACATGACAGTTATATTTTACAATCTTTTCTTTATTATTTTGAAATAATTTAAATCGGGCTAACTAATCCTTTAAAAATATACAAACCATGACCTACAATTGATCTCTCAAACACATATACTTTATTTATGATTTAGAAAGGTATTTCTTTTAAAAATTATTTTAATATGCCTTGGCTTACCAAAAATAAAATATGGGAGAAATGGTGTTTAGAGAGTATTTCTAAATAACAGGAGTGGGGAGATTGTATGGAGCTGTACCTAAAATAAGGTTGGTCACAAATTGATAAGCATTAGAGCAAGATAATGGATCTCTAGGTGTTTATTTTATAGTAAAGAAAGTTTTTTAAAAAGAAATAAAAATAGCTAAGTTTTGATACATTTATGTTGTTCAAGCATCTCATGTAGAAAGCAAAAGTTATATAGAATGAGTGTGTTACATTTTTTGAAAATACACATATGCATATGTATATATATTATATACATAAAATGTATATTAAAATGTCGATATGCATATAGACAATATAAATTATGTCTGTGTATATAATGTATAGACACATGTATGTTGAACAGCTACACATATGAACACACATGTGGGTAGCATGACTTTCTGGAGCAGTCAAATCTGTCTTCTCACACCCTCCTGTTCCAGCTGAAAATCCGGATCTCTCATCGGTGGTGATCCTCTATTTGTCTCTCCAGGTTCACCTTCCACCCTTCTCTGGTGATCTGAACTGTGTGGGTAAAGTCTACAGGAATCCTGATCCCTGTGGTCTAGGCATGGAAAACATGACACAGGAGATCAGAAAGAGTGAAAGAGAGAGTATAGTCATTGTGTCTGCCTGGCTGTCTACTTGCTACATAGATTCAAATTGGACTGGCCATGACCCTCCTCTGGACACTATAGGAGGAGGCAATGTTACAAGACCTTCTTTTTCTAGATTCCAAACACTATTTGTTCTCTCTTCCCCTGCGAGTACAGAGGTTGTCAGACCACCTGCCAGAAGCCCTTGTTTGAGAGTTATGCTCATACCTTTGTAAACAGTTTGGTGTGCCATCTGTTTTCTGTTAGGACTCTAATTCTCCACCCTCTTCATTAAACAAAAAAATGACACCCAGCGAGCATAAATAGATGGGGAGATATGCTACTCCTTATATATGTACAAACACTTCTGATGTCTCAGTTACATCCTGGGAGAATCCTAAACTGGACACAGCATCCATAAGTGGTAAAGAAAAAAAAAATATTTGGAGTTGGGGGTACCAGCCAGATACTGGTTCTCAAGTCAGCTTCCTTTGCTAATAGACACAGGGGAAGCTGAAAGTAGTCTTTCTCTGGAAGATCTGAAGTCTGAGAGTAACTCATCTCTTAGGATTCCCCCCACCCCAGACTAGACCCAGTGCTGGATCATTGCTACAGCACATCAAACACTGCTCTATAATTGCCTAAGTACAAGTATTTGTCTCTTCCACAAAGCTGTGAGCAATTCAAGGAAAAGAGTTCTGTTGTAGTCAACTTTACACTCCTACCAAATAGCATGGAGGCTGTCACATAACAGACACAATAAATGCATTTAAATGAACAAAGGCATGCTTGAATGAATGAATGCAAGTGGAGCCAGCGTGTTCCATAGTAGGGGCTCTAAACAGAGGATATTCTCACCTCATCGCCATCTGGCTTCCAAAAGCAGCACGGAATCCAAATATGACCTTGGTACCATAGGAAAAGAGTCTTTCTCATCTGAATCAGTCCCATCTGCCTGGCTACAACCAACATAAGGTCTTGAGGCTGAGACACACCTTCATTTGTTAAAGGGGGGAGGGTGGAGCAGATGGTAAATTAAGGTACTAAAGCTCATTAATTCCTAATGGAGGCTTCCTCCTGGATGTAATTAGAACAAAAAGGAAGAAGAGCCAAAGGAGGAGTGTTTGGGAAATCAAGCAGGCAGCTGGAAGGGGTTTATGAAAGGTACAGACCCTCAGGGAGCTTTCCATTAGAGAGGATAATAACATCCACACTTCACAATTACGTATTTCTTTACAAACAAGCCAAACACTTTATATATATATATATATATATATATATATATATATATATATATTGTTCCAGTGAAGTTTCAGGAAGTGATTGTGACACATGGAGGAGATTTTTCACCTTTCCAATAATACACTCACTCAGTGACTATGAATGCAAAGGGTGACCTTCAGGCCAGTTCTAAAGATCAAGTGCCAGTCCAGGTTCTCCTTTCTGCTAGTCCCATTACCAATCACTTAAAGGTCTTCTAGTTGCCTTCTACTCTTTCTCCCCCCAAAAATTATTTAATTAATTACTTGAAAAGCAGAGTGATAGAGAGAGAAAGACTCTTCCATCCACTGGTATACTCCCCAAATGCCCACAATAGCCAGATCTGAGCTAGGCTGAAGTCAGGAGCCAGAAACTCCATCCTTGCCTGTCACATGGATGGCAAAGTCCCAAATACTTGGCCATCTTCCACTGCCTTCCCATGCACATTAGCAGGAGGCTGGATCAGAAGCAGAGTGGCCAGGAGTTGACCTGGCACTCTGATATGAGACACTGGGGGCCATAACCCACTGGACATCAGAGCCAGCCTCCTGGTTGTCCTCCATTTCTGATTGGCAAATGGGACTCAGAGGTGCCTGTAATCCTAGGTTTTTATTTGTCTATATTCCCATGAAAAATAGTGTGATTCAGACAGAATTTCAAGCTAGGAAAGAGAGGAAATAGTCCCACAAGACTGGTCACTATTATTCCATTTCTTCCTACTATTTCCAATACAAAATAAATGTACTCACACACATAGTTCCATAGAAATTGAGAATTAAGTACTATATTTTGATCTTCTAAGAAGTGTGCGGTGTACATTGGAGCTATCTGCATCAAATATGGAAATTTCATTATTAAAACCTTGATAGAAAGCCTGAATGTTCAAATTTAACTTCAGTCTATTCAATAAGAAGTAAGTTCCTTGTAAAGTGACTCTTTGTATGAAACTTGCCCTTTGAGGCCTACTTCTCTCCCAAACTTACATCACTGACCACTTAGTTCAGAAGTGAGTGGTAAAAGACCAAGGAGGATGTTCTATTTAACCAGCATCAATTGCTTGTAGCTATCCAGATCTCAATATTTCTCTCTCATCCAATGGAAACATTCAGCCAACATTTTTATTGGACTGAAGCCCATAAGTGTTCCATTAATTCATGCAACTATCTCTATTGGAGTGCTCAAGGCATTATTCTCCATGAATCCATAGAGCACAAATGTATTTCTAGAAATATTGTCATTTGCATTACATATTATCCTGAAGTACCTTCATAAATTGCACTTTAAGGTGAACCATTGAATTTTGGATGTCTTTTATTTTGGTCATCTTAATTTCACCAGACACCTTGTCTTTTGTTTACGTATCAACTAAATTGATTCTGGTGTACTGGGTCTTTTGGTGTCATCAACAGCATGGTAAGGCACTTTTGGTTATATATGATCTCTAAATCTGTACTAGGTGTCTTTCTGTTGAGTTGCATTGGTTGCAATTCACATTGATCTGTGAGTTGCATTGGTTCAAACTTGTCCTGGCTTCATGAGATGTATTCTGGCTCAGATGGAGGATTCTGGACTGTGGTTTATGCCTGGTATTGTAATTATTCAGTAATCAAACAAAAACAAATAGTTTTATCTTTAGCATGAAATTTGACCATTTTCAGATGTTTCAACAAACAGAATATAGTGCATTTTAATTCCTGAATTAGTTATCTTCTCCTAAAAATACTCATCAATACCTTGTGGGGAGCAACTCGGACTACACTGTTACTGGAATTAAGACTTATTCTATGCATCTGCTCTCCCACAATATGGCGCTGAGAAGGGAGTAACAGCTTCTACACAGCTGCCTCCAGTTCAACCAATAAGCAGCAGGATCTGCTCCTGATTGGAGGAGAGTAGCGTACTCGGCGTGTGGGTAGCAGAGCATGGATTGGTGGAAGAGGACTATAAAGGAGGAGAGAGACAACATGCACCAGGAACACCTGAGGAACATCTGAGCAGCCCCCGAGAGAGCCGGCCGGCGGTGTGCCGCTCCCCCGCGGAAGTGGGGAAAGTGGCAGGGGGAACCGCCCTTCCACGAAGGTGGAAGGGACGGTAGCCAACCCGGGAAGAACCAGCAGCAAACCCGGGGAGGGCCGAGCAGACAAAAGAACAGCGCAGGGTCCTGTGTCGTTCCTCCGCGAAGAGGGGGAGAGACAATACCTCAGCCTGGTAATAAGAAATTTCTCCCTCCAAATACCTTTTAATTTCAAACTGATTATCAAATGGCACTGTTTTCTACTCAAAGTTTCTGGAAATAGGATAGTAAATATGCTTGTTTCAGAATGAATAAACAAGGGGACAGCACTGTGGCCCAGTAGGTTAATCCTCTGCCCGAGGCGCTGGCATCCCCTATGGGAACTGGTTTGAGTCCTGGCTGCTCCTCTTCCAATCCAGCTCTCTGCTGTGGCCTGGGAAGACAGTAGAAGATGGCCCAAGTCATTGGGCTGCTGCACCAGTGTGGGAGCCCCAGAAGAAGCTCCCGGCTCCTGGCTTCAGATTGGCACAACTCTAGCCATTGTAACCATTTGGGGATTGAACCAGGAGATGGAAGACCTCTCTCTCTGTCTCTCCCTCTCGTTGTCTGTAACTCTACCTCTCAAATAAATAAATAAAATCTTAAAAAAATGAATGAGTAAAGCATTATTCATGGAGAGGAAAGAAGTGCTTTGATCTACTACACCACTTTGGAAAGGAAAATAGGAATGCTTAGGGTTATGATATCCTGGAATGAACATAGTCTAGGACACAGAAAATCAGTATTACCTGTGAAAGCTTGAGCAAGAGTACACTCTGTCAACAGCAGACAGAAAGCAAAAATGCCACTCAGCTATTTACTTCTGGTCCAGATACAGGAGAGTGATTCCTGTTCCCGGGAAGGAAAGGTGATCTGTGAGTAAATACTGCTAAGGTCATTGTCGTTCGCACACATCAGTAAGAGGTGGTTTGCAATGAAACAGTATAAGAAGCAATATGGATTTGTAGGTATAATTGAGAGTAGATTAACCATAGATACAAACCTCTAAAGCTTGTCAACAAAGAAGAGGAAAGTTCTTGTACTCAGATATGAGCTCTCCATGAGACTTCTAGAATCTTCAAACCACAGAATGCATTTGGCCTTTCATCTTTTCTCTTAAAGGTCAGACTGACAAATTCTTGGAAATAAAAGAGTGAAGTCCACTCTCAGAGGTTTTCTTAGAAGTGGAACTTTAGCTTTTATGGGTTAATGATGTGACTTCTATATAATTTACTTTGTACCGCCACATTTACCATGCCGAAAACTCAGCCCAAGTCTACCTGTTCTTTCTTTTAGCAGCAATGTATTCATCCATTCAATAATTATTTATTGTGTGCCTCTTATATGCCAGGACTGCTTCTGGAACTGGAATTCAGCAGAGAACAAAAGAGACTAAAGCTCTTCCTCTCATGGTCTTTATTATTCTAAGTGATAAACTGTTCAATTCTCAGTAACAACCTTATTTCTTGTAAGAAATTGGGTCAACTTCTTTGATCAAAGCTAGTTTTGTTGGAATTTAATTCCTTTAACAAAAAATTCAGCTACATGAAAATCAACCTTAGATTTATTCTCAGAATTTGACAGCAGTTTTGTTCATTCTTTTCCACTGTTTTTCATTTTCGCCTTTTCTGGAAGTCTAGTCTAAACTGAAGCAGAGTTTCCCTCTTCCCCGGAAAGTTCACATCTGTCTCCTGGGAGGGACATGCATTGAATATGAAGGTAGAAGGGGAAGTAGCTGACCATGCTACCCAATCAACCCTGGAAACAAGTGGAAGTCCCTTTACATTAAGTTTCCTAGCAAGGGACTAAATAAGGAAAGATGCTACAATAATAGCCAATCCCCTAACTCTCAACCATTGCTACCACCATCACTGTTATTTGAGTTCACAGACATTAAATCATTTAGACTCCACAGGTGGGGATCAGATGGGTACACTGAGACTGGGAGGGTTCAGTATCCGGTCTGTAATTGAGGGTAGTGGCAAATAGTGGTGCAGGCAATCACATTTGTGTCTGATTCCAGTTGTCACCATCTTATGAAATGCAAATCCTATTTATTTTATGAAACCCTAGAAAGGAATTACTGAACTTAACCCACTATTATTTCACAGCCCACATAATGGCATTTTGCAAAGTGAAGAGGATACAGGTTTTGAATATGCAATCAAGCCTACATTCCTCCTCTAAGTCTTACCCATTGTAGTAAAAGCATTGTTGCCACCCTCAAATATATACTCCTGTCAGAGGAAGACCTTCTCGTTCATGTCTGTGCTGATTCAAATCTAAAAGAAAGAAATGATCAGTACAGATGTCGAGTTTTACACCTTGGACAAAGTAGCTTCAGGTTCATCCATGTCTGAAGACAGAGAAACGTAAAACAGCAAGGAAGTCCACTTCAGTTTGTTCTAGAAGAATGAAGACTCAGAGATCTGGAAATAAAGAAGCAGACCTTATCAGGACGTTTGGTTTTATGAATAGGGATGAAATAGCTTCAGAGTGCAGCTGGATAAAACTAGCGAGACGTAATTTGAACTGAAAAAGTTCTAAGACAATGATTACAAACAAGGTATTATTATTGCTGGCCGGCGCCGAGGCCCACTAGGCTAATTCTCCGCCTGTGGCGCTGGCATACCGGGTTCTAGTCCTGGTCTGGGCGTTGGATTCTGTCCCGGTTGCTCCTCTTCCAGGCCAGCTCTCTGCTATGGCCAGGGAGTGCAGTGGAGGATGGCCCAAGTGCTTGGGCCCTGCACCCCACAGGAGACCAGGAGGGGCACCTGGCTCCTGGCTTCAGATCAGTGCGGTGCACCGGCCTTAGCGGCCATGGGAGGGTGAACCAACAGAAAAGGAAGACCTTTCTCTCTGTCTGTGTCTCTCACTGTCCACTCTGCCTGTCAAAAAAATTTTTTTAATTAAAAAAGATATTATTATTGCAGAAATTTTTGATTCATGGGGGTAATTTTTCATTTTGTTTTTCTTATTAAGCTTAGAATTTTATAACTTATCAGTGTAAATTTGGTAAAGAAGCAAGTTCACCTACCATTATTTAGTAATAAAACACATTTATGAGGCTGGTGCTGTGGTGCAGTGGGTAAAGCCTCTGCCTGCTATGCCAGCATCCCACATGGGCACCAGTTCAAGCTCTAACTGCTCCACTTCTGACCCAGCTCTCTGCTGTGGCCTGGGAAAGCAGTGGGATGGTCCAAGTCCTTAGGCCCCTGCACCCACGTGGGAGACCTGGAAGAAGCTCCTGGCTCCTGCCTTTGGATCAGCACCGCTCCTGCAATTGGGGCCATTTGGGGAGTGAACCAGCAGATGGAAGACCTCTCTCTCTCTTTCTCTCTGCCTCTGCCTCTCTGTAACTCTGCCTTTCAAATAAATAAATAAATCTTTGAAACAAACAGAAAAGAACATATTCTCTGCAAAAATGTAATATGTTGAGTCTGAGTCTCCCAGTTCCCTTTCCCTCTCTGCAAAACTGCCTCTAAGACTGAGTCCCAGAAATACTACCTTGCTAAATACAACAGAACAAATGCAAACCATCTATTGGCAGCAATTTGCATGAGGACCTGGCCCACAGGACAAAACTGCCATTTAACCCCAACACAGGACATCATGCTCTAAACTGCTCATTTGGTACTTACCATAATCCCTGAATAACAGCAGTCATGTTTTCAAGCAAATCCAATAAAAACTCACTGAACACTTTCCATGTGTAAAGCACTTGTATTTGATTATTTAGGAACCAGAGGTGAAAAGATTATCAGACTCTGGGTCAACGCTGTGGCGCAGTGGGTTAAAGTTCAGGCCTGAAGCACCGGCATCCCATATGGGCACCAGTTGGAGTCCCGGCTGCTCCACTTCCCATCCAGCTCTCTGCTATGGCCTGGGAAAACAGTAGAAGATGGTCCAAGTCCTCGGACCCCTGCACCTGCGTGGGAGACTTGGAAGAAGCTCCTGGCTCCTGGCTTCGGATCGGCTCAGCTCTGGCCATTGCAGCCATTTGGGGAGTGAACCAGCAGATGGAAGACCTCTCTACCTCTCTCTGTAACTCTATCGTTCAAATAAATAAATAAATCTTTAAAAAAAAAAAAGATTATCAGATGCACTTCTCTGTAATCTATCAGAGAAAAACAGAAGAAAGGGATCATATATGTAAATAATCCTGACATAAAGCAACAAGTTCTGGGGTAGAGAGAAAAATAGCATGTTTTGAAGAGTAATGTTAACTTGATATGGTCATCTTTTCTACTCTCTGCTTTATTATAAATCCTTGGAAGCCGGAAGCCGGCATTTTCCAGAATCTTTGCACATAATAAGTGATGTGAGTAGTAGTCTTCTCTAGCAAGGGACAGAAACCCAATTTCAATTAGGTTAAAAAATGTTGACCTCTCTCTTCATTAAGTCTAGGAGTAGCCAGATAGCAGCTTCAGGCATAACTAGATCAGGTTTTTTTTTTTTTTTTAAGATATTTATTTATTTATTTATTTATGAAGTAGAGTTACAGACAGTGAGAGGGAGAGACAGAGAGAAAGGTCTTCCGTCCTCTGGTTAACTCCCCAGATGGCCACAACAGCCAGAGCTACGCTGATCTGAAGCCAGGAGCCAGTAGCTTCTTCCAGGTCTCCCACATGGATATAGGGGCCCAAGGACTTGGACCGTCTTCTACTGCTTTTCCAGGCCATAACAGAGAGCTGGATTGGAAGAGGGGCAGCCAGGACTAGAACTAGTGCCCATATGAGATGCCGGCGCCACAGGCGGAAGATTAACCTACTGCGCCACAGCGCCACCTCCTAGATCAGGTTTTATAAGGAGGACATTACAATCTCTGTCTGTCCCTTAGCTTTGGTTTGGTTTGCTTTGTAATGGCCTTACTCTCCATAGACAGTCTTCTAGTGGAATTAAAAATTTCCCCAGAAATAGTGTACCTGGTCAGTAACAGCAGCAGCAAAGAGAACTTCTCTTCACGGCTTGAAGGAGAGTCATGTGCTTTGGTCATAACGGACTGTACTACTTTAGGTTGGGTGTCCATACCACAGAGGTCCCTGGTGCCACCAGAATGGAATATGCTGATTAGGCGATCTAAGGCATGTGCCCACCCTTGTAGCATGTGCAGGGTCCAGAACACATGAGTGATAACTACAAAAGGAAGAGTCCCCAAAGCCACTCCCACATGGAGTTACTACAAGCCAGAGAAATGTTCTCCAGGCAAGACAAACATCACATGGCTACCACAAAAACTGCTCGGCAACTATTAGCTAATTGATGTATTGATTAGCAAGCCTTAGATAAGTGAGCTGATGGTTAATACGATGTGTGAGGGAAACATAGCCAAGAAAAATGGTGAAATGAAACCATAAAGGTGGGCACTTTCCTGTAAGTCCTTTTGGAAATAAACCGACAACCAAAAATACTCCTGACTATTCGCACTGTTTGAGAGAATCCGCTGAGTTTGTGATCAGTAAGCAATACAGAGGCCTTGATCCCACAAAGTCGGCCTTCTCTGATAAGAAGTGTGTCGTAGGTCAGAAACGGAACATGGTTCACTAAAACAAGAATGGTAAATACAGTGTAACAGAAATTATAAAGCTCATATCCTAGATCACAACACTTAGAATAATGAAAACTAGACCAAAATTACACATATCCAACATTCTTGAACTACATAAATAAAACTACCCTAAAAGGCCACAAAGGAAAAGGACCTATTCTTTGGAATGATCTGAATTGACAATAATACAGGAGAGGATAGTTCAAAACTTTCATTAAACATGAATTTAAAAATAAGCCGCCGGCACCGCGGCTCACTAGGCTAATCCTCCGCCTTGTGGCGCCGGCACACCAGGTTCTAGTCCCAGTTGGGGCGCCGGATTCTGTCCCAGTTGCCCCTCTTCCAGGCCAGCCCTCTGCTGTGGCCTGGGAAGGCAGTGGAGGATGGCCCAAGTCCTTGGGTCCTGCACCCCTTGGGAGACCAGGAGAAGCACCTAGCTCTTGCCTTCGGATCAGCGTGGTGCGCCGGCCGCAGTGGCCATTGGAGGGTGAACTAACGGCAAAGGAAGACCTTTCTCTCTCTCTCTCTCTCTCACTGTGCACTCTGCCTGTAAAAAAAAAAAAAAAAAGAAAATTAAAAAAAAATAAGCAACAGGTTTAGCTGCTGCTTGCAAAACCAACATCCTGCATCATGGGGGCTGCTCCACTTCCAATTTAGCTGATAATTTGTTTGGGCTGCAACAGAAGATAGCTCAAATGATTGGACCCCTCCGCCCATGTGAGCAACCATAATGGAGTTCTTGGCTCCTCGTTTTGGCCACATGAGTCCCTAGTGCTATGGGAATGGAATATGCTGATTAGCCAGTCTCAGGCATGTGCTCATCACTGCAGCAAGTGGGGGATCCAAAATACATGACTGATACCTAATTTTGGCCTCATCCAGATCTGGTTGAGATCATCTGGGGAGTGAACCAGTGAATGGATGATATTCTCTCTCTCTCCCCCTTCCTTTCACTTTGCTTTTCACACAATAAATAAATAAGTAAATGACTTTTTTTTAAAAAGATAAGTTTACTTTGGTACAAAAAAGTTGGAAATGCATGTACAGTTCTTTTATAATACACCATTTTCCATGAAATTTTGAAGACCCCTTAATTCAATATTTTTTGCTCATTTCAACATTTTTTACACTGAAATAAACTTCTTTTTAATCTACTTTCCACAAGCTTTTAAAAGTACTCTTAAGGGCTGGCATAGTGGGTTAAGCTGCCACCTACAATGCCAACATCCCATTATGGGTGCCTGTTCAGGTCCAGGCTCTTCCACTTCTGATCCAGCTCTCTGTTAATGTGCCCAGGGAAGCAGCACAAGGTGTGCCAAGTGCTTGGGCCACTGCCATCCACACGGGAGACCCGGATGAAGCTCCTGGTTCCTGGCTACAGCCTGGCCTTGCCCTGGCCATTGCAACCATTTGGTGAGTGAACCAGCAGATGGAAGATCTCTCTATTTCTCTCTCTCTCTCTCTCTCTCTCTCTCTCTCTCCTCTAATTTTGTCTTTCAAAGAAATATATAAATCTTTTTTTTTTAAAAAAAAGTACTCTTTTTTTTCTTTTTTGACAGGCAGAGTGGACAGTGAGAGAGAGACAGAGAGAAAGGTCTTCCTTTTGCCGTTGGTTCACCCCACAATGGCCGCTAAGGCCAGCGCACTGTGGCCAGCGCACCGCGCTGATCCGAAGCCAGGAGCCAGGTGCTTCTCCTGGTCTCCCATGGGGTGCAGGGCCCACGCACTTGGGCCATCCTCCACTGCACTCCCGGGCCACAGCAGAGAGCTGGCCTGGAAGAGGAGCAACTGGGACAGAATCCGGCGCCCCGACCGGGGCTAGAACCCAGTGGGCCAGCACCACAGGTGGAGGATTAGCCTATTGAGCCACAGCGCCAGCCTAAAAAAGTACTCTTAAACATACCCCAAAAAGAAAGTTAGTTAATCCCATCATAGTTAAACTTCGATAATACATTATATGTTCAAAGTAGAGAAACCTTAACATTTGTTTCTTCAAAGACTTAACTTACATTGTTATATTAAGCTGTTTTAATCAGATCTCCTAATTTCTTTGTCACTTTCAAACACAAATTTCCCAATTTCACATGAAGAGACTGCAGCAGATCAGTCATTATCTGCTGATTGACCATTCGTATTCAGTACCAAAACTGGGAACCCATTCTTCGCCTTGAAAACACTGCCAGAATGGAAGCCTCTTTCCCACTTTGGGAAATAGTAGGACTGCAATGAACCTAGTCATGAACAAAAACAAAAAGATTGAACGGAAGTAGTTTGTATAAAAGCATACACTTGGCATTTTCACTCTAGACATACAGATTAAGAGGCTGTCTATCCATGTAAATCAATTCAATGGTTAAATCTGACTTTCTCCCCCCTCGGAAAAAGATTTGCAGGTATTTTCTGGCCTTGTGTTTTAGTGTGACTGTTATTTCACCTTGTACTTGTAATTCTTCTTATGGAACACTAAGAACACTGATTTCTTTTTTCAGTCAGGTTTATTGAGGTATAATTTATTGCTTGTAAAATTCACCCTTTTTCGTGTACACTTCTAAGAGTTTTGACAAATGGATATAGTCATGTAGCCACCACCATAATCAAGAGACAGAATAGTTCCATCATTCTGAGAAGTTTCCTATGCCCCTTTAAACTCAACCGCTGCACCCTGACAACCACTAATATGTTTTCTGTCCCTACAGTTATACTTTGTCCAGAAAGTCAAATAAATGTCATCAGGGAATATGTAACATTTTGAGTTTGGCTTTTGTCACATAGCTCAGTGCATTTGAGATTCATCCATGTGCTTATGTGTATCAGTCATTCAAGAAGTGCAGATTGGGTTATATTTTCTAATTTTCCTTATTTTCTAAAACCTCAGTCAGTACACAAAACCTGGATCTCTGGTCATTTTTAACTTTGTCCTACGAGTAAGAAAGGGCAAACATACAGCCATTTGTTCTTTGATGTGCCTGGGAAAGAAGAAACACTCTCAAGGTAGTCAAGATCTGCCGTTACAGGCAGAAATGCTCATTACATTCAAACCTTTGCCAGTCCAATATCTGCTCACAAAAATTATTTAGGGGACACCAGATGGATTCTAGGTGTGGTTTTCATTATGTTTTCTTTATTGCATCAATGGAGGCATGGACATTTATGATTTATAAGTATACATTTGTTTTCTTATCTGACCACCTTTCACAATAGAGAATTACCATCCAGGTGAAGAAATCAAGAACATAGGCACTTAAGAGGAGTAGGAGACAATGGCTAGAGTCTCCTGATCCCCAAACTTTGCTTACTCAAAAGCCATCTCCATGATTGGTGCGTTACCCACATTCTTAACTATACCATTATTTATTTAACAACAACTTATTTATACATTCTCAGTTTTACTAAATATCCTTTTTTTAAAAAAAATATTTATTTATTTGAAAGCCGTAGTTGAGAGAGAGAGAGAGATCTTCTATCCGTTGGTTCACTAAACAAATGGCTGCAGTAGCTACAGCGGGGCAGGCGTTGTGAGCTTCTTTCAGGTCTCCAAGCACTTGGGCCAGCCTCTGCTGATTTCCCAGGCCCATTAGCAGGGAGCTGGATCAGAAGTTGTGTAGCTGGGACTCAAACCAGAGCCCATGGGGGATATTAGTGTCCCAGGCAGCAGCTTAACCCAGTATGCCACAATGCTGACTCCCTAAGTTTCCTTTCACAACTTCTTATTTAATATTGTTAATAGAAAGCCTTTGCCATATATAATAGGTAATTATAAAAATATCCAATAACTGGAAAGCTCTACGTGTGAGTCCTTGTGTCATCCCCAAAGCATTCGGAGTTCTTGAGTATGACTGATGGGGTTCATACCTGCATGCACTTTGAAAACACAGTGAAACCGTAGATGTCCTTGACCAAGCAAGGCCAAGGCCAAGGCCAATATAATTCAGCAACAATTTCCTTTCCTTAGTTTAAAATTGGCATATTGTTTATATCTTGTTGTTTTTAGGCTAAAAAATGAAATTGAACTTTGTTAAAGGACATAATCCTATTTTCAATATTTTCATGCTAATGTATATTTCTTAAATATTTGAGGGTTAAAAGAATCTGGGTAGTTAAGAATCATATTTTGTAAGGAAATGCATTAGTACAATCTATTCTGAGTCATGGTCACTTTGATCCTTTGACAAAACAGTTTCCCTTCACAATGCTCACCATCTCATCTGTTTGAAAGGGACTAACATGCTTCTTTTGCTTTCTGCTTAATAAAGCTATCAAAAGGATTAATGGAAGCAAACTTCTAGAATACTCCAACGTCTCTCCAAAAAGGCAGCAGTAAAACAGCGTGTGCCTCTTGTGAACATACATTTGTCTTCTTCCTATAAACTCAGCCTGAAGGACATCAGGCTTCCAGCTTATACTTAATTGGCTGATTAGGTTGTCACTCTTGAGCTCCTTGCCAAGTCACAGGGAAGAGTTTTCTTGGAAGCCATAGTTTCCAAACTTTCTCCAGCTATGCAGTTTAATTACATCTCACAAAATGACAACAGAGCTCATAATTAGCCTGGAGATTAATTACTGCAGAATCAGTCCAAACATCACAGCTACCAAATTCAACACAGGTGCTTAGGCAAAGAGAAAAGAGTTTTCTCAATAACCGACAGAAGGTGGACATGGAAGATGTGCTTTATGACTTTCTTCCCATGAGTTTAAACAAACAACCTGTGCAAAATGCCTTGTATCTTTATAGCCAAGATGTCCCTTATTACTTCAAAAAGAACCAGTCCAACAAACATTCATAATAGTGATACCAAATATACTGAAATGTAAAATAACTGTGGCAAATCTTTCTGTGCAAATGCATGCAACATAGAATTCTCTAAAAATCCTCTATAGTTTACCTAAAAAGTTCATAATCATGAATGAAAGAGTCATAGGAAGATGTTGTTCAATGGTATTAAGTTTTAGTGTGGAACATGAGTAAATTCTAGAGATATGCCGTATAACACAGCACCTATAGTTAACAATACTAAATTGTACACTTAAAAACTTAGTAAGAGGGTAGATCTCGTGTTAAAGGTTCTTGGGAAATAACATAGGTGGAAAAAAAGAAAGGCAAAGAAAATAATTTTGTTCTATTTTGTGTTCATCCTGTGACCTCTATAATTCTTATACACTCACGGAGTGGGCAATCATACTCCAATACAGAGTGATGAAATGTTGCCGGATCAAAGACCATAAAGGCAACAACCACCCACTTGAAACTTTCTATGTTATCTCTGAGAAAAATAATAGGTTAGCTAGAGAAAGGAAGGAGTTGGTCCCATCTACAAATGCTGCCCATTTCTTATTCCTTTTTACCTACAAGTCATTGGGATACTTTTAAATACCTGTGTATCTAGGGCCCAACAAGACAAATCATATCCAAAAGTGATTCTAAGGTATAGCCAGAGTTGAGAATGACTTCTTTGGAATCACAAGGTTGACCAGATTTTATGATTGCATAAAAAGACCTGGGGGAAAGACAGAACCAGGTAAAAGAGTAGACAAAAAGGACAAGAGTAGAGTCTAGGGAGACAGAAAGAATGGAAAGATACAGGTCAGAAACTCAGAAGCTTCTTGTTAAAAGAAGCTAAAGGTATGTGGCTATAAATGGATATTTGATCTGTCTCCTAATCACAAGTTGACTAGAGTCATGCTGAATAAGCAGTTTAAAAGTTATTTATTTTGAGAGGCAGATAGGCACAGAGAGAGCACTCCCCCATTGCCAAAAATAGCCCCGTGTGTGCCAGCTGGCTGGGAGTCCCAACTCAGTTCAGGTCCCTCATGTGTCACAGGAGCCCTGTTACTTGAGCTGTCACCACTGCTTTCTAGGGTCTGCATTAGCAGGAAGCTGGAATCAGGAGCAGGAGCCAGGAATCGCATTCAGAGATGGGACGCAATGCTTAAACCACTCAAACAAAAGCTGGCCCCCACAAGCAGTGCTTTCAGTGGATTTACAGGATGCTTGTATTTGTTGGCTTGATTTTCTATTTGTTTATTTGTATATTTGGAGGAGTGATTGTTTCTCTCTTTTTTTTAAATGATTCTAATATTGACTAAAAAAATAAAATGTATTCATACAGGCTTCAAGGGAAAACCGTAGGAAGAAAGAAGTCAATGAAATCTGGAGAAGGCCTAGTGGAAAGATTTAAATAAATGAAATAGATGCAAATCCGCGGGTCTGATGCCTGTGTTCTATCCTACACCAGGGCCTGAGGGAAGCTGCTGCAAAACCATTTGCTTGCACAAGACTGGAGGAGCGCGGACACGGCTGCCAGGAGAGGAATGTTGTCAGAGCAACTTCAGGAGGAGCAAGCCGAGCGCTTCAGTGCTGGGAGGCCGACCGCTGTGCAGCCAGCCGTCCCACCATCTGTCTGGGCTGCCTGCTCAGTGCCGAGCCAAGCAGAGAGTGGTGTCCCCACTCCACCTTGAGGGAAACGGGCACGTATACACTAGAACACAGCACAGTTGACAGGGATGCTGTATATGATGTCCCAGAGACAAAGCCCCTTTGCTAGGGACAGCTTTCTCACGTGCTGGGGCACATTCCCACATACATGCATGTGCTTGTCATGGTAGCATATGTGTGCGGTGAGAATGCCTTCCCCATTCCCTTCCTGCTCAGATGCCCAAGTACCCAGGCAGAATTGCTCAGGTCCATGTGGTTTATAACTAAGATATAAAATTGGAAGATATGCGTTCAAGATTCAGCTCTACAGCTTACTTACTGGTTGATCATGGCCAAATCATTTCAGTTCTGTGAACTCTTTAAAGAGAGGATTAGGAGACAGAGAAAGAGTCTATGGTTCAAGATGGTGAAGGGTCTGCACACATGACCTCTGCTATTGCCTAAAGCCTGTCAGACAATGGGAAAGAGTTTAAAAAGAAGGAGAAAGGAGAAGAAAAGAAGAGGAAGGCACCATTAATGAAGCACACATTTTGGACGAATTCTGGAAGATAGAAAGCTTTTGAGATTGAGCTGGTAGAGAAAAACTTTCAAAGCCAAAAAATAAATCATTTGGGGGCCGGTGCTGTGGCATAGCTGGTAAAGCCACTGCCTGCAGTACCGGCATCCCATATGAGTGCCAGTTTGAGCCCTGGCTGCTCCTCTTCTAATCCAGCTCTCTGCTGTGGCCTGGGAAGGCCCAAGTCCTTGGGCTGCTGCACCCGCATGGGGGACTGGGAAGAAGCACCTGGCTCCTGGCTTCAGATCTGTGCAGCTCCAGCTGTTGCGGCCATTTGGGGAGTGAACCAGTAGATGGAAGACCTCTCTCTGTCTCTCCCTCTCACTGTCTGTAACTCTACCTCTCAAATAAATGAATAAAATCTTAAAAAAAAAGTATGGACTTAAAAAATTTTATACTAAAACACACTATCTTTTAAAAATTAATTAATAATTTGAGATGCAAAGAGAGAGACAGAGAGAGCACTACCATCTGCTGGTTCACTCTTACATATCTGTAATGGCTGTGGTTGGGCCTGATCAAAGCCAGGAGCTAGAAACTTAATTCAGATCCTCCCTGTGGGTGACGGAATCCAGCCACTTGAACTGTCACTGCTACTCCTGAGGTTCACATTAGCAAGAAGTTGGAATCAAAATCTGGACCCACACTCAAGCACTCAGATGTGGGACATGGGTAGCCTAACTGTGTCTTAATCCCTAGGCCAAATGTCTGCCCTTAAATTTATCTCTTTTTTTTTTTTTTTGAAGATTTTATTAATCAATTTGCATGGTAGGGTTACAGACAGAGAGAGAGAGAGAGACAAAAAGAAAGGTTCATTCCCTAAATGAACAGCTGGAGCTGTGCCAATCCAAAGCCAGGAGCCAGGAGCTTCTTCCAGGTCTCCCGTGTGGGTGCAGGGACCCAAAGCACTTTGGCCATCCTCTACTGCTTTCCCAGTCCACAGCTGAGAGCTGGAGCAGAAGAGAAGCAGCCAGAACTAGAACCAGCAGCCAAATGCCCATGCCGCAGGTGGAGGTATAGCCCACTATGCCACAGCGCTGGCCTCTCCTTCAGTATTTTTGATAAATTGGTTCCAGGTTCCTCCCAGATACCAAAATCTGCATATGCTCAAGTTCCTGATATAAGATGGCCTAGTATTCGCAAATAACCTATGCAAACCCTCCCTTATACTCTAGATTATCCCTAGATGACTTATAATACCTAACACGTGGTAAGCAGTGCATAAATAGTTGTTATTCTGTATTGTTTAGGTAATCATGATAAAAAGTCTGTACATATTACTTTCTTAAATTAAAAAATGGAAAAGAATTGAACAGCACTGGCAGGTATAAGGGAAATAGATTATTTCCCAAGTTGCTAGTAGATAGCAATACAAATTAGGGGCAGGTACTGTGGTGTGGCAGGTAGAGCCACCGCCTGCAGTGCCGGCATCCCATGTGGATGCTGGTTCGAGTCCTGGCTGCTCCACTTCTGATCCGGCTCTCTGTTACAGTCTGGGAAAGTAGTGGAGGATGGCCCAGGTCCCTGTGCCCCTGCACCCACGTGGGAGACCTGGAGGAAGCGCCTGGCTCCTGGCTTCGTATCAGCACAGCTCCAGCAGTTGCAGCCAGTTGGGGAGTGAACCAGCAGATAGAAGACCTCCCTCTCTCTCTCTGCCTCTCCTTCTCTTTCTGTGTAACTCTGACTTTCAAATAAATAAATAAATCTTAAAAAAAAGAAAAAGAAACACAAATCAGGACTGTTTTTGAAAATTCCATTAATATGTAAATTTTTAATATCTACAATGTGCTTGCTGTGCTTCTCGTATTCATAGTTCAAAGCTATAAGAATGTTTATGCACTTACGATTTTCCTCTTCTTTTACTCACCCCTGTTTTTTGTTTATGGAAATTACTGACAGTGTGTTTTGTAACCCTAAACTAGAATGTTATAAAAGAAAAAGTAAAGCAAAGAAAAAAAGGGATGGTTAATGCCAAGCAATAATTATTTATATTAGTAACTTATTATTTGGTAAAAAATCATCCTCTATGGATATACAAGTCAAAGTGAGAGAAAGCCTGTTTATTCAAGTAAATAATTTTGCCTGCATGTTCCACCCTGAATTTTCTTTGTTTTGTCATCTTTCAGAAACACTGTAACTGCTGGAGAAGTTGGTTAGTTTCCTATAAAAGCCTTCGGAGTGCCTGACAATGAGAAATTAATTAGAGAAGTTATAAGGGCCATTGATTTCCTGGCTGCCAATTGTCCACATTGAGGAATTATTACAGAAGCCAGGAAGATAACAGAAAAAGGTACAAGAAGTGTGCCTGGGCTAGACAGCAAAAGGGCTGCAGGACTTCAATTACAGTGATCCCTGCTGGTTCAGGTCTTCCACCATGCATGTCTTTGCCACTTCCTTCCTGCAAAATAGGCCACAAGAGCCAAGCCACTATGACAATACAGTAGCAACCCAAACACCTCTGTCTCCCGATTTTGTATGGAGTTCCAATAACATCTTCAGTAATACATAAAGTAGATGTAGAAAAATCACCTTTGAAAATAAAAATCCAGATTACGGAGGGCCTTACCAACATAGCCCCAGGCTGAGGAAAATTAGAAAAAGAAATTATCCTCGGGAGTTATGTTCACCCAAGAAAAGTCCTACAATTTTTAGGGGAAGACTTTCAATTCTACCTAGGACGATCTTATGATAATTTGTGGCCACCATTCTTAACCAAGTGACATTAAGCTCCTTGGTTAGAAATGCTTTTCATAATTCTTTTGTGCAGGTCTAGAATTTTAAGTTGGACAAAATATATCATCTATGTTTTAGTGCAGATTCCACAGATAGGATACTGAGGCTTCATGAAGAGACATAATTAGCTTTAAAACCAAACCACCGGGGCAAGGCAGAATCGCGGGTGTTTTCAGAACTCCATTTGACAACATGGGCCAAGTGCATTATCTTACATGTTGTTATAACTCCATAAAGAGAACTCTTAAAATGCACTGCTTCTGGAGACTACTTTCACCAGCTGTGGAAAGTTGTTTTTAAATGAAATTTCCTTGCACAAATGTCATTCAGTAAAGGGGAAAAGAAGTGGGAAAAGCACAAGTGGAGAAGGAGGAGGGGAAAATCCTCAAATGCACTTTAAAAACTACTATGAAGTGACTGGGGAAAAACACTTTTTTGTCAAAGATGCTTTTAAGAATAAACTCTCACTCTTAAAAGAGTTCCAGCTGATCATCAATATTTTACAGTTTCACCAAATCTGAATTGTATTTTAGTATTCCTGTCATACAGGATGAGATGCATAATAAAATGGCAAATTAATTTCAATTCCTCAATCAATTTTTAAAGAATGAAACTCAGCCACAGTATTTCTACCATTACCATTTATCCAGGAACGACTAATGTGGCCTTGGCCTTCAAAGAGAGTGAGAATAAAAATGGTCCAAGAAAATGGATGAGATTTCTGGACTCAAAGATAAGTAATGGATTTTATATTTCCAAAGAGTTCATTTCTTGGCTATACAAAAATGCATTTAAGTTCATTTATGACTACTTAAAATCCTATCCTATGTCATGTTACTACCCATATTTAAGGTATGGAGTATCTAAAAATAATACATTCCACTGATGTGATCTGTCTTCTCTGGGTGCCAGCAGAGTGTCTTCCAATTCTGGTTAAATTTCTTTAATTCAGCTACTTCTCCTTAAAGTACCTGAGTGAATATTTATTATAAATGATAATCATAGAATCATAGATAGTGTCAGACACTTTTTTAGGCTAATGACTAGTTCATTTAATTCTCTCTTTTAAAAAAATATGTACTCATTTTCATTGTATTTGAAAGGTAGATTGACAGAGAAAGAGAAAGACTATGAGAGACAGAGAGAGAGAGAGAGAGAGAGAGAGAGAGAGAGGGAGGAGGGAGGGAGAGATCCACCTACCATAAGGTGATTCACTCCCCAAATGCCAGTCACAGGCAGGGTTGGGTCAGGCTGAAACCAGGACTCCATCCAGGTCTCCCAAGTAGGTGGCAGGACCCCAAGTACTTGGGCCATCACCTGCTGCCTCCCAGGGTGCATATTAGTAGGAAGCTGGACTCAGGAGCAAAGGAGCTGGAACTCAAACCATGCACGCTGATATGGAATGTAAGCCTTCCAAGGGGTGTTTTAATTGCTGCACCAAACAATATCTCCTCATCCTCATTTCATTGTCAAGTCACCCTCTGAGGTGGAATACCACTATTATCCCTATTTTACAGCTGAGAAACCCAGGCAAGTGAGAATAAAAGACAGGTTGTGAACATCTGATAGCATATAAAAGTAGAGCTAGGAAATGAGCTCCTGTGAGGGTAGGGGCTGGCACAGAGGCAAAGCTGCTGCTGGTGATCCCCATATCCCATATCAGAATGCTGGTGGGAGTCCTGCCCACGTCGCTTCTGATCCAGCTTCCTCCTAATGCATCCTGGAAGGCAGCAGGTGATGATTTGGGGACACTGCCAGCAACTGAAGAGACAGATGGGGTTCAGGGTTCCCGACTACCCCATTCCTGGCTATTGTGGGCCTTTGGGGAGTGAAGATGAAAGATATCTCTCTGTCTCTGTCTTTCTGCCTTTCAAGTAGATGAAAATAAATAATGAAAAATTTTTAAAACATTTGGGGATGACTTAAGTTTATAAAAATCAGTTTAGGTACCACCTGAAAACACAAGTGTTTGTGGTAAATTACAAAGAATTAACATGGCTAACCCTAGTCTGAGTTTACTATTACCTCCACCTGACCAGGCTTTCATTAGATCTATCAGGAAAATATGATTGGACGCTAATCTTTATCCAGGGAGATTCTCTTGTCCTCTCTCCTGGTGCTGATGGCTTCCCTTCTGCCTCTCATTCATGTCATCCTAGTTTGCACAACTTTTTCATAATGAATGTATCAATTGCAGAATTTTGACTCTTTTCTGCTTTTGCACAAAATGCAGTCTTTAAAGGGGAGTGTTTTGTTGCCTTAACTCTAAAACTTCTGTGTGGATTTTTAGTGCTCTAGCTACTTGTGTAAACTATTCTTGAGAAGTCTTGAGTGTGTAACACCTGCTGAGAATTTGTGACTATCCGGTGCTTACGGGTCTCCATGGCTTTAGTTTCACCCAACCTAAGGGCTGTCCATAGATGGGCACTTCTTAAGCTCTAATGACTAACCTGCAAATTTTATTGAAGTGTAGATTCTAACTTATTCCCTCTGGGGTCTGAGATTCTATATTTTCAACAAATTCCCAGGGACGCATGCGCTGTTTCAAAGACACCACATTGAATAGCAATGACCTAAATGCTTGTCATTTCTTCCTGCCCCATCTCTTGTGTTCCAGTACCAAAGCTCCAGTGTCCTCTTTTCATTTCCTGTCCCAGCAGCAATGCCCCAATTTTAACATTTTCACAAGCAACCAACGTTGTCTTTTGCATTTTGTTTTGTTTCTCCCGGTTTCTATGGTCACCACCATGTGTGTTTCTATGTTCCCCTAAGGCCCAGATAATCTAGAAAAACGTTTCAAGGTAGTAAATTCAGGGCAAGTGAAAGAGTGAGAAAAACACCAGCCGTTAGCCCTAGAAAGATTTATCCATAAATAGATAGGCTGTGAAGTTGTCCTCTCCTCAGCTCCTATTTATTTTTCTCAAGCAGCTGAAAGTAGAACTCAGAGGAAATGGAAAATAGATGAGAGGAGGGCTTTGCCCAAGAGAGCTTTCATCAGTAAAGTACTTAGTAATTACTGCACCTGACAAATTCCTACTCCTTGTTTTAGCCCAGTTTTAATAAAAGAAAGATTCAACAATGGTTTATATTACCTGGCATTGCCTTTAATTTCATCAAGCTCCAATATGAAGACTTGCAACATTTATACGAAAACTGCTTTTTCTCCTGAAGTTCATTTGTGAAGGGAGCCGCAGGGGTTTTAATCATCTTTTCTCCAATCTTTCATTTCTAACACACTGTGATTGATTAACGGCTCTGCCACGTCTCTCACTCCAACCCCCATGAAAAAGGCAAATCCCTATCAGGTTAGTCCCGGGAAGCCAGTGGTAGAGAAAGCATCCTCTAATTAAAAATAGAAATGCCACTTCCAATACTCAGGCTATAAAGTGCTCTCATTTCATATTCACAGTAAGCCACCTTCAAAGGTAAGGTCCTCTGACTTGTTAGACCAGGCTATATTTCACCCAGGCTGGGGATGGCAGGCACACCCTTGGCATTTCAGAAGTCCTGTTGAGATTTGGAGTAATGAGTTGCTGTTCATGTTTGAGAGCTCAAAGCCCTTAGAACAACCTTGTCAGTACTAAGCAGATCTCAACAGCTGGGCTGCCATTGTGTCAAGGAGCACTTAAGAAGACCTTGAAAATGTTTTATGCTTCCAAGAGAACTCTGTAAGCAGTGATGCTACTTATAAAGTTCATTTCCGATGACTTTCACTAAATGCCCGTAGGCAGCTAGCTTACCTCTTTTTTGTGATTTGAGAAAAATCTAATAGCTCAGCCTCATTTGTGGATAAGCTGTTATAAAACATATATTGCAGAAGGATGAGTCAGTAACAAAAGTGCATTTGGGATGTGGCTTCTATGATCTATGTGAAATAAAAGTATTCAAAGGCACCACATCCCTCAATGCTTGCAAGCACTAGAATGGTAGCCAATGCCTCACTCAGACCTCTTCAAAGTATTGTGTTCAGAACATCATGCACCTAGGAAAGAAACAATTCTACAAAATGTTCAGTCTGACCAGGCAAAATATAAAGTTTCCTGTTTCTGAGGCATGAGAACAGGTGTCTGAGTGAAATACCAAAGAATGAGGTAGGGAAGCAGACACAGACTCTTCTAAAAGACCCGTGACAGTGAGGGAAGCAGGAGCACGGGATGGCAGTCAACTGGGGAATTTTTAGAACCGAGCTGCAAGTGGGGTAAGAGAGGAGTGGCAAGGAGTTGCTTTCATGGAACCAATGAGTTTCCTTCAACCAAACACTCCTTGAAGAAGACCAAGAAACTCACAGATTAGTACTTTATATACTTACTTGGCCAATATCTCTGTCAACTTATGAGGGACCTGAATGACCTTGGGTTTCACCTTTTTGGGGACAGAAATCTGTTCCAAAAATATCAGTAAGTGAAATCTTGCCAGTTTATTTGTCTTTTTGGGGAGTAGCATTTTAGCCTGCCTATGTATGCATACTAACTGCCCCCGAATAGTTTCTGGGGTGTAGTTTCTGGGGTGTCTTGCATGAGTTCCAAAAGCACGTTCATTTGCTCTTCCGCTTTGGCAGCCACTGGAATGTCAGCAACGCTGTGTGATGATGGCTCTGCAACACTGACACTGCTGTGGTGTTACCAGGAGAAAACCACCTTCTCTCTTGCTGGGTCTCTCGGGAAACCCAGAATGTCTGACAGGACAGTCCTGGAGGCCATTACTCTCCCTCGAGCCATTTTCCCATGTGCAAATCTAGAGATGCTCCCTCCCCACTGACGCACGCAGAGAGCGCGGGATCGCACTGAGGGGTTGAGCACTCTTCCCACCTTCATCTCTCCAGCGTGAGTGCAGGTAATCGAATCCGAATCATCCCAGAGCACAAAAGCATTCGTGAAATGCTTCTACGTAATTCAGCCTTGAGATTAATAAAGTAGATTGGAGGTCCCTTCTCAGAGCTTACAGTTTGAGATTTGCCATTTGCCAGAGTAGAAACTCAAAGATAGACCCCTATTTCAAGCAGCTCACCCCTTAAAAACAATGTGAAAAGATTGACAGTTGTGGAGCTGAGTACAGTAAGGCTTAGCAGGGCAACGTGCATGACAAGACAGAGGGGCATAGAGACTTTTCTAAGACCCTTTTCTTTTCTTTTCCTATATAACACAGAAAATTTTCTTAAAGAATGTGACTTTCTAAGTGTTCCTTGAAGCGAAAGTATTGTCCATTCTTATATTTAAATTTCATGTGAAACACACCTCTTTCTTAAATTATTTTTAGAGAACTGAACACAACTCCATACCAATGCCAACTAGAAGTTGAGAGCAGCTCTCCCATGACACACCCTAGAACCTATACTGTCATCCGGGCCAGCCGTGCACTGACTTCCCAGACATCCAGAAGTGAGCAGGAAGTGGAGGGTGCTGGGAAGGAATCGGCAGCTCTCTTTCCTCCCCATGACAGAGAGGGCTCACTGACAGTGGACTCTTCTACAACAAGTGGACTATATATAAGTGGATTACATATTTTCTTTATTTTTAAAGATTTATTTTATTTATCTGAAAGAGTTACAGAGAGAGATAGAGACTGAGAGAGAGGTCTTCCATTGCTGGTTCACTCCCCAGATGGCTGCAATGGCAGGAGCTGCACCTATCTGAAGCCAGGAGCCAGGAGCTTCTTTTGGGTCTTCCACGTGGGTGCAGGGGCCCAAGGACTTGGGCCATCTTCTACTGCTTTCCCAGGCCATAGCAGAGAGCTGGATCAGAAGAGGAGTAGCCGGGACTCGAACCTGCGCCCATATGGAATGTCAGCGCTTCAGGCCAGGGCGTTAACCAACTGCACCACAGTGCCGGCCCCTTACATATTTTCTAAAAGGTTCGTAGTGACTGAGAACAAGAATATAACCTTATCTTCTTCCCTCATCACACATCCACGGACAAATCCCCAAGAAACACGCAGGGCCTTTCAAAGAGCAAATGCCCCTCTCACAGCAGACTACGATATTCCTTTAAAGTGAATTCATTATTAATAGTTTGAAATTTACTTCTCTATTGAGAATTTGAGGCTAAAGAACCTACAAAAATAAGCAAAAGAGTCCAATACTTCTCAAGGATCAGGAACCAGAGAACTACCTGACGAACTTGAGAAATGAAGACTGTTGGCCTTGTGGTGTCTAAAATCATTCTTTGAAATTATTACTCATAATCTAATTTTATGCATCCATGCCTTTCACCATGTGACTTCAAATTCCTGCCCTACTGCAGTTGTGTTCAATTTGGCCATGCAATTTGCCAGTGGATTATGGATGTAAAAGACAGTGAGGAATTTCAGGGTTGTGGCCTCCAGTGGTGTTATGCTGAAATTTACTGTTTCGCTCCGGCCATTTGCCCTATGAATATCAGGCTCTGGAATGCTGCTGGTCCGATGAACATAAGAAACTTGTGGATTTGACTCTGACTGCATTTATGCCACGGCCTAGACCCTGGAGTCTGGGGGCCAGTCTCACCCAAAGTGCATCAGAGCTATAAACCTATGAGCAAGCTTTGGGGATGCTAACAATGCAACTCTTGCAGAAATAGCTGAGCGATACATTCCACACCCTATTCCCAGCACAGACTTATGTACATATATACATGGTCCTTCACCCCAGTAGCTGATTCCATGGTGTATGTTTGGAATCTGTTAATGAGCTATCTGAAACTGACAAGAACGTCTTTCTAAATTTATGCTTCAGCAGCAACACTTAGCTACTCTAATTCTATGCCACAAACTTGCAGAGAAGCACTGAAATTTACTGGATGGTTGTTACTTATTTCTATTTTGTGCCAATTTATAAATTATTTTCATCTCTATGTTACTAATCCATCATGAGTTAACATGATCACTTGCCACATCACTTCTTCAAAGGGGACCATTTCAATTACATGGAAGCCTCCCAACACTGTCATTAAGAAGGAAGCATGGTGGGTAACAAAATCCCAGCTAGATGCACATATGGGAAAACCAGTGATTACCTCCAAAGCCTACATTTCCTTAATTATAGCATCATGTTAAGTAAAGTTAAGGCTTTGTCAGCCATCTACCAGAATCCCTGAGCTTGAAAGGCTTATGCATTTATGGGGGAAGGGAATCTATATTATTCAAATATGCTGTACAAGGGGAGACTACTGTCAAAATGGAATGAAATAGGTAACACCACAGTCTTCCTTTTTAAAATAACAAATTCTCTTGAAAGAGGGAAAATAAAGAGAAGAGCAAATCATCTCTGTCATCGCATACTTCTAAATCCTGCACTCTTACGACAGCCATAAAAAAGGATTCACTCTACAGTGTGTACACTCAAACATGAAGCAGTGTGACTGCTAGTTCTGGCAATGGCCAAAATTAATGCCGACGCTCCATTAAAAAAAATCAAGCTCAATGGTGTTTCAAAACAATGTCCAATTTTTTTTCAGGGGCCATATCAAATATAATAATAATCTCAGCTAGTATTTCTTGCCACATGTGACAACTATGCCCTAAATGAAAAGAAACACTCCTCTTTTCTGTGATTACTTTTCCTCTAAGGGATCAAACAAATCTAACTTGGAACTTTTACAAGATGCAGTGTTAAGCTGGACTCAGAACTGCTCAATAAACTGGAGAAGGTTGACCCATGGGTCTAGTGGCTCATGGGAAGAGAAAGAGTGAAAAGACAAGAAAAAAAAAAAAAAAAAAACACTGTGCTGAGAATGATAGAGATGAAGAAATTATCTAGTCTTTTCCTGGTAGTGCCAGGTGACCCTGTCACTCAACTGATTTATATTTTCCTTCCACGTTTGTGAAAGGAGTGAGGAAGCAGAGAAATATATTCCAGGGAAAGGATTCTGCCTGAAGTAGTATTTGGCAATGCACTTCGATGGAAAATGGCGTTAGACGGGGACAGAAGAGTTGTGGTTCTCATTCTAACTTCACCATTAATTTTCCTGTAGTTTGGGAATGCCAGAGTGCTTCTGAGTCTCCCATTTTATCACCTGTTAAAGAGATTAACACTTAAACTACTTCCTTCCAAGGAGTGCAGATATCCTGTGCCATAAAGAATTGTTGACATGCAAACAGTAGTATTCTGGGTAGGAGATGCTTCCCAAAAGAAAAATGTGTCTACTTCTCCATTTTTTTTTCCTAAGTAGATCATGTATCTTATTAAGAATGCTGTAGGCCAAAGGGCAAATGAGTCACTTTAAATGGTGTTAGCGAATGCTTATCAGAATCTATTTTTCAAGAACAGACGCCAAACAAGTTTTATAATCTTTCTGAATTTACCTTTCTAAAGTCATTCTCCCAAATGACTCCCCAACTTTCTAGTCACTACAAGCTATTGTCATACTTCAGCTATATTCTTTCTATATTGGTTTATACCAGTTTCTGTGCCTAGAACCCCTTCCAATGCAGCCCTTGACAAAGGACACTGATGAAAGGTCTTTGAGGGGTACCCACCCCCAACACATACATATTCCCTGAATGTTTTCCTATGTCTAAATTTCCTCTCTTTCCCCAAATTCCTTCCTGACTTTTGAAGCCTTTCCTTAAGGCCTGCCTTAACTGGTATCTCTAGCCCTTATATGAGACACAGCAAATTGAATGCCTACCCTGCCACCCAGTACTCACAAAATGACAGACATTCAGACTCACTCATTCCATGTCCTCTATGTGTGACTGCATCTGGTGACAGCTGAAACCAATAAAGCCTCTGCAGACTCATTCTGGAAGGAAGAGTGGATTGTCCTTGGGAGGAAGGGTATGACTTAACTCCGCTCACTGCTCTCCACCCACCTGACTAGAGGGGTGTTTCTTCCCAGGGTACCAAAAACCAACTGATTTCCATGATAAGTTATCTTCTGGAGCTATGCAAAGCCTGCCCTCTCTGCCAACAGGCAACCTAAGGAGCAACCCAGGACTGATCTTACAAGCCCAACTTCACCCCAACACCTGAACCCTGTCTCTGGCCATATTGTCCTGAAGGTGCACTTGCTGCTCTCCTGGGTCATTTTAATATTATTTTTATTATTATTTGACAGAAATACATAAAATGTTGAGGTGACCACTAGGATAATTCCTGGTGCAAAATTTCACTGCATTCCTCTGATCTCGAAGTTTCTGCCCTGGTAGAGGTTGTGGGAGCTTCAGTTCATCCTCCCAACGAGAAATCATTTTCAGTGTGGATGTGTGTGTTTCTTAAGGAAACACGGGATCAAACTCATTGCATGCCTCACCCCCCCCCAAAAAAAAAAAACACCTCTGCTTGTGAATTCTCACAAGTGCACTTGAAGAATTGAGAGTCCCAGCAGGTTCATTGAGGGTATGAGTGTCTCAGGAGAGTCTGTATAATGTGATTCACCTTATCTGACTCTTTCCCATTGAATTAATGGAGGATTTAATTTAGCTTTTGAACACATAATTGAAATGTCCTTATGCATAGATTGTTCCAATAAAAACAAATTCGTTGCTACATCACACAAGTCTGAAATTGACAAATCTAAAACCTTTCTAGGGATGCTCTGCACATTTCACAGGGACAAAGCAGACCAAAGGAGTACTTCTATATATTTTGCATAGCATGGAAGTATATGTTTTTGCAAAGGCATTTTATAAGTACTGCATTCTTCACAGATATGCAAATGTAGGCTCAATGATAAGGGACTAATTATCCTGTTATACTCCTGTTACATATTTATTTTTCTAAATTCATAATTTTCTTTTTTTTCTATTATAAACTGTCTTCAAATCTTTAGAGTCCTGAAATGTCAGAATCTGAGAACTGATGTTAAGTGTCCTGGGCTTTCAGGATTTGCTTTCAATGTGGGAGGACAGAAGGTGTCTGAGATGAAACTGTCGAATCCAGATTTGATTATTAACAACTTGCCACTGACCCAATGCATGACCCGGGCACATTACTTACCCTCTTGATACCATGTTCCTTCATCTGGAAAATGAAGCTACCGTAATAAGGGCTCCCTGCCTCACAGGGCTGCAAGGAAGGGTCATGATTAATTCATTTCTCACATTGAAATCTAGAATTGTACAGCACAGTCATAAAGTATAAGCAATGAAGACACAGATGTTTTCGGATCCTTAGGTTAATGAGCTAAAGTATTATTTAGCTTTCAAATGAAATGGCAGACATATTTCAAAACTTGAGTATTATTAAGCCTTAAACTGGAAAGAAGGTACTTGTGAAGCAAATGTTGGGTAGGGTTTCTCAGGAGTCTTGACCTCACTTCTATTGCCATCTCATCACGCACTCCCTGCATGAGCTCGGGAAAGTTATTAACTCTGTCAATTTTTCATTTTCCCCATCTTCAAAATGATGAGTTGGATTCACTGTAGCTGAGTTCCCTGCCAGGCCAGAAGTTCAAGGATTTCTACCATGGGGAAAGGTCTATTCTTGTCCTCCTTAAACATCAATAGAAATTACTTCATTTTACCTTATAGTTCACTTTTTGGTGATCAGGTATCTAATGATAGGCCCAAATAAGCTCTGTATTCACCAAATTGCAAGGGACCCTTTTTTGAAAGAAAATAGTTAACTTTTTTATCATTGTCAAATAAGATTCAAAATAAAGTTACATGGACATGTTTTTAGAAGGGCCAGTAACTTGTTATCTCCCTTATTTTGTGAGAGAAATTTAGTATAATTTCCTCCATAGCTTTATGAGGATACAAATCAAATGGTATATTTTACTATGTAATATTTTAATAAAAATGGATATGTATCATGTATACCTATTATGAAATTATTTTTCAGAAATCCTTCATAGCCAGCAAGTAGAGATCCAGTATGTTCTGTTTTTATTAACTATGTTATTTTCCTTCCTTTTGATATACGTATCTACTTTATAGATATTTGATTAATATATATATATTTAATCTAATATGCCCCAATCTAAAATTTTCTGTTCAGAATATCATGGTACACAAGATATATCTCTTGGTACACAAGAATGATTATTGCAGAATGATTAACCTAAGACAGGAATTTGAAATTACCTTTTCGGAGGTGTTGGTTCATTTAATAAACCAACTTGACAGTATGCACTGCTTATTGGAACTCAGCACAACACATTGTCCTGTGAGGCAGATGAGAGTTGTATATAAGTTATTATGTATGATAAAAACGTAATTAGCCATTTGCCTCAAAATGATCATATCTTTGTAAAAATGTCTGCCACCTTTGTTTGCTATAAATATTCATTTAAGTACATAAAATGTACTAAGCAGCATTTTGTGTGCACCCATCAAGCAAATTCATTGAGGCGTGAGGGCTACACAGGCAGTGGAGCAGAAGACCACGCTATTACATGGGTAAATGCTCCAGAGTTACTGAAGCAAGACAAAAACAATCGCAGGAACATGGATTTCAGAATATGTGGAAGCAACCATGTTGGGGGCAGGGAAGGAGAGACTGCTCATAGATAGCAAAAACAGGGAACCTATGTTTTTTCCATAGTGGTCACTTTGATTCAGGTAAATCATTCTGTTACGCTATCTGCCTATCATATATTTTACATTCATCAAGAAGCCCTGGCCATTTAACAGACATATATAATGGGACGTTTTATAGGATGATTTTCTTTTAATCACCCACAGGTCTAATAGGGTGGTTGGTCTGCTTCCCTAATAAAATTTAAATAGCTCTTGCCTCAGGTCAAAGTGAAGTCGTCTGTCCTAAGAGGAGTTCAACTGTGACGTGCATAATAGCTGCTCAGTCTCAAGAGGCAATTTGAGATTACTGCTTCTGTCAGGAAAATAAATACACACACACGCACACACACACACACACACGCTGCAAGCACCAGTTTCATCAGTTTGAATCTGTAGCTTCCCTTTAGTAAGTCCCCAGGGGGCAGCACAAGCTCCTACAAAGGCACTTCAAAAAGTTCAAGGAAAATAGAATTTAAAGATAACATTTATTTTGATTCGAACAATTCGAAATCTGTATAGTTTTTTCACAGTACGCATTTTCCGTAAACCCTCTGAGGACCCCTCCTATGCGCTCCTGGCTTGGGGACCCTTGTGAGTCCTCCCTTGCCTACTGCAAGGACCGGAATCGCCCTGTGAAAGAAACCTCCGCCCAAGTGCAGCAGCTCAGAGCCTGCCTGTAGGTTCTGTTCTTATCCATCAAGCCCTCCGCTGTGTCCTCAGATCTCTACCGTAGTCCTGTGGCTTCCCTGCCTACTTCCCCCCTCTTCGCTTCATCCATGAGCTCTGGCTCGTGAATCATCCCTCAGGTCCTTTCTCTCCAGTGCTGTGTCCAGGACCTTTATCTGGGAGGAGATTGGACTTAGAGTTGAGAAACTTTGAACTGGGCAATCACACACAGGAGTGCGTATTTTACACTCAAGTATCTAAGTGTGTATTTCATACAAATGTATCTAAGCATGTATGGTTGAGCTTGCCAGGTTCCATGGATAAGTAAAGCTCAAAAGATTTCCCCCAAGATGTGCCTTCTCTCCCTCCACATCTTAAATCTATTTTCTCCTTGCAAGTATGTTCCTATCTTCATGGTGGTAAAATAAGATGGGTGGCAGCTCTAAACCTTTTGAGCTCAAGCCCAGCAGGAAAACATCTCTCTCTGTCTCTGAAATTCCAGAACACATTTGGTTCTACATTGCTGGCTTTAAGTCTAGCTCCTGACACTCAATTTGGTCGAGAACATTTTAAACACTCATGCCTCCCAATTTCACCCAAAGCACAATATTAACAGTTGGAGAGAATCTCCACAGACACTCTTGATTTGTTTCTGGGACAATGGTGGGGTGAGTGATCAAGCACCTGTATATCAAGATAGCCAAATCACTCGCTGTATATTTTTTAAAAGATTTTATTTATTTATTTTAGAGACAGCGTTACAGAGAGAAGGAGAGACAAAGAGAAAGGTCTTCCATCTGCTGGTTCACTCCCCAAATGGCCATAACGGCTGGAGCTGTGCCGTTCTGAAGCCAAGAGCCAGGAGCTTCATCTGGGTCTCCCACCTGGGTGCAGGGACCCAAGTCTCTGGGCCATCTTCTACTGCTTTCCCAGGCCTTAGCAGAGAGCTGGATCGGAAGAGGAGTAGCTGGGATTACAATGGGTGCCCATATGGGATGCCAGTGGCAAGAGCCACAGCCCCTTACTGTACATTTTTGTGCTAATTATTTAAATTAAGAAGTTATTCAATTAAATAGCTTCAAATACAACATCAGGTAGTAGGAATTCCTAGCAATCACATAGTTCCTGGCTATTCAAATTGTGCTTCATAGAGCAGCGACAACCGCAGGACCAGGAAGTTTGTTGTATCTGAGAATCTCAGGACCGACCCCTGGACCTACGCAGTCGGATCTGCATTTTACAAGACCCCCAGGATGTACCATAAATCAATGATCCTAATTAAACCTTCAATTTACAGTTCTGGAAACTTGGCTGAAGCAAATGGAGAATCTTGTTCCAAATCATACCACTATTAAGTGATAGAACTGGCACTGGAAATGAAATCCTGCTCTCTTACCATTTGGCGGATGGCATACTGCAAGTTGACATCACTTTGCACGATGAACTTCTCTGTTAATCACAGTATGTTAAATATGTTTTTCTTATCAAAATGTTCAAATCAGGATAGATGACACTATAGCATAATGGCTCAGATGTACAACTGTGCAATCTTAGAGGCCTGAATTTAAACCCTAGCTCCAGTATTTTGCATCTCAAAAATGTGGAAAAGCAGGGCCAGTGTTGTGGTACAGTGGATTAAACCACCACCTGGGACAACAGCATCCCATATGGACTCTGGTGGAGTCCTGGCTACTCTGCTGCTAATCAGTTTGCTAGTAATGAACTTGGTTAAGTAGGAGAAGTCCTTGGTCCCTTATCACCCAGGTGGAGGGAGTTCCAGGCTCCTGGCTTCATCACGGTCCAGTTCTGGTTTTGCAACCACTTGGTAGTGAACCAGCAGATTGAAGCACTTAATCTCTCTCTCTCTCTCTCTCTCTCTCTCTCTCATATTCTGTAACTCTGTCTTTTAAATAAATAATTTTCAAAATACAGAGAAATTATTTGACCTCTGTAAAACATTGTTTACTTATCTATCTCAAAGAATTATAGAAATTGAAAGATACAAGACATCTATGTTCATTATATAGGAGGAGTCTTCAAAGTATTTATTGAAAACATGTATTATAAAAAACACTATGTGTGGATTCCAAACATGCTTTGCATCAGAACTTATTTTTAATCCCATTTTTCTATGAGCTTTTAAAGTATCTGCCAGTGTTAAAAAATAATTAGCTTTTTGAGCACATGGAGCTCTGAAGGCAAATTAAAATTATCATTATAATTATTTTTCACAGAGAAACTTTCTATATCCATTCTTTTTTTATCCATGTCTTTTTGGGCATCAGAAATGAATGTAAAGGTGAATAAAAATGAAGACTGACATCTAGACTTTCTACTATATTGGTAGAGATAGAGTAGAAAAAATTTGCATTGTGACAAACCCAATGATGTTAGCGTGAAGAAAGTGCATCCCAAGTGCAGAAAAAAGGCAAATAATTTCACCCAGAAGAGGAGAATAGGGCTACACAGAAAAAAATTACATGAGCCTGGCCTGGAATGGGAGCCTGGTAGTCTCTCGAGGTAAATAAATACACCTAGTGTTTGAGGCAATAACATTCATTTGGTGCTGACTTTTGATGGCTCTAAAGAGTGAGATAGTGCCCCAACAGAACCACAGAATGAGAAACTGCGGAGCTCACCGTGTCCTGTCTCCCCACTCCCTTGCGGTGGAGTGGGCCATGTGAGTAGCCGTGAGCAATGACCTAGCAGAAGTGACGCACCTCGGCTCCAGAACACAGCACGGTGGAGAAGGCCCAAGAACGCATATCCCTTATGGTAGCTTTCAGCGGCGGCCTCTTCAACACGAGTTAGATGTGCCCTGTGAGTGCGGAATACACCCTGATGGTGGTACATCCCTCAGCCTGGGAGTCATTGGTTCCCATAGCAGGGCCTGGACCAACCGGACTCAAGCCCCTGGAGGAAATGTTCATGTAGAGTGATTCCGCATTTCACAGCGGGGCACAGGGAGACCTCAGGAGCTGAGTGGGGGAAGGTGGTCAGGGGCAACAGCTAATCTTTCTACTTATTTTTACTAAGCCTCAGTCTCCAATCAAATTTTTCCTGCTCACAGAGCAGTAGTTTTTAGAATTTAATCTTGAAATTCTAATAAGGACACACAACCTGATGTGGCCAATGAAACAAAAATATGTCACTGGGTCATGGCGCATTTCAGGATTAACGAGCTATGAATTGCCTTAAGCAAAACAGATCCATCTGTGTGACTTCGCAGGCTGCTTCAAAGCCACCCAACCATCTGAAATCAGACTTCTTAGGAATGAAACTGCTGCAAGGTTGAGTCCCAGAGAGTGTCACTTTTAACCTCTAGCAAATTTTCACAGCTGAGTGGTAAACTCCTCCCCAACAACATTTCTAATGGGAGGCTGACAGACTTCTAATACAAGCAATTCCAATGTGCCACTATAATAACCTACTTCTTTTGATTGCATTTATTTTTAATGATTATTTTCCCTGCATGCCAATCCAACCTGTGCTGCCAACCCAGAAAGCGGGGGAGGGGAAGAAGCCGAGGACGGAGATCGTTGTCTTGGGCTGCACTGCCACCTAGAGGTCGTGATGCAGAATTGACCTATTCTGTCAGCAACAAGAGCTGCTGGAACAAATCATGTTAGGAAAACAAGCACGACCATGGGTGTCCAGTGAAAACTATGATTGGCCTTAAAGTGAGAGGTCCTTTAAGAAACAGCTGAGTTTTATTTACAAATTTTAGGTTTGATTTGTAACTTGAATTGACAGAAAATCATTTTGGGAATGGATTGGAATGTCGAAAAGTCTGAATAGGTTCATATGGTTGGAAATAAATTAATTGAAAAAATAAAATTTATTCAAAAGTTATTCAGACTCAACTAAGAAGACAAGAAGTATTGTGCAGGTGGGGGGAAAAGGGGACAAGCCAACCTTGTTTCATTTGGGCGCCGGTTCGAGTCCTGGCTGCTCTTCTTCCAATCAGCTCCCTGCTTATGGCCTGGGAAAGCTGTGTTGGATGACCCACGTACTTGGACCCCTGCAATCATGTGGGAGACCCAGAAGAAGCTCCTGGCTTCATATTGGCCCAGCTCTGGCTGTTGCGGCCATTTGGGGAGTGAACCAGCATATGGAAGACATCCCACTCTCTCTCCCCCTCTCTCTGTCTGTAACTCTACCTCTCAAATAAAGAACTATTTAAGAGAGTAACTCTAGGGTCCACTTTGAGTCTAAAGAGCACACCTACACTCAGTGACACAGCTACCATGGAGCACATAACTCCATTTGTTTGAATTCTCTGAGATCAAAAATCTATGTGGAAAGAATAAATCAAAGTTACAAAAAGAAAAAAGTATTTTGCAGCACGAAAATCGTCTTACTACCCATACAAGTACAAGATTCAGAACAAATTCTTGGAATATGTGGTCATGTGGGTAGGGTAAACCTTGCCACAGTTCTGAACATTTGCTGCGGTTCCAGCACCATCTTAATGCTTGACTCACTTAGACCTCAAACAATCGTGTCTTATGGGTACTGTCGTATCTCCATTTATCAGCTTGGACCAAGAGGCAGAGACAGGTTAAGCAGACTTAGAGGTAGAGCCTGGTGTCTCCAGAGTCTGCACTTGTACCTACTAAGTCTTCTAGTGCCTTATAAAAGAGCACTTTCTATAGGACAGCTGAAGAAACTGTCATGATTTTTCCTGTGTTGTTGGAGATGGCGCCTTCATTTCATGGAGGTCGTGGCCCAGACCTGCAGCTACCCTACAGGCTTTCTTTACTGCTTAGCTTCCAGTTCAGGTCAGGTCAGGTCGCCTGGCTGATAACAGAGGCCATGAACCGTTCTCAGTGTTTTGGGATCTCATTGCTGTTCTTGCTAGATCCTTCTCTGGCTGGAGCTGTGCCAGCCCATGTGTCAGTTACCCCATAAAGAATTTCCCTTTCCCACCCTCTGTTCACATGCGCTTCCGCCTTCCAGGCTTTCTGAGGTCAATTAGTCTACCACGTCTGAGGTGGGTGTTCAATAAATATTTGAATAGGATCAATGGAGGCATTTCCGAAGCTTAATCAAGCCAGAGGCATTTTCAATATTGATGGGGTTCCTGGCAGCACTTCTAACCTCACCCAGTATCCCTGGTGGTTGGAGATAGAATGTGGTCAATTGCCTCCAGGCTTTCATTGCTGCTCCCAAGGCGCCCTCTGGGAGAACTGGAATACTGAGAAACCTCAATAATAAGGATTTTACTGGCTCAAAAAAAGCTCAGCCAAGGGAAATAAGGCTCATCTGCAAAGGCCATTAAACTAAATGTCTCTTTGTTGTACCTTGTAGGTCCTTCCCAAAGCTGAAGGTGAAAGTAAGGTCATTGTAACTCCCAGAAGCTGCTACTATTCACACAATATATTCAGTTAGAAACAGGTTTTATTATTAAAATCTCATGCTATCAGGATATAATGAAATCTAAATTATCCGTGGGGTTACAGAAAAGGAAAATAGAGGCAGAAGGGATCTCAAGGCACAGTCCTAACACTAATCTCAGTGGACTTTAGCTTCTGATTCTGCTTAGAAACATTGAGTGAATGAGTGAACAAAAGAACCAACAAATCAACCAAGGAAGAAACATGTGACTAAAAGAACCAAGATCTCCTAAGCCAATCAAAGGTAAAAGGTTGGCATAGGCTGCCCCACATGTACATATGCACAATGGACAACATGTAGATCACTTCCCCTGCTACATGGGCAGTGTCTGGAGTCAGCAGGAGCAAGCCGTCTGGTGAGCTGCCTGGCCTGGCCAGGAGTCAGCATACCCCAGCAAGCTGAGCTCCATGGAGACAAAAGGCATTCACCGTATCATGCCCAAGATCCCGAGAGCCTTATGAAGTGGACTGTCAGAACCAAAGAGGCCGGTGGTAGGTACTGGAAATCAGGAGGGAGAGCCAAGGTGAGGACTGAAAAGATCAGAGAGTCCCAGAGGAGTGGACGGGCAGGAAGGAAGCTGTGCCAGCACTGAGAGACACACGCGTTTTGCATGATTGGGCTTTCTTTTTGCTTTTGTGTTTATTTTTAAAAATAGGTAATACAGGTACCAGGAACAAATCTGAAAAGGTTCCAAAGAGTGCAGAGTGGTAATTTTGTTCTCATTCTGGTCCCCCAGTTCTCTAATTCCCCTCCCTTAAATTTTTTCTTTATCCTTCCAGAAGTAGCCCATACATATGTGAGCATGTGTGATTCCATGTTGTTTACATCATGAACTATGTTATGGGATGCATGTCAGCCTGTACCTTTCTTTTGCACTTAACACTACACCTTAGAAACAGTTCCAGGGCAAAATGTGTAGAGTTGGTTCATTCTTCTGGATGGATTGACAATATTTCATTGAGCAGTTGTGCTATTATTTATTTAACTCACTTTAAAATGTGTCCAAACTATAATAGATATTACAGCAATGACAGTAAAAAGGTGTGTGTGCACCTATCCATAAAAGTGACTCTGCTAGATTTTTGTGTATGTATACTTTAAACTGGGAGGGATACTTTGAAGAGATAATACAAGTTAATTAATACTCAAAACTGTAAATATGCCTGCTTCCTCAGATACTTAGCCACACAATTTATTATCAAGCTTTTGAACTTGCCAAGCTGATGATTAAGAAAAGTAATATACTATTTTATTTTTAACATGCATTTTTTTCTTGTAATGAACGCTAAAAACTGAGATAATAATTGATTAAAATTGATTAGGATTTCTTGCATCATGTATATAACAATGGGCCATTTCACAAGCATGTGATCAAAGGGGACGATGTTCTGGAAACCAAGACACCTGGATTTGGAGTCTGAGATAATGTCCCATTGATGAAGCACCCCTTGTCTACAGACTATTTGCTCCACATAATAAGCAGAATTTTGTTCTCTCATAATAGTACTTTTTAATCTGAAAAAAAAAAAACCCAACCTGAATTATGTTTAAAGCTACATGCCTGATAAGGGGAAGAGAGCTAGGATTCAAGTCCAAGTCAACTGGACTCTATACCTTGTACTTTTCCTGAGTCCTGTCTTTAGTAACTGTTCACTTGGAATGAAAAGACCAGCAGATATGAGATGGAAAAACCAGGGCCTAGATCTCAACGTAGTCAAAAGGGTCCTTCTAAGACCAAGAAAGAGGCAGGCGAGTCCGAGAAGGGATGTGATGACAGAGGTTGGGATGACCCCCTTGCTGGACAGGGCCACGGGTAGAACTCAGGCGGCATCTAGAAGCTGCAGAAGGCAAGGAACGGATTGTTCTCTAGAGCCTCCAGAAGGGACGCCACCTGCCAACACCTTGACAGGAACCCAGAAGGCTCATTTCTGTCTTCTTGGCTTTCAGACCTTAAGATAACCATGGGGGTTTAAGTCAAGACATTTGTGGCAATTTGTAAGTTCAGCAGTAAGAAAATAATGCAGATCAAGTAGACAAAATAAGTGTTATTATATCTAATGTGCTATTTTCACTTTTTGATATTAAAATGTAAGGGACATCACATGTAAACAAAGCATAGGGCCAAATGGATTTTACTTTACATTCTTTATTTATGAACTTTAGTAGAAAATATCGAAGGGATTAGGTAATTCACAGAATCAGTGGGAAGGCCTAAGAATCCAGTCTGGGTTATAGATAATAAGCAGAACCAAGGGAAACTAGACCCTCGGGGAGAACACAGCTAAGGCCAGGCCCTAAAGAGCCTGGAGTCTAATCAGTGCCCACTGGGGCAGGCATTTGGCGCAGTAGTTAAGATGCTGCTTGGGATACCCACATCCTCTATGAGAGCACTTGGACTTGAGTCCACACTTTGCTTCTGATCCCAGCTTTTTGCTAATACTCACCCTGGAAGGCAGCAGACAATGGTTCAAGTACTCTGGTGCCTGCCACCTATGTGGAAGACCTGGAATGAGCTCCTGGATCCCAGCTTTCACATGGCCTGCCCATCTGTTGTGGACATTTAGGGAGTGAATGGAAAATCTTTCTGTTAATCTCCACCTCTGTATCTATGCCGTTTGAATAGATAAAAATTGCTACAGGGGCCAATGTTGTAACAGCAGGTTAGGCAGGTTAAGCCATTGCTTCCGATGCTGGCATCCCATATGGGCACCGGTTTGTGTCCTGACAGCTCCACTTCTTTTTTTTTAATTTCTTTTTTTTGACAGACAGAGTTAGACAGTGAGAGAGAGAGAGACAGAGAGAAAGGTCTTCCTTTTTCCGTTGGTTCACTCCCCAAGTGGCTGCTATGGCTGGCGCACTGCACCGATCCGAAGCCAGGAGCCAGGTGCTTCCTCCTGGTCTCCCATGGGGTGCAGGGCCCAAGCACTTGGGCCATCCTCCACTGCACTCCCTGGCCACAGCAGAGAACTGGCCTGGAAGAGGAGCAACTGGGACAGAATCTGGCGCCCCGACCAGGACTAGAACCTGGGGTGCCGGTGCAGCAGGCGGAGGATTAGCCTAGTGAGCTGCGGCGCCAGCCCTGGCAGCTCCACTACTAATCCAACTCCATGCTAATATGCCTGGGAAGGCAGCGGAGGATGGCCCCAGTACTTGGGCTCCTGCCACCCACATGGAAGACTTGGATGGAGTTTCAGCCTGGTCCAGCCCCAGCCAATTGTGACCATTTAGGGAGTGAACCAAAAGATGAAAGTTCTCTCTCTCTCTCTCTCTCTCTCTCTCTCTGTAACTCTGCCTCTCAAGTAAATAAGAAACCATGAAAATTGTTATGAAAATAAAGATGCTCTCCTCACTTGCCTCCTGCTACACCACTGTGGTGTGAGTGATTTAATAACTGCCATTCAAGTTTGGGGGTTTTTTTGTTTTTTTTTTTTATTTAGTAAATATAAATTTTCAAAGTACAGTTAATGGATTACAAAGGCTCCCCCCCCATCATTTCCCTCCCACTTACACCCCTCCCATCTCCTGCTCCCTCTCCCACTCCATTCACATCAAGATTCATTTTCAATTATCTTTATATACAGAAGATCAATTCAGTATATATTAAGTAAATATTTCATCAGTTTGCACCCACACAGAAACACAAAGTGTAAAATACTTTTCAGTACTAGTTATAGCATTACTTCACATTGGACAACACATTAAGGACAGATCCCACATGAGAAGTAAGTACACAGTGACTCCTGTTGTTGACTTAACAATTTGACACTCTTGTTTATGGCGCCAGTAATCTCCCTAGGCTCTAGTCATGAGTTGCCAAGGCTATGGAAGCCTTTTGAGTTCGCCGACTTCGATCTTATTCAGACAGGGTCATAGTCAAAGTGGAAGTTCTCTCCTCCCTTCAGAGAAAGGTACCTCCTTTTTGATGGCCCCGTTCTTTCCACTGGGATCTCACTCGCAGAGATCTTTCATTTAGGACTTCTTTTTTTTTTTTTCCCCAGAGTGTCTTGGCTTGCCATGCCTAAAATACTCTCATGGGCTCAGTCCGGGAAAAGATAGTTTAATAAAAGTGGAGTTACTGTAGCCTCAGGAGAAGGCTCAGGAAAAAATTGCGGAGGAAACTCTTCCGGATGTAGTGGATGTGACACGGAGGACCTACGGGGAGAGCAAGGTCACCCACCGCGTGGAAGCCGAGCGGCCATTCAAGTTTTTATCCTCCGTTAGAGCCAGGTGCTCCGTGGAAGCATCGCATGAGCTAAGTCCAAGTTTTATACCTACCATTAGGTCTTAGGGTAAAGGGAAAGGCAGCATTTGTTCCTGTAAGCGTCTCTTTACATCTTTAAGATATACAGGGTTCTGCTTCCCACTGACATGGCGTGGGATTCCCCGTAAAGTAACAGGGTATTCAGATGCTGCTAGGAAAGAAAGTGACAAATGCCTTCCATGTGGTATTAGTCAAGAAATTTCAAGTACTGTTGTGAAGACCCATTTGTCTATAGCTACCAAAAATATAGCCACGTGACTGAAATGTTTTTAAATGAAATTTAAATACCTATTGTCTCCCAACTCTGTTCCATAGAACACCAACTCCCTTCTTCTCTCCTCCTCTTTCCCTTCATTTTCCCACTGTATTTCATTGCAAAGTTTGACTTTAGCTTCCTAGGAGTTTATGAGACACTGTACATGTCGGCTGAAATTGTGACAGATTCCTCTTTGGCTTCAGAAAGGGGGACCATGTGAAGACTCCGGTGTGAGCTGAACACCGCACATCTGGCCATGCGGTCAGCAGGGAAAACGTGCAGCACGGTGCTGCTTTTCTTCTTTTCTCCCTCTTTTTTCTTTTTCTCCTTCTTTCCTTCTTGCTTCCTCCCCATGGCCTACCGCCACCTCCCTGGCGAGGTAAAAACAGTGCTTTGAGGTGGTGCATCGAGTTAAGCAACAGGGTGTGAGAGGGAAGGAGGAACTTCTCAGTACTTGGCATGTCCAGAAAAGGACAGGTAAGAATCTGGGTCAGGCTGCCCCGAGCACTCTGTCCTCAGACAGAAAGACTGAACAATGGCACGCTGTGGTGACAGCTCTCTTGAGCCATGCTGCCAGGCTGGACCAGCAAGCCTCTGCCAATGGTGCTCTCTCATCCTGGGATCTCCCTTCACTCTCTCCCCAGGCTGGGACTTCATATCATTCTAGTGTTAGGTAAGTGATTAAAGGATATGCCATCTCAACCTGTGAATCATTCAATATTTCAGATTCTTGGCCAGATTATCCTTGATCTTCGGCACACTGTGCCAATGTGTAGATGTTTTGCATTTGGATGAATTTGTTTTACTTTTTTTTTTTTTAAGATTTATTCATTTGAAAGTCAGTTACAGAGAGAGGAGAGGCAGATAGAGAGAGGTCTTTCATCCGCTGGTTCACTCCTCAGTTGGCCACAATGGCTGGAGCTGCGCCAATGTGAAGCCAGGAGCCAAAAGCTTCCTCCAGGTCTCCCATGCGGGTGCAGGGGCCCAAAGACGGGCTATCTTCTACTGCTTTCCCAGGCCAAAGCAGAGAGCTGAAGTGGAGCAGCCGGGTCTTGAACCAATGCCCGTATGGGATGTGGCGCTTCAGGCCAGGGTGTTAACCTGCTGTGACACAGCACAGGCCTCTACTTTGTTTTGATTTTGAGGGCTTTGTATCTTTTCTTGCTTCCTCTGTTGGTGCCTGTGACTCTAGGAAGTCTAATTAAACCAGGCTAATTTCAGAGCCACAGGTAGTCAGCATGTAGGCTGACACACATTGTAGCAAGGGTTACATTTTACTTAACCTTCAGTGAATTCATCTGAAGGTCAAGGACTGGTGGCCAGGTGTACTCTTTTTCATCCAAGAGATTAATCTTGCAGTGGTATAAAACAGCATGTATGATGTTAGCACCATGATCCTCTTACTTAAAGCTTTCAAGAGACTCTGTCAGTAGCTACAGATCAAGAATGGGGTGAGCAGGACACATCCACGGTCCCCAGAAAGCTTCCAGGCTGAGATAGGCCCGAGCTAGGGGAAAATGACAATACTGCTAAGTCAAGCTTGCAATTTTGATTACTACATTAGATTCTCATCCCATTATACTGTGTTTGCAGTTTAAGCATAGAATATGTTCCTCACTCAGGGTACGGATTTTTAACTTGGCCTCACAGGCCCATTGGGTCTATAGAGATGAAAATCTGTATTTCCAACTCAGATGGGAAAGTTGTGGGTTTATTTTCAATGAGTTCTATCTGAAATTCAGCATCTACCATAAAATGCTGATAATAAACTCTGACAGTATTATCTGTACCTGAGACCATGTCACTGACAGAAATCACAAGCATTTACAATTCACATTGTATTGCTTCTGATATCTTGAAACAGTGTTTACTTTCATCACTGTGTCAAAGGGCATCAGACCTATCACCAGATCTTGTAGCTTGACATGCCAATAAAGCAGCATAAATACTGCTATTCTCATAGAATTTAAAAAATATTTTGGAAACAGTTTTCAACACCATTCACTTCCTTTATAGTCCTATGCCATTTATTGTATTCATTTAAAAACATGATTCTAAGGGGTTCTGGTTTCAGAGGTCAGTGTCATAGAAAACTCAAGTTCTTGACCATGAAGGATCAGAATTGTTGAGCCTCCTGAAGTGTTTGTCTGGGGTGGGGGTAACTTATCCCCCAGTCAAGTTTCATGTGACATGCCAGATCATGTGACATGCCAGACACAGATAAGTTGATTACGACAAGCAGGTCTGATGAAGTGCTGTGCTGGGCACTGGGGACAGCTCTGCACGGAAGAGAGTGTCTAGCTGACTTCGGGCTTGGGCAGAGCTGCTGGGAGGATATGGCCCAAATTGAGCTGTGCAGCATGTGCAGCTGGGTGGGCAAACTTGAGTGGACATCAACGAATCAGGCAGAATGCAGATTTTTACTGAGTAAAAGGTTGGTGGTGAGCAACAGAATGGCACGTTTGAGGAAGTTTCCTGCACCTGAATGTAAACTTTAGGGTGGAAAAAGGCGGGAGGAGGCGGATGTGGACCTTCTCTGCTTGTATGCAACTTTGCTGGTGACCTCCACCAGGCTGTAGTCTCACTGACAGGCTGCCTTTCGGCAGTGCAAAATAGTGCGCCGGACACAGCTGGTCTGAGTAACTACTGATTTAATCACCTGGAGGCCAGCAGGAGCAGCACTACAGACAGCTTCAGATACCCTGTTAAGAAATTTTTGGATTTCACATAGAGTAAAATATCCATTTCTGGAATGACTGACAATGAAGAGATTAATGGCAAATGGTAGAACATTAGGTATCGGCATTGTCACTCAGGGGTGAAGCTGAAGTTTGTAACACCAGCATCCTTTACTGGAGTGCTGCTTGAAGTCCCAGCTCTTCCACTTCCAATCCAGCTCTCTGCTAATACACTAGGGTAAGGCAGTGAAAATTGGCCCAAGTGCTTTGACCCCTGCCACCTATGTGAGGGAACTACATGACTCCTGTCTTTGGCCTGGCCTAGCCCCAGCAATGGCCCAGCTGTCGCTGGGAGCAAACCAGTGAATGGACAAATATTCACAACAGCTAGGCAGCAAGGCTGGGCCAGGCTAAAGCCAGGAGCCAGGAACTCAATCCAGGTCTCCCATGCAAAAGGCAGAAACCCAAGTACTTTGAACCATCACCTGCAGTGCATTAGCAGGAAACTGCATTGGAAGTGGAGCAGCTGGGGCTCAACCCTGGCACTCTGATAGGACAGCAGCATCCCAAGCAGTGATTCAACTGCTGGACCAGGTGTCTCATCTTCCCACCCACCTTCAACTACTCGATTCCACCAACCATTAATAAATGGAGAACCTAATTATTCCATTCACATTTTTCCCTTCTAACTCTCAGGTTCTCACTTTTGGTTAAATTGTTCTTTTAACCTGTCCTGCACAATATCTCATCCTGTAAGATAAACCCACTTCGTGTCCATTGAAACATCAGGATCCTTTTTTTTTTTTTCTTTCTACCAGTTTTTCTTTTCTTTTTTTTTAACTTTTATTTAATGAATATAAATTTTCAAAGTACAGCTTATGGATTACAATGGCTTCCCCCCCCATAACGTCCCTCCCACCCGCAACCCTCCCCTTTCCCACTCCCTCTCCCCTTCCATTCACTTCAAGATTCATTTTCGTTTCTCTTTATATACAGAAGATCAGTTTAGCATACATTAAGTAAAGATTTCAACAGTTTGCTCCCACACAGAAACATAAAGTGAAAAATACTGTTTGAGTACTAGTTATAGCATTAAATCTCAAGGTACAGCACACTAAGGACAAAGATCCTACATGAGGAGTAAGTGCACAGTGACTCCTGTTGTTGACTTAACAAATTGACACTCTTTTTTATGGCATCAGTAATCAACCTAGGCTCTTGTCATGAGCTGCCAAGGCTATGGAAGCCCCCTGAGTTCACTGACTCTGATCATTTTTAGACAAGGCCATGGTCAAAGTGGAAGTTCTCTCCTCCCTTCAGAGAAAGGTACCTCCTTCTTTGATGACCCGTTCTTTCCACTGGAATCTCACTTGCAGAGATCTTTCATTTAGGTTTTTTTTTTCCCCCAGAGTGTCTTGGCTTTCCATGCCTGAAATACTCTCATGGGCTTTTCAGCCAGATCCGCATGCCTTAAGGGCTGATTCTGAGGCCAGAGTGCTGTTTAGGACATCTGCCATTCTATGGGTCTGCTGTGTATCTCACTTCCCATGTTGGATCGTTCTCTCCCTTTTTTATTCTATCAGCTAGTATTTGCAGACACTATTCTTGTTTATGTGATCCCTTTGGTTCTTAGTCCTATCATTATGATCAATTATGAACAGAAATTGATCACTGGGACTAGTGAGATGGCATTGGTACATGCCACCTTGATGGGATTGAATTAGAATCCCCTGGTATCTTTTTCAATGCCTCAGTCTCTATGCAAGGCAACCTGGCAAACTTCTGGAGTTGTTACTCACTGAAGGCAGGACCCAGAGTCCTGAATGAGGCCCTTGCCACCAATGGCGTTTCAAAACTTTTTTTTTCTAATTGATCAAAATGGTTGAAGTGTCAGGTACTATTCCAAGTCCTTTATATACATTGACTCATTTGATCCTCATAACAACTTTATAAAGCCACTATTATTTTTCTTATTTCACAAATGAAGAAGTTAGGGTTCACAGAGGTTTACACACTCTTGCTAATGCTTACTGTACCAGTGGGTATGAGGCCAGGATAAAATCCAGGCAGGCTGTGGGCAAACCTATCTGAGATTAAAATGTGCTGCCTATGGGGCAGGTGTCGTGGCACAGCAAGCTAAGCTGCCGCTTTGGATACCTGCTTCCATGCTGGAGCGCCTGGGTTCGAGCCCTGGTTACCCTGCTTCCAATTCAGCTTACTGCTAATGCATCCTGGAAGGCAGCAGGCGATGGCTCAGTACTTGGGCCCCTACCACCCAAGTGGGTGACCCAGTTCCAGGCTCCTGGCTTTGGCCCCAAAGTCCTGATTGTTGCAGGCATTTGAGGAGTGAAGGAGTGGATGGAAGATTCTGCCTCTGTTGCTCTGCCTTTCAAATAAGATAAAATGCATAAATATCACTAAAAATGTCTACTTTCCATGGTTATGGTGTCTGTGTGTCTCTGTTTATATTTATTTTCCATGGTTTTTGTATCTGTGTTTGTGTTTCTATAGAACATCTCAGCAATGCCTGCCTTTTTCAGCCAGTTAATTCTCTGCTCATCTACTCAGCAATGTAGTATTACAGTACTAAACACTGCACGACAGAAGAGAAGCAGCAGTAGACAAGGTAGGGATGGGCAGGGGACACACGTCTAATGAAACTTGTACAAGGGCAACAAGGATGATGTAAATTTAAAGAGTACTGCAAAAGTGAGAGCAGGCAGCCTCGTTCAAGTTTGGGGGTTTAGGGAAAATGCTGGAGGGGTTAGCTCGGCAGTGGGGGAGGTGGGGGAATGGAGGTAAGTGTCAGAGAAAGCACCTCATCTGTCAGAAATCGCGAGGATGGCCAGAGCACATCCTGAAATTCTCCAGCAAAGAGCCTCATTATTCGCGTCTCTCATGCTGCAAGCTGGCCCACCTGCTGCCCTGTCGGCTAAGGTGACTGCTGCGCCACAGGGCTGCACAACATGGTCATTCTCCCCTCCTAGCAGCGGCTTGCCATGGCCTGAAAAGACAAGTTTCATGCACACACAACCTAGAATTAAAATGACTTCAGGGATCTCTGCAGTAAAGCTGAAGGAAACACCCCGAAGGCCAATGGAAGCATGCTTTATTGGATTTACAAGGCATAAAATATTTGTAGTTCCTTAGACATTTGCATTGCTATAAAATTATACTTTATCGTATAATTATTAATGGGTTGAAGAGAAATAAACAGTATAAACGAAATATGGCCGATACTACGAAAATGTAAACCATATAAATCAAAATCATAAAACAATTATTCAATACTCAGAGGCCTACTTAATATATACATAGGAAATTTCTTATATACACATACAATAAAAGCCCACAAAAACTATCATTCTGAAGTCAAATATGAAAATAAATCTTTATCTTTAACCTCAATTTTATCTTCGGCAGTACAGCTGTGCAACTGGGTTTATGCAAATCACATCTAGTATTAAATAATCAAATGTCACATACGTCATATAAAGCAGCACATGGAAAAATAAATTATGAAAATGCACAGGGCTTGAAGTTAACAGTGAAAAATGTCTCCTTATCCAACATTATTTTCTATAATGAAATTAAAATATTATCCAATGTGTCAGGATACACAAAAATGGAGAGTAGTATAATTGCAATTTTAAAATCTCTCAAAGGAAAAATAGAGACAAGGTGAGTTACTTCCATAGGAATATGCAAATACTTCAAATAAAGTCTATGATAAACGCATTAAATATTTTTGTCCTTATCAAAAACACACTTTAATCTGAGGCCTCTTTGATGTAAAAATGTGGGTAATAATCATGATTCCCAGCAATGCAGCTAAGAGCTTTAAGTAGTTTTTCTTTAAACAAGATTGCTAACCAGAGCTATAATTCTGGATTTCAGGGCCAAATATTTATCCAGGTTCAAGCAGTTAACATTGATTAGTTTATCCATCAAAGCCCTCTATGAAATCTGCTAATCAATTTGGGTGCACTGGTAGTACACTGTGGCGGTGGATACTACGGTAATACTTCTGTATTAAAGATACACTCTTATTTACATATTATAAGACAAATATATAAAGAGACACTTTGGAGGAAATAAATAAAGGTAATAGGATAAAACTTAGACTACTGAGGCCAGCGGCTGTGGTATAGTGAGTAAAGCTGCTGCCTGCAGTGCCGGCATCCCTTATGGGTGCTGGTTCAAGTCCTGGCTGCTCCACTTCTGATCCAGCTCTCTGCTGTGGCCTGGGAAAGCAGTAGAAGATGGCCCAGATCCTTGAGCCTCTACACCCATGTGGGAGACCCAGAAAAGCTCCTGGCTCCTGGCTCCTGGCTCCTGGCTTCAGATCGGTGCAGCTCAGGCCATTTCGACCATCTGGAGAGTGAACCTGCAGACAGAAGACCTCTTTCTGCCTCTGCCTCTCTGTAACTCTGCCTTTCAAATAAATAAGTAAATATTAAAAAAAAAAAAAAACCAACAACCTTATACTATTATAGTTTTGAGCAATGGCACCAAAACCCAAACATGTGTTCCATATAGCAACACATAAATATCAGATCCGATCTAACCTGGGTTCAAGAGATGCCTGAGGCAGACAGCAATTGTTTCACCTTGCCACAAATATATTTATAATATGTGTGTATATATGTATATATATAAAGCCAGTCTCCCACACTCTCATGTTTATTTATTTTTTATTTTTATTTTTTTGACAGGCAGAGTGGACAGTGAGAGAGAGAGACAGAGAGAAAGGTCTTCCTTTTCTGTTGGTTCACCCTCCAATGGCCGCTGCGGCCGGCGCGCTGCGGCCGGCGCACCACGCTGATCCAATGGCAGGAGCCAGGTACTTCTCCTGGTCTCCCATGGGGTGCAGGGCCCAAGCACTTGGGCCATCCTCCACTGCATTCCCGGGCCACAGCAGAGAGCTGGCCTGGAAGAGGGGCAACCGGGACAGAATCCGGCGCCCCGACCGGGACTAGAACCCCGTGTGCCGGCGCCGCAAGGCGGAGGATTAGCCTAGTGAGCCGCGGCACCGGCCTCTCATGTTTATTTTGACAATGTTCTACAAGCATGGCATTCTTTTTGGTCAAACATCTATTCTTTTTTTCTGGAACCAAACAAAATAGGGAACGGGAGTTCATGGCAGAGTTACTGAGGGGTAGAGTCAACTTTTCAATAATAAAAAAGTCAACTTTTTCAATAATAAAAATACAAAATATTTCAGTAGGGAGAGGTCACACTTTTAAAAGCCAATGTTGTGGTTATTTATAATTGTCATGTGTAATGTATCTTGGTCACTTTCCATTTATAAAAAACGAGGCTTAAGTTTGATGATAAAAATCATAAAAGGAAAAAGGCTGCTGTATGAAATTGTTTTAATTGAACTTAAAGAAATGTTAACTTATATAATAAATAATATTCATTATTTGAGTTTTTCAGCAAGCTGTATCCATAGGAACAAATGTAAGTTCAAATATCTTGTAAAGAACTTGATTGCTTCAGGTCACTGAAAGACAATGTCACTGGCTCTCAGAGACATCTCAGTGAGGACGTCTGGGGAGGTAGTGCAGGTTCTAGAAAGAGAGTAAGACCACCCAGGCCATGAAAATGATGAGTCACTTATCATGTAAAATAAAAGACCAATTCTATGGTTTGCATGTTAATTTGTGTTGGTAATAAAAACCTGAGTTGAGCCCAGCCACTCTCTTTCCTGGCTTCGTGCCATCAGTCTTTCCTGCACACACTCCCACTCCACCATCACTATCTACTGCCCTCCTCAGAAACCAAACTGATGGAGCCATCTGGTCTTGGACGTGAGCCTCCAGGACACTTATGGAGAACAACATTTGCAACTGGGGAGTTAGAGGATTTGCATTATTTGACAGATTACACATTGAAACCAGGGGAATGCTTGAAATAGGCATGGATATTTTCAGATGGCAAAATGTGAAATCGTTCTAAGTGCTAATATTTTAAAGTGAAATAGAGTAATTCACATTCTGTAAAGTTTACACTTTTGAAGTATACAATTCAGTGGCCTTTACTTCATTTAAGAAGTTACAGGATCATTACCATTACCGTTCTAATTCCAAGACATACCCATTAGCTGTCACTCTCAGTTCCTCTCTTTCCTCAGCTCCTGGCAACCACTGGCTGGTGTGTGTTTTTAAGCAAAGAGAGACCACTTTTCTAGGCATTGTACTTACATGTTTTCATTAGAATTTTAACACTTTGTAAACCGTGGACCTTATACATTTGCAACATTATAAAATACCTTCTTTAAATATACAACAAATATATTTCCTTTATAAGTATAAAAATAAATTTTTCAGTTTCCACTGGAACCTTAAAAATTCCATTTTTTTCTCAATTAAATTCTCTTCTTATTTCAGAAGAGAGAAAGACCAATATTCTGATAATAAAAAAAACTCAGGAATAACTAAGAGTTCGTTATGAACTGTGGGTCCTTGTACTCTTTTCCCTGTTGCTTGAAATTTTAGAGACTGAGAGGCACCAAGGCCTGCAGGGCCTTTGAGGGTAAGCTGCATGCTCTGCAGATGAAGAGACAGATCCAACATAGGCTGGCGACATGTCCAAGATCACAAAGCTGGTTAACAGCAAGGCTAGGATGAGAACTCCCTTTTACTAGTGCTCTAGTATCAAACATTTTAGGTGAGCATTGTCCTAGGTTATGACAATGTCAGCTATCACATGAATCTGATTAGGCCACTGAGTTTCTTCTAAAGCTTTGATCTGAGCATGTGATTTTTTGAACCACAGTCAAACACATACCCATGATATTTCAAGGCTCTGTAAGGACAGGACAAGTCTATTTAACCAGAAGGTCCAAATCGCTCATTGAGATACAGAAAGGAGTCAAGGTTGCAGACAGACCCAAGAGCATGGTTCTGATTTCCCAGGCTATACCCTCTTGAAGGACTGTGTCGGGAGAATGCACCACTCAGCAAAGAACCAAACAAGTCACGCAGATTTAGTAAGCTGGAATGAAGACTTCACAGGCCAAAGCCATTTGGTCTTTAACCACTGCAACAATTCTTCATCTGGGCCGACTTTTTGGAACTGGTCCCACTCAGGTTGGCGATGGATTTGCTGTCCTCCTCCTCAGTTCTTTTTTTCACTTCCCTGGAGACAGGAAGAGAAGGTGAGAAGGAGAGAGAGAAAAGATAAACCAACCTAAGCCACAAGCAGTTCTAAAGAAATAAAACTGAATGTTTTATTTATTTATTTATCGGACATTGATCTGAATACTTTATGGGTGTTGATTGACTTAACCCTCACTAGAACCATATGGATTTATTGTGCTTCATTTTGTATGTGTGGACATAAAAGCAAAAGAAATTAAGAAGTTTCCCTTAGTGGAATTCAAACCATGCAGGCTGCCTGTAGTGCCTGTTTTCTTCGGAGCACCAATCCCACTGCAAACACAGACACACACATAGACACCCTAATGTTCTCTCCTGAGGCTACAGGCTGCATTGTTTAATAGTTTATTCATTGTTTAACACATGGGACTCTGACTTCCATGCCCCAGTGATGCTCACTGCCCTTAACAAGAGCAATGGTGATTTTAAAATCATTCTTACTTATTTTATGTGTATATATGTGTATGTGTGTGTGTGTGTTTTATTTTATTTTAGGAATACAAACTTCATGCATTTAATATATTTATATTTGGGAACATAGAGATTCTTCCCTCCTACCTCCTTCTCACCCATCCTCCCCCTTCCTTTCTTATTCTGATTTTTTACAAAGATCTGTTTTCAGTTAATTTTATGCTCATAAAATTGACCCTACACTAAATAGAGAGTTCACTGAATAATAGTATGAAGAAAAAAGAAAACCAACAAACAAGAAAAACATTGTTCCTTAACAGTCAGGACATGGGCCATTCAAAATCATCGCATCTCAAGGTGTCAGTTGCACCTACGGATTACCTTTTAGGTACTCTATTAGTTACTACAGATCAGAAAGACCGTATGATATTTGTCTTTTTGTGACTGGCTTATTTCACTAAATATAATGGTTTCCAATTGCATCCATTTTGTTGCAAAGGACAGTATTTCTTTTTTTTACTGCTGTGTAGTACTCCATAGTGTATATATATACCATATTTTTTATCTCACCTTCAGTTTATGGACATCTGATCAATTCCATATCTTAGCTATTATAAATTGACCTGAAATTAAAATGGGGGGTACAGATCACTCTTTCAAATGCTGATTTAATTTCCATTGGATAAATTCCCAGGAGTTGGATGGCTGGGACAAATGGTACGTTTACATTCAGCTTTCTGAGGTATCTCCATACTGTTTTCCTGGTGGCTGCACCAGTTTACATTCCCACCAACAGTGGATTAGTGTACCCTTCTCCCCACATCCTTGCCAGCATTTGTTGTTTGTTGATTTCTGTATGAGAATCATTCTAACTCGGGTGAGGTGAAACCTCATTATGGTTTTGATTTGCATTTCCTTGATGGCTAGCAATCCTGATCATCTTTTTCATGTGTGTGTTGGCCATTAAATTTCCTTTCTTGAAAAATGTCTGTTCAGGTCCTTTGCCCATTTTTTAACTGGGTTGTTTGATTTTTAGTTGTTGAGTTTTTTTAATAGATTTTTATAGATTCTGGAAAATTAATCTTTTATCATTGCATAGTTTGCAAATATTTTCTCCCATTCTGTTGGATGCCTCTTCACTTTGCTGAATGTTTCTTTTGTCACACAGAAGTTTCACAGTTTGATAAACTCCCATTTGTTAATTTTGGCTTTGATTGCCGGTGCTTCTGGGGTCTTTTCCAATAAGTCTTTCCATATGTCAACGTCTTGTAGGGTTTCCCCAATGTTCTCTAGTAGTCTGATGCTGTCACATCATAGATTTAGGCCTCTGGTCAACATTGAGTGGATTTTTGTGTAAGGTGTGAGGTAGGAGTCTTGTTTCATATTTCTGCATGCAGAGATCCAGTTTTCTCAGCACCATTTGTTGAAGAGACTGTCATGGCTCCAGGGACTGATTTTTGCTCCTTTGTCAAAGATAAGTTGGTTGTAGATGTTTGGATTGATTTCTGGAGTTTCTATTCTGTTCCAGTGGTCTATACATCTGTTTTTGTATCAGAACCAGGCTGTTTTGATTATAATTGCCCTAATTATATATAATTACGTATAATATAATTATAATTATGTATAATAGTATGTCTTGAGATCTGGTATTGTGATGCTTAAACTTTGTGTTTGTTGTTTAAGATTGCTTTAGCTATGTGGGGTCTCTTTTGTTTCCATATGAATTTTAGCATCATTTATTCTAGATATGTGAACTATCATTGGCATATTTATTGGGATCACATTGAATCTATAAATTACTTTTGGTAGTATGGACATTTTGATGATATTGATTCTTCCAATCCATGAACATGGAAGATTTTTCCACTTTTTTATGTCTTCTTCTATTTCTTTCTTTAATGTTTTATAATTTTCATCATAGATATCTTGGATATCCTTGGTTAAATTTATTCCAAGGTATTTAAATTTTTGTGTAGTTATTATGAATGGGATTTATCTTAGAAGTTCTTTCTCAGCTGGTACATTGTCTGTGTATACAAAGGCTATTGATTTTTGTGTCTTGATTTTATATCCTGTTACTTTACCAAACTCTTTTATGAGTTCCAATATCTCTTTGTGGAGTCTTTGGGGTCCCCTTTATAGAAGTATGTCATCAGAAAACAGGGATAGTTTGACTTCCTCCTTCCCAATTTGTATCCCTTTGATTTCTTTTTCTTGCCTAATGGCTCTGGTTAAAACTTCCAAGACTACATTAAATAGCAATGGTGAGAGTGAGCATCATTGTCTGGTTCTGGATATTAATGGGAATGCCTCCAATTTTTATCCATTCAGCAGGATGCTGGTTGTCGGAATGTCATAAATTGCCTTTATTATGTCGAGGAACGTTTCTCCTATACCCAATTTGCTTAAGGTTTTCATCATGAAAGGATGTTGTATTTTATCAAATGCTTTCTCTGTGTATTTTGAGATAATCATATAGTTTTTGTTCTTCAATTTGTTACTGTGATGTATGATGTATCACATTTATTGATTTTCAGATGTTGAACCATCCCTGCATACCCGGGATAAATCCCACGTGGTCCAGGTGAATGATCTTTCTGTTGTATTATTGGATTCAACTGGCTAGTATTTTGTTGAGGATTTTTGCATCTATGTTCATCAGAGACACTGGTCTATAATTCTCTTTTTTCTGTTGTTTCTTTTTCTGGTTTAGGAATTAAAGTAATGCCGGCTTCCTGGAAGGAGTTTGGGAGGATATCCTCCCTTTCAATTATTTTGAATAGCTTGAGAAGAACTGGAGTTAGGTCTTCCTTAAATGTCCGGTAGAATTCAGCAGTGAAGCCTCCAGGACCTGGACTTTTCTTTGTTGGAAGAGTTTTTATTACAGATTTAATCTCCATCTTGGTCATTGGTCTGTTTAGGTGTTCTATGTCTTCATGATTCAATTTTGGTAGAATGTACATGTCCAGAATCTATCCATTTCTTCGAGGTTTCCTAATTTGTTGGCATACTACTCTCTGTAGTAATTCCTGATGACTCTTTTTATTTTTGTGATATCTGTTTTTACATTTCCTTTTTTATCTCTAATTTTATTAAAATGGGTTTTCTCCCTTTTTTTCCTGGTTAGTTGGATAATGGTGTGTCAATTTTGTTTATTTTTTCAAAAAATTAGCTCTTCATTTTGTTGATATTTTGTAATTTTTTTGTTTCAATTTTATTTATTTCTTCTTTTATTTTAATTATTTCTTTCCTCCTATGAATTTGGGATTTGATTTGTTTGTTTGTTTTTCTAGGTCCCTGAGATACACTGATAGCTCATTTATTTTTATGACTTTCCTGTTTCTTGATGTAGGCACTAATTGCTATAAACTTCTGTCTTAAAACTGCTTTTGCTGTATTCATAAGTTTTGATATGATATGTTGTCATCTTCATTCATTTCTAGGAATTTATTTCTCTATTCATTTCTTCTATGCCCCACTATTCATTTAAGAGTTTGTTGTTCAGTCTCCATGAGTTTACATATGTTCTAGAAATTCCCAAGCTGCTGATTTCAAGCTTCAATCTATTGTGATCACAGAAGACGCATAGTATGATTTTGATTTTTTTGAATTTATGGAGACTTGCTTTATGGCCTCGTATATGGTCTTATCCTAAAGAAATTTTCTTGTGCTGCTGAGAAGAATGTGAATTAACATGTTTAATAAAGATTTTATTTATTTGAAAGGCAGTTAGAGAGACAGGCACATACACACAAAGTCAGGAGAGACAGACAGAGATCTTTCATCTGTTTGTTAGCCTCAAATGGCCATGCCGGCCAGGCTGACTACATCCAGGTCTCCCACATAGGTGCAGAGGCCCAAATACTTTGGCCATCTTTTGCTGCTTTCCTAGGTGCATTAGCAGGAAATGGATCAGAAGTGAAGCAGTCAGGATATGAACCCATATGGGATGCTGGCAACACAAGTGTCAGCTTAACCTGCTATTCCATGGTGCCAGCCCCTAGAATTATTTCTAAGGCAATCCTGAAACACGTAAAATCTGTTATGAAACCTCCAGGGAAGAGTCCTTCCAAGTGTAGCCTTTGAGGATGTTTGTGAAATGTGAAGATGTAGATGTCCCGCCTTAGACAAGCTGAACGATCACCTTAGTGAGTGAGATGAGTGTTGCACCACATCCCCAAGATGGTCCAAAATAACCCCACTCTTCCTTGTCAGGGCCTGGCATTCCTCCAGCAGAGAATGAGCTTTGCCTTTGGTCATGGACAGCTCTCTGCCTACTTAGAACATTAGATTCTGCAAAGAATCATGCTCTGAAAATTCCAGGCCCAGGCATCAGCAAGTCTGGCCGTTTCAATCTCCTTCCCTTGGAGCCTTGGGCTACCATTTAAGAAATCCAGACTCTTCAATGGACAAAGGCCACAGAATGGTAGTGGGGAATGAGATGCCACATGGAGAAAAGCCACAGGGAGAAAAGGAGGAGTACCCAAAGGAAGATATCCAGTGCAAGTGATAGTCGCTGTGACCATCTGACCAAATATGTGTGACACATCCCAAGCAAGAGCAGTTGAGGAAACTTCCAGCCAACAACTAGAAAACTTTGATTATTGGAAGAGATTTAAAAATGTTGTTGCTTTAGGCATCTAAGTTTAGGGATGGTTTGCTATGGGAGCAGATAACTAGAACTGCTGGGAACCTACATATTTATGGTAGAACAATTCTGTTTAACAGAAATACAAAATGATTTTACATATGTCACTTTAAATTGTTTAGTAGCCACACCAAACAAATGTGAAAATGACAGATGAGTTAATTTTATTGCTATATTATTAATATTTCAAACCCAGTACAGCAAAAACTTTATCATTTAAGAATGTAATCAATAAATTACTTAAGTGAGTTTATAGTTTATATATAATTACATAATTTATGTACTGTGTTCAAAACCCTGTATATACTGAATACGTTTAGCATAACTCAATTTGGACTAGCCACATTTAAAGTGTACAGTGGCTACAAAACTGGCCAGTGCAGCTTCAGAAATTTCTAATGTGTCCTCACTTTTGAAAGCCACTGTCTTGTGAGTCAGAATTTTTCTGATTTAAGACAGGTTGGGTCTTATTATCCTCACACAGCAGATGAAGAAACAAAAATCAGGAGGGAAAAAAAAGAGGAAACACAATTCAACTTGGAACTTCATGGAAGACCCAGCTCGGACTGCAGTCCTGCAGAACTGTCACCCAGTGAATGTGTATTGTTTCAGCCACTACATCTGTGGGAATTTGTTACAGTGAAAGGAGAAAATTAACACAACTTCCAAATACAAACTCTCGGCAGCTTTGTCATTCAACAAATGCCCAATTTCTGCCAGCCTCTGCAGCCCTCTGCTAGTAAGCTTTAAGGGAGACAGATGCCTACATACTGGAAAGTCCTTGCGAGCTGCCAACACACACGTGCAGTGTGTTCCAGGCTTTAGGAAGCTTCATGCAGACTTTGACATTAGGGGGACCTCTTGAAACAACAAAAATTCCCCTTTAGTTGAATGAGGGAAGGAGATTCCAGGTGCAGTAACTGATGGCTGTAAAGGAAAAGGCATCAAACAGCTTCGCCATAACCAGACACAGAGTTTGCTGTGTCTACAGATTATCCTTCACTTGGGGAAAAAGATAATAGATTCAAGCAGGAGGGTCTGTGCGGTCAGGCTAGGAAGGAGCATCAACCACAGGCTAAGGAGCAGGGTCTTTATGTCGCATGCAGGACACCAGTATGGGGTTGTAAGTAGGCAAGTAAACATTCATTGGATTTTTATTTAGAAAGATCACCCTGATTATAGGGTGGAAGTGAATGATAGTGGAGAAACTGGGGCAGAAACTCTTGCACTAACCCAGGCAGAACATTTTGAGGCCTGCACCAAAGCAAAGAGAGCATGAGAGCAAGAGAGAAATGCATGGATTTGAGAGAAACAGAGAGGTCCCTGATTCAGCAGGGCCCCTGCAGAGCACAGTGGAAGTGGGGATTGAGGAAAGGAATCAAGACTGACTTTAGATGCCTAATTTTTTAATCACAATTATGGTAGATTCCTGAGAAAGGGAATACAGAATGATGAACAATTTCCAAAGAACAGTAGCACATTAGGATTTGGAAATGATGTCATGGTGCATGTGTAGTTTCTATGTCTTACGGTATTTTAATAAGAAGTGGGGTTAAAAATTACAGAAACTGGAAATCACCAGGTAGAAATAGTTCCAGAAGCCGTAAGCAGGGAAGACACCAGGCAGAAAGAGAGAGCAAAGAGGAAGAGAGTGCACACTGGAATCCTGAGATCACCAACATCCCAGTGGCAAGTGACTCGGGCCAGCAGTGAAGAGTTCCGAGTTCACCACTAGCTGGGTCACTCGGAGTAAGCGGAGTACACATTCTAATACTCTGTTTTCTCACCTGTAAAATGCATACAATAATTGTACTCTTCTCATACAACAACCTGCATCTCTCCCTTCAGGGAGGTGCAATGGACTCTATCAGCCACATATCACGAGGTGGCCTGGTAATAGAAAAGAGTACGTCTAAAAGGTCACAGGAACATTGAAATAAAAGATAATGTGCATTTTCTGTAAGCCTTTTGAAGATCATGCATATTTTTCATTTTTTCCCCACTAATGTTCATACTCAATGCCTGTCTTTTATTTCCTTGATATCTCTACTGAATGTAGCATGGGGCTATCAACATGTTAAGTACTGGTAATACAGACATTAATAAACCTGAAAGCAAGTAGTAGGGAGGAAAAAGACATAACCTAAATTTCATCAGGCATGTATCACTTTAACAAAATCAGAAAGATCTAACTCCAAACACTTAAAATAGGTTTATGGTTGGGAAAAATGAAGTGACCTCACCAAAAATTACCATATGCTTACAATGGTGCTTTAGACGAACCAGTCTTATACAGAGATTTACACACAACAAGGTCAATTCTTGTGCTAAACTGATACAGCAGCCCAAGTATTTGTGTTTTTCTCTATTATCAGGCCATTGATCAATTAATGCCTGTTGAATTGAGCTTACTACAAAAGGTTTGAAGCCTGCAGTCCTGGTGATGGCAAACTCCCATACCGATGGCACAATGGTTAGGAAAGAGAGCCTGTCAGCACAGCAAGGAAGTGGCATTTCTAAGATAAGCATTTCCTGGGATTGAAAGGTTTTCCAATAAATGGCTGAGTCGTTCAGTCTGTTAATCGAACACTTATGTCCTCCCTTCAACAATGAATTCTTTTTCAGACAAGGCAAATCCATGCATTCTTCAGGTTAAGTTTGTCGACATTACATGGCATAGAAGGAACTGAAACTTAAATTGAGGACTTACAAGGTTTACATTTATATGTAATTTTCTGAAGGTTGTTAAGACTTCAAAAATTGATAATTCTGCCCATAGAAACTGTAACGTTTCCATTTAAGACATGGGTGCTTTCACAAGCAAATCTGAAGGCAGAATGTAAAGCAGTTGGAGTTTGCATATATTTGCTTTATTTTAACATTTAACACTGTTTCCATAACCAGAGGCTCGAAACCAGGCCTTACTACACCAACAATAATAATTTTAAAAAGTGTTTGGTAATTCACAAAAGCTTGTCTGATTTCTTTAATTGTCAAAAACTTTAAAACTAACTATAACATAACATTATTCAACTAAAATGACCTTGTTATCCAAATGCCTTTGCCCACAGTTTTTTAAGCAAACAACACAAGCTGCTGTCTAAGCACTACAAGCAGGGCAGATGCCTGCCTGCCTCAACAGGGCACAGAGGAGCAGAAGGAAAGGAAGGCATAGGCAGCTTAGGCCACCCCAACTTTATGATACAATAAAGAGAATCGATTCTGCACTATGGGTGTGACTGGGGCCATTTAACCATCATGTAACCCCTTAAGATAACTGAGCATTAAATTGTCATTATGTCATTCAGTGGAGTACAGGCTAGAATACAAAAGGCCTTCCAAAAGTTTATGGAAATGTGTAAAGACTGCAAGGACAATGCTGTCGCAAGGATTTACAGAGAGCCTCTACCTGTTTGGACAGGCCCTTGGAGGGGAGGGTCTAAGGGACTCTCTTGAGGGGGTTAGAGAGATTATTTATTTGCTAGTCTGTTAACCTACTTGAGACTCCAGTGTTGGGCATCTGACTAGTGCCCTTAACTTCCTAACAGAATGTGGCTACAGGTGTCCAAGGAGAAAGAACAACTAGTCTGTCGGGAAGCAATTTATGACTCGTCCTCACCCTGGGGAACAGAGACTGGCCCCAGAGAGAATACAGGCTGCACAGCAAATTCCTACTCCTACAATCTGAAGACAACTTCTGCATTTCTCTAACAGGTTATGAATACCCAGGTATGGGGAAGTCTCTGTAGAAGACTGTCAAGAGTGAGCCAAAACAGGGACTCCTCCATTGGGAAAGAGAACAAAACACAGCCTTTATCCAGGTGCAGGCTGCTATGACTAAGGTCCCTCACTATGTTTGCCAAACCAAGTCCTTCAAAATGGGTAGACTTTAGACATGCTAACTGCTTCCCAAGGGGTGTCTGTGACATGCTTCAAGACTGTTGATTTTGGTCAATCCAACTAGACAGATATAAAACTGTATTCAGCATTTCCTGAATGAGGTCAGACAAACAGGGTCCAACAGAGCTGGAATTTCTGGCTTAGCACTGGGTCATGGAAATCCTGGTTGTTGTCTCTTTTTGGCTCGATAGCTCTCATTATCTTACTGCGTCTCTTTATACCAAATGTCTTTAATGTACTGGTTCATTTTTTTAAAGATTTATTTTATTTATTTGAAAGACAGAGTTACAGAGAAAGGTAGAGTCAGAGAGAGAAATAAATGTCTTCCATCTGCTGGTTCACTTCCCAAATAACAATGGCCAGAGCTGAGCTGATCAGAAGCCAGTAGCCAGGAGCTTCTTCCAGGTCTCCCATGCGGGTTCAGCGGCCCAAGGATCTGGGCCATCTTCCACTGCTTTCCCAGGACATAGCAAATAGCTGGATTGGAAGAGGAGCAGCCAGGACTCGAACCATACACATATGGGATGCCGGCACTGCAGGTGGGGGCTTTAACCCACTGAGCCACAGTGTTGGCCCTGCACTGGTTCATTTTGTCTCTAAAGAATAAAAGCTGTCCAGCTCCAGAAAGTTGTGAGGCAGGGCTTCCAGCTTATCGCATTGGACAACATGCCCAGTCCTCTGGACTATGCAGGACAATCTTTTCCAAGGCTATCTCAAGTACCACAGGACAGACAGCAAGAGAAGAAAACCCACAAGCAGCTCCACACCCCAGTGCCAGGTCAAAGAAAATACAGAAGATGGCCTTTCACCCATGCTACTCCCATAAGATTACGGGTCACTTCTCTTGAGGGGAGAATGGTAAGGTAGCTAGGTAGGCATTAGCCTATGTGTGTAAGAGGGGCTGAAGAAAATCCAAAGTTTTTGAAGAAAAGGGAATTTATTTTGTGCAGTGGAATGAGGGAAAATGTAGAAGCAAGCCTTGGCCGGCGCCATGGCTCACTAGGCTAATCCTCCGCCTAGCAGCGCCGGCACACCGCGTTCTAGTCCCGCTCGGGGCGCCAGATTCTGTCCCGGTTGCCCCTCTTCCAGGCCAGCTCTCTGCTGTGGCCAGGGAGTGCAGTGGAGGATGGCCCAAGTGCTTGGACCCTGCACCCCATGGGAGACCAGGATAAGTACCTGCTCCTGCCATTGGATCAGCGCGGTGTGCCGGCCACAGCACGCTGGCCGCGGCAGCCATTGGAGGGTGAACCAACAGCAAAGGAAGACCTTTCTCTCTGTCTCTCTCTCGCACTGTCCACTCTGCCTGTCAAAAAATAAAAAAAAATTAAAAAAATAAAAAAAAAAAACAGCAAGCCTTGGAAACAGACCAGTATTTAGACATCAAAAGTCTTGCCCTTGTTGCATACCCTTGTTTGGTGGGTTCCAGCCCTCTCCCAGGGACACCTTATGGGAAACTTCCCAGTCCCACACTGAAGAGGCTATGAGGTTCACTATGAAGTTCTGGGAGGAATTTCAGGAATTCCACACGCAGGATGCCCTTCACCCAGGGATATCTCCCACAGGGATGGGAGAGAAGAAATGGAGAGTCCATACTCATATCCATGAAAACTCCAGTCATAGTACAAACTCTCAGTTCCTTACAAAGATGGCCCCCTGGCCTGTCAGGTGTACTCTCTTCATCAAACTTGCTAGCATACTTACTGAACAAGGAAGGGATGAAGGAAGAAAGAAAGTAAGTGAGGGAGGAGAGAAGGAGAAAAAAGCTGCATGTTTTTTCAAAATTTTTTCACCTAAATAAACATCTTTCCATTCCATTTTCCAATAACTTTCTGAAGTCCCCTCATGGATAGAATCTCAGACTATTAGAAAGGATATCTGAGATCATTTTATTCAACCCTCTTCCTCATTGGAAAGATTTCAGGTGCCTAAAGAGAGACAGGAGCTTATTGAAGGCTCCTTAGCTATTTAGGAGTAGATTCAAGAAAGAACTTCAACTCTCCTTATGTCACAATCCTTCAATATTCTGGGCAGCAGCTGTGCTCACATATGAAGGGACTTCAAAAAGGTTATGGAAAACAGAATTTAAGATGTCTGCTTGGTGGAAAAAATGTTTGAAATCCATGCAGATGAAGAGCCTTCAAAAAGTTCATGAAAAATTGGTATTATGAAAAAACTACACATGCATTTAAAAATTGTTTTGCAATAAAATAAACATCATTTAATTTGATTTTTCCACAAACATTTTGAAGCACCCTGCCTGGTGCAAAATGAGTATCTCTTATCTGAAATGCTTGGGACTAGAAGTTTTTCATATATCTGTGTTTTCCAGATTTTTGGAATAATTGCATAGACTTTACCAGCTGAGTATCCCTAATCCAAAAATCAAAAGTTCGAAGTGTTCCAAATGCTTAATTAAGTTTTAAAAAATTATGAGAGAGAGAGAAAGAGAGAGTGAGAGAGCCCAAGATCTCTCCCACTGGCTCACTCTCCAAATGAATATAACAGCCAATATTGGATTGAGCTAGAACTCAATCCAGGTCTACCACAAGAGTGGCAGGGATCTAACTACTTGAGCCATCAGAAGGCACCTCCCAGAGTCTGCAATGGCCAGAGTCAAGTATTTAACCCAGCACCACTGGGATGTGGGCATCTTAATCACCATGCCAAAACTCCTAAGCCTGCCCACCCTCAATCCCCCCACACGCACATATACTCAAACTTTTTCAGTGTACATCTGTACTCAAAAAGTTTTGGATTTTGCAACACTATTGGATTTGGGGATTATAGATATTCTCTTTGTATAAAGGCTGACCCTACCACATCCTTCCCAGCTTGTGGGAGCATCAATTCAGCACTCCACTGAACAAGGCTAAGGCAGCACTGACACTGTGTTGAACCTTGGGCCCAAGGATTCTCTAAAGACCCGCAGGGCCTTCCCCATTCCTAGGCTCTCTGTCAGCTACATCACCTCCATCCAAGAATCCTCAGGTATATACTCATGAAACACCAACACCAAACATCTACCTTTAGTAAAGTCAAACACTGAATTTCATGTAACTATTCCCCCTTTATTGAATGTAGCTTTCTGACCAAAGTAATTTATATTCCCTAAGAACTGCAAAGTGGCAGATTACATTATCTGACCCACCCTACAGTCACATGAATTTCAACTTTTTGTCCCCTTTTTATTAAAAGATAAAAGCTTATCTTTTAATTCCATTTTCCACTAACTATTTGAAGTACCCTCACATAAAAGTTTTACTCAGGGACTTTTTTTGCCAAATGTGATATTAATTCATTATTTCCTTAACAATCACAAGCCACAGAACATGTAATTATTTGAATCTAAACATGTTTAAATATTTTCTTTTTTCCTACCTGTTGTAGGAAACAAAGTTTCTGCTTTACACAGAGGATTTCTGGTGTTATGGGGAAGTGGATGGGGGGTGGGAGGTATCATACTTGGACTGATGTCAAAGGGAAAGATGTTCAAAGGCACTGGATATTAGCCTAGGTCATCTGCCAAGCCCTGCCACAAACAAGTACCAAGCAAGTCACCAAAAGTCCTGACACCTGTTTCTCAATCCCCTCAGATGAAGGCAAAAATCCCAAATCTCTAGTCCAAACATTCCACTAACAGAACATTGGTCTATTAGGCACTATAAATACCAAGTCACTAATTCAAAACCAGCATTGAAAATACCACCATAACTGTCAATGTTTACTAGCTGAACAGGTCAATTATCACACAAAAGATTCTTATAAAATCTCACAAGTACTCAAAAATATAATTGCACATTTAAAATTATGTTTTTGCTTTGTTTGCAACTGGAGATCATTGTCACAAATTTTATGACTGTCCATTTTGATTTTTCCTTTTTTTGTTTTTGATATTTAATCCCTGTAGTACAGTAAAGGATCATTTTTTCATTTGTTGCAAAAACTACACAGAAGCAATAAATCTAACAATAACATTGTTATTTCCTAGAACACTTTAAGAATTAAAACATGAATATTTATATTCAACTCCTTAAATAACATAATTCGTATTCTAATCTGTATTCCAAAATGTTATTTATTATTTAATAACACCACTATCAACATAATAATTACCTAGGTACTACTCATTTTGACACTGACCCACTACACCACTTTTCTTAAACCCAGGATAAGGTCACAAGAGCTGTATCCACAATAGTCTCTAGTGTTTAAAATCTGGTTCCTGAAAATAACTCCTATAAGTCAACTATTAGCTTTGTGGTGACATTTTCCAGAAATGTCAATGGCACTTTGGATGCACCTGTTTTGTTTGGCAGAGAAGATATTTTGCCACTGTTCAAAGAGAACAGGCAGCATTACCAGCTTTTATCATATCCATGCATATCTGCTTCATGGCTATATATTTCCTGTTGTACATGGGCACCTCAAAAAGTTCATAGAAAATGGAATTAAAAGATAAGTTGATTGCCTTGCAAAACTTTTGAGATCCCTGTACATGAATCATCAAAAAGTTCAGGGACAATACATATTATAAAAAAGCTATACATGGATTTAAAAAAAAGTACCAAAGTAAACTTGACTTTTATTTTAGTTTTAGGAAGTTATTTATTCGAAAGGCAGAGATACACCCAGAGAAAGACATATAGACAGATCAATATACATACATAGAGAGATCTGCATGTAGTGGTTCACTCCCCAAATGCCCATAACAGCTAGGACTGGGCCCAGCCAAAACTGGGAACCGAGAACTCAATCTGCCATCTGCAGGCTGCGCATGAGCAGAAAGCTGGAACTGGAAGCAGAGCCAGGACTCAGCCCCAACACTGCAGTGACCACAAGTGGCATCTTCAGTGTTATGCCAAATGTGTGTCCATCCCTATTCTTACCTTTTAACTCCTTTCCCATAAAGCTTTTGAAGTACCAGTATATTCTACCTATGCGATCTGGTCAAGAAATTTGACCTATGCGCTACCTAGGTAAAAATGCAATCTCACATTCCAGTTTTCCAAATACAAGGCCAGACTTTACCGAGCAAGATGTAGAACAGCTTCCACCACATTGGAACCATCTTTGGCACTTGTTTCACAGAATAAGGCACCATAGGTCTGTGGAAAAGGAATGCACACAATTAAACAGAGCCTTTAACTTGCAATTCCTGGAATTTCAAATCAGTAAGATAAAATAAAATATACGTTCCCTTTAGCATGCTGAGAGACTAACAGTTAAGGATTTAAAGTCAGAGTTTCAATACTTAAATCTCTGAATGTAGTTCTTCTAGAAATAAGTCCTACAAATTTTTACTCTGCATTAAAACAACACATATTTCATGCTTCGAGGTTTTATTTCCAGCTTTCACACACATGCTATCAAATTCCATCAAATAATTTGAGAGAGACAAAGATGATGGCGGAAGGTAACCACTCAGGAGTTTGATGTCAATCAAAGGGACGTTTCTTTTTGGCCGGCAGGTCAGGAACATCCTATTTCACACCATTATCTTTCCTACCAGAATTTGACATCCTGTGTCTCACTAAAATTAACACGTGTTTTCTAGTCCTCTAATATAACCTCCCAGTGGTTATGAATATGATCACTGATCAGATCATTCTCCTTCTTCCAAACCTTTTTTTAATTATATATTTAAGTTATACAAGTTTCATCTTTCAGTGACTCCTGGCTCTTCTTTAGGTAACGTTTAAATGATTTTTCCATGGCTAACACGGCCCAGTTTGTTGTGGCCCCAGTTAACCTCCCACCATTCCCCTGCAGCTGTAAAGCCCCTGTTACCCTGCAGTGCTCCCAATTCCTTCTGAACTCAGGACCTTGCACCTGCTCTCCCCATTACCTAGGCTGCCCCCTACTTCCTCCACCACCTTCACCACGGCTAACTACTTCCTACAGCTTCTACTTTACAGTTTGAATTTTTAGGAAATCCTTCCTTGAAGTTAAGATTCACACTTTTCAAACCCTGAGAAGTCTTTACTAGGTCTTCTTAGAAAACCTCATGGCACTCTGTATTTTTCCTGAATTGTTCTTGCTACTGTTGCAGCTGCTGAAGTTACCTTTGTGTGTCTTTGTCTAACAAATTGAAGACGTTTTCTTTTTAAGCAAGGAGAACTGAGTGCACTGTGTCATTGGGTGTGGGTTTTAAACAACCTTGTGTGGGACAAGGGTAGCATTAGATGATTTCTCTGGAGCAGGGAGAGAAAGAAGCAGACATGGGAAGACTCCCTAAGGGGGTATATATCCAGGAGACCCCAACTCATAGAATATCTATAGAAACCGAAAATGAACATATTGTCTAGTAGAGACAGCAGCAGCTGCTGCTTACTTCTATGAGCAGGATGTTACCGATAAAACAGAGCCTGCCTCTGAGGATGCAGGGGGGGTGGAGGTCCTGAGATGCATACGCAAGCAAACCCTGGGGCTCTGCTAGTGTGGGGCAGCGTTGGGCATGTGGGTTACACGAGTTTCCTGTCTGTCTCCGCCAGACAGTAAACTATGAGATGGCAAAGACTGTTTTGCTTGGCGCATAATGAAGTGTTTGCCACACGGCAGATACAACTTCATGTATGTTAAATGAATCTCTTCCGTATTTCACTGTCCAGTTTTGAAGATTATCACATCCAGTTAGCAATTTTAAGATTTAAAACAAGACTTTCCAACTTAAAAGAGTAAAACTTAAAAGTTCACACACATATGCTACAGAATAGTCCTTTCATGGTGCTGATGACTGACAACACCACCATCAGATCTGACCAGGACAGGGTGAACTTGCTTGGCCCAAGGTGCCTCTGATTCCTTGCACAGGTCAACTCATAAGAGGGCTACACTACATCCTGACAGGATGACAGTATACAGGAGCAAACACGGCCCACAGTAACAACCTGGACAGGATCGTACTTCATCCCTTTTACACGCATAACCCAAATTAATTTTAGACTATTTTAAATAAGCACGAATCTTCAAGAAAAAAGTCTTTTGATTCCCTTTCACCCAGGTGAGGCCCTGCTCCATCTCCTGTCCCCTGGTACGGTAACCCCTGGGGTCAAGCACACCTTTTCAGAACAGGACTTCCGTTCATTTTCCTCTACCTGGACTTCAGGACTAGAGAAGGATTCCAGGAACTGGCTTAGAGGGAGGAGGATGAGGACAGGATTATTCCAGCTCCTCTTTGCAGTGACGCTCAGTGGAGGAATTGAGCATGTGAATGTTTTCCTTTAAGGGGGAATCGATCACACTCAAGAGGAGGGCGCTGGGAGCTCTGCCTGCGTGAGGGGCACCGTGCCTCATCAAACGGGGAGGAGGTTGGACTGAGACTCTCTCAAGCAAAGGTACACAAAAGGGGAAGGGCATTGACTCCAAAGTCATTGCACCCCCACAGTCCCTCCCAGTTCAGACCACCCTCATGCTCACCATGGCCAGCTTTTCTCCAAAGTACCCTGAGACACACTGTTGCCCCTCTGCAGAAGCGGAGTCTCGAAGGTCAGCCTTGTTTCCCACCAGCATGATAGGGATCATCTCATGGGCTGCATCCTTCCAAGAAGAAACAAAACAAACAAACAAACATGGGCCACATGGAGATCATGACGAGGACAACTAGGGCAGCAGCAGTTACCATTTTCCAACTGTCCCTTGTGTGCAAAACGATGGATTCCACACTTGGTGAAGTGAACACGTCACATAAATGCTAGCACTTTCATTACTACTGTAAGTCTTATTTCTGTAGAACAAGGTGTCTTATTCATCCTTGTCAAAGTCTTGCCATCAACTATAATAACAGAATTATTTACATTATATTGAAGATTATATCTTTAAGTCTCAAAATATCTCTAAACATCCCCATACTGTCCTCCTATTCATAGGTGAGAAAATGGAATTCAGAGAAATTAAATAAAAAAGTGTAAGGACCAGGGCCTGGTCCCACACTAACTCCATAACCATGCTACTCAGGCAAGGTTCCATCCTTACATTAATGACAAGAGAGCAGGTACTGGGATAAGTCCATTTTATGCAAAGGAAAATTGGTATTTACTAATTTCTTATCTCTAGCACACAAATACAAACTAACATAAATTAAGAAACATGACCTCAGAGTTCTATTTGGCTGTAGTACCCACACAATTTTCTACCTTATACTTTTATTTCAAACAACAATGATTACAAGTCAATGTCACTAACCCAGGCATAAAACGCACAGATAATTTTTCCACCACTGTGGGACAAAAGTGTAGTTCAGAAGTTCCACAACATGGGGCTGCCTTGGTGGTATAACGAGTTAAGCCTCAGCCAGTGAGGCCAGTATCCCATATGAGCAAAGGTTCGAGTGAGTCCTGGCTGCTCCACTTCTGATCCAACTTCCTGCCAATGCTCTTGGGAAAGCAATGGAAGGTGGCCCCAGTGTTTAGGAACCTGCCATCCATGTGGGAGAACCAGATAGAGTTCTGAGCTCCTGGCTTCAGCCCGGACCAGTCCTGACAGTTGTGGTCATTTTGGGGTAAATCAGCAGATGGAAGATTCTCTATCTCTCTCTCTCTTCGTAACTCTGCCTTTCAAATAAATAAATAAGTAAATCTTTTAAAAAGTTCCATGTTCATTGCTCTTTGGTTTACAACAAAAGCAAAATGCAGAAATCCTAAAGATCAATGTTTGTCTGGTTCCTAAATAGGACTGGCAGCAGCCCTGATTGACATATGTGAGAACTAGTCTCAGGGAGCCTACAGACAGCTGCTGCTCACTCAGTTTGGGACTTCCACGATGACAAGAAATGAGGCTGTGGTTGGCACCGTGGCATAGCAAGTAAAGCTGCCGCCTGTGATGCCGGCATCCCACGTGGGCATTGTTTCAAGTCCTGGCTGCTCCACTTCTGATCCAGCTCCCTGCTAGTGTGCCTGGGAAAGTAGAGGAAGATGACCCAAATGCTTGGGGCCCCTGTACCCTCATGGGAGACCTGGATGAAGCTCCTGCCTTTAGACCTGCCCAGCTCTGGCCATTGTGGCCATTTAGGGAGTGAACCAAAGGATGGAAGATCTCTCTCTCTCTCTCTCTCTCTCTCTCTTTCTCTCTCTTGCTGTAACTTTGCTTTTCAAATAAATAAATAATCTTTAAAAACAAGGAAACAAGGCTTAAAATGAAATTGAACTTGACTTCCTTTCTCTTCAGACAGTGTTCCTTTCACTGTAGTCAAAGGGAGAAGAGAATGAAAGGCTCTCCCAAAAATTCCTGGCTCCACCCATTAATGTGTTCATTAATTGTGCTCTTTGGTGATGTCAGGATTCAAGGGGGCAAGATTTAGAAGCCAATGACAAAACATTCACTTAAGTAAGCCAAGAGCGTGAGCCTCTAAATGACTCACCACAGGTCACATAGGTAATATTGGAATCTCCTGCACGTTGTGGCCTAAGTAACACCTCCACCTCACTAATGAACACTAAATACTTTCCAGCATTTGTTTCATTTATTTATGTTTGTTGCTTTAAATCTGCTTTCTGCACTACAATACAAGCTCTATAAGGCCAGGGCTCTTATTTCTATTAACAGATACATCTCAAGTACATAGAAGAGTAAATGCAGTGGAGTCACTCAAAAATATTTTTGATTGTGTAAAAGTTAGGACGAGATCTTTTATCTCAACTGTCACCATTTAGGTTCTACCTAACTATTCAAACAACAAAATAGTCATTACAGTAAGTAAATGGCCACAACTCTATTTAATCCAAAATTCTAGTACAAGACTTTGTAACCCAGCAGTTTTGGATCAAAGTGTACAATGATTAATTCCCACCATCCATTCACCATGGACATTCTACTGTTTATCAATCCTCCAGCCGACTGCCCAAGATTTGTTTCCAGCCATATCTACTGTAAGCTGTTGATCTTCCCTGCAGGATCTCATCAGAATTCAAAAGTGAGACTTAGAGAAGCTTCATTATGTTCTCTCTCTCTTTTTTTTTTTTTTTTTGTTGTTTTTTTTTGCAAAGTAAAAAGCAGATGCCACATGCTACCTAATTTGTCTACCATAACTAATTCAAAAATTCATCTTGAATACCTCTTCTACCTTTCTAGACCCTATGGACAGGTGGTAGCCACGCTGAAAAGGTGACTCACAACATGCAGGTGCTTAGCCAGTTATGGCAGTGGACGTCCTGGCACACGCTATGGCTGACAACTTAATGTAAGGGCTACAAGGAGTCTTCAAAAGTTCACAGAAAATGCGCAGAATGAAATTACAGCATAATAAACATTTTAATTCTACTTTCCATGAACTTTTTCAAGTACTATCATATCTCACTGCGGCTGATCTTGCCTTTTGTGCTTCCTTTTCTTGAGCATAAGCTAAAAGATTTTAAAATGAAGGCTAAGTTCAAAACTTCAACAATAAAAAGTTTTTCTGGAGATCTTAAATATCAGTGTGTATGAGTCAGCTGGGATTGTCCATTGCTCTCTGGACTTACTGCTCTAGTCCAGAGAGCTGCACTTACTCCTTTAAGCCTCTACTCCATGCACTATCTGAACTTTGGAATTCCTTTCCTGACACAAATTCGTGTGTTAATTTACTGCTCACTTTGGTGCTTTATTGCAGTAGCAGCCAGTGTTGACGAAGGAAGCTCCATTTGAGCACCCATTCTAACCACTAAAATTTCTACAAGCAAGTGCCTTATACTTTGTAGGTCTTAGTTTTCTAATGAAAGGTGAAAATAATGTCTCTTACTTCCTTTCTCAGATGTTATAGATGAATATGACAGAAAATTTTGTGAAGTAAAAATGTAACATAAATAATACATTTCCACTATTTTCACAGTCACTGTAAGACACTGATATTGATGATATTGATATTGATAGGTTGATATTGATATTGTCAAAGTCTTATTGCCAATTGCAGTCATTTTCCACATTACTTCTGTAGTCAGAAAAAGAATATTTATTCCAGAGATCAACTTGAGAGTAAACGAAAACTGTGCTGTTTAGTCACTACTATTATATAATGCCTGTTTAAAATTATAAAAAACATACTTATTGCAAAAATTGTATTAGCCACTGGTTTAGTTTTCAATAGAGTCTGCTAACAATAGCTCAAACTGTAGATTTCTACTGATCAAAAACCTTTGGCAGCATTCTAAATGTGGTTAAAATAATTTCCTACCTTTAAAATTAGCTTACCATGAAATCAAGGGATACGAAAGCATCTCAAGATGGAAGATACCACCTTATTTAGGCAAAGAAATCACAGATGATATGCCACATGTTGGAAATGCCAACTGGCATTTCAGGGGTACCCTAAGATATCTAAAGACCCACATGTCCATGCCCCGTGTACATGCAATCATACTAAACACCAACCACACCACCTCCTTGCTCGTAAAAGCTTCTTGTTTTTAAATAACCTGGCTTTGCACTTGCTCATCATGGGGTTCTGATTTTATCTATAAGAAAATCCAGAGGTTTTATTCTCAGAAGCCCTCTTCCACAGTGTCCTTTGGGGGAACTTGTGCAACTCCCAAGGAAGAGGCCATAGCTGCCAACTGCCTTTGGAAACAGCCTCTAGCATCCAGTTCGTCCTGACAGTTTCAGGCGCTGGCCTCTAATCAAGTTCACCTTGACAGAGACAAGCAGTAGCATTTTCTGAGATGAGCTATCCCGCTCCGTGTAACAGTCCAGTTCTCTGTTTTGGTTCCTTACCGCAATCATGTCTATCCATTCTCGTACATTAAGAAAGCTCTTCTCACACGTAACATCATACAGCAGCAAAACACCGTCGGCTCTTCTGAAGTAAGATTTGGCAATGCTTCTGAATCTGGGTACAGAAAAGGACAGAGCTGGCCAGTCTGCTCCATACAGCCTCATTCCCCGTCTCTTATGAGCATCTTCTTCCTCATCCTTTCCTCTCAAAGTCAGTCCCAATTGATTTCTTCTGATGCCAGTCCCAATGGAGAAGAATCTAACACAAAATATTGCCAAAACACTGCCATCTCGAAGGCCTTGAATGGCCCAGTGAAAGTTAACAGGATGGAAATCTGGGTGACTGATCTGGAAAAGTCAGTCATTTTCTCCACAATCTCAAGAACGTCTACAATCCCCAAAAAAACACCAGGACAGGGTGTAGGGCATAAGTTCTAGAAATTTCAACCTCAGCAAAAAGCTACCAGAATCCACATGCTGGACCAAGAGGAAGCTGGGAGGAAAGCACATTTGAGAAAAACTGTTTCTAGGGCGGTGGGTAGGGAATATTTTGGTTATGTGAAAGAACTGACAACATCCAACACCACAGTGTGCCAGAACTTCACTCATGGGGTAGAAGGAACCTCTGGGGGAAAAAGCACATCTCAGCACACATGCCTTCACTCTACACCAAGTGGAAAATGGATTATGAGTGCTTAAATAAGGCCATGTCAACCACAAATATTTTTAAATGATGGAACTCCCAGTCTGCTAGAGATTATAACCTCCATGAGGGAAGGTATTTGTGTCCATTAGTTCACGTTTTCATCTTACAACACAGAAGAGTGCCTGCTACAGTGGCAGACACTCCCATACTTCTGTCAAATGACTGAATACATTCGGTTCCCAATGAGCCAGACAATATTAGAACCTGTTTCTAACTATGCTCATGGGCAATGAATGCGAGATAAGGTAATTTCACCATATGTGAGTCTGCTGGTAGATTTGCACCTCTACCCTGACTGAGGAGAGCACATGGATTCTCTTCTCCACCATTTACAGTTGCACAGCTAAGTAGCCCTCATAGCCCTCACGCCATTACTGCACTGGGAGTGTTCCCTCATCTAAATTTGGGCATTAGTAAAGAATACTCTTCGTACCAAGCAAACATCAGTTCAAAGGAAGCACAAACATCTTCTCCCACAACTGACACAGAAATGAAGAAGAGGATGTAGACAAATATTAGTATTCATGAAATTATAATATGTAAACAATTTTATGTATAAAGCATCTTAACTTTATATAATTATTTAGTACAAAAACACTAAGTGCCCTGCAAGTCTTGTCTACGCAAACCTAAGCAGAGTTTGAAGAGTTGTTCAAGCACTTGCCTCTCCTGACCAGCTGTGTCCCAGAGTTGCAGAACTGTTCGCTCTCCATCTACAAAGAGAGTTTTCATTTGGAAATCAACTCCTGAAAAGGAATATGAGAGTGGAGAACATGAGATAAATAATCCATGGGATTGTATGTGTAAGCTGTCCTTGGATGAGACAAAGCCAATGAACCAGAGCTTAGTGAGATAAAGAGGAATAAACATGACCTTCATGAAGCCTGGCCTTTAATGGTAAGTAGAAGTCAGACCACACATCATGTGCAGATGCACCATCTACAAGTTGTTTAAATTGGGGGAGGGTCCAACCTAAGGCCAAAGTGAAAATTCCTATTTTTACAGATGATTAGAGAGAAACTAAGTTATATGTGTGTGTGCTTACATGCAAGAATATGCATGTGTATATCTGTATTTATTAGGGTACATCAAAAATTGTAGAAAGTGGAATTAAAAGATAAATTTATTTTGGTGCAAATGATTTTGAAACACATACAAACAGGGTCTTCAAAAAGTTCATGGAAAACGTATATTATGAAAGAACTATTCATGGATCTAGAAATTTTTTTGGCATCAAAATAAATTTATATTTTAATTATGTCCTTTCATGAACTATTATATGTATATGTAGGTAAATCTATGTGTATGTGTGCATGTGTTTGTGTGTATATATAAATGCATGTGTGTAAACATGGGTACACATACATATATGCTATAACCTTTAGCAACCAAATAACATGCTGTAGTCTTTTTGTGTGTTGATGTGAACTTTCATCTTTGTTATCTCAAAGGGTGTATCAGAGAACTATAAATTTACATAGACGCTCATTGTAAAGAGGGCAATCTGTTCCAACGTTTCTAGTTATCAAAATAACTCTAGAAGAGTAAAGGAAATAAATGATAATTTTCATATCTTCAGCTTCTTTTACTGATTATTATACAAATATGTGAAGTCAGAATAATATGGGGCCAGCACTTTGGCATAGCAGGTAAAGCCGCCACCTGTACTGCTGCCATCCCATATGGGCGCCAGTTGGAGTCCCGGCTGCTCCTTTTCCGATCCAGCTCTCTGCTGTGGCCTGGGAAAGCAGTGGAAGATGGCCCAAGTCTTTGGGCCCCTGCACCCACGTGGGAGACCTGAAGGAAGCTCCAGGCTCCTGTCTTTGGATCGGCTCAGCTCTGGCCATTGCAGCCAACTAGGGAGTGAACCAGTGCATGGAGGACCTCTCTCTCCCTCTCTCTCTCTCTCTCTGCCTCTCCTCTCTCTGTGTAACTCTGACTTTCATATAAATAAATAAATAAATCTTTAAAAAAAAAGAATCATACATATTCTCTTATTCTGCTGTGAAAGGAGCGTGTATTCAGCTATGACTTGGGTCATGACAAACCGACCATCAATACTGTCACTTTATCAACATCAAATGATACCTTAACAGAAAGGCTTTCCTTGGTCACCCTGTGTAAAAACTGTGTCTCTCCCCAAACCTCATTTTTTAATTGCTCCATATGGAGGTAAGTTCCTTGTAGGCTGAAATTTGGTCATTTTAGCACCTGTAACAGCATCAGGTTTTTAGTATGGCTGAGGAAATTATGAAGAATAAATGAATCTGACATCTCAGCCTCTAAACTGGGTTTGGTTGATCTGTAGTCCTTCCCTTCCTAAAGTCAGCCTTGGTCAAAACAGAGGACAGTCCTACAGATAAAGACACAGGCACACATGTATATACATGCACACTCACACATACAGAGTGAGAGAGAGAGAGAGATGTTTGTCTGTATTAGGATCCATAAAACCTTAAAAAACCAGGCCGGTGCCGCAGCTCACCAGGCTAATCCTCCGCCTAGCGGCGCCGGCACACCGGGTTCTAGTCCCGGTCGGGGCGCCGGATTCTGTCCCGGTTGCCCCTCTTCCAGGCCAGCCCTCTGCTGTGGCCAGGGAGTGCAGTGGAGGATGGCCCAGGTGCTTGGGCCCTGCACCCCATGGGAGACCAGGAAAAGCACCTGGCTCCTGGCTCCTGCCATCGGATCAGCGCGGTGCGCCGGCTGCAGGGCGCCGGCTGCGGCGGCCATTGGAGGGTGAATCAACGGCAAAAGGAAGACCTTTCTCTCTGTCTCTCTCTCTCACTATCCACTCTGCCTGTCAAAAAAATAAATTAATTAATTTAAAAAAAAAAAAACTTAAAAAACCTATGTAAAGAAGGTAATTTTCCCATTATTAACTGAAATTGAGCATACCCAGGGTGGCACTGGTGTTTCCTCGAAATTCATTCTTGCAAAGTCTCATGAGGAAACTGGACTTCCCCACCGCAGCATCCCCGGCAAGCACAATCTTGTAAGCCTTCTGTGGGCTAGACAAGCTGGGGCTGTCATTCTCCGTGTCTGTCTAGGGGAAAAAGCCACAGTGGGTGACACAGGTGGTGCCAGTTTGCTCCTGAAAACACAACATGGCACAGAAAATCAAGTGTTCATGAGTAAGGGTTACCAGAGACTACCTACATGGGGTGAAAGTGCGGAGATGGGTCTTCTTATTGAACCAACCACGCTGCCTTCACTAACAGATCCTTGGGAGTTCCAGTCCAAGACAGCAGCCACACCTTCAGAGCCATATGTCTCTTCATCCCTTATATCAGGGACCTATTTAAATTAAAAACAAAGAAAAAGGCCAGCAGTTAGAAAAGTCTCTCATGACACATGCACATCATAGATAAAAGAGACAAAAAAAAACCACACAGCTGAATCTATAGTCCGTCATTATTGCTAGGGAGTAGACTTACATAAGAGGTTCTTTTCTTAATTGATGTAGAAAAAAAATTCTACTGACTGAACTTCCTATTTATAACATTTAAAATGGATTTCTATGACAGACTAAAGTCAAATATGGTGAGAGATTTCCAACAGAGACAAGGGCCACGAGCGTGGTAGTTTCTGGAGCTTACATCTGTGTCTGAAGCATCACCCGCAAAGCTCTCCTGCGCCCCGTGCGGCCTCTGAAATCCCCGCTGGTGTTTGTATTCCACCTCTGAGTCGTACTCGTTGGGATCCCTCAGGGTAGACAAGCCGCTGTCGAAACAGCTCTCAGGCAGGCTGTCAACTTCACAATTCATCCTGTGCATAGGATCGCAGAGGGCCAATGAGTCACAGTCCTCATCCATATAGGAGGAGCGGGATGACCTGGCGACAGAGGAGGAGACCGCTTGACCTGAGGGCTGGCAAATCTCAAGACTGCACAGACAGGCAAGAGCCAGGATGGAGTCAGGAAGATCAAAATTCTCACTTTTGCTGAGAGCCAGGATGGATTCTATGATTAAGCATCGGGGCGGCCGGCGCCGTAGCTCACTAGGCTAATCCTCCGCTTTGCAGCGCCAGCACACCGGGTTCTAGTCCCGGTCGGGGCGCCGGATTCTGTCCCGGTTGCCCCTCTTCCAGGCCAGCTCTCTACTGTGGCCAGGGAGTGCAGTGGAGGATGGCCCAAGTCCTTGGGCCCTGCACCCCATGGGAGACCAGGATAAGTACCTGGCTTCTGCCATCGGATCAGCGCGGTGCGCCAGCCGCAGCACGCTGGCCGCGGCGGCCATTGGAGGGTGAACCAACGGCAAAGGAAGACCTTTCTCTCAAAGGCCCTCAAATCAAACAGTTATTCAACAAAGCTGTTAGAAGTCACCCTCTTTGTGTCCTCATAGAAAAAGTGCCCAAGATGTAAGTGCAGCCTCAAGTTGTGTTAATAAACGTGTACATAGAGTATGTGAGCCTTTTAATGTTAATGGAGGGTCACATCACATTCTCAATCATTAAGATTTCCGGAGAACACCTCAAAGGGCATGCTAAGAACCCAGGCGGGACAGGCAATCACGACTGTGTGAGACTCAAAACTCTTGGATATGAGGATCGGGTTAGTCAACTTAGGTCTGAATGGTTTCCCTCTTCACATACTTAAAGGGCTGACACGTGTAGAAGAGCCCGTTCTCTTTCAGGTTGCACAAGACAAAATAGAGCCAAGTAGTAAATTTTTCTGGAGGTCATATTACTTTTTTTAAGATATTATTTATTTATTTGAAAGGTAGAGTAACTGGGGAGGGTCTTCCATCTGCTGGTTTGGCTGCAACTGCTCGGGCTGGGCCAATTGAAGTCAGGAGTCTGAACTCCAATTGGGTCTCCTGTGTGGGGGCAGGGACTCAAGCACTTGGGCATCTTCTGCTGCTTCCCCAGGCACCTTAGGAAGGAGCCGGATCAGAAGCAGAGCAGCCAGGACTTGAACCGGTGCTCATGTGGGATGCCTGCACTGCAGGCAGAAATTTAACCTTTTGCTCCACAACGCCGGCCACTAGGGGTCATGTCTCTCACCCACTCGGTGAAAATGCTGAACAATGGGAAACGTGTGGTACTGAAATGAGACCCATTTTCTGACACTCAGTGTCTACATATAGTCTGGAAACACCCAGAGAAGAGATGTTTCACTGGAGATGTCTCAGACAAAGGCTAGACCTCCTGACTACAGATTCTTGCATTTGTGACACTGCAATTTTATGAGTGAGGGAAAAATTAACATCAAACAATAAAATTCAAAGAAATTGCATTTACATTTGCTTTTCCATTTTGTTTTTGTAAGAATCCAAGTTTATACTTAAGTAACACTGGCTATAGCTTACTTAGCATCTGCATCATCCTAATAGCATGCAACATGGAAAAGGTAGAATCAGCAAGGTACTAGGTCTTCAAGTGGGAGAAATAAGAAGAAATAAATATGCCTCGAATATATTTATAAATAAGAATATGTGCATCTCAGACAAAACCACATTTGTGGGACTGGGTCAGTGGTGAAGCAGGTTACACTACAATTTGCAATGCCGGCATCCCATATTGGAGCACCTATTTGAAATGGATTAGTTAGTTTGTAAGGCACATAAGAACACCATTCTCAGAGTACAAACCACTTTAGCTCCCTGTGTTCATTACTGATTGAAACTCCTTTTATCTCCTTAACCTATCTGCATTTCTTTAAAAAGATTTATTTATTTGAAAGAGTTACAGAGAAAAAGAGGGAGACACACACAGAGACAGAGAGAGAGATCTCTGTTGGTTCAGGTTCACTTTCCAGATGGTTGCAATGGCCAGGATTGGGCCAGGTCAAAGCCAGGATCCTGAAGTTTCATCCAGGTCTGCCACGTGGGTGACAGGGCCCAGGTACTTAAACTATCTTCTGCTGTTTTTTCCCAGGCCATCAGCAGGGAGCTGGACAGGAAGTAGAGCAGCCAGGACATAAACCAGCACACATATGGGATGCAGGTGTTACAGAAGGAGACTTTGTCCATGATACCACAAAGCCAGCCATCCAATTGTATTCTCAATAAGGAGTGAAGGAGTGAAATCCTGATTTGAGGGATCACCCCCATAAATATCTGACTCTTAATTAAAAATATAAGTATAACCAGACTCTTGCAAACTCAAATATTTATCCTTTTTAAAAAGTAAGCCATTCAAATCTTCCCTGAGAGTATTTCCATGGCAATTAACTATGTTAAATAAAAAACAAGTTATATTTTTACTAGAGAGCTTTCAAAAAACACAAAACTCACACAAATTTGCAAGTTAAAACCAAATAAAGCCATAAAAACAAGAAAATTAAATGTATAACATATTTTCAAGTTTTCATTCTAGCACCAAAATTATATAGAATTAATCACCCCCTAGAAAGGAATATCAGCACAGACCACGGTGGGCTCTAGTCATGGTGGAACATGATGAACACGCGAGTGCTGGGTCCCTGCCACTCGGAGGAACTAGTGATGTGACGATGCCCTTAGACTCTTCCATGGAGGACCTTGTGGTCCAGTACTTACAAGCCTTATTCATGGTGTCTACTCTTTTCAAAAACACATCATAGTGAAATTTTTAAGATAATTTTGAGTTATATACTTTTCCCACCCATTTGCTTAGAACTGATCTTCAATATTACTCCAGAAATATTGTATCACACCTACCCATTTTAAAAAATCCATTTTGCTCAATAACAAGAGTGCTCAGTTGCCTATAAATCAATAAGTCATCAAAGTTTTTTATTTAACAGATCACCAGGGGCTGGTGGCATAGCAAGTAAAGCCACCCCCTGTAACACCAGCATCCTATAGCGGCACCAGTTCGAGACCTGGCTGTTCCATTTCCATTCCAGCTGTCTATGGTCTGAGAAAGCAGCAGAAAATGGCTCAATTGCTTGTGCTCCTGCTCTTATGTGGGAGACCTGGAAGCTCCAGGCTCCTGGCTCTGGCCTGGCCTAGCCCCAGCTGATATGGCCATTTGGCCAGTGAACAAACAAATGGAAGACATCTCTCTCTCTCTCTCTCTCTCTCTTTGCCTCTCTGTAACTCTACCTTTCAAATAAATAAATAAATAGAAAACTATCTTCAATACATTGGTTCACTACCCACATGGCTGCAACGGCCAGAGCTGAGCTGATCTGAAGCCAGGAGCCAGGAGCTTCATCTGGGTCTCCCAAGTTGGGGCAGAGGCCAGGTGAGTTGGGCTATCTTCTACTGCTTTCATAGACCATAACAGAGAGCTGGAACAAAAGTGGAGCAGCTGGGACCCAAACTGGTGCTCATATGGGAGGCCGACACTGCAGGCGATAGCTTTACCCACTATGCCACAGCACCAGCCCCCATAAATAAATAAATATTAAAAAAAAAAAAGTGATCACCAATAAGCCTTGCTTTCTGGAATGGCAACTTGACCAATTGCTATCGCAAGGATATTAACCACATTATGTTTATACCAAATCTACCCAAATGAAAATTGCTTGAACACTGAGTCATAAAGTTGCAAAGAAATAGAGAGCTGGAAACCTTTTATTTACGCTTTCACTTTTATCTGCAATCTCAAGAATCCTACAAGATTAACTTAACTAGGAACACTAGACAAATGTGTATACACGTACATAAACACAGAAGTACTTTTTAAGTGTTAATTACTAGGTCTCACAAAATATAGCCCCCAAATCTTTCACTTGATATTGATTAAATAGTACTAAATTCTAACATTTGATAAGTCTATGTGACTCCTTCAGCATTGTAGCTCGTGAATAGCCACTAGCCAGATTTCTGTTTCAAGGGTTTCCTTTCCCTGGGCACAACTCACAAGACCTCTTAGACACTTACAGACCATGACAACAGTTTCAAGTTCCTGTACCACATGATCTGCAGTAACCTCACGAGCTTCCCTGAAACATCTCCTACAGAATCCATGTCTTGTTACATGGAATCAGGGAACAAAGGAATGGTGGGGCATCAAATGACGTCAGAATATCTTTTAAAAAAAACTTTACTGTCTCTGAAGGATTTCTACCTTTAATTTTTACATGGTTCATGTCTCAGAACTTTGAAGTAAGATCCTAGAAAACAGAAATTAGAGCCCCAAATATATTACATTATTTTAACTCATCTGTATGGAAATTGGCCTCCCTTTTACTTGATCTAGAATTCAAATTAAAAAACAAACAGATGTTAACATACCTGTCATAGCCCAGAGGTTGAGGAGAATGACCATTAAATTTAAGACTGCTTCTAGAAATTGTATTCCCTGGTGATATATTATTTACGCGCTGTAATATATAAGCAATTATTTGTTATTCCATGTAAACATTTCTCTCTCTCTCTCTCTCTCTCACACACACACACACACACCATCTTCAAAAAGTCCAGAGAAAATGCATATTATGATAAAAACTAAGCATGAAAATCAAGTGGAAAATTTTGGCAAAGATAACCGACCTCTCTCTTCTCTAATCTTAAGTCTAAACCCTACTGCAAATTCCATTAAGCAGTGCTCTAATTCACCAGATTTGCTAGGAACCTGGAATACCAACTTCCTTGGACTTAAATCTTTTCAAACCATAGCTCCTATGCTGATGATATCACTACCATAAGGAATACTCAATGTGACTAAATCCATCAACCAGACAGAAGCACTCTCTCCCTCTTTTTCTTTTTTTTTAAATTTATTTTATTTGTTTGAAAGATAGAGTTACAGAGAGGGGTAGGGCCAGAGAGAGAGAGAGAGGTCTTCCATCTGCTGGTTCACTCCCCAAACGGCCACAACAACCAGAGCTGAGTTTATCTGAATCCAGGAACCAAGGAGCTTCTTCCAGGTCACCCATGCGGGTGCAGGAGCCCAAGCACTTTGGTCTTTTCCTACTGCATTCCCAGGCCATAGCAGAGAGCTGGATTGGAAGTGGAGCTGCCGGGACTCAAACCAGCGCCAATATGGGATGCCGGCACTGCAGGCCAGGGCTTTAACCCACTGCGCCACAGCACCGGTCCCTCTCTCCTTCCTTTCAAGTGAGCAATATTTTAGCTCTGCTTCCGTGAGCGTTTCCACTTGTTCTTACACTATCTACCGGCATACATCTTAACTTCCTATGACATTAAACACTCAAGGCAAAGCTCATATTTTATACACCTTTCTTTAGTTCTAAACTATCTAACAAAAGACTTGGTTGATGTGGAGGCATTTATTTCTGTAGCAGGGTAACATATTTTTCTAATTTGGAAAAATATTGCCTTTTGCTATTTTATGGAAAGAACTTCTCATTATAAGGACCTACATGAAAGTATTCTCTAAGAAATCATCCCCTTCAAATTATTCTAGTACTAGAAGGACTGAACTGCATCATAAAATGAGACAGTATACCAAGGATCTGTTGAACTTGCTGTAGCTGTTTTCAAGGGCACTCCTAAGACCATCGTTACTGTCATGAAGCTTCCGGTTCGCTGTTCTGCAGAGTAAAGAAACAGATAATGAGTAAATGTGGATCAATATCTCCACTACTATTCCATATCCGGCCTTCAGAAGGTGGAATCACTCACCCCCTTTTGCAACTTCCTACCACTTCCCTTCAAATCTCATAAATCAAGATCCTATTCTTTATTCAACGTACAACAACTTAATTGATTTGTTATCTTTTTTTGGAGGCCTCATGGTGTTTTAAGAATGAATTGGCAATGCTGTGGACCTCAGCAGCTCAGGGAGCCCCCGGGATGCCTGAGCCCGAGGGCTGGCTCTCCCACCCCTGTAGCCGGCGTGGATGCGGTGTGACATCATGCTTTCTTTGTCCTCCTGGCTACGCCTGGCCTGGTGCTGTTCCATCAGGCACTGTCTTGTACCAGGTATGCAGGTTGGTGTTGATCTCAACTTCGGGCTCAGATCCCAACACAGGAGCTTGCTTCCTTGTGACGTTCTGGGCGTCACAGTACCTTCAGAGCCTGAGCTGCCCTTCTACACGGGGAGGACACCAGCGGGGTTGCGGCCTCACAGAGCGGCTAATCTTGCCTTGTTTCAGGCCACTTCACCCTTCAGAGCTCAGCTCTGTCCTCACTTCCTCCAGGAACACATGGATGCCCTTCCTGGAGAGGTCAAGGCCTCCCTCAGGGCACAGGTGCCTTTCCTTTACCTCACCTCTCCCATTGGCATTGCATATTTATGTCTGAACACTTGACCAGTTTGTTTTCCTCCCCAAATGAGCTCCATGCAGAGGAAGACACCCCCACCCCTTCTGCTTGTGGTTCTTGCCCTGGCTCCTGGAATACCTGACCTGAAAAAGGTGCTGACTGAGAAACCTGTTAACTGAAAGAATGAATAAGAGAATTCCAGGATTGTTGCAGTAACTGAACGCCATAGCTGGCACAGGGGAGGCCTAAGAAGCATTCGAAATGGTGACGACAACAACAAAAAATTCCGTCAAGCCTGACTGTGATTGGTTCAAAGGAACTTAAACGAGAAGAAAGTACTGCCTGGGTAGAAAATAAAGACAGTAGATGGGGAGGTGGAGGCTGGGCGGGCAAGGCCCTCAGAGCATGGACTCGTGACTTCATTATGAAGTTGACAGAGCAGGAGTAATATTTCTACATAGCCAGAAAATAAGAAAACCTACGAAAAACAGGCACTGTGGCGTAGTAGGACAACAACTCAAGAATGACTGCAGAGGCACATGTCTCACACATACCAACGTGAGAAGTCTGGCCGACTCTTGACGTAAAGAGCAGCAGAGAAAGCTGAGAGATGAGCGCCATTACTCTTTACTGAGGCTTAATACAGACAGGCTGCACACATCAGCAGACTTGCAAGGACTTTCAGACTTCTCACTATTTCTTGCATTTGGATAATTTACTTAGGATTAGAAAGATCACAGACCTGGCAGATGCACGGAAGGCACTGTAGTGAAAGAAACACACACTGACCTGTGAACCCAGACTCCAAATAGGACAACTGTGTTGTACGTGGCATGTGTTTTATTAACAAAAGAAAAATGGAATGCAAATGTAATGAGGGTTTTATATGAGAACTTACTGGAGTATTTCAATTTGCCTCTCAAGATTATTTCGATCTTCTGTGTATTCTCGGATTATTTCCAGATCCCTGTAAAATTATATTTTATGTTTGAATGAGAATCAGGTGTCAAGTCCTGCCTTCCTTGCACCTACCTCCCAGGCCCTTGCTCACCTTTTCTCAAAGATGTGTGCCCTTGACCCTGGTCCTGCCTCATCTTTGCTCCTGCCCTGTTCTTCTGTGATATCAGCAGCCACTCCCAAGACTCCACAAGCACACCCACACCCTGTGCGTCCTCCTGCCGGGTTCCACCCTCCTCTGCCACATTCAGCACCCAGCGGCCTGGCTATTTTCCTCACTGGAACTGAATTCTGAGCCCCAGGTCTGCTCCTGACGCCCCTCTCCACAGGCAGGCGTGATATAGGGTCCCTTCATTCCTCTGAACTTCTCTGCCCACTCCAAGCCTTACAGGAGTCGACTTTAAAAAGTTCATGGAAATCAAATTAAAATATAAGTTTATTTTGGTCCAAAATAATCTGAAGTTCCTACACAGAAGACAAATGTGTATTATTTTAAAAGGTATGCATGGATTTCAACTGCACCTGGTTTCTCTTTTCCTGTGACTCTCTGTCCTTTCCCTAACTTAACCTCACCCCTGCTTTTCCTCCCCACCTCACCCAAAAACCACAGAACCAGGCTTTCTGGGATCCCCAACGACTCCAGTTTTACTGCCTCTATTGCTTTATTATGGAAGCCCTGGGCCTCTTCCTCAAACTGCACTCAGAACAAAAGCCCCATGCTCAGCAGACAAACCCCATCACCAGCTTTCCAAAACTCTCAGACTTCCAAGTGTGTGCACAAAAACCTGTCCATGTGCACCCTGGACGGTAAAGCTAAAACTTCTCGACTGGCTATAGGAGTTCAAATTCCTTAACCAAAAATTCTGGGCCCTTATGTTATAGTCTTAAACTAACGTTTCAACTATTTATTTCTTTACATGTTGCCTTCCACTTCAAAATCTCTCTTTCTGTTCAGTGGCCTGACCACCTCTCTCCAAACCAGCCTCAGCCTCCCCTATGTTCTTGCCCCGGCTTTGGCTGTTGCCTCACCTGGAACACCTGTGACTCTGTTTCCCCAGGTGTAACATGTGCATGCTGGAAGTGCCTCTCCCCTAGGGTCCTGGGGGCAGAAGGAGTTACACCTGCCCGGCTGAGCACAGCTGCTGGCCATGGCAGTGCCACCAGCTTCCTGCTGCTGGTGCTGCCCTCAGGGCTGCTTCCTCCCCACTTGCCCAGCACAAACCTGTTCCCCAAGTCTCCGCTTTTAAAAAAATTCTTCAGCTCTTCTAAATGGAAAGAAAACTCTTCTGTGATACCACACCAATAAAACCCAGCTGTGACACTGTAGGTGATATTATTTCTGACACTGTTTATGTCTGTAACTTTCCTTCTTTCAAATAAACCTGAAGTTTTCAGAAAGCACAGACCACACTTTTTTTTTTTTTTTTTTTTTTTTTACTTCAAACTCCTAACTCTTTCTCTAGCTCAGGGACCTGTATATAGCAAATACTTAATAAATGTTTTACTGTTTTCTGTTATAAGACCTTAATTCTGATTAACGTTTGTGAAAAAAAAAAAAAGTAAAACGTATATTTCCCCCCAGTGTACATGTACTGAGGGACACACATATATAAATGCCTATATGTTCTATACTTATAAGTCCCTCTACAAACACCCATGTATATATCCATTATATACATGTGTGTGTGTGTGAATGTAGCAGGGGTTATTAATACCATACTGCAAAATGAAGAAATTAAAAAATAAAAGTACTTGCCTAACAAATCTCCTTTTCCCTTGTTTATGTTTTATGGTCAGGATTCCTGCCTGCAAGGAGCTTCAATAAGCACCAACTCTTGACATTTTAGGTTTATTCTTCTAGCTCCCAGAGAATTCAACCATTTTACTAAGCAAGCCCTGCACTGTCCTAAACAGCCAATAATCAAACGAATTAATTTGTCCCTTTAAAATAATTGAAAACATAGAGAACTAGGAATTGTGACACTGAAAGCAAAATAGAAAGTAAAGACCACATAAATAAGTTAACGGGCACTCCTTTAATCTTACAGAACTGAGATTCATACACACAGATGATCAGCTCAGCCAACACTGCACCCAAACTGAAAAATAAAACGCAGAGTGTCCTACCTCTCAGAGTTCAGACTCTGGTTAGCATAATCACTTCTCAGAGCGTCTAATTCACTCTGAAGGAAGGCTATGCTTGTCTGTGCTTCTAAAAGATCTTTTTTAACTTTCTGATTTTCCTAGAAAAAAGAAGAAGTACAAGATATTAGATTCAGTGTCTTTAGCCTGGGAGAAATGAAGTGAAGTGAACTGGATCCTCCCACATATCACTCCCACTTTTCCACTATTCCTCAGATCTTACTGTTCAAAGAACTGATTGTCAATTCATAGTAATTTCAAATTATTATAAGTTATTACATTATCAAAAATCTACATCCTGAAGGCCATTCTTCAGTTTTTTTATACTTGACATTAGGCACCAAACAATAGAGGCGTTAGGAATTTTTTTGGCAAATTAACTGAGATGAAACCTTTGAACACCTACTTTACTTAATGAGAGCTACAAAAGTAATTTTTAACAATCTGTGGAATTAACAGTAGCTATTATAAGATAGACTGTTTTTTTTACAATAAATCCTATGACTTTAACATTATAAGTTTTGCACTTAAAAATAATTTAGTACGTTAGAAAATTTCTATATTTTTCTTTAAAAAAAAAAAGATCCCTAGAGGCCTCTGGTTCAAGGTGGTGGACTGAACACATGATTTTATTTTCTCCTTTCTGAAACCGAATTAGCACTGAAATACCAAAGGAAATGGATGCTAATGGAAGAGGGGCTGATGAACAGTCAAGTGACTTAGACACGTTTCTGGAAAATGGAAACTGGATGGAAATGTCCTCCCAGGGAAATCCAAAAGTGTGCTGAAGGCTCTACCCCAGAACACAGAAGACAGCAAGCGGCTGGCTGCACCCAGAGAGCTGGGATCGGAAGCAGAGCTTCAGTTCTAACACCAAGATACTTCCCCAGGCCCTTCCCCCAGCAAGAACAGCAGCCGGCCAGAATCGACTCCAAAGGCAACAAGGCAGAGCTTGTCGTTTTAAAAGGGAATTAATGACTCCCATAAGGAAAGCCGGAGCTTCTCTCTGAATATCCCTGCCCCATGCGTTCTGTATCTGGGGCTGACAGCCAGCTTCACACTGAGCTCTAAGAAAACACCTCTCAGGGGAGAAGCCTGGAGGTAAACCGGTTGTTTGTCTGGTTGCAAGGGACTCCTACACCAGTTCCCTAAAATAACCAATATAAGCTTTCCCTTTAAACTGTGAACAGATCACAGAGATCATCAAGGATTGCCAGGTATTTAGAAAACAAACAAACAACAACAAAACAGAGCAAGAGAGAGAGAGAACCACAGAAAGAGAGGGAGAGAGAGCTACAAAGACCTAAATGAACAAATTCCAGAGGAGTGGGCTTTATAGACAAGTTTTCAATAAACCGTGAGGGGCATACAGATATATTCAGATATTAAAAACTGAGAAATTTTATTTCTCACATACCCTTTCCAAAGAATGTCCCTAGGAATGTACCATACCAAAATGAGGATGAACACTCAAAAGAAGAAAAACTGTGACACAAAAGTGTTACAATTCAGTGAAAGACCCAATGAAAATAAGTTCAGGGACGACATATAGGTATCAAGTCCCATTCAGCCCTGTTAAGAACTGAAATGTCATGGATTTCAAAATTAATATTTCCAGGGAGAAAAATAAAACAAATTTCACGAATTGGGAAAAATAAATAAGAAGTCTTAAAATATCACTGATATCATGAAGATAGTACAGTTTTTTTAAAAAAATGTATTTACTTTATTTGGGAGGGGGGAGGGGGGAGACTGACTTTCTCTCATCTGCTGCTTCACCTCCCGAATGCCCTCAACAGCCAGGGCTGGGCCAGCCAAAGCAGGGAGACAGGAACTCCACCCAGGGCTTCCATGTGGGTGGTAGGCACCCCTGGTATTTGGGCCATTACCTGCTGCCCTCTAAGGGGCACCTTAGCAAGAAGCTGCAACCAGGAGTAGAGGAGGGATTTGAACCCAAACACCCCAATATAAATGAGGCATCTCAACTGTTATGCCGAATTCATGCCCTGGTGGTTTCTTCAAACAACCGGAAACTAATAACCCAATAAGAAAATCTAAGAAAACCAAGTAACTCTTTAAGAAGTCATGATCCAAATACAAAGGCAACTAAGGTGCATCAACATTTGGAACTGCTAAGGAATACAGGGAATTCACTTGACCAGACTGGAACCTTCTTTTGAGTCATATAGGGAAAATGAATGGAGAAGAAGAAATGCAAGCCTACGACCTAGTACCAAAGGTCATAAAAAAGAAAGTGTTCATTACTTACTTTAAAATTTTGGAATCAATCTAAAATCAAAGTAAAGAAAATAAGAGAAAAACAAATGTAAATGTTCTCAACTCCAGCAACCGAATTAATAAAGATATGGTCAGCAAAAGATGTAAAATGGGCTGGAATAGAAAAGTTGAAAGGAGGGCAGGGCAGTTACATCCTTTGCAAAAAGCCTGGATGCAAAAGAGCTGAGGTGATAAGAATGGCATTTACCAATGCGTGGGAAGTCTTTTATTACTTTGAATAAAAAAACAAATGTGGGGAGCAAACCGGACTAGACTGAGTTACTGGAATTGGGACTTATTCTATGCATCTGCTCTCCCACAATATGGCGCTGGGAGAGAAGTAAACAGCTTCCGCACAGCTGCCTCCAGTTCAACCAATAAACTGTAGGACTTGCTACTGATTGGAGGAGAGCAGCGTACTCGGCGTGTGGGCAGCTGAGTTAGGATTGGTGGAGGAGGACTATAAAGGAGGAGAGAGACGGCATGCACCAGGAACATCTAAGGGGAACATCTAAGAGGAACACCTGTGCAGCCCCCGAGAGAGCCGGCCGGCGGTGTGCCGCTCCCCTGCGGAAGTGGGGAATGTGGCTAGGGGGAACTGCCCTTCCACGGAGGTGGAAGGATCAGTAGCCAACCCGGGAAGAACCAGCAGCAAACCCGGGGAGGGCCGAGCAGACGAAAGAACAGCGCAGGGTCCTGTGTTGCTCCTCCACGAAGAGGGGGAACGACATAATGGTGCCGTGACTCGGATATGAAGCCTAGGCAGGGTTTAGTGTTGCTCCTCCACGAAGACAGGGAGTGACAACAAACAACAGCATTCACAATGGGTGGCATGTCACTGAGGCCAAAACCCAGTATAAATAATACCTTTGCTCACAGACATTTTAAAGACCTTCTCTGACTGGCCTATTCATTTCTCTTTAAGCTTCTATTCCTGGAACAGTGACATAGCAGCACGATTAAGTTTTTGTTGTCTAACAGGAAGTGTAGGTTAAAAAAAAGTGATTCTTACCATTGATAAATCATAAATTTGTTTTTTTAGTGCAGTCACATCTTCCTTTTGACTTATGTGTTTTGATTGTTCTTCAAGCTGAAAGAGCAAATGAAAGCTGCTGAATTACAAATTCACTTCAAATTTCTTTGGATAAGTATAGGGGTATCCTTGAATAAAGATATGAAAAATATAGAAGTCTTAAATTTTCAACATATATTATTTTGTATATTACTAACCTACATAAAATGCATAAGGATTTGCAGGTTCGTTTTAAATAGTTTAAGCATTTATAAAATATTTTAGCATTAAATGGATTTTCTTGAAAACAACTAAAAGGTCATTTTTGGAAAACACTCAACAAGTAGGCAACTCAATTTTAGCTTTTTTCAATTATGTTCCACTCAAGTTTTGACCTCTATGTTCTGCTTTATAAATTCCATACTTGATACTTTTTGTTCTGTATTATAAGTATGTAGGAATGTCTTAATCTCCCTTCTAAAGTGAAAGACTTTTTAAAAGCAGAATTCATGTCAGATTCTCCTATGTTTTCTCCATGACAAACTCAAGAAATGCTTATTGGCTGGCGCCGTGGCTCACTAGGCTAATCCTCCGCCTGCAGCACAGGCACACCGGGTTCTAATCCCGGTCAGGGCGCTGAATTCTGTCCCGGTTGCCCCTCTTCCAGGCCAGCTCTCTGCTGTGGCCTGGGAGTGCAATGGAGGATGGCCCAAGTCCTTGGGCCCTGCACCTACATGGGAGACCAGGAGAAGCACCTGGCTCCTGTCTTCGGATCAGCGTGGTGCACCGGCCGCAGCGGCCACTGGAGGGTGAACCAGCGGTAAAGGAAGACCTTTCTCTCTGTCTCTCTCTCTCACTGTCCACTCTGCCTGTCAAAAAAATAAATAAATAAATAAAAGAAATGCTTATCAAATTACTGAAATCAAAACCTGTGCATGACATGAAGCTAGACACACACAACACAATTATATAAACACACAAGCATTGGGGCTGGTGCTGTGGCACAACGGGTTAAAGCCCTGGCCTGAAGTGCCGGCATCGCATATGGGTGCTGGTGTTAGTCCCAGCTGCTCCTCTTCTGATCCAGCCTTCTGCTATGGCCTGGGAAAGCAGTAGAAGATGGATCAAGCCCTTGGGCCCCTGCACCCACATGAGAGACCCGGAAGAAGCTCCTGGCTTCGGATCAGCGCAGCTCCGGCCGTTGTGGTCAAGTGGGGAGTGAGCCAGTGAATGGAAGACCTCTCTCTCTGTCTCTACCTCTTTCTGTAACTCTATCTTTCAAATAAATAAAATAAATCTTTTTAAAAAAAGACACAAGCAGGCCGGCGCCGTGGCTCACTAGGCTAATCCTCTGCCTTGCGGCGCTGGCACACTGGGTTCTAGTCCCTGTCAGGGCGCTGGATTCTGTCCCGGTTGCCCCTCTTCCAGGCCAGCTCTCTGCTGTGGCCTGGGAAGGCAGTGGAGGATGGCCCAAGTGCTTGGGCCCTGCACCCGCATGGGAGACCAGGAGAAGCACCTGGCTCCTGGCTTCGGATCAGCGCGGTGCGCCGGCCGCAGCACATCGGCCACGGCGGCCATTGGAGGGTGAACCAATGGCAAAGGAAGACCTTTCTCTCTGTCTCTCTCTCTCACTGTCCACTCTGCCTGTCAAAAAAAAAAAAAAATACACAAGCATTGCTTTTTGGTTGGGTCATTAGTATTACTGGAATCAACTGTTCAGGAGCACTTATAACATGGAAAACAAAAAATATCTCTCCAACAAATAGCTCACATCCCCCTAGGAACTATGTGGACTTGGGGTGTTCACTTATGGAACATTTATGCACTGATCACAATGGCCCCATATTTCATCAGGTCTGAGATCTTTGACACTGGACTTCACCTTGCCACATACATCAACAAAAGGCTTTTACACTCAGCTGTGTCTCAACTGCTATGCAGCTAACGGTGACTGAGAAGAGCCAATGATTTCAAGATGCATTATGACTTCAAAGAAAAAAAAACTGTGAGTAAAGTTGACTTCTTGGGGTCACTGCTGTGGCAAAATGGGTTACGCTGTAGCCTGCAACACCAGCATCCCATAAAAGCACTGGTTCAGTCTCACTGCTGTACTTCCAATCCAGTTTCTTTTTAATGTGCCTGGGAAAGCAACAGAAGATGGCCCAAGGAGTTAGGCCCTTGACACCCAAGTGGGAGACTCAGATGGAGTTCTAGGTTCCTGGTTTCTGTCTGGGCCAGCCCCAGGCTCTGCAGCCATCTGGGGGGTGAACCAGCAGATGGAAAATCTCTCTCTCTTGCTCTCTCTGTAATTCTGCCATCGAAATAAATAAATAAATCTTTTTTAAAAAAATGGATTTCTCAGAATAAGTGGCATATGTTATTGGCAAATGTAATCAATTTTGGTAAACTTTTTTAGGGTTGTTAACACTCTTTAACACACTGTCATAAATCATCATACTGTTTTGCATAAGAACCACATCAGGCAGGCACGAAGTCTACTATAAGTATGAAAGTACAAACTGCAGTAAGACAACTCCACGGGGTACTGGCTGTGTGACTTTGAAGAAGTTGCTCAACCTCTCTGGAACTCAATATCTGTAAAAGTAGGATATTTATACCTCCCTGGGAGAAAGTTTGAGAATTAAATTTTCTAAATTATAAAAAGAGTTTAACAAACTACAGTTAATGAAATGCAAGTTATTGTAGTTGGGCAGGACAGTTCATCATCAACCCCTTTTTTACAGATAAGAAACTAACAATGGTCAGAACGGAGCTGCAGGCAGGGTTTAAACCGTTACAGGTTGAACAAGGACTCAGTTCTCATCAGTTACTCCCGACACACAGCCTCCGTTCAGAGCCATTTGGTTTTCACCATAGATGACGTCAGGATAGCAGGGCAAGAAGCTCTGTGTTAGTCTAAAGATCCTGGAAGCCACAGGAATATGTAAAACCAGTGACTTGCAGAATCTGGCTTTGGCACAAGCAGGGGACTGGGCAGAGTATATAGGTATAAAAAGTCAACATAATGTTGACGTTGGTGACAATTTTCCAAGAAGGCTATTGGGGAGAATTCTTAATCTTGCCAGAGGTTTAACTCAGAATAGTTTGCAAAATACAATTCATTGTCACTCAATCTTACTGTCACATTCAGAACCAATTGTTTTTTTTTTGTTTTGTTTTGTTTTGTTTTGACAGGCAGAGTGGACAGTGAGAGAGAGAGACAGAGAGAAAGGTCTTCCTTTGCCGTTGGTTCACCCTCCAATGGCACCGCGCTGATCCGATGGCAGGAGCCAGGTACTTATCCTGGTCTCCCATGGGGTGCAGGGCCCAAGCACTTGGGCCATCCTCCACTGCACTCCCTGGCTACAGCAGAGAGCTGGACAGGAAGAGGGGCAACCGGGACAAAATCCGGCGCCCCGAGCGGGACTAGAACCTGGTGTGCCGGTGCCGCAAGGCGGAGGATTAGCCTGTTGAGCCGCGGCACCGGCCAGAACCAATTGTTTTTTAATTACCTGTTTTCATTTTAACTACTAGGTATGCAAACAGCCCACGTGTAACAATGGAGTGGAATACTGTACTGGAGACAACTTGTACCAGTGGGTGAGCATCTCTTCCCAGTCTGCATTTAGTCTTGTCAACTTGGTAGTGTGAAATTAATAATGGTGGGAGTCTTTGATACCATGGAAATCAGCAAACTTTAGAAATCCCTCTCATCTCTCTGCATCCCACTTCAGAGTCACTTGTTAAATGTCTGACAGCACATGACTGAATGAAACCGCCAAAGCCAAACCAGATCACACCTCTGCGGATACCTCAGCAAGCTCTTCCCTGTCTCTGGCTGATCAGGAGGGGTCCCTGAGGTCTGGGGCTTTCTTCTTAAAGGAGCAATATGCATTATGTGACTAATATTCACAGACGAGCTATCAGTTAACTAGGAGTAGGGGAACAGAAGCGCACGACCAAGAGAGACCGTGCCACACACTGTCAAGAAGTGTGCAGTGCACTCGGCAAAGGGGACTAAAGGGGGTACCTGGTTGGTGCAAATGAAAGGAATCAAAGTGGGGTTTGATGGACAACTCTTCAAGGGATCAGAAACATTTTTTAAATCTATGGAAAAGCTAGGTGGCCTCTGGAAATGGAGGAGAAACTCAAGTGCCCTTAAAAAAAATCTTAGTAAGAAGTCAGCTTGACTCTGGAATCTGATTCTATCTGCCACCTCAATGCAATTTCAAATTTTTTAGTCATTGCGTGAAACACTCGTTGATACTGAGGCTGTTCCTGAAAGTTCGGCTGCTACATCCTTACCTTTTTTAGTTTTTTTATTGTCACCTGCAGATCCCCTACTTCTGTTTCATACTGACGTCTGAGATCAGTGAGAGCTTCCTCAGCTTTGCGTTTTTCCTACAAGAAAAACAGAAATATTTTGTTGATTTAAATAGATTCAGACTCTTAAACAGCCTTCAAGACTCCGCAGGTGAAAACATTTTGTGTCAAATGAAGGCTGACCTCAATTCTCCTACCTGGAGGGAGGGAGGAGTAGGAAGGGATGATAGACAGAAAGCAAATAACTTTACACACGCAGGAGTTCTGGAGTTGGAGCCTGCAAAAGTGAAAAGAACTGTAGAATCCCCACAATCTGCATCCATACATCACTCTGGAGTGACAGCTCTGAGACCATACCTACATTGTGATAAAGGGTAACAGCACACCAGTTAAGTAATGATTACTACTATTATTAGTTAAAATATGGCCCAGCTAAGAGCTCCAATATGTGCCTAAGTCGTCATGTCATCAGGACTCAGGAAGGTATAGTTGGTGGACGTGCCCTTTTTCTGAGAGCGCATGCTTTATCTGAAATCAAATCCTATCATTGCAAATTTCTATGTAAAAACCATAAGCTGGTTTTTCTCCATTATGTCCCTTCTCATTTTTCTCTTATTAAATTGTATAATTGCAAATGCCCTGTTCAGAATTCAAACATCTTTATGTTTATAACCAGTGAAATCTCATGTATAAATATTCACTGACATTTCAAAGAAGGAGGTACCTTTCTCTGAAGGGAGGAGAGAACCTCCACTTTGACTATGACCTTGTCTAAACAAGATAAGAATCGGAGAACTCAGAGGGCTTCCATAGCCTTGGAAACTCATGACTGGAGCATAGGGAGATTACTGATGCCATAGACAGGAGTGTCAATTGGTAAAGCCAACAACAGGAGTCACTGTGCACTTACTCCTCATGTAGGATCTCTGTCCTTAATGTGCTGGGCATTGAGATTTAATGCTATAACGAGTACTCAAACAATCTATTTCACTTTGTGTTTCTATGGGGGTGCAAACGATTGAAATCTTTACTTAATGCATACTAGACTGATCCTCTGTAAAAAAAAAAAAAAAAAAAAGAAATTATCAACTCCCAACTTGATAACTTGATTTTCACTGGGATTAAACATGACAATAGGTCTGATCTGATTTCATCATCATTTAAAAAAAATCATCTATTATTTTTCACTTTATGTTTCTGTGTGGGAGCAAACTGTTGAAATCCTTACTTAATGTATACTAAGCTGATCTTCTGTATATTAAGATAATTGAAAAAGAATCATGATGTGAATGGAAGGGGAGAGGGAGTGGGAAAGGGGAGGGTTGTGGGTGGGAGGGACGGTATGGGGGGGAAGCCATTGTAATCCATAAATCGTACTTTGGAAATTTATATTCATTAAATAAAAGTTAAAAAAAATAACAAGCGAAACAAAAAAAAATATTCACTGACATATCAAGAATGGCCTCATGGACATGGGGACATTGCAAATTGATATTCTAGTGGGGGAAGACAGAAAACAGAGATGACTTCAGGAAATGATACTAAGAAAAACCGGAGAGGTAGGGCAAAAAACGTCCTGAGGGGGGTGAGGGTGGGCACCTCCCCCAAGGTGCACGATACCGCATTTGCACACTTGCCGCAGGTGGGGCTCCTACTGCCCTCTCACCGGCTGTTGAGCCTGAGCAAGCTGCTTAACTTCCTTGTATGCCTCCATTTACTTAATGGGTTATTATGAGGATTCTATTAAATAATCCAAGTAAATTAAATACTCCTTGACAATTACATGCTCCATATAAATCCAAAAAATCTGTGGGAAATGCTTAGTAGAAGAGCAACGTTTTCCCTACTGGTACTCTTTTTCTAAAGTGGCTATCTGGAGTTCATCCAGCTTTACGGGGGAGGCAACAAGTATTGCCTACTCCCATAGGTAGATGAAGACAGTGAGGCCGCACAGTGAGCTGCTCATGTAGGCATCAAAACAGACCTGGATGCAAGTCTTTCTACCCAGATATAACTACTTTTACAGTTTAAAAATACTTTATTAGAAAATGAATAAAGGAAATAAACACTCTAGCTTATTCCAGTTCCAATCTGTACAAGTAGGTGTGGGGGTGAGATGGAGGTTATTGCAGTCATGAGGTGAGAAATGGTGGTGGCTGGGAGAAACTCTTCACAGATTTGTGGCACACCGATCTGGAAGGAATATTTTACAATTCCTGCAATGAGACCAGAACTTGTCTTATTCCAAAATCAGACAAAGACATTAAAACTACAAGCCATTACCTCATATGAGTTCAGATGTAAATATGATAAATAAAATTTAGCGAACTGAATTCAACAATGTATATAAAAGATAATTCATCATGGCCAACTGGGTCCTGTCTCAAGAGCACAAGTTTGTTTTCACACCCAACAATCAGTGTAATTCAGTCAACATAATTCAAAACAACTATAAAAAAGGAAAAGAAACCTGATCATTTCAGTAGACACAGAAAAAGCACCTGACAAAATCCAAGACTTATTCCTGATTAAAACAACAACTGCAATGACTCTCAGTGCACTAGGCACACAGAGGAACGTCAACTTAATATAGGGGATTTATGAACACACCCCTACACCAAATTTAAAGAAAAAAAGACTGAATGTAGACAACGACACCAACTCTCATCATTTTTATTGCTCTAACCAGTGTGATGTGGCAAGAAAAACAGAAAACATCATTCAGATCAGAAAGACAAGTAAAACTGCCTTCATTCACGTATTGCATCAACCTAAAAAAACTACCATAAAAAGCTACTAAGGTAAACAATGCAAGCAACACTACAGCATATAATGGCTCAAATGAATGAATAAAAATAGAACCTTTAACCTCACATTAACCACTCCAAGAAATATATTTCTATTTTCTGTTTTCAGTAACCATTAGTCACCATTAGTTTTTAAAGGGGAAAAGATAATTATTGATTCAAAAGAAATACTGAAGATAGCATGTGACTTTCAACTTTAAACAGTTCTGCCAGTGTTGAATAAAGGTATATTACATTGCAAAACACCAAAGTTTGAAGACAGATTTTTAATTTCATTGTAACCTAGACCTAAACTTGGCAGCAGACAAGGACAGAGAGACAGGTATGGGTATGTCAACCCATCCTCTCCACCAAAGGCTGGTTCCGCCACCTCCTCAAGCCACATTACTCAGATCACCTCTGCCCCTCTGCTCTCCCTCTCACACCTTTTTGCCACCAGTCATCCAACCTCAGCAGTCTCCTCTCCTAGTCACTGCTATTATCCACATTGTTCCTCTGCTGTACTCAGCACTATCAGTAGTTATCTGCTTTATGTACTTCCTCTATTACTCTCTCTCTTTCTTCTTACTCCAACTCCAAAAAACACCACCACTAGAAAACCCAGCAATGGCAACATTTGTGGGAGCCTGGATTTGTTGTACCCACACCCACGAGTGCTTGGGGTCTTGTCCATAAAAAGTGCTCCATAAAGAGTTGCTGAATGAACAGCCAGTCCAGCCAATCCCACACTTACATCTTTCCGTGTCTTATGTTCTGCAGCCTGAATCCTCTGATCCATTTCCTCTTCCAACTCACTCAACTGCATGGCTGCCTTGTCCTGGGCTCTGAAATGCAAAGGATGCATCTTTCCATTATACACTTGGACTTGTCAAGTGAAGAGAAAGCTATAAACTCACCCATTTGGAGGCCCAGATTTTATACATGAGGAGAAACACACCATTCAAAATAATATTGGCCGGCGCCATAGCTCAATAGACTAATCCTCTGCCTGCGGCGCCAGCACACCGGGTTCTAGTCCCGGTCGGGGCGCCGGATTCTGTCCCGGTTGCCCCTCTTCCAGGCCAGCTCTCTGCTGTGGCCAGGGAGTGCAGTGGAGGATGGCCCAGGTCCTTGGGCCCTGCACCCACATGGGAGACCAGGAGAAGCACCTGGCTCCTGGCTTCCGATTAGCGTGGTGCGCCGGCCGCAGCAGCCATTGGGGGTTGAACCAACGGCAAAAGGAAGACCTTTCTCTCTGTCTCTCTCTCTCACTGTCCACTCTGCCTATCAAAAAAAATATATAATAATAATATTACCCTTGTCTTCCATGTAAGAAAATGGGATTGGAAATTTAACCATTTGGATATAAAATGTTATTAAAATTAGATATTGAATAAATTTGATTAAATTATATTAAACTAGATCATGGTAAAAATATACATTTATACATAAATATACAAATAACAAATCACTGGAAGGCTCCCAATAAATTCTGAATATTCTTAAATCCCTTTTACTATGATTTACAACCCTGGACCCTACCCTCCCAAAATAAAAGACATCATGCTGTAGAGACAGCTAGATATAATTTTGAGACATGAAACTCACAATATTATATATGCTGAAGTTAGAAAGGTAAAAAGGATCTTGACAATTAATAATTCCCCTAAAGTTCTAGATAAGGTATATATAAGGTTGCATTTAGAAAAAATTTTTTTCTATTTTTTTTTTTTTTTTTTTTTTGGACAGGCAGAGTGGACAGTGAGAGAGACAGAGAGAAAGGTCTTCCTTTGCCGTTGGTTCACCCTCCAACGGCCACCGCGGCCGGCGCGCTGCAGCCGGCGCACCGCGCTGATCCGAAGCCAGGAGCCAGGTGCTTCTCCTGGTCTCCCATGTGGGTGCAGGGCCCAAGGACCTGGGCCATCCTCCACTGCACTTCAGGGCCACAGCAGAGAGCTGGCCTGGAAGAGGAGCAACCGGGACAGAATCCAGCGCCCTGACCAGGACTAGAACCCGGGGTGCCGGCAGGCAGAAAAATTCTTTTTCTATTATGCATATATTGTTTACTGCTTGAATTTTTTTCAAACAAATATCAATGTAAAAAATTTACCTACCCCTACTAATTAATATTATTTTCCTGCTACTATAAGTTCAGTCAAACCCACTTAGAATACACAAAGTCTCATGAAAGTCTAACAAAATGCAACACTAATTCATTGTTCTAATTCTAGACAAATCTATTCCTTCTTGGCCTTATAAACTCATACATCTTTCCATCTTGTTTCCCCCATTCTTCTCCACAAAGGGGCCAAAGTGTATGCTTGGGTTTGAGCTGTTTTGTGATTCCTAAAAGTAGCTCTTTAGGGAGCAGACAGCTCTTGTATATAGTGTCAGACACCTAGTGAGAGGGCCCATGTAAGAAAACTTTTAAGAAAATATTTATTCATTCATTAATTCAGTTGAAATGCAGAATATTAGGGTGGGGGCTGGGGGCAAAGAGAGAGAGAGAGAGAGAGAGAGAGAGAGAGAGAGAGAATGAATATCTGAGAATCTTCCATCAGCTGGTTCACTCCCAAATGGCTGCAAAGGCCAAGGTTGGGTCAGGATAAAATCAGGTGGCTGGAACTCCATTCTGGTCTCCCACATAAGTGGCAAGTGCCCAAGCTCTTGGGCCTTCATCTGCTGTACCCCAGCGTGGACATTAGCAGAGAGTTGGATCAGAAGCAGAACAGCTAGGACACAAATCTGCGCTCTGATATGAGATGCCTGCATTGCAAATGACAGTTTAAAATGCTGTGCCACAACTCTGCCCTGAAAACCATGTTTTTTTATATGTTCTATTTTGCAATGTATTTTTCAGTTATAATATTTTTGAAAACAATGAGAAAGATTATCTGTCTCATGGCCTGGATTGATTTTAGAAAAACCTTAACACATGTTAAAAGGCAACTTGTTCAAAATAAAGCTATCTTCCATTTCATATTCCACTTATTCACCCCACAGTATCTCAGAGTAATTTTGGTGGAGATTAACTGGACAATTCATATATGTGCACCACATTTAACAGACTGTTGTGTTTGTCCTGAGAGGCAGGTAATAGGATAATTAAGTCTCCCATAGCCTAGGACCTTTCCCCTCATTAACAATCTACAATCAAATACAGTGAGAACTGTAGTATTAAAGTGTGGTGTTTATTTGTGGGGATGGGTAAGCCAAGATTTACAAAGAGTGATAGAATATTTTTATCCATATTGAACACATGACTAGCTTTTGTTTTATAAAATTAAGGTAGGAATGGGAATAATGCCTAACTATCAGTATCACTGCAATACTGATACTGAGTTCTGTCAAGGTGTGGCTTGGACACACTCCTGCCCATGTGTGAGGTGAATTCCGCATGGCCATTCTGCCTCTCAGGTGCAGGGTGAAGGCAGGACAAGTGAGGGTGTGGCTTGAAGCAGTGATGTCAAAAGCCAGGCACTTGGACCACATTTAGAAGAGCGCCGCGGCTCACTAGGCTAATCCTCCGCCTAGCGGCGCCGGCACACCGGGTTCTAGTCCCGGTCGGGGCGCCGGATTCTGTCCCGGTTGCCTCTCTTCCAGGCCAGCTCTCTGCTGTGGCCCGGGAAGACAGTGGAGGATGGCCCAGGTGCTTGGGCCCTGCACCCCATGGGAGACCAGGAAAAGCACCTGGCTCCTGGCTCCTGCCATCGGATCAGCGCGGTGCGCCGGCCGCAGCACGCCGGCCGCGGCAGCCATTGGAGGGTGAACCAAGGGCAAAGGAAGACCTTTCTCTCTGTCTCTCTCTCTCACTGTCCACTCTGCCAGTCAAAAAAAAAAAAAAAAAAAAAAAGAGGACGCATTGAACCAGTTCTCTCAGCCTGGCCCTTCCACTGGGCTTCTCACGGCAGCCATGATGGTTTCCTTGACCTCCTTCAGGTTGTGTTTGATGTCCTGGACTCCTGTTGCCTTCTCAACATGGTTGTCGCTCCTTGCAGCCTGTGAGTTCTCTTCCTAGCCTTTTCCATCACCTCACCTTGGTCCTCAGCCTTACTATTCCTGCAACAGCTTGTGACAGCAGTAGGTGGGTGGCTTCACGTAGGCCTGCGGGTCTGGGACAGCACCAAGAGATGGGCCCAGTGGGACATAACTCCTCGGAAGCACACATGAGCAGAATTTCCAGATGCAAAGGGGAGGTTAGGTTGGTGGGGCTTAGGGATACATGCAACAACCTGTCCCTGAAGTCAAACCAAGAGGGACTGGAGCAGGAGCTGTGGGAAACTGTTCTTACTAATTTTTCTTTTCCAAATACAATTAATAAATCCCATCTCTATGAAGGCAGAGCATATTGATTTTTTAAAAAGTTAGAAATGGAAAAATGTGGGTTATAGGGATCCCACAATTGCTTTATTTAGCAATTACCTACTATGGAGATAATCATCACTTTACCATGGTGGAGGGTTCAGATTAAAACTTAAATGTGTGTGTGTGTGTGTGATTTTCTTTTGTCCTCTCATAGTTACATGTCCAATTATCAAGCTTTTCACATGAATGCATCTTGCCTGCTTTAGTAGGTTATCAGTGACTTGAAAAGCAGTCACCATTGGCATTAGACTTGATTCATTTAAACCAATAACATGCTGTTAATAAAAGGTAGAAGACAGAACTCAAATACAAGACCTCCTCCACCTTCTAGTTTGATGCACCTCTGTTGTACCATCTTAATTTTTTTTATACTTACTTGCATCTTCACAACGTGTGCATTAGTTTAACTTCTACATAAAATCACACAAAAATGCTGTGGGGGTGGGGGAAGACCATAGTTTTATACATGTAAAAATGTGACTAACAATACTGCTTTCTGATCTTGTTTACCTTCTGCTCACCTGAAATCCTGCCCAAGGTCATGTTAACCATTTGAAAATTATTCTACTTTCTGTTTATGACACCTGCTATTTGAAGTCTAAAGATTATGTATCTCCACAGAGCTTCATTTTTTTTTTTTAAATCAACTCTAGGAGGGGCCAGCACTGTGGTGCAGCGGGTTAACGCCCTGGCCTGAAGCACCAGCATCCCATATGGGCACCGGTTCTAGTCCCAGTTGCTCTAGCTTCCATCCAGCTCTCTGCTATGGCCTGGGAAAGCAGCAGAAGATGGCCCAAGCCCTTGGGCCCCTGCACTTGTATGGGAAACCCGGAAGAAGCTCCTGGCTTCAAATCGGTGCAGCTCCGGCCATTGTGGCCAACTGGGGAGTAAACCATCTGAAGGAAGACTTCTGCCTAACCTCTCTGTGCAATTCTAACTTTCAAATAAATAAAGAAATCTTTAAAAAAATCAACTCTGGGATTATCAATTCTCTCTTTGTCATCATCCTTTTTTCCAGCTATTTCTTTTAAGTATCCAGTCCAAAACATGTGGGACTACTCCTCAATATTTTCTCTTTGCACTTCTTCATTCTAAGCAACTATTTTTTTTTTTCCGGTAAATCAGGGTAGTCCATAATGATGCAGCATTTGTTGAACGATTTCTAATTCCTAGTAAAATGTCTAGTGTGCTAGAATCAGCCAATGTTACCTACTTCCAAGTTCCAACCAGGACACTGGGAACTCATTCTTCAGGTGCAAGTGCAAAGCTAAAAAACTGAGACCTACCCTCAACACAGAAACAAGGATGGATGGCCCTTGGTTACAAGTGCAAGGGCTGGTTCACAAGCAGCCATTCAAACACTTCATGAAAGAGGGACCTTTAGAACATAGACCCTGCCCAGGTGAGGTGGGCTAGTGAAAGGCAAAGCAGCACTGCTGAGTAGCCGCCTCATGCTACACACTAAGTCAGGGGCTTTGTCCCAGACATAAGCTACTAAGTCTCAACCCCCTGAGGAGGTGAATATTTTCATCCTTTTACAGATGCAAGAACTGAGGCTCCAGGCCTCACACCCGTAGCTGACCAACACAGGCTTAAGATGGAGACTTGCCTAACTCTGTTATTTCTTACATGCTTGGAGTGGCAAGATACACAATAAATCTCTGGATTGCTGTGTATCAAATAACTGCTTATGGAGAATTTATATACTAGGATCACCATGACCTCCTGACTGATTGCTGGCTGCCTCTGTAAGTCCCTGTCTGACTCAACTTCCCCTGTGCTGGCTTAATTGAGAAGGGTTTACATTCTTGAGTTCAGGAAGTCCACCTGTGGCATCCTGTGATGCTCAGTCCATTTTCCACTCCGTTCACGGCCCCTCTGTGTCTCTCAGGAAGGAAGGACTTCCATACCTCTTCACTGCAATGGCCAGGTTTTCCATTTCTGTGCTCTGAAGTCTGATCTCACGGATAAAATTCTTTATGACATGTTCATACGGCTGAATCAGTCTTGGCTCCACGAGGTTGATGTTTTGATATAGGATACCTACTTGTTCTTCCCTGAAACATAAAAATTAAATTAAGCCAATTAAAAAATATAAAGAGGCAAAGTTTAAAGAACACTCTTGGGAATGAGAAACATATGCAAGAAACCACGGAAGGAAAAAACATCAATAAAATAGAATGATTTGTACCGGGGGAGAAGAGAGCAGTCAGACCCTTGTTCCTTTTTCCTCCAGAATCAAAGACAGAGGCCTCTGAGGACAGTGGACATGGATGAGAAGGGGCTACAGCTAAAGATACTTCTTTTGATTATTGCTGTTTTTTTTTCAACAGAGAGATAAATAAATTTACAGAAAAATTAGGCAACATTAAACCAATTACCTAATTCTCTGTTTTACCAATCCCTAATAAGATATGTTTTAGCATTTATGGCCCTAAGAATGGATATATCCATTATTCTATGGTCAGTTAAAAATTACTTCATCTAAATTCATATTTATATGAGAGGGTCTTCAAAAAGTTCATGGAAAATGTACATTATCTTTTAATTGTATTTTTCGACAAAACATTTTTGAAGTGCACTCATATTGGTATTTGCACTTTTTAAAAGATTTTGTTTATTGATTTGAGAGGTAGAGTTACAGACAGAGAGAGGGATAGACAGACAGAAAGGTCTTCCATCCACTGGTTCACTCCCCAAATGGCTACAACAGCCAGAGCTGAACCAATCTCAAGCCAGGAGCCAGGAGCTTCAACTGGGTCTCCCATGTGGGTGCTGAGAACAAAGCACTTGGGCCAACTTCCACTGCCTTCCCAGGACATAGCAGAGAGCTGAATCAGAAGAGCAGCCAGGACACAAACCGGCCCCCACATGGGATGCATAAGTCCCAGACTGTATTTCTGACCAACTGGCCATAAATCAGGGCTTCCCCAAACCCTCTCTGCAGATTCATAACTGGTGGAACTACTCACAAAACTCAGGAATACTTTACTTATAAAGAATACAACTCAGGAAGAGTGAAATTGAAGAGATTCTTAGGGCAGGTTATTGTGGTTGTGGGTGCAGAGCCTTTATGGCCTATCTGGTCACACCATCTTGCCACCTTGATGTGCTCACCAGCTGAGAAATCTTCCAAAGGCTACCCTTTGGTGTAGGGGGTAAAAGCCGCTGTCTGCGATGCTAGCATCCCATATGGGCACTGGTTCATGTCCTGAATGCTCTGTTTCCTAACCAGCTCCCTATTGGTGGCCTGGGAAGAGGAGCAGAGGATGACCCAAATGTTTGAGGCCATACCACCCATGTGGGAGACCTGGATACAGTTCCTGGCTCCTGGCTCTGACCTGGCTCAGCGCCTGCCCTTGAGGCCATCTGGGGAGGGAACCAGCAGATGGAAGATCTCCCTGTTTCTCCCTTCCCCTCTCTGTAGCTCTTTCAAATAGATACATAAAAATCTTAAAAAAAAAAAAAAAAAAAAAAAGAGCCACCATTCAGGGTTCCTTTGCAGGCTCCATTGTATAGGTTTGACAGATTACTCATTACACAGTGGTGATGACCTGACAATCACCCTCCCCCTACTCCCCAGGGGTCAGGGATGGGGTTCAAAATGCCAACCCTTTTTGTCTTTTTGGCTGCCAACCTCCAAACTGAAGCTATGTGGGGCCCGGGATCCACCAGTCATCTCATTGCCACAAGAAATACACTTATCACTTTGGAGATTCCAAGAATAAGGAGGTCTGTGCCAGGAACCTGGGGCAAAGACCAAATACATACTCCTTATTGTAGCTCAGTATTAATGTGACAATCCCCATACTTGTTACTTAGTACTTTTTATTAAAATATAAAAGATGGGGCCAGTGTTGTGGCACAGCAGATTAAGCAACCACCTGTGAGGATGGCATCCCATATTAGCACCAGATGGAGTCTAGGCTATTCTGCTTCTAATCCATTTCCCTGCTAATGTGCCTGAGAAAGCAACAGAGGATGAACCAAGTGTTTGGGCCCTGCCATTGGAGACCTGGATGGATTCTAGGGTCCTAGCCTCAGTCTGGCCCAGCCCTGGCTGTTGTGACCATCTAGGGAATGAACCAGTGGATGGAAGATCTCTCTGTCTCTCCCTCTATCTCTGTAACTCTACCTTTCAAATAAATAAATAAATAAATCTTTTTAAAAAGCGGAGATATTTCAAAGTAAAATTGACAAGATCCTATAGCTGATCTGGTTTTTTGTTGTTTTTGTTTTTTGTTTTTTTTTTTGACAGGCACAGTGGACAGTGAGAGAGAGAGAGAGGTCTTCCTTTGCCGTTGGTTCACCCTCCAATGGCTGCCGCGGCCAGCGCGCTGCGGCCAGCGTACCGCGCTGATCCGATGGCAGGAGCCAGGTACTTCTCCTGGTCTCCCATGGGGTGCAGGGCCCAAGCACTTGGGCCATCCTCCACTGCACTCCCTGGCCACAGCAGAGAGCTGGCCTGGAAGAGGGGCAACCGGGACAGAATCCAGCATCCCGACCAGGACTAGAACCCAGTGTGCCGGCGCTGCAAGGCGGAAGATTAGCCTAATGAGCCGCAGCGCCGGCCTATAGCTGATCTGTTAAAAGTAAAAGAGGTTAGTGCTGCGGCTAGCAGTGCCCTTGGCTCACAGTTTAGGAGTGGGGGGAGGGGGGTGCAGTAAGTAGAATCTGGCATAGGTGCCTTTTATATCTAGTTAATGAAGCCTGTATAACTCAGCTGCCATCACTGAGGGCCACTGTGCTGTGTGGGCCTAATAAACACACATTCCCCACCACATTCGAAGCTTCCCCTGACCAATGGGTTGTACAACCTTGGACAGCTTACATCACTGACCATGCAAACCAATGTTCCATCTGATTCAGTGGAGAGCTGTGCTTGCTAATATTTAACACAAACTATGACTGTATGGTGACAGTAGAAGCACTTTTTAAAAGTGAAGAGCATTTGTACCAGTTGAAAGAAATGTCAGAAATTCAGAAAACAGGGAATTCTTTGGGCCTGAAGATGATCACTCACCACAATCCCAGCAACAAAGAACTCTACCACAATTCTCTTCAAGTCCAGAAATGTTAGTGATAGTTAACAGTCATGGGAAAGTTAACTATTTTCACTACTTCATTATTTAGTATTTATCCAGTCATTTCCAGTGCACGATTTTTTTAAAAAAAAATATTTACTTATTTATTTGAAAGTCAGAGTTGCAAAGAGAAGGAGAGGCAGAGAAAGAGAGATCTTCCATCCTCTTGTTCACTCCCCAATTGGCCGCAACACCAGGAGCTGCGCCAATCCGAAACCAGGAGCTTCTTCTCGGTCTCCCATGCAGGTGCAAGAGCCCAAGGATTTGGGCCATCCTTTCCCAGGCCATAGCAGAGAGATGGATCAGAAGTGGAGCAGCTGGGATTCAAAACGGCACCCATATGGAATGCCAGCACTGCAGGTGGCAGCTTTACCCACTATGCCACAGCACCGGCCCCACGATTTATATTTACTATAACTTTATAGTTACTTTCCTGACAATGCAAAATGCCTCTGTCTCCTGCTCCTGATAGAAAGAGAGTACTTTTCTCCAGGTGCTTGTCTAATGCTGATAAAGCTTCTGGGCATGCCACTCTAGGAATCAGGATCGATAAGAGCATTTCATCACTACGTATGGGTGCCTAATGACACCGAACTGGCAGCCAAGGAGGACCACTCAGAAATCCCAAACACAGTTTATACCCATTCCTTCATCCACATTCCCAGGGCTTCAGGTCGTGTCATGTGTTGGTTGAAGGCAGTCTATTAGGGTGCTAAGAGAGTTCAAGAAACAGTATGATAATCTCAGGCCTCAGTAATGAAGAGGTTATATTTCCCAACAGGAATAGATGACACACATAGAATAAGATTTAGAATAAATAGTTGTTAGTGAATGCTCAGCATATTCCAGGTATGGTGCTAAGCAATCTATGCATTCCTTTTTTTTTTTTTCTTTTCTTTTTTTTTTTTACTACTCACAGTAACCCTGCGAAGGATTTTTCTTACTTTTTGCAGATCAGGCAGGGCTAAGGGCATGTTATGGGCCGAGCAGTGTCTTCCTCCACATCTCTTAGCTGAAGTCCTAACCCCTAGTACCTGAGAAAGTGATCCCATCTGGAGATGGGGTCTTCCCGGAGATAATGACGTTAAAAGGAGTTCATTAAATTGGTTCTCATCCAACCTCTCTGGTTACCTTATCAAAACAAAAGCATTGGGCCCAGACACAGAGGGAAGCCTGAATGGAGACCCAGAGGAAGAGGGCTGTCCATAAAGGACAGATGCCCCAGGGGAAGCCAGCCCTGCTGGCACCTGGACCTCAGACTCTGAGCCTCCAGGATTGGGAGAAAATAAATTTCTGCTTAAGTTCCCCAATCTGCATTTGTTACCACGCATATCCAAGCAGGCCTAAAAAGCAAGTATAGTGCCCAAGGTCACTGAGTGGCAGAATTCGGTTCAAACTCAGTCTCACCCTGGAGGCATCATAAGCAATCATATCGCTATCTTGCTTCCTAGTTGTGGTAAAACCTGCAATTTGGCAGAAAAAATAAGTAAGCAGATGTTCAGATCAACCTACAGAACTATGAGACACTGCAGACCATGGGCTCATTAGCTCTGCAGCTTAGTAAAGAATGGCCCTAAGGTGTGACTGTGCGACTGTGAACTTCCCGGGTTAACTCTTGTAGGTAAACTATTCCATCTGTGTAGGTGCCAATTATGAGTCAAAAGAACTACTCAAGTGAAATATTAATAGGCCTGCAGGAGTATGTCACTTTGGTAATAAAAGACAACAGAAAATACATTCTTCCCTGACATCAGAGCCGAGGGCAAATACTGGTTTAAGAGTGAGCCCTATGTATTAGAGAACAGGAAAAAAATTAAAAAAAAAAAAAACTGCTCCGAGACCGCCCCATGTAATTTCACTGCACAAAAGGATCATTAGCTTCTCTGCCTGTCATTTACTGACCACCAGGAGGACATGAAGCATGAAACTGTGCTCTGTAAAAGGAACCCAGCTGTCAGGGATGGCCATCAAGATGTTGTCACCTGCAGTCATTGTTGGCTGGCTAACTGAGCCACAACAAAAATGTTCAGAAGTGAGATGTCTCAGAAGATTCCCTCACTTTCTGCAAATTTCTAAAATGAATAAGAAACATCACCAGGCACCCATTCTCTTGGGTCCCTTATTGGTCCTGGCATTATACAGCATTTCAGGAAGAGTTGACAGGGAGGTGTACACAGAGATTTATTAGAGAAAATGTCTGCCTCTAGCAGAAAATACATGTTGTGATCCACCATTGTGCCAGAACTGCCGGGATGCACTATCTGGTGTCTTTTATGGGATATACAGGGTGGCTTGATTTCCCGGAACCCAGGGCACAGAGGTTGCAGCTATGTGACTAATTCTAGGCAATGGTATGGGAACAGAAATGGTGTGCATTTGTCACTTCCATGCTTGGAACCCAAAATCCTTTGCAATATCCTAGCTCACAGCCTTTCATTCTCTTTCTGTCGCCTCCCCTGCCCCAATTCTGCAACTCCCCCTTCCTCCCACTGTTCCACACCATCATAGCTTTAGTGAAAGACCTCCACACAGCAAAGGCACGCATGATGATGGAATGTACTTGGACCCCAGAATCACCACATGGAGAGAAACTGCTCAGGAGCCCTGTACGGCCTCACCCATCAGCCCGACTGTCTGACACAGACAGAAAGAAGCTCTCCGATCTTGTTAAGTCACTAAGCCATGGAAGCTCTTTGTTAGGTCAGCTTAAGCTGGGAACGATGACGTTATGATTTCCTACTTTGGCATTTTATCATCCTCTTTCAAATTAAAACACTTCCTTATCCCCTTACTTCATAGCTTCATATTAACTAAGTCATAAAACTTTTATTGTCAGGGTGAGTCTTTACCACCACTGCCCACTCCCTTTAGACAGGAAAAACAGACTATCATGCAGCACTTCTACAGTGAAGCAGACATTTGTTCAGTACCTTATATTAGTCCCTGCGCTGATTCTAAGCGTTCCCACATACTCTCCTCTGAATCCATCTGACAACACTACGAGGCAGTCATTATTATATCCCTCTTACTGAGAAGGAAACTCAGGAAGAAAAAGATGAATATATTCTTGACAGCAGAGCTAAAGTCCCGATTCAGTCCATCTGGATCTAGATTCTGGATCTCCGGGTTGGGGCGGGTGGGAGGACAGGTTGGTTCCTCACATAAAAGTAAGTGCTATACTGCTTTTGAGGGGTCCCAAGTAAATACTTCCATTTAAGAAGATCTGATGTACCATCAACATTTTTTAAAAATTACTTTGGAGGAATATATATATATATATATTTGCTACAAAGACTAACACATTACAAAAGAACTCCTTGAAAGTCTAAAAGCATGATTAAGATTAAAATGGGGTGACTTTTTAATATTTAGTTTTCTTAGAGCTATTTGGGAAAACTTTATCTTTTTTTTTAAAGATTTATTTTAGTTATTTGAAAGACAGAGTTAGAGAGAGAGGCAGAGACAGAGAGGTCTTCCATCCTCTGGTTCACTCCCCAAATGTCGGCAATGGCCGGAGCTGCGCTGATCTGAAGCCAGGAGCCAGGAACTTCTTCCAGGTCTCCCATGTGGGGTGCAGGGGCCCAAGGACTTGGGCCATCTTCTACTGCTCTCCCAGGCCATAGCAGAGAGCTGGATCGGAAGAGGAGCAGCCGGAACTAGAACCAGCGCCCATATGGGATGCCGGCACATCAGGCCAGGGCTTTAACCCGCTGTGCCACAGCGCTAGCCCCAAACTTTGTCATTTGAAGTGAGGCACACTTCCTGTTTCTACCCTGCCTCTATCTGTCTGTGGCTTCATTTAGTTTGTTTTGTGAAACTAGAGAAATATCTGGATTATGCTGAGGGACTGCAAAATAATGCACTTGGTGATTCTTACACTTGATGCAAAAGGCAGAAACAAAATAAAAACAAACCAAAACCCCCACATCATCACAGCAAGAGATAATACTTGGTCTCTTGATCTAAGATTTAAATACTGTGCCCTACATAGGTAGCTAAACACCCATAAATTCTTCAACACAGCAGACCTAGTGCCATTACTTGGTGTCAAAATAATCTTCTGGGGGCTGGTATTGGCGCAGAGGTAAAGACACTGCTGGGGGCCGGTGCTGCGGCTCAACAGGCTAATCCTCCGCCTTGTGGCGCCGGCACCCCGGGTTCTAGTCCCGGTCGGGGCGCTGGATTCTGTCCCGGTTGCCCCTCTTCCAGGCCAGCTCTCTTCTGTGGCCAGGGAATGCAGTGGAGGATGGCCCAGGTGCTTGGGCCCTGCACCCACATGGGAGACCAGGAAAAGCACCTGGCTCCTGGCTCCTGCCTTCGGATCAGCGTGGTGCGCCGGCCGCAGCGCACCGGCCGCGGCGGCCATTGGAGGGTGAACCAACGGCAAAGGAAGACCTTTCTCTCTGTCTCTCTCTCACTGTCCACTCTGCCTGTCAAAAAAAGGAAGGAAGGGAAAGGGAAAGGGAAAGGGAAAGGGAAAGGGAAAGGGAAAGGGAAAGGGAAAGGGAAAGGGAAAAGAAAAGAAAAGAGAGACACTGCTGGGAAGGCCTGCATCCACCGTGTTCTAGTCCTCCCTCTCCTTCTGACACAGCTTCCTGCCAGGACATACTTGGGGGCAGCAGATGATGGCCCAAAAAATTGGGACCCTGTCCCCTTGCAGGAGACCTGCATTGAGTACCAAGATCCTGGCTTTGGCTCACTTCCAGCATGAGTGAACCAGTGGATAGACGATCTCTGTCTTTGTGTGTGTGTGTCTGTCTCTCTGCCTTTCAAATAAACAAATGCAATGTTTAAAAAAAAAAAGAGAGAGAATCTTTTGTTCCACTTTGAGAGTGCAGTAGTCACTGACCTCTCCATCATCCTTCTCCTGACGTCAAAGACTGTTCAAGCAGAAACTACACAATGGCAGCACACACAACTGTTTCCTTTTGGACTTGACCCAGGTTAGTGCATGTGAATTATAAGAAGGGTGCCAAGTAGTGACTTTTAATTCAGGAATATCTGGGCCTCCGCTAAGGCCATTATACTTGGATTCACAAATGCCAAGAAGACCTACTTACAGGTGTGCTTGACAAAAACTAGGTAGATTGTCAAATCATATGCATTAGTCAGGACAAAAAACTGACTCTACTTTTGTGCTGACAAAGTAACTAACACTAAAAGCAGTCTAATTTACATAAGAAGATAATAAGTGAAACACAGAAAAATGGACACAGAATTCCCATTCATTTTTAGGTATATAAAGTTTAAAAGTACTAATTTTATTTTTCAATTAACTATAAGATGGTGTGTATGAAAGGCAGTGTTAATGGCTAATCATTGATGCAAATTCCTAACAAAATTTTAAAATGAAACCTAGTAAATAAGCATTTTAAATTGCAAATATTCTCATTGAGGCTGAGTGGGAAATGAGGTATATTTAGAAGGAAAAACAGGTAAACTTAACATGTGAGAACATTTGACGAGGTCACATACTTCCAAAAGACTAATATTTATTGAGAAGAACATGTACATTTTTATGTTTATGGAACTGTAATGAAGTACCCTGGGACTTAGAAGGCCTGGACTCCACTGGTCTCAGGCAGCCCTGAGCAAAGTCCAGTGCAAACAATACCATTCAAAGTAAGACACCCATGGAGACCCAGTAGGCCCTTAGATGCCAAGTCTTGCTGCTTTAAGCATAAAAATAGGGAGATAACCTATTTATTAAAACCATATGCTATACAGATCTGATACCCAAGGCAGTTTTTGGCAAACAAAAGCAAACATTCTTACATGTAAATGTCTTCATCATTGTGCACTAAGGAATGTAACAAGAAAACTGATGCTGTTGGCCTGACATCTGAGCACGAGTAATTAAAACATCCATGCCATCCAAGGGTACCACGTGAAATCCTGGCAACGCTAAGAAGCAGACTAAGTTCTGTGAGGATTAAGGACAAGATGCTCTGACAGTGCAGGACAGGTGATGTGGGAATTACCTGCAGTGTGCATAGATGACAACAGCTAAGCTGAAAGCAGTAGGTGGGGAAGGGATGGCCGGGTGGGGTACGGCTGCTCCAGGTATCAATCAGCTAGGGCTGTGCAAAGCTGTAGGCAGCAGGGGTCAGGGACAGAGGAGAGGCCAGCAGTTCTGCATCAGTTGCAGCTGGAGAAGAGTTAGCAGGAGCCAGGAGAGCAGCGGTATAGGGCCTGCAAGTGCACTGAAGACATTGCGGGGTATTCTTAGATGACAGGAAGCCACCGAAAGAGGTGACCTGATCAAGTCTGCCTCTGAACTGTTGCTATCTTCACAAAGCTTGGGTGAAGTGGAGAGTTAAGGAAAGGATTTTGAAAAAAAATTTCAGAGCTGAAGATAAATCTAAGATTATCATTTAATCCAGAAATGTGAGACTGTAGTTCTCATTAGCTTCCATTTTACCTTAGGATCGGTGAATTATGGATAATTAACATCTGATAATATAATTATTTCTCTCGGGAGAGAAGAAGGGTACAGTCTTCCTAATGTAACACCAGTTGACCTTTTAAGGTGCCCTCAAAGAACCGCATGGTTAGTCAGTCAGCACAAAGGCTTATGTTTTCCCACATGCAAATAAATGCTACTCATTTTAAGATGTGCTTTTACTATATAGAATACATACTTCTACAATAAACCTCAATTAGCTGGAAAATAAATTCCAGTGGTCAAATCCAGCTATGTTCATAGAAGGCAGCCCATGTTCTCTTTCTGAAGTTCAAGCTCTGCCACGTATCATGGGAAGGGCTCCTGATCTGTATTATCATAACAGGCCTCTCCCTTCACCAGATGGCTCATTGCCTCTGCATTCTAGAAAAAACAAACCATAGCCTCAACTTGGTACCCCCAAGACTTTGGGGCTACTGCCCTGTGCCCACCAGCGTGGGCTTTCCTGGCCCCTGTTTTGCTGGAGCTTGGCTAGAGGAGGATCTAGTCCAGGTCTTAAAATACCTATCTACACTCCACCTATGGGCCCCTGCCCAAATACACCTCCCCCAACACATGAAATTCTTTCCAAATCTGTGCCACCCTGAAGGCTACTTTACTTACATGAGCACTTATTTAGGTAACATTCCCCCCAAATAGTTTTAAAATGTAAAGTTAACTAGATTAATTCAAAGGCTAGAAACAACTCAGATTGCATATTGCTTCCTATTTAAAATCACTGACATTTAGTTACTGGGCATTTGCCAGTGGAGGCAGGGGAACAGAAACAGCAAGAGGCATTGTGCTGAAGGTTTGCAGGAGACACGCCCTCAATACAGCCACAGCCTTCTGAAGCCATGAATGAACAGTGCACTGGATGTTCATGATGGCCTGGCCAGGCTGAAACGCTTCCCCCCTTGCATCTTAGCTCCAGGAGCCAGGATGCAACACTTTTTCCTTTGTAGCTTCAGTTTCCTTGACGATGGAGTGGGTTTCATGAGGGAACCGACGACATGGGGATGTGGTAAAGAGGAACCCTATTTAAGCACCCTGGGTTAAGCACGTGGCACACCGGGTCATCAGTGAACACTAGCCATTATCACTGTCTGTTATTACTCTTGACACCACCATCCAACTGAGTTACAAAAACGTAGATGGTTGTCTCCTATCTGTCTGTTGTGTTTGGCAAAAGGAAGAAAGTCTTGTGGTGTGGGCACTGGTTCACTAGGTACTGAAAAAGATCATTGGGTCATGTCTGAAGTCAGTCTACAAAGGTTACAGTCCAGGGAAGTAGTTTAAAAAAAAATAAAACACCAGATAGAAAATATTTTAGAATTTGTAGGCCATCTGATCTCTGTGGCAACTACTCAGCTTTATTACTGAAGGGTAAAAACAGTCCAGGATAACAACTAAATGAATGAACTTGGCTGTGCTCCACTACAACTTCCTTTACACAAACAGGTAGAGGTCCAAATGGGTCTTGCTATGCTGATCACTGTTAACAGGCCCTGGGCAGAGGCATGGGAATGGGGTAATGCAGACCTCACCCTTCTATACCCAGGAAAATGGGCTTTTGTCTACATTCTGCTCCTACGTCCAGTAAAAAGTTTTTTCACATGTAGAAGTTCAATCTGTTAATATCACACTATTCATGTACTATGAGAATATGCACCTCTTTAAGAGTACAAGGGTTCTTCAAATGGTTGTAGAAAATGGATTTAAAACATAAACTTTAATTTGGTGCAAAATATTTTGAAATCTATAGATATGGGTTTTCAAAATAATTTAATGGAGGCCAGTGCTGCGGCTCAATAGGCTAATCCTCCGCCAGCAGCACCTGTACCCTGGGTTCTAGTCCCGGTAGGGGCACTGGATTCTGTCCCGGTTGCCCCTCTTCCAGTCCAGCTCTCTGCTGTGGCCCGGGAGTGCAGTGGAGGATGGCCCAAGTCCTTGGGCCCTGCACCCGCATGGGAGACCAGGAGAAGCGCTTGGCTCCTGGCTTCGGATCAGCGCAGTGCGCCGGCCGCAGCGGCCATTGGGGGTTGAACCAACGGCAAAGGAAGACCTTTCTCTCTGGCTCTCTCTCTCTCACTGTCCACTCTGCCTGTCAAAAAAAATTTTTTTAATGGAAAACAGAATTAAAGATGTTTATTCTGGTGCATAATTTTGAAATCCATGTATGGTGTTTCATAATATGCATTTTCAAGAACTTTTTGAAGTACCTTCATTTTTTTTTTTTTGCAATGTACATTTCTCTTTTATCAACTTACCTTGCTTCACATTAAATGTAAGTATAATTCACTAATTTTAGTGCAAGTAGGTGTACCATAGCTATTTTTCACTGAAAATCTTCCTTTTCTGGCTAGAAATACAATTGTTGGGGAGAAAACAAAGAGTGCAATTTCAGTTTCTATGCAAAATTTCCCTTTAGATGATACCTTGTCACCTTGCCTGGGACAGACCTGTGTTAAGTGTGTTGTCCTGTATCCTGTTCACTTCAGCATTTATCCAGAATTTTCTCTGCTTTTAAATCAAAAAGTTGTTATTAACCACTGTGAAGCTCTATACTAACTGTGCATTTCAAGTTATTAACAGTTGCATCAAAGTTAGCCTGCATGAGCTTGGCAGATCTCTACTTACTTACACCCGGTGGTTTGTGAGACATCCACTCAGTGAAGGATTTCTCATTAATATGTGGCTGAATGAGAAGGCAATCAGCAATAAACCCAGCTCTCCCTTCCTGACCCTTCCAAACACAATCCAACTAAGACTTCCTTTCAGGAGCAAGAAACAGAATGCTCACGATAAAACAAATTAAGCTCAGATTAGACATGCTGGTGACAGATAACACCTTCAGGACATAGATGGTGGTGGATAAACACTGGAGGCTGCTGCTTCTGCTGCCTACCTGGAGAGCCAGCCTCTGTCCTGCAACCTATAAGATGCTCAAGGCTGGCAGGCAACCATGTAGTCCGGTAAGCAGGAGACCAGGAAACTACAGGCACAGTGCACATGAAATAGGTACAGAAACAGATGTTGGATGGTGCTGCCTCCCAGAGCAAAATGGAAACTGCAATGCTCTTGCTACAGTAACGTAACCATTCTTCACGTGACTCAGTTGTATAACTAGTCATTGTATTAGATAGTAATACTTTCATATTTTGCAGTGATCCTTTTGGCAGTGGTGACCTTAAAAAACACAAAGAGCATGCTTCATAAAATGTTATTAAACACCCAATCTCCTTTCCTCAAGAAGGCTGATAAATGTGTAACTGCTCAAAATGTTTAACTGTCACAGCCAAGAGGAGTTTAAGGACACGTGACAACTAAATGTAATGTGGTGTCCTGGTGGATGCTGGAACAACTATAAAGGACATTAGAGAAAAAGTGCAGAAATCTGAAACAATTCAGGCTTTGGTTAATAAAAATGTATCAATATCAGTTCACTGATTGGAACAACATACTGCACCAAAGTCAGATATTAATAATAAGGAGAAGTTATGAGTTATATGAGAACTCTGTACTATTTTCCCAACTTTTCTTTAAATCTAAACTCATTCTGAAACACTCACTTCACAAATGCTTATCCTCCACCACGGTGGGCTATGCTGATATCATAAATCTCATGGATATCAGAAAAGAAAAATTTCCTGCAGAACATTAGCGTCTAAGTCTTTTAAGGAAACTACGAGGCCAGACATTTGGCGTAGTGGTTAAGAGGTTGCTGGGGATGCCCACGTCCTGTACTGCAGTGCCTGGGGGTTTCCAGCTTTGCTTCCTGCTAATGCAAATACCCTGGGAGGTAGTAGGTGCTGGTTCTAGTAGTTGGGTCCCTGCATCCATTATAGGCAACTTGCAGGGAGACCTGTCTCATGGCTTCAGCCTGGCCCAGCCCTGGCTGTTGTGGGTGTCTGGGGAGTAAAGCAGGGGATGGGAGACCTCTCTTATATGCCCCTCTATTTGCCTTTCAAAAAAATTTAAAAAGTAGTGTTAATCAAATTTTTAAGAATGTGCTGAGTCTGCAATTTTACTGACATACTGCAAAAGGTTCATTTACAGACCTCCTGTGCACTGTAACTTTTCCTTAGATTGAGGGACTATTCTAAATTAATTCTGCGCACTTTTTAAAAAATATTTACATATTTATTTGAAAGAACAAGTTGATGTCTTTCTATGCACAATATGTAATTAAAGTGAAGTTTTTGGAAGCTCACTCTGGAAGATACAACATCCAACCTTAGCATAAATGCTTTTATAAATTCAGTGAAAAATAAGAGTAAAACATTGTGGTAGAAATTATAGTTCTACAAAATCAAGAAATCTGTGAAAAACACCTGCAATTGATGGCACATATAACTGCATTCCAACACACTTTGAGTCTCATTAACAGAGAGGGAAAGGCAGAGAGAAAGATCTTCCATCCATTGGTTCACTCCCCAAATGGCAGCAATGGTTGGAGCTGGGCCCATTCAAAGCCAAGAGCCAGGAGCTTTTTCGGGGTCTCCCATGTGGGTGCAGGGGCCCAAGCACTTGGACCATCTTCCACTGCCTTCCTAGGCCATAGCAGAGAGCTGGATTGGAAGAGGAACAGCCGAGACACGAACTGGCACCCATAGGGGATACCAGTGCGGCAGGCAGAGGCTCAGCCCCCAGAGTCACAGTCCCAGCCCCAGTAAAATTAAATAAAACAAAACAGAATCAAACACAAAAAACTAACCCTGCAAATGGGAAGACACTGCAGAACTAAACAGACTAAAGGATGACAGCAGAACTAAACAGACTAAAGGATGACAGCATAAACGCACAGATTGACTTCTGAAATTGAGCATATCTCAACTTCCAGGAAAAGCCTTTCTACGGACCTTCCATGATTAATTAAATCTATTTTCTAGAACAGAAAAGAATAAAATTGAAAAGTTCTACAAGTTTTAGGCATCTGAGTAAACATTCAAGAGTCATACATGGAGAAAACCCATTTGACAAGTCCTATAAAAGCTAAGAAATTTGTCAAAGAATTTATCAAAGAAAGTGCTTCGAAGGGAGGTAAAACATAAAACTTGTACACAATCCCGGGCTGAAGTACTGACAGATGTCAACATTTACACATGTCAGTAACAAAAAGGAAAAAAAAACGAGGCTATCATCCAGATATCAGAATTCGTTTTATGCTTATCCTCGGGCAGTGTCTTCAAGTATTTTGCACTGCTGGAAGTACAATGTGTATCTTCAACAAAGGAGGCAACATGCAGATGAAACATGTCATCCTGGGTGATGTCTTATCACCTCATCTTTTAACTGTTTTTTCTTTTTCAATTTTTAAAGAAGATTTATATATTTGTTTGAAAGTCAGAGGTACACAGAGAGAGGGAGAGACAGAGACACAGAGATCTTCCAGTTGCTGGCTCACTTGCCAGATGGCCACAACAGCCAGGATGGCCCAGGCCAAAGCCAGGAACCAGAAGCTTCATCAGGGTCTCCCACATGGGTGGCTGTGGCCCATACACCCGGGCCACCATTTGTTGCTTCTTGCAGGTCATTAGCAGGGAGCTGTATCAGAAGTGGAGCAGCTGGGACTTGAACCTGCACCCATATAGGATAGCAGATGTTGAAGGGGCATAGCAGGCCCCTTCAATTTTGGAGAATGAAAAATGTTGAGCAATACTTTATCCCTCCTTAGTCAAAGAATTAATATCACTCTATTCAGAATCTGAATCTCTTTTATTTCTTATCTAGAACTTAAACCTCATACATCAGTCAAGATTCTGTTGAAAGTCACCTCCTTCTTGAAGCCTGCCCTGAGAGCTCTAGCCATAGGAAGTCCCTCCTCCTCCAATCCTGGGCCACACTTTAACTGAGTTCCATGCAGTGAGTTTTTTGTGTATGCTCTACATTCCCAGGAACATTTTCAGTCCCCATATCTCTTGCAGCATCCAGCACCCACATATTTGGCCTATAGCAAATCTTCAATTCATGAACAAAAGAGGGAGGAGCCCTGGGGAAGCAGGACTTGGTATAAACTGAAGCGGGAAAGATGGAATTTAGGACAGGACTTGAATTAGTTGAAGCAGACAGCAGACGAGCCTTGCTGGCCCCAGGATCAGTAAGGAGAAGCAACTATGGGAAATCTGAGTGCCAGCCAGAAAAGGGCCAATCCCACACTGACCACAATGAACAAAGAGGGAATTCCAGAATGCATGGCAGACTGCAACTGAACAAGCAAGGTGTGCACTTCTCTACAGCTGCTGGCTGCCCTCTTGGTTTTCCCCTTTTCTCCTTTCACGTTGCTCCCGAGGGGGGAGTTCTAGGTGGAAGAGGCCTCAAATCTTCACCTTGGCAAGCTGTCTGTGCTGCCGGGACTTGCAGAGAACACTTCCGACACACAGAGGCCCTCTGTCTCTTTCCACATCACATCTGGGCTTTTGTGGGTTGAGGATGCTCACGTTCAAACTCCCGCTGAGTAGCTAAACTAACATCTTAAATTCTGAAGAGATTTTAACAGTAAACAGAGATAGACTTTTTAACAAAATATTTATGTTCATTTACAAGTATTATAATGCAATATGCAAGTCCCCAAAACACAAACTAAATGACATAATTTTAAGTAGCTCAACAGTGACTTAAAATATGGCACCCATGGATAAACCACCACCCGCTTCTATAAGAGATAGGATTTTGCTTACCATTCTAAAATTCGCAAATGATTTCTTTGTATACTACAGAATCATGAGTATCAGCAAAGAGAGCATTTTCTCTGCCAACATTAGTACATTTGAGGATATGAATGCATTCTACGCGTTCACTCAATGGCAGATGTTATTTCCTCAATGAACATTTGTCATATATTGAATTATTTAATAATAATATATAACATTATTATATATTGAATACCTACCACTACTTATCAAGCGGTTGGCATTTAGACTATTATAAGTATCATGGCAGGATATTATTCAACAGTTATTTAAACCTCATGTTTGAGTATAGATGATACTGTTAAGAAAATGTTTTGGAGATTGTATACAACCTGCTCTGGCCTCTTTAAGTGTCTCTTTCCAATGTTGCATGAGTTTGCTATGAAAGATCAGGTTATTAAGAAATTATTTTCTATGACTACATCTTTGAATCATCTAAAAATTTACTTGACTGTTGAGGAACTTTTTTTTTTCTTCATACTATTTGCTGAACTCTTCGTGTAGGGTTAATCTTAGTGGAGAGTTAATCTTATGACTATCAAGTTAACTGAAAATGGATCTGTAAAAAATAAGAATGGGAACAGGAGAGGGAGGAGAAAGAAGGGTGTGATTATGGGCAGAAGGGAGGACAGGGTGGGAAGAATCGCTATGTTCCTAAATTTCTATATATGAAATGATGAAGTCTGTATTTCTTAAATAAAATTTTTAAAAAAGCTTACTTGCATATGTGGCAGTTTCTTTAATGACTCTCTAAAAAGACGTGTCACAGAAAAAAGTTTTTCAAACTCACTTTTTATCTTAAGAACTTTGATTTTTCCTACCTATCTTACTACTTAACCATCAAACAGAAAGCTAACAGTTTTCTAATCCCTCTGTTTTATGCAAACCTACAAAAATGGACCAAATATACCAAACGAAGGGAAACCTGATTGCAGAGCTTTTCTGACAAGCTTTCTTGAACACACTTTGGCTTTGAAATAACATGTTGACCTCTGTAACTTGACATTTCAACAGTTAGGACCTTGCAGGCCCCTGGTCTTCCTCACTGGGGCTTGGGGTGCATTCTGCAAAGGTGGAAGCTTCCCTCCCTGCCCTTCAGCTGTTCACTTCATTGCCTTCCCAGTATCCTGCTGGAGAGTTTAATTACTTTTTCATTTGATTTCCTGCAGAACTGAAAGGTGATTTTCTGGAATGTGCTTTTAAAAGAAGGTAGCCAATACTCTTCTTGTAATCTGACCTTTTCATATTATACAGGGATCAGTTGGCATGAAAACTGGCCCACTTGAGTTCCCAGATGCGCACTCCCTAAAAAGGAAACTGCCTTCAGATCTGCATACACTGCCTGCTGGAGGACCCCAACCCCAGCTCCCCACCCCCACCCAGGAGAGTCAAGAAAAGCAAAACCAGTCTCCTCTTAACCAAGTCATCATCTTCACTCACTGACTTAGATAAGTAAGAAAGCAGTTCCAGCAAGGGGTGTGTTCTCTGGTTTTATATTTTTTCACCCCAAATCTTTAACATTCTCTTGGTTTCCAGTCCTCCTTCCCTGTGGTCTGAGCTGCACTAATCTCTGACCTGCTTGGATAATGCCCCTTCTGGGCAGGAAAGTTGGCCCACATGCTGCTAAATCAAATGGAAATAAATGCTTAACGGTTGCTTTAAATTCAAGTACTAAAGAGGGAACCATAGTAACATTATTACAACAGTTCACCAGAGTGGACAAGGAAAATGCACAAAGCATTCATGTACTGCTTTCTAGGCATCTCCGTCCCCACCAAGACTCAAAAAAAGAGAGAATTAAAAATAATTTCAGAGGTAGCGGCAAGATGGCGGAATAGGAAGGGAGCACACTGATAGTCTGGGGAGAGATAGTTTAATAAAAGTGGAGATACTGCAGGTTCAAGGAAGAGTAGGGGAGGAAACAGCAGAAGAAACTCTTCCGGAACGTGTGACTCACAGCGGACCTGTGTGGAGAGCGTGGGAGCCCACAGTTCGGGACACCAGCGGCAGACTCAACACACCAGCGCTGGAACGCGAGGTGAGCCGAACCTCAATAGCCCGAGACACCGGCAGGCAAGCGGAGAGAGGAGACTAGAGGGAACGACCCCCGGTAGGGGGAAGTTCGCCAGGCTAGCTGGAAGAGAGAAAGAGAAAAAAAAAAAAAGGGTGACTGGTACAGACACGGGTTTCTCTCTCTCCGCTCACCTCTCAAGGGCGAGCAAGACAAAGAGCAGGCGCCATCTTGGACATACGTCATAAGCAGAGCGACCTCAGGTCTGCACCGGCCCTGAGCCTAGCAGAAAAACCTGACTCTGGGCGGGGCGAATTAACAGGAGATTAGGACCTAGTAAATTTGTGGTGCTACTGAACTGAGACTGTGAAAAAAGAGACGGTGGGGGAGAGAACTCACAGAATTCACGTGAGCACTCTCCAGAGACGCTACAATTCCGTAACTTTGGCAACCCAGTGGGAGACTGAAGGAGAATTTGAGCCCACTCTGAGGGCCAAACAGATTCCCTGTGGGGTCCTTGGGAAAGAGCTTCCGATCTCTGGCTCCTGTGGGTATATCATTTGCCTGCTAACTACCTCCAACTTCGTTCAGCTGTGCGGAATTACTTCCCTTTTGAATCAAAAAAAAAAAAAAAAAGGAAAGAGAGAGAGAGAGATTTACCACGCCTAACCTGGGAGTGTCACCTTTGGCACACCAAACAGAGCTCTCAGGCCACACCCATCTCAAGCCCTAAGGCTCCATCAAAAACAGATAGTCCACTTAATCTAGAGTCATAGTATAACAAGAAAAAGCACCACAGTGAAGAAACCAAATATCTCCAATATGCCAAATAACAAACGCAAAAACCGAGGTAACAAGAAAAAGGAAGTCACCATGATGCCCTCAAATGAAAAAGACACCCCAATTCAAGATTATGAAGATGATGACATAGAAGAAATGCAAGAAGCAGATCTCAAAAAATTGGTAAGAACATTAAGAAGTTCTCAAAAACAAATTCTTGAACTACACAAATCCTTAATGGACAAGATAGAAAATCTCTCTCGTGAAAATGAAATATTAAGGAGGAATCAAAATGAAACGAAACAACTAGTACAACAGGAAACTGGGATAGTGACTGAAGTGAAGAATTCAATAGATCAAAGGAAAAACACAATAGAGAGCCTTACAAACAGAATGGGTGAAGCAGAAGAGAGAATATCGGACTTAGAAGACAGAGAACAGGAAAGGATACAGTCAGACCAAAGAAAAGAAGAGGAAATTAGAAATCTGAAACATATTGTCGGGAATCTTCAGGATACTATTAAAAAACCCAACATTCGGGTTCTAGGAGTTCCTGAAGGCATGGAGAGGGAAAAAGGATTAGAAGGCCTTTTTAGTGAGATATTAGCAGAAAATTTCCCAGGTTTGGAGAAGGACAGAGAAATCCTAGTACAGGAAGCCCACAGAACCCCTAATAAACACGACCAAAAGAGATCCTCACCACGACACGTTGTAATTAAACTCTCCACAGTGAAACATAAAGAAAAGATCCTAAAATGTGCAAGAGAGAAACGTCAGATTACTCTCAGAGGATCTCCAATCAGACTCACAGCTGACTTCTCATCAGAAACTCTACAAGCTAAGAGGGAATGGCGAGATATAGCCCAGGTACTAAGAGAGAACAACTGCCAGCCCAGAATATTATATCCTGCAAAGCTATCATTTGTGAATGAAGGTGAAATAAAGACTTTTCATTGCAAACAGAAATTGAAAGAATTTGTTGCCACTCGTCCAGCCCTGCAAAAGATGCTTAAAGATGTGTTACACACAGAAACACAGAAACACGGTCATCAATATGAAAGAAGGTAAAGGAAGGAAACCTCACAGCAAAAGATCACAGGGAATTCAAAGCATATATTAGAACTTATCTTTGGCAAATGGCAGGGCAAAGTTACCACTTATCATTAGTCACATTGAACGTGAATGGCCTGAACTGTCCAGTTAAAAGACACCGATTGGCTGATTGGGTTAAGGAACAAAACCCATCTATTTGCTGCTTACAAGAAACACATCTTTCCAACAAAGATCCATACAGACTGAAAGTGAAAGGCTGGAAAAAGATATACCATGCCAACAGAAATGAAAAAAGAGCAGGCATAGCCATCTTAATATCGGACAACATAAACTTTAACACAAAAACTGTTAAGAGAGACAAAGAGGGACACTATATCATGATTAAGGGATCAATTCAACAGGAAGATATAACAATTATCAATGTATATACACCTAACTACAGGGCACCAGTTTATCTAAAAGATTTATTAACGGACTTAAAGGGAGACTTAGACCCCAATACAATAGTACTGGGGGACTTCAATACTCCACTCTCAGAAATAGATAGATCAATAGGACAGAAGATCAACAAGGATACAGTAGATTTAAACGACACTATAGCCCAAATGGATCTAACAGATATATACAGAACTTTCAATCCTACAGCTAAAGAGTTTACATTCTTCTCAGCAGTACATGGAACCTTCTCTAGGATTGACCACATACTAGGCCATAAAGCAAGTCTCAGCAAATTCAAAAGAATTAGAATCATACCATGCAGCTTCACAGACCATAAAGGAATGAAGTTGGAAATTAGCAACTCAGGAATCCCTAGAGCATACGCAAACACATGGAGATTGAACAACATGCTCCTGAATGAACAATGGGTCATAGAAGAAATCAAAAGAGAAATCAAAAACTTTCTGGAAGTAAATGAGGATAACAGCACAACATACCAAAACTTATGGGACGCAGCAAAAGCAGTGTTAAGAGGAAAGTTTATATCAATAGGTGCCTACATCAAGAAATTGGAAAGGCACCAAATAGATGAGCTTTCAATGCATCTCAAGGATCTAGAAAACCTACAGCAAACCAGACCCAAATCTAGTAGGAGAAGAGAAATAATTAAAATCAGAGAAGAAATCAACAGGATTGAATCAAGAAAAACATTACAAAAAATCAGCCAAACGAGGAGCTGGTTTTTTGAAAAAATAAACAAAATTGACACCCCATTGGCCCAACTAACTAAAAAAAGAAGAGAAAAGACCCAAATCAATAAAATCAGAGATGAAAAAGGAAATGTAACAACAGACACCACAGAAATAAAAAGAATCATCAGAAATTACTACAAGGACTTGTATGCCAGCAAACAGGGAAACCTATCAGAAATGGATAGATTCCTGGACACATGCAACCTGCCTAAATTGAACCAGGAAGACATCGAAAACCTAAACAGACCCATAACTGAGACAGAAATTGAAACAGTAATTAAGGCCCTCCCAACAAAGAAAAGCCCAGGACCAGATGGATTCACTGCTGAATTCTACCAGACGTTTAAAGAAGAACTAACTCCAACTCTTCTCAAACTATTCAGAACAATCGAAGAAGAGGGAATCCTCCCAAATTCTTTCTATGAAGCCAGCATCACCTTAATCCCTAAGCCAGAGAAAGATGCAGCACTGAAAGAGAATTACAGACCAATATCCCTGATGAACATAGATGCAAAAATCCTCAATAAAATCCTCGCCAATAGAATGCAACAACACATCAGAAAGATCATCCACCCAGACCAAGTGGGATTTATCCCTGGTATGCAGGGATGGTTTAATGTGCGCAAGACAATCAATGTGATACACCACATTAACAGACTGCAGAAGAAAAACCATATGATTATCTCAATAGATGCCGAGAAAGCATTTGATAAAATACAACACCCGTTCATGATGAAAACTCTAAGCAAACTGGGTTTGGAAGGAACATTCCTCAATACAATCAAAGCAATCTATGAAAAACCCACAGCCAACATCCTATTGAATGGGGAAAAGTTGGAAGCATTTCCACTGAGATCTGGTACCAGACAGGGATGCCCACTCTCACCATTGCTATTCAATATAGTTCTGGAGGTTCTAGCCAGAGCTATTAGGCAAGAAAAAGAAATTAAAGGGATACAAATTGGGAAGGAAGAACTCAAACTATCCCTCTTTGCAGATGACATGATTCTGTATTTAGGGGACCCAAAGAACTCTACTAAGAGACTACTGGAACTCATAGAAGAGGTTGGCAAAGTAGCAGGGTATAAAATCAATGCACAAAAATCAACAGCCTTTGTATACACAGACAATGCCATGGCTGAGGAAGAACTTCTAAGATCAATCCCATTCACAATAGCTACAAAAACAATCAAATACCTTGGAATAAACTTAAGCAAGGACGTTAAAGTTCTCTACGATGAAAATTACAAAACCTTAAAGAAAGAAATAGAAGAGGATACCAAGAAATGGAAAAATCTTCCATGCTCATGGATTGGAAGAATCAACATCATCAAAATGTCCATTCTCCCAAAAGCAATTTATAAATTCAATGCAATCCCAATCAAGATACCGAAGACCTTCTTCTCAGATCTGGAAAAAATGGTGCTGAAATTTATATGGAGGCACAAGAGACCTCGAATAGCTAAAGCAATCTTGTAAACAAAAACAAAGCCAGAGGCATCACAATACCAGATTTCAGGACATACTACAGGGCAGTTGTAATCAAAACAGCATGGTACTGGTACAGAAACAGATGGATAGACCAATGGAACAGAATTGAAACACCAGAAATCAACCCAAACATCTACAGCCAACTTATATTTGATCAAGGATCTAAAACTAATTCCTGGAGCAAGGACAGTCTATTCAATAAATGGTGCTGGGAAAATTGGATTTCCACGTGCAGAATCATGAAGCAAGACCCCTACCTTACACCTTACACAAAAATCCACTCAACATGGATTAAAGACCTAAATCTACGACCTGACACCATCAAGTTACTAGAGAACATTGGAGAAACCCTTCAAGATATTGGCACAGGCAAAGAGTTTCTGGAAAAGACCCGGGAGGCACAGGCAGTCAAAGCCAAAATCAACTATTGGGATTGCAACAAATTGAGAAGTTTCTGTACTGCAAAAGAAACAGTCAGGAGAGTGAAGAGACAGCCGACAGAATGGGAAAAAATATTTGCAAACTATGCAACAGATAAAGGGTTAATAACCAGAATCTACAAAGAGATCAAGAAACTCCACAAAAACAAAACCAACAACCCACTTAAGAGATGGGCCAAGGACTTCAATAGACATTTTTCAAAAGAGGAAATCCAAATGGCCAACAGGCACATGAAAAAATGTTCAAGGTCATTAGCAATCAGGGAAATGCAAATCAAAACCACAATGAGGTTTCACCTCACCCCGGTTAGAATGGCTCACATGCAGAAATCTACCAACAACAGATGCTGGCGAGGATGTGGGGAAAAAGGGACACTAACCCACTGTTGGTGGGAATGCAAACTGGTCAAGCCACTATGGAAGTCAGTCTGGAGATTCCTCAGAAACCTGAAGATAACCCTACCGTTCGACCCAGCCATCCCACTCCTTGGAATTTACCCAAAGGAATTTAAATTGGCAAACAAAAAAGAGGTCTGCACCCTAATGTTTATTGCAGCTCAATTCACAATAGCTAAGACCTGGAACCAACCTAAATGCCCATCAGCGATAGACTGGATAAAGAAATTATGGGATATGTACTCTTTAGAATACTATACCGCAGTAAGAAACAACGAAATCCAGTCATTTGCAACAAAATGGAGGAATCTGGAACACATCATGCTGAGTGAAATAAGCCAGTCCCGAAGGGACAAATACCATATGTTCTCCCTGATCGGTGACGACTGACTGAACACCAAGAGGGAAACCTGTTGGAGTGAGGTGGACAGTATGGGAAACGGTGGCTAGATCAGCATAGCCCTGACTGTTAATGAACAACTTAATACATTATCCCTCTTAGTAGTTTTTTTTATCTGTTCTACTTAATATGACTGATTTAGTTCTGTAATTGATGCACAGTTATTCTTAAGTGTTGAAAATTAACTGAAATGTGATCCCTGTTGAACATGGGAGTGGGAATGGGAGAGGGAAGAGATGTATAATTTGGGACATGCTCAGGCTGACTTGCCCCACGTGGTGGAGTTGGAAGCATACCAGGGGATTCCAATTCAATCCCATCAAGGTGGCATGTACCAATGCCATCTCACTGTTCCAGGTGATCAGTTTCAGTTCACAGTTGGTCATGGTGGAGGGACTGGGAGTCAAAGGGAGCACATAGACAAGTCTAGTACCTGCTAACGCTAACCGATGGAGTAAATAAAGGGGAGAGTGATCCAACATGGGAAGTGAGATACTCAGCAGACTCATAGAATGGCAGATGTCCTAAGTAGCACTCTGGCCTCAGAATCAGCCCTAAAGGCATTCGGATCTGGCTGAAAAGCCCATGAGAGTATTTCAGGCATGGAAAGCCAAGACACTCTGGCAAAAGATCTCTGTGAGTGAGATCCCAGTGGAAAAACAGGTCATCAAAGAAGGAGGTACCTTTCTCTGAAGGGAGGAGAGAACCTCCACTTTGACTATGACCTTGTCTAAACAAGATAAGAGTCGGAGAACTCAGAGGGCTTCCATAGCCTTGGAAACTCATGACTGATGCCATAGACAGGAGTGTCAATTGGTAAAGTCAACAACAGGAGTCACTGTGCACTTACTCCTCATGTAGGATCTCTGTCCTTAATGTGCTGTGCATTGAGATTTAATGCTATAACGAGTACTCAAACAATATATTTCACTTTGTGTTTCTATGGGGGTGCAAACTGTTGAAATCCTTACTTAATGCATACTAAACTGATCCTCTGTTAAAAAAAAAAAAAAAAGAAAGAAAGAAAGAAATTATCAATTCCCAACTTGACTCTCACTGGGATTAAACATGACAATAGGTCTGATCTGATTTCATCATCATTTAAAAAAAAATCATCTATTATTTTTCACTTTATGTTTCTGTGTGGGAGCAAACTGTTGAAATCCATACTTAATGTATACTAAGCTGATCTTCTGTATATTAAGATAATCGAAAATGAATCTTGATGTGAATGGAGGGGGAGAGGGAGTGGGAGGGGGGAGGGTTGTGGGTGGGAGGGACGGTATGGGGGGGAAGCCATTGTAATCCATAAGTCATACTTTGGAAATTTATATTCATTAAATAAAAGTTTAAAAAAAAATTATCAACCTATCAAAATGGAAAATAATTTAAACTTAAGAATATATTTCCATTATCTATTTCTGATATTGTCTTTGCATGAATAAATAAATAGAAATAAAGTTCTTTTCATAAAAAGAAAAAAAAATAATTTCAGTGACCAAATATTAGGCTGGGGTGCCAAGTGACAGAATGACAGATTCCCATAGATTCATTTAGGCAAGAGCCAGGCCCCTTTGTGGCTAGACAACTACCCCTTTTTCAATTAATTAATTAACTATTTAAAATAATTAATTAGTCATATTTGAAAGGCAGAGAGCCAGAGATTGCCCATCCACTAGTTTACTCCTCAAATGCCTGCAAGTGACAGGATGGCCAAGCCAAAGACAGGAACTTACTCCAGGCATCCTATGTCGGTGTTAGGGACTCAACTACTTGAGCCATCACCTGCTGCCTCCCACAGTTTGCATCAGCAGAAGCTCGAATGGAGAGCAGAGCTGGGACTTGAACTCAAGACACTGACAGGTGATGCAGCATTCCAAGCAGCAGTTCAACCACTGCACCAAACACCCATCCCTAAATACCTATTTCTTACCTGGACAAGGGCACTTGAAAAAGCTTTTTGGAAAAATGGAATTACAAGATAAATTTATTTTGGTACAAAAATATTTAAATCCAGGTACAGTTATTTCACAATACACATTTTCCATTTTCCCTGAACTTTTTGAATGCCGTTTATATTTATTTGAAAGTGAGAGGGACAGAGAGAGAGGGGAGAGCTAAAGAGAAAAAGCAAAGAGAGAGAAAAAGCCCTTCCATCCACCACTGGCTCACATCCCAAATGCCAGCAACAGCCAGAAGCCAGGAACTGCATTTAGGTTTGCCACAAGGGTTGAGAAATACAGGTACTTGAGCCATCATCTACTGCCTTGCAAGTGCATTAGCAGGATCACAAGTGCAGAGCAGCCAGGACTTGAACTGGCATTCTGTTAGGGTAATCAACTGCACCATCATGCCTATACTGATCCTGTGTATTATTTTTTATTAGACAGGCAGAGTTAGACAGTGAGAGAGACAGACAGAGAGAAAGGTCTTCCTTCCAATGGTTCACCCTCAAAATGGCCGCTATGACCAGTGCGCTGTGCCAATGCGAAGCCAGGAGCCAGGTGCTTCTCCTGGTCTCCCATGCGGGTGCAGGGCCCAAGCACTTTGGCCATCTTCCACTGCCCTCCCAGGCCACAGCAGAGAGCTGGACTGGAAGAAGAGCAACCAGGACTAGAACTCAGTGCCCGTATGGGATGCAGGCGTCGCAGGCAGAGGATTTACCAAGTGAGCCACAGTGCTGACCCCATGACCTTGTGTATTTTTAATCCCTTGTTTTACATTTATATTTTCAGATGGCATAATTTCTTTATATATATATATAGTCTTTATATATAAATATATTATATAATATATAAATATATAAAGAATATATATTCAGATGAATATGAAAATATATATATTTCAGATGGCATGATTTCTTTATATATAATATATATTATATATAATATATACAATTATATATATTCTTTACATATATATAGAGAGAGAGAAAGGCAGCAAGAACAGAAAATACAAGGGAACTTCAAAAAATTCATGGAGAAATGATATTAAAAGGTAAGTTCATATTAGTGAAATATTTTTTTTTAAACTTTTATTTAATGCATATAATTTTCCAAAGTACGACTTATGGATTACAATGGCTTCCCCCCCATACCGTCCCTCCCACCCACAACCCTCCCCTTTCCCACTCCCTCTCCCCTTCCATTCACATCATGATTCTTTTTCAATTATCTTAATATACAGAAGATCAGCTTAGTATACATTAAGTATGGATTTCAACAGTTTGCTCCCACACAGAAACATAAAGTGAAAAATAATAGATGATTTTTTTTAAATGATGATGAAATCAGAGCAGACCTATTGTCATGTTTAATCCCAGTGAGAGTCAAGTTGGGAATTGATAATTTCTTTTTTTTTTTTTTTTTACAGAGGATCAGTTTAGTGTGCATTAAGTAAGGATTTCAACAGTTTGCACCCCCATAGAAACACAAAGTGAAATATATTGTTTGAGTACTCGTTATAGCATTAAATCTCAATGTACAGCACATTAAGGATAGAGATCCTACATGAGGAGTAAGTGCACAGTGACTCCTGTTGTTGACTTTACCAATTGACACTCCTGTCTATGGCATCAGTAATCTCCCTATGCTCCAGTCATGAGTTTCCAAGGCTATGGAAGCCCTCTGAGTTCTCCGACTCTTATCTTGTTTAGACAAGGTCATAGTCAAAGTGGAGGTTCTCTCCTCCCTTCAGAGAAAGGTACCTCCCCCCTGTTGAACATGGTGGTGGGAATGGGAGAGGGAAGAGATGTATAATTTGGGACATGCTCAGGCTGACTTGCCCCAAGTGGTGGAGTTGGAAGCATACCAGGGGATTCCAATTCAATCCCATCAAGGTGGCATGTACCAATGCCATCTCACTGTTCCAGGTGATCAGTTTCAGTTCACAGTTGGTCATGGTGAAGGGACTGGGAGTCAAAGGGAACACATAGACAAGTCTAGTACCTGCTAACGCTAACCGATGGAGTAAATAAAGGGGAGAGTGATCCAACATGGGAAGTGAGATACTCAGCAGACTCATAGAATGGCAGATGTCCTAAATAGCACTCTGGCCTCAGAATCAGCCCTAAAGGCATTCGGAGCTGGCTGAAAAGCTCATGAGAGTATTTCAGGCATGGAAAGCCAAGACACTCTGGCAAAAGATCTCTGCGAGTGAGATCCCAGTGGAAAGAACAGGTCATCATATTAGTGAAATATTTTTAAAATACATGCATAGGTCTCCATACTTCATGTTTCCTATGAACTTTTTGAAGACCAAGACTTGTACACACAGGAACTCAAGAAGTCAGGCCAAACCACCATGTCTACAAACCCTGGGGCTATTACTACACTATGCCCAGGATAAAACTAGACTTCATAATCGTGACCCTCAGTTAGCAAGGGAAGCTGCAAATGATTACTTTAAGCAATGCATTGCATGTGTCCACATTCACCAAAAGACTTGGGACAGAGTGTTCACTGTAGAGTTCTATGGAATAGCCACATATTAGAAATAACCCAAAAGGCCATTAAGAGTAAAGTGGATAAATGCATTGTGGTAGTTTCACCCAATGAAACATTCTATTAGAAGACCAACAACTACAAGGGAATGGACACAACGTTGAATGAAAGAAGCCAATATGCAAAGTAAAATCGTAGGTGAAGGAAAATGACTACTCTGGGGTGAAGGGATTGTATGATAGGAAGGACGCTCTTGGGGCACTGTGAGTATGGTAAATGTTCTGATTCTTCTGGATGCTGTCTGTGAAAACTCAGTAAATGTGTACTTTTACTCTCGGTGCTGTTTTGTGTGTGCATTTGTCATAGAAGGCTATACCTATAAAATACACAATTAAGAAAGACAAATTTCTCATCTTTGTGATAAATTTTTGAACACCTAAAAATTTATATTCCTAATAAATAAATGCCAACATTTTTAAGTCAGTCAAATTTATCTTTCTTGCCTCAGTTCAGTGTTCTCTTTCTGGGGCTTTTGTAACTTTTTAAGCAAATCCCAAGCAAATGTGGCCATATCCCATATTATCCTCATTTCCTTAGCAGAGTTTAAACACACACAATCCACCAGGGATCCTGTTAAAAAGCAGAGGCTCCAGGGCCCAGGACTGCGGCAGAGTGAGTAAATCCACCACCTACAACACCGGGTCCCATATGGGCGCTGGGTTGTGTCTGTTGCTCCACTTCCAATCTAGCTCCCTGCTAATAGCCTGGGAAAAGCAGCTAAAGATGGACCAAGTATTTGGGTCCCTGCCATCCACATAGGAGACCCGGAAGCAGCTCTTGGCTCCTGATTTCAGCCCACCCAGCCCTGGCCAATGCAGCCACCCGGGGAGTGAATCAGCAGTTGGAAGATCTCTCTTTCTCTCTCTTCCTCTGTGTGTATGTGTGTGTGTATGTGTGTGTATCTCCTTCTCTCTGTAATTCTGCCTTTCAACTAAATACATAAATCTTTAAAAAGTAAATGCAGATGCACTAGTAGGTCTGCTGGGGCCTCAGAGCAGGCTCCCAGGGGTTGTACAATGCTGCTGGTCTGAGGCCCTTGAGAAGCACAAAGCCTGAGAAAAGACTTGATCAACAGTGTCCTCTGAGCTCCTCAGAACCAACTAGGAAATCTAGCAGCTCTCCTGTGGCTGATTTAGAACCCGCACCTGGTGGAACACTTCGGGGTTTCCCTGTGCCTCTCAAATCACATCCCTGTTCAGCAACCATGGATTTGGGGACAGAAATCAGTAACTGGAAACAGCAGAATAAGATCCCATTCCTACTATAAGAAATTTCTTATTATTCCTCATGAAAATGGCAGCCTTAGGATTTCTTAGCACAGTGCCTTTCTTTCACAGGGATTCTGCAGATGGAAGGGATAGAAAGGAGGGAAAAGGGAGGAGAGGAGGAGAAGCAGCCAGCCAGGAAGAAGTCAGATTGCCCGGGAAAGTCCAGGACTATCCGACGCCAGCATGGCTTGCCACATGGCTGAGGCTTGCCAGATGGCTTAGGTCCAGGGTGTCGCCTCTGGGAGGTACTCGGTTTGGAGTTAGTTTTTGTAAAGAGTGGTCTTGTAGGATGAGGAAAGAGAGGTAGAAATAGTGGTGAACAATAAGCCTCTCTGGAGGGCATCTCAGAGCCAGACACTGGAAAGCAAAGCTTTTCTTAGCAGACAAAACAATGTTAATAACTTTAAAGTCTCCTAGATATTTGTATGTTGTATTGAAGTGTTCAGTATTTGGAAGAGGTGCAAAAGGTTATAATGCATGGGAATTTTTGCAGATTCAAATAATTCTATACTTTTGTTACATATTTTATAAGCTGGTAGCATTAAAAAATGCCCTCTGATCTTTTCAAAAACGAATCCTACCAACACAAAGAATCTCAAAAATAGAATATATGAAGAAAAGTTTCTTAGTGGCTGTGGCTAATTTGATGTATGTCGTTTTGCTAGGACCAGGTCCTCTCATGTTTGGCAAAACAGTCTGGAAGTTGTCCTGAAGGGAGTTTGCATGTGAAATTAACATTTAAATCCACATGGATTAGGCCTGGCCCACCTAGTGACATCGGCTGCCCCCTGGGTCTCCAGCCTGCTAGTCTACCCTGTGGATCTTGCAGTCGCCAGCGTCCACAGCCACGTAAGCCAGTTCCTCAAAACCGATCAAGCTCTCCCTCCTCCCTCACCCCACTCTCTCTATGTACACACAAGCATGAGCACACACAGGCACATATGTGTGCACATGAGATCTTCAAAAGCCTCACGGAAAACAGGCATCATGAATATGTGTGCGCTTCAAACTTTTTAGCACCAAAGTAAACTTAATTCCACTTTCCATGACCTTTCTGAAGTCCCCTCACATAGGTGTGCACATTTGCGTGTGCATGCGCATGTGTGCATGTACACACACACACATCTTGGTTCTGTTTCCCTGGAGAACTCTAATTCCTGTGGCTTACAGCACTGCGCTGTCACGGAAATCAACCACACACAAACAAATGTACCAGCTTTGTGGAGAATATCTGTATGCTAGCGCTCACTAAAAGAGCTGAGGAAGAACTTCAACTGTTGCCAAATAAGAACTAATTTTAAATATCATTTAAAGGAGCAGGTCACTTTGGCCACTTCTGTGACCACGAATGCTCAGCTAACCCATGATAGTTTAATTCTAGCCAGGCTAGTCTGTGGGCTGACAGACTTTTATTAAGTTGAAGACAGTTTATTCTTGTATTCTTGGGAGAGAGGTGATACATTAGCCTCTCAGATCAATATAAAAACTTGAATCTGTATATACACAATTTATTACTCCTTTTGGTCTTTGTACCTTGCTATACCCTCCCATGAATTTGTACTCAAGACTAGGACTATTCCACCATAATACCTGTGGCATCAGACAGCTCATTCACTAAGTCAATAGGTGAATGAATGATGACAATGTGAAAATAACTTTAGGATGTTAATCTTTTATCTCCCCAAGTAAAAGCCATTGAATGCAAGCCCCCAGCTGAATGCAGCAGGTGCAGACTAAGACAGTGCTGGACACAATGACCAATCTCATGCACTTTGTCTGGATTCTCTCAGATCTTTGTGCCTTTTGTCCTTGTCACCATAACTACGCAGTCATGACCCATATATCCCTTTCCATTATATTACCTTTCCCCCTTAAAAAAAAAAAACTGCGTTTTTTTCAAACATGATACAGGTATTCTCTGTCTACTAAAAATCTAATGTTACTATTTTCTTGTTGCTGGTATTGTTTTAGGATAACTGGTGTTAGTATTTTCCTGAAACAGAGTTGTAAAGACATTGAGTGGTGTGTGCCATCCCTACTTGTTTGTTATATGCCCTGTGTGTGTATAGAGAACATCAGGTCTTGCTGGAATGCATACACTGTGATAGAGCAGAAACACCTGTTCTATAATTCATTCATGGGCATCTCCAAGCTAATCTTAACAGCCAGTCTGAAGTTTACACTAGGCCAACAGATCTCCAAGAAGGGAAAATCCAAGAAGTGAATGTCTGTCAGAAAATACAACACAAGAATGTCCTAAAACTTGGATTTCTTCAGCCGAACACAGAAAAGTGAGTATCTTGTGTGTGGGAGGTAATTTTTTTTAAAAATCACAAAACAAAAAAAGGTAAATACCTATATGTATCAGTATTGCTGCAAATATAGTTTGTCAAGCTTTTTTCATAACCTTTGACAAACTAATGGTTAAGAATGATACCATCGGGGCCGGCACTGTGGCGCAGTGGGTTAAAGCCCTGGCTTGCAATGCCAGCATCCCATTTGGGTGCCGGTTCTAGTCCTGGCTGCTCCTCTTCCGATCCAGCTCTCTGCTATGGCCTGGGAAAGCAGTACAAGATGGCCCAAGTCCTTGGACTCTTGCACCCGCATGGGAGACCCGGAGGAAGTTCCTGGCTCCTGGCTTCGGATCTCCGGCCGTTGCAGCCACCTCGGGAGCAAACCAGCGGATGGAAGACCTCTCTCTCTGTCTCCACCTCTCTCTGTAACTCTTTCAAATAAATAAATATTTTAAAAAAAGAATGATACTATTATAGTTTTAATGTTCTGTGATTACTTTGAAATTTACTATATATGGGTGAAGTAGCCATTTTTCATTTGAATATTGCTTATAGCCCTTGCCCATATTTCTACTAAACTAGGAGTCTTTTTGCTTTTTATTTAAATTGCGCTCTTTATTTACTGGAGCATTTAGTCCTTGACTGCAATGTAAATTAGAGATATGTTATCTCAAAAGTGAAGGGGGAAAGGAGGAATGGAGAGAGAGAGGAAGTGAGAAAAGAGGAGTGAGGGAGGAAGAAAGGTAATATGATTATATTCTCAGAACTGTATCTATGAACTACATTGAATCTGTTAAAAAATAAAAAAATAAGTAACACATGGATATCCTAAACAGTGTGAGTTGGCTTTTCCTTCCCCCTTATCCCAGAGCAGACTGGAGCTCTATTCCAGAGAAAAATGATGAGGTGACTATGTCATGTCTGGGCATGAGACAATGCAGTGGGCCAGGCCTAAGCAGGTGGGCCACAGAACAGGAATGCTCCCCCCAACCTCCCAGGTGTCCTTCTCTCCTTGGACTGGGAAGCTTCAGGGAGCCAGCAACAGGTGATACTTTCGCATGGCCTCCAGATTTCAGAACAGATAACTCCTTTTGCACTTTCTGTGTTCTATCCAGGACATTCTTGGTCAAAAAGATAACATTCTAACAAAATGGCCATGTGAGCCCACACTGTAAGTTTACACATGTAAATGTATCAAGGTTGAACATTCTCATATAAGGTCCCAAAATTAAATTTGAAAAACTGACATTGAAAGGCGTCGCTGCTATTTGTATGAATATGGTCAGACGAAGCTCATGGAAGACCTGGCCAGAAAACAGGGAGTACATTTAAAGTGCAAAGCTTAACAGAAACTGTATTTGGGACTGCTCCAAAAAAAAAAGTATAAAAGAAAACAAGACATACAGCTTTTGTAGCTATTCAAATTTGTGTAAAAACACTTCCATCCAAATGGCAAAGTATTCCAACAACAAAAGAAAATAGCACTACAATACCAAAAAACAATGAGCTCTCCTAACTAAATGCCCTTATTTTTAATAATAAATCATTACATCCAAATTGATCTTTTATATGTTTTAAAAACTGTGCTAGCCAATTACTTGCAGCCTCAAGTGAAGAGAAATAAAATATCAGGATAGCAGGTGTCCTGGGCACCACAATGCAATGACAGCTCAGACCTTCTCCAATAGAGATAGATCTTTTTGGTGGCATAACATGGAGACAGGAAATATTACATAAGAATATCTGCTGAGCTTGACCTGCAAAGTTAAAAAATATCCAAGTGCAAAAAAGAGTTATGACAAAATACTATCCCAATAGTTGCAAAAGGAAGAAGTAGCACAATTAAACTTTTAAGTTAGGGTGCAATGGAACCCCATGCTTGAATCAACATGGATCATACCTCACACCTGAATTTAACAGGGTGCTGGAAACTAGACAAGTTACCTTTCCCAACTGTGTGCATTGACTTTTCATAGCGTATGCACTGCTGACAAAAATGAACCTACATGGCAGCAGCTGTCAGGAGCTGAGGAGTGGTGGAACGGAGGCAGAGGCTCTCCCTGGACCCAGACTCCATGTCATAGGATCAGTTAACTCCCTGGCCATGAAGGCATCTGAGTTTGTGGGCCCCAACGGACTACACGAGTGAGAGCTGGACCATCACTATCCACCCTCTGATTCTTCCTAGTCTGTATCCTCACAGGAGTCGTCACCTACTGATGGAAGGAAACTGGTTAGGAAACTTTGATTTTTTTGAAGGATACTACTTTTAAGCATTAAGTGCTTGTTGCAGTCCTGGGCATACGGTGGATATTAAAAAATGTTTGTTAAGTGAATGAATGCATGAGAAACAAGAAAAGGTAAGACAAGCAGGGTAGGTGTTTGACCTAGCAATTAAGAGACTGATCAAGATGTCTACAATCAATGTGTGCCTGGGTTTGACCTGGCTCCAGTTCCTGATTCCAGCTTCCTGCTAACGCAGGCCCTGGGACGCAGTGGTAATGGTCCAAGCAGTTGGGTTTCTGCCACTCATGTTGGAGATCTGAACTGAGTTACCAGCTCTGGCTTCAGCCTGGCCCAGCCCCACCTAAGGTTAGCACCTAGGGAGTGAACCAGCAAACGGGAGCTCTCTTTCTGCCTGTCATTCTCTTTCTTTCTTTTTTTTTTTTTTTTTTTTTTTTTTTTTTTTTTTTTTTGACAGGCCCAGTGGACAGTGAGAGAGAGAGACAGAGAGAAAGGTCTTCCTTTGCCGTTGGTTCACCCTCCAATGGCCGCCACAGCTGGCGCGCTGCGGCCGGCGCACTGCGCTGATCCGAAGGCAAGAGCCAGGTGCTTCTCCTGGTCTCCCATGGGGTGCAGGGCCCAAGCACTTGGACCATCCTCCACTGCACTCCCTGGCCACAGCAGAGAGCTGGCCTGGAAGAGGGGCAACCGGGACAGAATCCGGCGCCCCATGTCATTCTCTTTCTAAGATAAATTCTTTTTAAAAAGCAAGAAGAGGCCGGCGCCGTGGCTCAATAGGCTAATCCTCCACCTTGCGGCGCCGGCACACCGGGTTCTAGTCCCGGTTGGGGCGCCGGATTCTGTCCCGGTTGCCCCTCTTCCAGGCCAGCTCTCTGCTATGGCCAGGGAGTGCAGTGGAGGATGGCCCAGGTGCTTGGGCCCTGCACCCCATGGGAGACCAGGAAAAGCACCTGGCTCCTGGCTCCTGCCAGGATCAGCGCGGTGCGCCGGCTGCAGCGGCGGCCATTGGAGGGTGAACCAACGGCAAAGGAAGACCTTTCTCTCTCTGTCTCTCTCTCTCTCACTGTCCACTCTGCCTGTCAAAAAAAAAAAAATAAATAAAAAAATAAAAAAAAAAATAAATAAAAAATAAAAAGCAAGAAGAGTTTCTTCTGTGGGAAAATGAAGACGATATTTCTTGCTTAAGATTGGATAATTTAACATGAAGTTCTTCCACAGTATATGCTGTCAATTTAAATGATGGAGGTGATTGATACACAATGGAAAATAGAGACAATTGTTTTCCAACCCATATAGTTTTTGAGCATTTCACATCCTTAAGAATAATATTTGTCACACTTGATTATCATGTAGACCTTATCAAAGAAAAGTGGATTCCACAGTTGGCTTATTTACTATATCACATTACTTAACAATGAACAAACATAAATCAGAAATCAATTCCTTGACTGATAGCTCCAATATGTTTATAAATAAACACCCACTTACAAAGTTAATGAAATGAAAATGAGCAATGTTCAGGTAATCAAACAGAGGTAGAGTTTTAGTGAAATTGGGTACCTATGGCCAATGTCAGTGCGGTACTGGTAGGCGGCTTCCTTGTGCACACTTCTCTGAGCAAAACCCCATTCTCCTAATACATTCCTATTAAGAATACAGAAAATCCAACACTGTGTGTTGTCAGTCACCTGCAGTTTACATGAATTTGTTGTTTATATGCCAGGTCCCCCTTTCTGCCTTCTTTGTCAGACCACAGAAATGCATGGGCAGACTTGGAAACTGTGTGGCAAAATTTGCAATATTGCTAGTCATCCAGGTGATTCTGAATGTGCTCAAGTGGTTATGACACAGACATCTGACACTGACACAGACATACACAGACATGGACACCGACAGACACATAGACCTAGACTTGGACATTGGCACTGACCTAGACATAGATGTCAGAGTTCTAGTTTGGAACCCCTAAAAGGCAGAGGAACCTCCAGAAAGCACATTACTGTGGACTTCTAAATCCAAAATCATTGGCAAAGGTAAAAATCCCACATAGTTGAAACATCCTTGAACCTCCTCCAGGACTGGGGTAAACCCCACCTTCATGTTGCAAGGGTAGAACAAATTGTATATCCTAGAAAGAGAATGAGATAGCACTGACCATTGTGTAAAAGAGATATGTTTCTCTTGAAATAATATAAACACCCCTTAGGTGCACCAAGATGCTCAAGTGTTGAAGATACTTAATCGTTGAGGCCAAAGACAGAAGAGCTGATTTCCCTCTCCCATCTCTAGGTGACCCAGGACCATGAGCTTACTGAAGGAGAAAAGAGGAGAAACTGAGACAGGATTACATCAACAACCCTGTCTCCATCTCTCCTACATCTCTGTCTTTCAGAATCTCTCAGTCGCCTCTTGGCTGCCAACACCCCTCTCCCTTTCCCATCTCGCCAAGCACCACATCAGGTAAGTTAAGTGAGCAAATGAAGCAATGGCCGTATTACAAAGGATGACAACCACACTGGAAAGGGCCACACTGAAACGCATGAATGGGAAACCTACAGAAACCCTGACCAGTACTGAAATTCTGCCTCTACCAACCGACTGGCAGGTACTTGTTTCGCAAAATTTCCCAGTTCAGTGTGTTTGGTATCCAATTATTGAGCCTTTCCTCTTTAATTTCACAATTGCTTGATTGATAAGGGCATGCTGAGTTAAACTGTTTAGCCAGTTTGCATACAGTTCACACATAGGTAGCTCTGGTAATTCTCAGCTAAATGTCTTGTTTTCAAATTATTCAATCAAATACTCACTTCCAACATTGTGCATGTAGAAACATCACAAATGATGTCAAACAGCTAACAGCACAGAACTTATTATGGTGTCTGAACAAACCCTGCCCTAGCCTTGCCTGGTAGTCACAAATCACAGTGATACTTATCACGTGACATGGTTCTGACCCTGATTTAGCTACTGCTGAGGTACCCATTCACACATCCACTGTGGTCCCAGTGCCAGCTGCACCCCCACTCTTCCCTTGATATGAGGTGAGACTGTAAGCTTACTTATCACAGTGAATCAATCCACAAAGAACACTCAAAATCAAAACAAACATAATCGAGAAAACTCTGAAAACCTTCAGGTCTGACTAAAGGACAGAAATAAAGGCCCTCCTCCCTCCCCCAAGCCATCAATCAAATGCTCAACAAACACACAAGCCCTATTTCCTTCTAGCTTGGCAATCTCTGAACACCACCACCAGCTCACACCTGGAACTTGAAGCAACAGTAAGGGAATCTGAAAGAATGGAGAAAAGGCACACAGCATGAATTCAACGCTTATTTTCTCTCTCTCCCTTTCTCAATAAAAATCGGGGGACTGGACTTCAAAAAGTTCATGAAAAATAAGGTTAAAAGTTTAGTTCATTTGGGTGCAAAAACTGCAAAATTCATGTGTCTGCAGGATCTTCAAATGTTGATAGGAAAATGTACTATGAAAATACAAGTATGGGGCCAGCGCTGTGGCGTAGCAGATAAAGCCGCGCGTACAGTGCAGGCATCCCATATGGGCATCAGTTCAAGTCCTGGCTTCTCCACTTCCAATCCAGCTCTCTGCTATGACCTGGGAAAGCAGTAGAAGATGGCCCAAGTCCTTGGGCCCCTGCACCTGCGTGAGAACCCGGAAGAAGCCTCTGGTTCCTGGCTTCGGATTGGGGCAGCTCTGGCCATGCAGCCAATTGGGGAGTTAACCAGTGCATGGAAGACTCTCTCTTTCTCACTGCCTCTCCTTCTCATTCTGTAACTCTTTCAAATAAATAAATCTTTTAAAAAAAAAATACAAGTATGTATTTGATTTCAAATTGTTGCCACCAAAATAAATTTATCTCTAAATCCCGTTTCTCATAAACTTTTAGAAGTACCCTCATTGATGAATCAAAGAATTAAACAATACAGACTGATTCAATTTATTCAGCAAATGCTGACCAAGTACCCACTAGGCATAAAACTCCCTTTCACCAAGATAACAATTCTGGCTGCAGAAATCGGCTGGGTTACATCTTAAATCTGCTCTCTTGCCTCCCCTTCCTCCCATGTTCTCTCCCTAGTTCCAGCACTTTTCTTGGCCTAGCACCCCCTTCCTTCCTGTATTCTTTTACATAATCACAGTGCCTCGCCCATTCTAGTTGCACCTGCTGGCAGACCTTATTCAAGCTTACCAGGAAGTGGCAACAGCCCATCCTAACCTTATAGAACATGTACACCTGCCAGATTCAGGTTAACTGTGACACAATTCCATGGGCCATTCCTCTGCCCAGCCTCTAAGGGAATGGGCCCTTCAATATTCTGAAAGAAAACAAACAATGTATTGGCACACATCCCAAAGGCCATTTTCGTCCTATGACAATGCAAAGTTATTCTCCCTCTAATGTCGCAATTACTGAGGACTAGGGAGTTTAAGTCCAAATGGCTTAATGTTTTGCTGAAATGACTTTTGAGATGGAAATCCTATCAACACTATCACACTTGCCTCTGCAGGAACCAAAGAGTCTGTGTCTACTAACTGTTCTTCAAGAGAACATGAGCGCCCCAAGGAGAGGCATGGGGCAGGGTGCCGCCAGGGGTAAGAAGAGCTGTCAGGTGAAAGACAAAGCCACACGATGTAGTGGCACCCCTTCCTGAAGAGAAAACTTTCCCTTCAAAAGAAAAGACAATATTTTATATTAAAATAAGCTCTAATATATGATGTAGTAAACTGAACAACTAAATTTTTTAAAGTTTAAAAACTCCAGATTTTGAGGAAAATTCCTGCTTGCGGTACTCTGCAGAGTTATGTCCACAATACTAGTTTGTGGTGTTTCCTGCAAGTAGCTGTCTTACTTTAAATATTCGCTGATACTATTTTTTGGAGATTTCATTTGCACTACGATCTTCTTGATTCTTGAGGGCATAAACTTAATCTCATCCTTCTCTTTGCCCTTGGGGACCTAGGACAGTACCTAACAAACATCTGTTACACAGCAGGAACTCAATGATATTTGCCCGAAATAATGGCAATGGCATTATTGCTAACCAAAGATTTTTTTATCACAGTTTGATAGGAGCGGGGAAAGATGAACAGCTCTATGAGGAAGTGGAGTAGAAGCAATATAATTTACCAAAACAGCTCATAGCTGCCATGGTAACAATCAGATGAAGTAACTCAGTTTAGTTCTTTTCCACTTAAACAGGCACATGAAAGCAAATATTGTACTTGCTAATCTCAAATGAGAAAGAGGTGGGGCTTAGGACACAGGTCTACCAGGTGACACTGACATTACATTTAATGATCTGTGAAGAGTTTGGAAAGGCATCATGATAATAATAATGCCACTACTTTTATTAAATCCTAATTTGTACACTGTTCCTAAGAAGGTTATTCAACTCACTTAACAGTTAAGTGTCCAGTCTGCTGCTGAAACTTGACAACTGTGAGACATAGATTCCTATATATACATATATAATATCAAGGATGATTTGAGCTCACCCTGCCTCACTCCTAAGATTGTTACTTTTAAGAAAGGTAACTGAAGGGCCAGCGCTGTGGCATAGTGGGTAAAGGTGCCAGCACCCCATATGAGCACTGGTTTGAATCCTGCTGCTCCACTTCCAATCCAGCTCCCTGCTGATGGCCTGGAAAAGCAGTAGAAGATGGCCCAAGTGCTTGGGCACCTGCACCCACATGGGAGACCTGGAAGAAGCTCCTGGCTCCTGGCTTCGGAATGGCTTAGCTCTGATCGTTGCAGCCATTTGGGGAGTGAACCAGCAGATGGAAGACCTCTCTCCTTCTCTCTGTTTGTAACTCTATCTCTCATATAAATAAATAAATAAATCTTTAAAAAAAAAAAAGGTAACTGAACTCAGGCTACAGTACTGATGAAAGATGATCTCCAAGCATACAGTACACAGCAATGCTTAAACTTTTCTACACTCCTGGTGGAGACATTTCATTTTATTTCATTCGTAAACAAACAGAAAAGATGGGCATCACACCCACTTCCTGCACACAATCCCTCTTACACTGCAGTGAGTCATTCTCCATGCCCCAAAGTCCCCTCACTTTTCAAATGGTAGGGAGAAGCCGGGAGGGGGAGGAACCGGTGAGCACAGCAGGTGTAACCTCTGAGGCAAGGAAGGGGCACACTGACATGTCCAAGGGCTATTTCCTGTTCTGATGCTCCCCGGTGTCAGGTAAGCAAATGAAGATCTGAGAGGAATCACTGAAATTTCAGGCTCAACTAAGTCTCAGCTAAAATCCAAACAGGAAGTGGAACAACACGGACGGCACTGAAATGTCTGAATTTTCTGAGGAACAGGTGGAACTGGCAGCCCCAGACATACCATTACACCAAGGCTTGTATCATGGAAACAGGCAAATGAAGTTCAGAAAGAAAGCCTGAACATCTCTCCCTCCAGGCACTGAAATCACACCTGCAGGCAAAGCCTTTCTCTCGGAGAATTGTTAGCGACTTGGTATTATGCCCTTTGTCTAAACTGTAGAAGCACACAATGTATTGTATGATTCTACCACTTTATTCTGTTGTATGAAAAGGGACCTGGGATCCATTCACAAGATCAGATCCCTGCTGTGTAATTAAGTGGGCAAGTCCCTTATGGTCTCTGGGTCTAAATTTCTGGATCTAAGTTGCTCCTTCAGCCACACAAGCAAGCCTAGGGTGGTTGTGCAGAATCAAATGAGCGAACCCCGTGAAATGCTTACCACATAGTAGGCATCAAGGAGTGTCTGTGTCCAGTAATAAAAATGTCCAGCAAAGTTTTTTTTGAAAACTGTGATAGAGGATGCGGAATTGGCAAACTGCCAGAGGCTGCAGCCCCAGGGCACAGCCAGGAGGCCTAGGGTGATGTAATCAGGCAGGTGAGACTTGGGGAAGGCCCAGAGCCAGACGCTGAGACGGCATGGCAGCACGGCAGCCGGTGCCATTAACTTCAGCAAGTTAAACTTTCTCCCCAAACCCTGGCTCCCTGAACGCATTAACTTGTCCTCAGGGGAATCATCTCAGAAAAGTCAAAGCCAGCCGGCAAGCGTTGAAAAGCAACTTGGAGATGAGAGTACAAGGCCCTTTGGGGTGCACATCACGCCAAGTGAAGAGCGACACAGGACAGCGCACCAGGGCAGGCAGCAAACCCCTCCATCACTTCCCGCCCCCAAATGACACACGCACCTGGGGATGAACTTGGCTTCGTCCCCGAGTCGCGCCTGGAAGTCCTGCCAGGCGCAGCCGGGCCTCGCCGTGTCCCACGGGGCGGCCGGCGCTGCCGCCGCGTCCTCGTCACTCTCGTCTTCCCCTCTGTCTTCAGCCTCAGTGCCCACGTCCGCTGCGGCGGGAGAGGACTCCCGCGGCCCCCAGCCCCGACGCCGCCCCCCGCGACGGGCCCCGCGGAAGCCGCGCGCGAATTCCTGGAAGGTGATGGCACCGTCGCGGTCCGCGTCCAGCCGCTGAAACACTGCCTCGGCGTCTGCGGGCCGCACGCGCAGCTCGGCGCACAGAGCGCTGAACTCCTCACGCTCCAGGCGCCCGGAGCGGTTCGAGTCGCAGGCGGCGAAGAGCGAGCGCAGCTGGGCCAGCTCCTCCGGGTTCCCGTCCGCCTCCATCCGGACGCGACGGGGCGCGCAGCGCTCCCAGCCGCGGCGACAGCGGGAAGTCCGGGGCCACCACCTGCTGCGGCCGGGCCAGGCGGCAAGTTGGGCTCGTCGGGCTGGTTTGTCCACTTGCGGTCACGTCAGGGCCGGGCGAGGAGCCTGGTTGGGTGGGAGGTGGCCAGGTGGCGTGCGCTGAGGCTGGTCCCTGTGGGACCCCAGCAGGCCCTTGGAGAGGTGGGGGTGCTCCCGACTCTGGAACCGCGCAGTAGCTTCAGCTCTGGCGACTGAGCGCCTGTGGCGCGGTGGCCGTCCCCACACTCCCGCCAGTGCCAGAGCGGCGCCGCCCAGGTGGGGAGGAGGGGCGCCTGGCTCGGGTTCCCACGCCTCCGGGGACTGGCCTGGGCTTTGTGTGAAGGAATCTGGGCCCCTGGCCGGACTGGGGCTGGCGCAGCAGCGTTGGCCTTCAGGGAAAACGCTGTTGACTAGGGTAAAGCCCAGTGGCCGGCTCCCGTGGGACGTGGTGCGGTCCTGAGCTTGGGAAAGGAACTGGACAGGTAGGTAGTGGAGGGACACCCAGTGGGTTAACGTGTGTGCCTTTTACTCCTCAGTTCCAGAAAATTGATCAGCTTCTCCAAGAGGGCAAGCAAGTTATCCAACAAACTCAACACAAGATTTACCAGGAGACCCTGTTTTCTAACTGGCTTTTGTTAACTCCGACTCGTCTAGCATTAAGGTCCTGCTAGTTAATGCGTATTTGAAACCACGTCAATCTTCCAGATCCACAAATGAACTTTTTCTCAGTCCTTGTCTCTAAATCGCTTAGCAGAGTTTTGTTTTTGTTATCTTTAACAAACTTTATGGAAATTATATGTTCCAAAGTACACTAACTTTTGATTTTTTTTTTTTTTTTTTGACAAGCAGAGTTAGAGAGAGAGACAGAGAGAAAGGTCTTCCTTCCGTTGGTTCACCCCCCAAATGGTCACCATGGCCGGCCGATCCGAAGCCAGGAGCCAGGTGGGCCATCCTCCACTGCACTCCCAGGCCACAGTAGGGAGCTGGACTGGAAGAGGAGCAACCGGGACTAGAACCTGGGGTGCAAGCACCGCAGGCGGAGGATTAGCCTAGTGAGCCACGGTGCCGGCCTATCTTTTGATTTCAAGCCAGAGAGAGGGAGAGGGAGAGAGGGAGAGAAGGAGAGAGAAAGAGAAAGCTCTTCTATCCATCCCCTGGTTCACTCCCCAGATGCACCTAACAGCCAAGACTGGCAAAGATAAAGCCGGGAGCCTGGAACTGGATCCTGGTCTCCTGTGTCAGTGGAAGGGACTCAAGTACTTGAGCCATCATCTCTCTGCTGCCTCCCAGGACACATTAGCATGACCTGGATGGACAGAGTAGTCTGGACTCCAAATATGAGACACAGATGTCCCAAGCAGGATGTGTCACAGCATCTGCTCCACGGGTGGCTTTTAAACACTTATTTTGACAGTACTGTTGTTTCTTTAACAGACCACTGACTAGATGTGAAGTCTTTGAAATTCATCTATTTTGATACTGTATGAAATAATCTCCATCTCCAGGAACACCCATCTCTCATATTGCTTTATGCATATGTTCCTGTGGCTGATTCCCACAGACTATGAAAATAGTTTGCAGATGCAGGCCCTCTACATTTTAGATTTTTTACTTATTGCCATTTATTTTAGTTATGACTCTGTATTTTCCTTTATTCTCTTTATTTCTTACTATTTTTATTTTTTAAAATAGGAAACAAAGGGAATTTGATTGACACAGTTCCTCTAGGCTAGGTTTTAGATTTTACTTTTTAAATTGATCTAACAGGTAGGGAAATACCCACAACAGCCAGAAGCTGGGAAGTCAATCTGTGTCTCCCATTTGGGCAACAAGAGCCCAATTATTTGAGCCATCACCAGCTGCCTCCTGGGGTATGCATTAGCAGGAAGCTGGAATGGGAAGAGAAGCTGAGACTTACACCCAGGCGCTTTGATATGACAAGTATGTATCCCAATGACTGCACCAAATGTCTGCTCCTGGCTTCTTGTTCTTAAATATAAAGCTAAGAGCTGAACATCTCAGAACTGTTTCTTCTTGAATTGTACAGCAAACATGATCAATACTCACAGCATTTATGAAGCTGTAAACACTAGTGAACCTCCTTCCAAAAATACAACTGGCAAATTATGAGACACATTCCATTAGAAGCCCGGTTTTAGCAACCTAATTGTTAAATGAATATAGTTCTATTGAACTGGAAAGATAATACATTGAATGAGTTTTATCATTAGTGTAATATAAAATGTTATTGATTTCGATTTTATGTGCTTTCCTGTTAGTTCTAAAGATTGATTTTTCCATGTAAAGTAGAAAGTTGCCAACTTGCTAATGCCTTTATAGCTTTATAGATATACTTGTTACAATGAATATTTGAAACCCTGTTATCACTATACTGTTTTAACTCCTCCAACAGAAGTGTTTTCCTGAAGACTGCCCCACAACTTCATTTCTGAATTTTTACTCTAACCTTTGTGATCATTCTTTCTGAATTCTTATCACCTGTTTTGCCCTTTCCCCAACCCATTCATTAAAGTCATCAAGAGATGTGGATTACTGTTGGTGGGTATGTAAACTGGTACAGCCACTGTGGAAGACAGTATGTAGAAACCTCAGAAATCTGAATATAGACCTACCATATGACCCGGCCACCTCTCTCACTCCTGGGAATTTATCCAAGGGAAATGAAATCAGTATATAAAAGAGTTATCTATACCCCCATGTTTACTGCAGCACAATTTACAATAGCTAAGAGATGGAATCAGCCCAAATATCCATCAACTGAAGACTGGAATAAAGAAATTATGGGATATATACACCATGGAATACTACACAGCAGTAAAAAAAATGAAATCCTGTTGTTTGCAACAAAATGGATGCACCTGGAAACCATTATACTTGTTGAATAAGCCAATCTCGAAAGGACTAATAGCATATGTTCCAGTGATCTGTGGTAACTAACAGAGCACCTAGGTAATCTATAGTAGTGAAATTGACACTTTAAGATAGGATGATTTTGAACAGCCCTTGTCTGACTGTTGAGGGACAGGATTTTTTTTTTTCATACTATTTTTTGAACTCTTTACTTAGTATAGAATTAATCTTATGTATATAAAGTTAATTGAAAATAAATCTTAGTAAAAAATAAAAATGGGAATAGGAGAGGGAGGAGGAAGATGGGTGGGAGTGAGGGTGGGAGGGCATGTATGGTGGGAAGAATTACTGTGTTCCTAAAGTTGTACTTATGAAATGCATGAAGTGTGTATACCTTAAAGGTTTCTGGATTAAAAAAAAAAAGATATGTGGATTATTCTAAATGTCTTAGGCATACATCTTCTTATTTCCCTGGAGATTAATCTACTCCAGGCATACTATATATCAGTTATCTATTACTGCATGACAATACAACCAACACACAGTGATTTAAAACAGAAGCCATTTATTTGTTTATAATTCCACTGTTATCAATTTAAAATCACAATTCAATTACAAAGAACTACCTGGTTGATAATCTCACTAGTGCTGAGTTTGAGAAAGCCTGCCCCCTGGCTCGAAAACCCCCAGTTGTGCCTCAAGTAAAACAGAACCAAGAAGAAGCTTCATCTGAGCAACCTGGTCTCATACAGACCCAAACAGTCCTCCTTTTACCCACACTTTATCACCTGATTTTATCTTCATAGTTCCTTATCATCATGACACAAACAAATGCTTTAGCTTTTCTCTTTTTGGCCTAACCAAGCTATGTCCTAACTGTTGTAGAAAAATTAGATCCTGCTTTTTCTACCAAAGGTTCCACAATTTCATTGAGACCTGTCACAAATATATTGCTTAGCATGTATTATGTCGGCTCAAGTAACAGTTTGCAGGAATCCTTTTTGAATATCCCCAGCAATATTTGAAGGAGGAAGCCAAGGTTAAATAATCTGTCTCTACCCCCTCACCTCCAAGATACAGAAGAAAGAGAAAAAAGAAATAGGAGGCATTTCTTTTCTATTTTAGCATCCAGAAACAACTAACCAGGAAATGGAGATAACAGAGCAGCCTTTGAGAACCATTGAATTGGTAGGTAAGGTGAGATGGCCCACAGTTATCATCATGACTTTTAGAAAGATCAGCCTGCTCTCTGGGTGCTCATGGAATTTACACATCAGCGATAATCCTCTTAGAGCCTGTTTCTCAAAGTAGTGAAAAGATATCTTTGGAAAGAAGGAGTTCTGAGATCAAATACATTTGTAAATCACAAATAAATTTGGAAAAGAATCCTACTACACTCCTTCTTAGATGGGATAGAGAAAGCTGTTTAATAATTCCTGAATTGTTTAGCTATGTTAGCTTTGAATTTGAGGTTGGGTTTGGTTTCAGTTTCTGTGAGCTTTCCACAGACTAATTGCTCTTGGGAATATACTTCAGGAAACTTTTTTAGATAATGACTGTGGTGGTGAGTCCTAAGAAATGATACCTTGCTGCCACATAATACATTGGCCCAACTTTTCAGAATGGGAATGAGCACTACCCCCTTAGCCGCTTTTCACTCAGGAGTGGGAGAAGCTTTTAATGGAATCTCATTGTGATCTTCCGTGTAGGATTTTCCTCGGGTACAGGAGACTTCCTCAGAGCACGACTTAACACTTCAGTTACCCTGCCTCAATACCTGGGTGATGCCATAGCACTGGGGTGGTTGGAGGTGGGGGGGGGGTGTAATTAGTAAGTTTAAGAACTCTCTGAAACATACACACCCCTGCAAGACCCCAGGTCTTAGTTTTCTCAAGAATATCTACTCACAGCTTACTGTTCATCAGAAAGCTAAAAAAAAACTGTACTGAAGTTTCTGCAAAGACTAATGTGTCAGCAAACTTTTATTGTAGCAATCTCCTTACTCTTTATTTAAAGCATGAAAAAAGATAAAATTATATAGCACCCATAGCCTCTATCCAATGTGGATATTTTATCATATTTTTCAGATACATTTTTTTTCCTTTTTTAAACTTACAAAAAGATTTATTTATTTGGAAGGCAGAATCATAGAGACAAAAGAGAGAGATGTTCCATCCACTGGTTTACTTCCAAGAAGTTAGGAGCCAGGCCTCTCACATGGAGGGCAGGGACATAAGGACTTGGGCCATCCTCCACTGCTTTTCCAGGTGCATTAGCAGGGAGCTGGATCAGAAGTGGAACAGCTAGGTTTGGAACTGTGCCCATATGGGATGTCCACTAAGTCACAGTGCCAGCCCCAAGATGTATTTTTTCAAGTAAAATACTATAGACCCAGTTGAAGTTTCCCATTGATTGCATAGTGTTTCTGTAAATAACGCATTAGCATTGATGTGTATGCAGTGTTGGCAGTCATTAGATTTGGTAAGTCATTGCAAAAAGTTAAATATTTTCTATAATGCTCCAAATAAGGTCAAACAGCAATTAGTATCACAAGCCACAGAATAGGTGTATGACATGTGAGAATTTAGTGAGAATTGGTAAGTTTCAAATTTCTGATCTCATTATGAGAAGCTCAAAATTTGATCCTTCTCACCAAACAAGACTCATGTGTCATTTTAATATATTTAGCAAACTATATGTCTCATACATCTTGCTTCTCTCAGTGTGATGAAAGTTTGTATTTTATATTATAAATGTAGGAAGCAAAGAGGGAGAAAAATCAGATCCAGTGAAATATATAGCCATCATCCAACTTGAAGACACCAAAAACCAAAGCCAAAACCAAAAATATAAAAACAAACAAAAAACCAAGATAAGCAGAATTCTACAAGGCCCCCAAATTCCTGCCTCCTGGGGCACATGTTCTGCATAATCGTTCCCTTTTCAGAGCGAAAGGGGCCTGTGAGTAGGATGAAAGTCACTCCTGGTATTACATCAAGTTATATGAGGAGGTCTTTGAAAAGTTCATGGAACAAGCACATTATGAAAAAAACTACACCTGGATTTCAAAAATGTTTTGCACCAAAATAAACTTATCTTTTAAAACTTTTTCCACCTAAAAATGTATTTTATTTTTATTTATTTTTTAAGTTTTTTTATTTGATAGAGTTACACAGAGAGAGAATGAGAGGCAGAGAGAGAGGTCTTACATCTTCTGATTCACTCCCCAGATGGCCGCAAGGGTCAGAGCTGAGCCGATCCGAAGCCAGGAGCCAGAACCTTCTTCCGGGTCTCCCACATGGGTACAGGGGCCCAAGGACTTGGGCCATCTTCCACTGCTTTCCTGGGCCATAGCAGAGAGCTGGATCGGAAGTGGAGCAGCTAGGACTCCCATATGGGATGCCGGCACTGCAGGTGGTGGCTTTACCTGCTACTCTACAGTGCCGGCTCCAAAATGTATTTTATTTTAAAAAATGTATTTTATTTACTTGAAAGGCAGACAGACAGACAGCCAGAGATTTCCCATCTGCTTGGATCAATGCCCAACTGCCTGCAACAGCAGGGGCCCAGACTGAAGCCCAGCCTGAAGCCAGGAGCCGGGAACTCAATCCAGGCTTTCCACATGAGTGTCAGGAACCAAAAAACGTGAACCATCACCTGCTGCTTTCAGGGTACACATCAGCAGAACACTGGCATCAGGAGTGGAGCCAGAACGGAAACCCAGGTAGTTTAAAGTGGCAACCTTACCACTATACCAAATGCTGGCCCCATTCCCGTGAACTTCTTGAAGTGCTCTCATGTTAAGATTCCCTTCCCTTGCTGGCTTTGAGGAGGTGAACTGCCACGTCATGAGAACCCAGGTAGCTGGGACACAAGGGTAAGTGACTTGTGGGAGCTAGGGATGGCTGCATAATCGCCAGGAAAAAAAAAAAAAAAAAAAAAAAAAAAAAAAAAAAAAAAACTGGTACCTCAGTCCTACAACTGCAAGGAACTGCGCCCTGCCAATAACTTCACTGATCTAATGTGGTTTCATCCTTGTAAGACCCTGAGTAGTGAAGCCAACTAAACTGTCCCCGGGTTTCTCACTATAGAACCGTGAGGTGCTCACATTGCTCATTTTATGGGCATTTATTTGAGGCAACAGTAAACTAATACACAAATGTAAACAGTTTTCTTAAAGAGACAGGGAAAAGCAGGCAAGATTCGAAGAATCTGACAAAGGCTGGTAGGAAAATGTGATGTATACACCTCCAGAATCTATTTGTCATAAGATTTTAAGTTAAAGCTGATTTGGGGAAGTTTCATTTTGGCCTTGTAAACCTAAGGCATTTAATACTGCCTCAGTATAATTGACAACACTTTTTGTAAATAAAAATTGTTTGAGCCATGAAAGCAAATACTACTCTAGAGGAGAAAAATAAAGAATTTCTTATAAAACTGTGAGGATGCATAAGGAAGATCCCACTTGAGAGTCTTCAGCATAAACTGCTACTGAGAATGCAATCATTTCTTAATCATTTTAATGAAGTGACATTTAATAAAAACGCACCCACTTTAACTCTGTAAAATTACTTTGGACAGATGTACAGCTGCGTTTGCCCACTATAGAGTCAGTGTGATTCTGTCTTTTCTACAGTGTTACATAAATAGAATCATACAGTATGTACTCTGTGCTGGTTTATTTTACTCAGCATAAGATTTGTATATATTGTTGTGTATTTCAGTACTCCATTCCTTTCTAGTAAAGACTAGGATTACGTTATGTATTGCACCATAATATGTTTATCCTTTCCTTTGTTGACTGACAATTGGCTTATTTCCAAGTTCAGGCTATTATGAATGAAACTATTATGACTATTGCTGTACAAGTATTTGTGTGAAGGAACCTACGTGTTCATTCCTCCTTGGTTCCTTCTGAGTAATGACATTTCTGGGTCATATGGTAAGTATCTGGTAAATTTCTAAGTTACTACCTGTTTTCCAAGTTGTATAATTTTACATGTCCACATAGTAACTCCAGTTTAAAGCTGGGCAATCATAAGTTTCAGAAACCTGGACTTGCAACTGGATCTGAAGTAGGGGCAGTGCTGGAGGCTGAGTCCTCAAACTGTGGGCTCTGACACTACTTACTGGTACACAGTGTCACAACTGAATGGATTAAAGGATGCCCCACTGGTCACTGCTGCAGAATGGGTTGTTTGCTTATTGGTGGGGATAAATACTCAGATCTTTCGAGGTCACATTGTGATAGAGGCCTTCTCAAAATAAAGATAAAAGAAGAAAAAAAACTTAACCTGGGACTAGAGTGTGATCATTATCTGCTTGCCTGTAACTGTTTTAGCTTCTGTTTGGTAACACAGAGCCATAGTGTTAACCCTTGCCAGACAGTGTCTTAGTATGTGTATGGAAGAAATATTAGATATAATAAGAAAAAGTAGTTAAACATTATCAGTAACTACATATCCATGTGCAGTACTGTATCAATTCCTATAGCCACCATTTAACATTAGAATATCCAGTTAAGTGTATTCTTGTAACCATATATGGGGGAACAAAGGAACTAAAAATATATATGAGAAAATACCCCCTCTTTGTTCGGGCCTCAGCCTCTTTGGATATGAATCCAACTGAGCCCAATAATAATAATAACAACAATAATAATAATATTGTTTCCTATTAAAAGGCCTTGGTGTGTCAGCTCTGTTCATAAATTCTGCTGTAACATGGGTCTTTTGTGTTGATTTTGGTGTGAGAGCAGAGGAAATGCAGTTCATTTCTTCCTGCTCATGATCCATTTAATATACTTTGGACCATCCAGATTTGCAGAGCTATCCCTAATGTTTTCTTCTAGAAATACTATTGATTTATCATTTATTACTGTATGTATGAACATTTTGTGTACTGGGTGAGTTGACAGTTGAAGTTATGTTTCATCTGTATGGATATCTAGTTCTTCCAGCACTACTTGAAAAAAACCTGTCATCTCCCCACTGAATCACCTTTGTGACAAATAAAATGGCCATAAATATGTGGGTCTCTTTCTGGGCTCTCCATTCCTTGCTATTGATTGATCTGTCCTTTATCCAATACTATGTGCCCTCTGTTACATTGTTTTATAATAAATTGAATACAAATCTTAAAACCAAGTAGTATCAATCCTTCAAACTTGCTATTCTTTTTCAAAGTTGTTTTAGATATTTTTGGATCTAAGTTTTGCCACTAAATTTTAAGATAAATTTTGTTGTTTACACAAAAATAAGTCCTGCTGACATTGTGACCATGTTAGTTCTTAAAGATCATTTTGGGAGAATTCATACCTTATCAATGTTGAGGCTGCCTATCAGTGATCATGGAATATATCATCTTAATTTATTTAAGCCTTCTTTAATTTTTCTCAATATTATTGTATAGATTGTGATTTATAGGTCTTTCACATATTCTGTTAAATTTATCTCTAAAAATATCTGATTTTTAATGCTATTGTACGAGACAATGTGATTTTAATTTTAATTTTCAATTACTCATTGTTAGTTTATAAAATTAAATTTACTGTAGTATAGTGGAGAAACTATTATCCTGAGATCTTGCTAAACTCATTTACTGGTATCAGTGGCTGTTTCAAAGAAATAGATTTTTTCATACACAATCATGTTGTGTGGAAAATAAACAGTTTTACTTCTTCATTTAGAGTACCTATGTCTTACTTTTTACTTCATTGCACTGGTTTGGACTTCCAGTACAATGTAGAATGGCAGTATTAAGAACAGGTAGCCCTGGGGCCAGTGCTGTGGCATAGTGGGTAAAGCTGCCGCCTGCAGTGCCGGCACCCATATGGGCACCAGTTTGAGTCCCGACTGCTCCACTTCTGATCCAGCTCTCTGCTGTGGCCTAGGAAAGTAGTACAAGATGGCCCAAGTCTTTGGGTCCCTGCATCCATATGGCAAGACCCAGAGGAAGCTCCTGGCTCCTGGCTTCGATCGGCCCAGCTCCAGCCACTGTGGTCAATTGGGGAATGAATCAGCGGAAGGAAGATCTCTCTCCCTCTCTCTGCCTCTCCTTCTCTCACTGTGTAACGCTGACTTTCAAATAAATAAATAAATCTTAAAAAAAAAAAAAAAACAGTAGTCTTGCTTTGCTCCTAATCACAGAGGGAAATCATTCTCTTTCACCATTAATTGTGATGGTTTTGGATGTTCTTTAGTGGTGTTAGGAAGTTCCCAGTTTTCCTTTGCTGAGAACATTTATTATTAGTGGAGTTTTCAGCTGTTAAATGCTCCCTGCAATGACGTAGATGCTCATGTTTTTGCTCCTTTATTCTGCTGATCTGACAAATTATCTTTGATGCATTTTCAATTTTAATCCAACCCTCATTTTCTATATGGTCTCTGGCTTCTTCACATGGTCTCTCATTTGGGCCCTTAAAGGGTGGCACAAGGGCTGTCTGTGGATGTTCATGGAGCAGCGGGTCAAAGCTAAAAGGCTTCTTAACCTCAGAAGTCCCAGAAAGTTACTTTTGCCATTTTCTATCAGTCAAGCAAGTCACTAAGGCTAACCCAGACTCACAGGGAGGGTAATTTGTCTTGTAATGGGAGGAATAACAAAGAATTTGAGACCATTTTAATCTACCACACCTTTCTTATTTTGAGTTTGGCTTCATAATACACCTTTATTTTTTCTACATATCTGCATGTTTAAAGCAGGGAGTTGTATTTCCCACTTCAGCTCAGTCCACCAGATATCCTCCCCGATTCTTTAGTCCTCAAATTCTTTTTTTTGTTTTTTTTTTGTTTTTTGTTTTTTGTTTTTTGTTTTTGACAGGCAGAGTGGACAGTGAGAGAGAGAGACAGAGAGAAAGGTCTTCCTTTGCCGTTGGTTCACCCTCCAATGGCCGCCGCGGCCAGCGTGCTGCGGCTGGTGCACCGCGCTGATCCGATGGCAGGAGCCAGGTACTTATCCTGGTCTCCCATGGGGTGCAGGGCCCAAGGACTTGGGCCATCCCCCACTGCACTCCCTGGCCACAGCAGAGAGCTGGCCTGGAAGCGGGGCAACCGGGACAGAATCCGGCACCCCGACCAGGACTAGAACCCGGTGTGCCGGAGCCGCAAGGCGGAGGATTAGCCTAGTGAGCCGCGGCGCCGGCCTAGTCCTCAAATTCTTACCACTCCCCTGGTTTTCCTAAAAGAGATTAGGTCATTTTATTTTATTTTATTTTACTTTTTTGACAGGCAGAGTTAGACAGTGAGAGAGAGACACAGAGAAAAAGGTCTTCCTTCTGTTGGTTCATCCCCCAAATGGCCACCACGGCTGGCGCTGCACCCATCCAAAGCCAGGAGCCAGGTGCTTCCTCCTGGTCTCCCATGTGGGTGCAGGGCCCAAGCACTTGGGCCATCCTCCACTGTACTCCTGGGCCACAGCAGAGAGCTGGCCTGGAAGCGGGGCAACTGGGACAGAATTCGGCGCCCCAACCGGGACAGAATTTGGCGCCCCAACCGGGACTAGAACCCGGGGTACTGGCACCGCAGGTGGAGGATTAGCCTAGTGAGCTGCGGCACCGGCTTTTTTTTTTTTTTTAAGATTTATTTATTTATTTGAAAGAGTTACACACAGAGAGAGGAGAGGCAGTGAGAAAGAGAGAGGTCTTCCATCCACTGGTTCACTCCCCAGTTGTTCACAATGGCTGGAGCTGTGCCAATGCGAAGCCAGGAGCCAAAAGCTTCCTCCAGGTCTCCCACGCGGGTACAGGGGCCCAAGAACTTGGGCCATCTTCTGCTGCTTTCCCAGGCCATAGCAGAGAGCTGGATTGGAAGAGGAGCAGCCAGGACTCGAACTGGCACCCATATGGGATGCCAGCGCTTCAAGCCAGGGCGTTAACCTGCTGTGCCACAGCGCCGGCCCCATAGTTCTCTCTTTTAACAGTTCCCATGGGACCCCATAGGTCGGTCTCTCTCTCTCTCTCTCTCTCTCTCTCTCTCTCTTTTAATAGTTCCCATGGGACCCCATTTCTACCCCATACTTTCTGTGTCATACTGTTTCCCAAACACTTAGTACTCTTTGAAGACTTCATATTTTCTTCATACTGTTCTCTCTGCCCCAGATCCCTTCAAAACTTAACCATCATTCTATTCAACCCTTTAGACACTCTTCATGAAATAGATTTCCCAATTTTAGAGACAAGAAAACTAAGTTGCAGGTGAGTTATATGACTGCAATCACAGAATTTATAGGACTAAGATTCAAACAGCCTGAATTGACAACCCAATTCCAGTTTTTGCTACACATTTCCTTCCACTGGGCACGTAGCAGACGGTGTCTTGCTCTGCCCCATCCCCTCAGAGCCCCTGTGCATTTCAACCCAACAGCCAGCCCTTGTCTTTGCTGCTTTCTGGCTTTTAGGATTTGTTTGCCTATGTGTAGAGAGAGCCATAGATGCCCGACAACTGGTGTCCTCTGTGGAATTAGTCCTTGCACATTGTATAGTACAACAGATACTTCCTTGCGCTCTGTGTAGAAGAACTCTAAGGTTGACATAAAATCTTCAGTAGAACTGAGACAGTCAATCCTCCTCCCTGGGTGGTGGTACTTGTTGCCAGTGTTGCACTGTGGCTTATCCTCCTCTCCCCAGTTCTGCCTTTTCTTCTGTAATCTTCCACATGCATATGAATTCTCACAAGCTAAGGCAGTGCATAACTGCTTCCTTGGCATGAAATATTCTCTGGAGATACTGTAGTCTAAGTGTGCTGTGGCGTCTGCAGTTTGAGAAAGGATTTATGTGCTATATTGGTTATCTAAAAACCATCTCAATGCCTTGGCATAAGTACTGCAGAGATCAGCACTGCATTGGGCATTGACGTTATGCATATAATGCCACTGTTTATACAACCAAATATTTATGGGATATAAAAGAGTAGATAATCCTTCTAGAATTAAGTGGCTTGTCCTTCTTTCATGATACTGTTCTCTCAGTGTCTGAAAATAAATTGCAGTATGTACATTAATCTCAGATAAGAAATTAAATATATTACAAATGGATGATGCAAACAAGCAAGAAAATACCAATACTTAAAATCTGTGCTTTTTTACTCCATCCTGAATTGAAGGTTGGAGGGATAAAGGAAGTGTTAAACATATAAAAATGTGTTATTTTCACATGCAATTATTTCATGATTATCTATTTTCAACTAAGCTAAAAAACAGTTTCTGACTTTAACTGTAAAAAATTTGGGGTTTACTTAACTAAGTAATTTTAAAAGTCTTTGTTGATAGAAATTCTGTTTTCACAAGATGATAGCAGGCAATATCAGAAACATCATGAAATATTTTGACTTCTTTGTAAACTTTTATGTGACTGAGGTCAAAAGTGATTTTGCAGCTGCAGAGATGAAAAATCATTAATCTAACAAAAGCAAAAGAAAATAAAAGGTTATAGATTATGTGGAGTGGATATGGTTGTGCCTAGATTCTATGCATGATAAATGAATGGAAAGTACCTCAGTGGTGAAAATATTGAAAGTTATGATCCACCATATAACAAAGGAAGGGCCCTCCGATGGGTGACAGATACTTGAACTCTATGTCAGCAGTCCAGCCTAACACCTGCATTTGTAGGGCACATGCAATGAAAATGGTTTTCATGTTTACCGCTGCTGATAAAAAACAATGGAAAAATGTTTTGGCATATGAGAAGCTACAGGAAATTCAAATTTTATTGTTCATAAATAAAATTTTGTTGGAAAACAGCCATGTCCATTTGTTTTTCCATTGTAATAAAACAGTACAGTAGCTGTAGCAGACACATACAACCTTGCAGAACCTAAAATATTTATTCTGCGTCCCTTTGCAGAAAATTTGCCAACTCTGCTCTGTAGAAAGAAGTGTAGAAAGGACGTGTTTCATTTATTTTCCCAGCACAGGTCAACTTTATGCCTTGAGAAGGAGTCTCCTTATTTCCAAACTAGTTCTCTACCTTCAGGACCTCTAAGAATTCTTCAAAGCTAATAAATGTATACTGATTTAACTTGCAGGGAAGGAAGTGAAGTCACCACAAGGGAATGGTATTGAATGAAGGAAGTCTGGAAGCTAAATTAATGGCAACGTATTTATTTATTTATTTTTATTTTGACAGGCAGAGTTAGACAGTGAGAGAGAGAGAGAGGCAGAGAGAAAGGTCTTCCTTTTTCCATTGGTTCACCCCCCAAGGGACCGCTACGGCCGGTGCATTGTGGCCATCACGCTGCGTGGATCCGAAGCCAGGAGCCAGGTGCTTCTCCTGGTCTCCCATGGGGTGCAGGGCCCAAGTACTTGGGCCATCCTCCACTGTACTCCTGGGCCACAGCAGAGAGCTGGCCTGGAAGAGGGGCACCAGGACAGAATCCGGCACCCCAACCAGGACTAGAACCCTGGGTGCCGGCGCCGCAGGCAGAGGATTAGCTTAGTGAGCCGCGTCACTGGCAATGGCAATGTATTTAAAATCTTTACACAAGAAAATACCGCTCCATCAGCATATGTGGAATCTTGTGCAATTTTGTGGGACTAAGTTTTTCAGATTTTCAGTACTACAGAAGTATCCAGTGACAAACTCTTCTTAGACTATACTGATTTTACCTTAAAATTTTTTTAAAACATTTTCATTTTATTTGAAGGAATGAGACAGAGTCAGAGAGATCTTCATCCTTTCATTCACTCCCCAAATGCCCTAAAAAGCAGGGTTGGGCCAGGCCTAAACCTAAAGACAGGAACTTAATCCAGTCCTCTCACACGAGTGGCAGGATCCAACTACATGAGCCACTACTTGCTGCCTACCAGGGTGTGCAATAGCAAGAAGCTGGATTGGGAGAAGAACCAGGCAGGACTTGAACCTAGGGAATCTGATACAGGATGCAGTCATTACACATGACCACTTCAGTGCTTGCACCAAATATCTGCCTTGCGAAGCCTCTTTTTAGAAGACAAAAAGTTCCATAATGTTCATTTCCCATTTTGTTTACCTGCCATCAAATTTCAGTTTACAATATGATAGCAGTGTTGCAGCCTTATGGTGTTAAACAGCAGTTCTCAGCTTGATCAGAATTCCATTTCTACTCATTCTCCAGCTGGTTTCTGATCAAACATTTTCAGAATAATTTCGAATTGCCTAGATGAATGCACATGCATGAATTTGTTTTTTACTATAAGACACTTAAAGGCTTTTTTAAAAGTAGGAAGGCTTTCAGCCAGCACTGTGGCGTAGCAGGTAAAGCCACCACTGTAGTGCCGGCATTCCATATGGGTGCTGGTTCGAGACCCAGCAGCTCCACTGGGTCAAGTCCTTTGGCCCCTGAACCCACGTGGGAGACCTGGAAGAAGCTCCTGGCTCCTGGCTTTGGATCAGCACAGCTCTGGCCATTGCAGCCAACTGAGGATTGAACCAGCGGATGGAAGACCTCTCTCTCGCTCTGTCTCTCCTTCTCTCTCGTTAACTCTTTCAAATAAATAAATAAATCTTTAAAAAATAGGAAGACTTTATAAGTTATAAACATTTATAAACAATGATGAGGCAATTATGTTCATTTTAATGTGAGTACTATCAGAATGGTAATTATGGCAACGTTTCCTTGTAACTCCCTAATTATTTCATAGCTAGAAGAGACACACAGCTTTTTCTCAAGCTTAGATTCTTAACAGACACATCATATTCAAAGACCACAATGGATTTCTTCCCAGGGAAGCCTATGAATTTGATCTCAAAAACTCAAAAATTACTTTTAACTCGGGCCGGCGCCGCGGCTCACGAGGCTAATCCTCCGCCTAGCGGCGCTGGCACACCGGGTTCTAGTCCCGGTTGGGGCACCGGATTCTGTCCCGGTTGCCCCTCTTCCAGGCCAGCTCTCTGCTGTGGCCAGGGAGTGCAGTGGAGAATGGCCCAGGTGCTTGGGCCCTGCACCCCATGGGAGACCAGGAAAAGCAACTGGCTCCTGGCTCCTGCCATCGGATCAGCGCGGTGCGCCGGCCGCAGCGCGCCGGCCGCGGTGGCCATTGGAGGGTGAACCAACGGCAAAGGAAGACCTTTCTCTCTGTCTCTGTCTCTCACTGTCCACTCTGCCTGTCAAAAAAAAAAAATTACTTTTAACTCCTGGGAATGTAATGTGTGCATTGTTAAATATATTTATAAGCAACCACAATAATATGGAAGTCTATGTTTCTATGTGGCATGGATGTAGTCCCCAATACTATAATAAGAGATGTAAATGTTAATCTAATTTTAAACTAAAAAATATAAAAGCTCTTATTCTCAGCAATACAAAAATAAGACAAACCAGGTCAATCAAAAAGAGATATGTACGGCCAGCACCGTGGCACAATTGGCTAATCCTCTGCCTAGCGTTGCCGGCACACCGGGTTCTAGTTCCGGTTGGGGCGCCGGATTCTGTCCCGGTTGCCCCTCTTCCAGGCCAGCTCTCTGCTGTGGCCAGGGAGTGCAGTGGAGGATGGCCCAAGTGCTTGGGCCCTGCACCCCATGGGAGACCAGGAGAAGCACCTGGCTCCTGCCATCGGATCAGTGCGGTGCGTCGGCCTCGGCAGCCATTGGAGGGTGAACCAACGGCAAAAGGAAGACCTTTCTCTCTGTCTCTCTCTCTCTCACTGTCCACTCTGCCTGTAAAAAAAAAAAAAAAAAAAAGAGAGAGAGAGAGTGTGGGGAGCAAACCGGACTAGACTGAGTTACTGGAATTAAGACTTATTCTATGCATCTGCTCTCCCACAATATGGCGATGGGAGAGAAGTAAACAGCTTCCGCACAGCTGCCTCCAGTTCAACTAATAAACTGTAGGACTTGCTCCTGATTGGAGGAGAGCAGCGTACTCGGCGTGTGGGCAGCCGAGTTAGGATTGGCGGAGGAGGACTATAAAGGAGGAGAGAGACGGCATGCACCAGGAACATCTATGGGGAACATCTAAGGGGAACATCTAGCTGAAGGAACACCTGTGCAGCCCCCGAGAAGAGCCGGCCGGCGGTGTGCCGCTCCCCTGCGGAAGTGGGGAATGTGGCCAGGGGGAACTGCCCTTCCACGGAGGTGGAAGGGATAGTAGCCAACCCGGGAAGAACCAGCAGCAAACCCGGGGAGGGCCGAGCAGATGAAAGAACAGCGCAGGGTCCTGTGTCGTTCCTCCACGAAGAGGGGGAGCGACATAATGGTGCCGTGACTCGGATAGAAAACCTAGGACGGATAGGAAACCTAGCTCGGATAGGAAACCTAGAACGGATAGGAAACCCAGGACGGATAGGAAACCTAGGACGGATATGAAACTTAGGAGGGAAGAAACGGGAAGAACTGGGAAAATATCGGAGAGAGAAACTAGCAAACAGCCTAGGGAAAATATCGGAGAGAGAGACTAGCAAACAGCCTAGGGAAAAGCCGGACGAAAAGGGTGCCGGAAGAAGCTGTTGAAAGCCTAGGCATAGACTCGGATACGGACTACGGGGGGAAGCTGGGAGAAATCTCTAAGGTCGAAAGTGAAAGTGAAAGCTAGAACAAACAGACTCGGACGCGGACTGTGGGGAGAGGCCAGGAGAAATGAGGGAGGAATATCGTTGGAGGAAAGTTTGGGGAAACATACCGGGTAGAGAAAAATGTTAGGGAAATTGAAGCCGTGGGGGGCAGGCCAAGGCGGACACGAAAGCCACTTTGGGGTTCTCAAGTTAGCCCGGGAATAGGGGGCGAAAAGTTGAAACCAGAAGCTGAAACGTAAGCCAGATTGGGATCCGTCTGATTAGCCCGGGGAGCAAAGGACGGGAAGCCAAACCGTGGGGCGGAGACGTATGCTGGGTTGAATTCGCCAGGCTAGCCCGGGGAACTTAGATTGAATGCTAGTGGCGGACACGTAAGCTACGCTGTGTTACTCGCGGAAGCTGCCGCGTGCAGAGAGAGCACGGGGCGTGAATAGATAGGGAACAGGGCTGGCGCGAGGCCGTGGTGCAGACGCGAAGGGCGTGGAGACCGCGGAGCGCGCGAAGCCAAGCCGCGCAAAGCCGGGAAGCTGCGCAGATGAAAGAGGCGCGGGCTGAAGCGGCTCAGCCGGGAAGCCGCCGAGAAGTAGCCTCGGGGCGGGCAGCGGGAAGCCGCAGGGATAAGAGAAACAGAAGTTTTAGAAGTAAAGTGAGAGAAATAGGAATGCTGGAAGATAGAAGTGGAATGGGAGAAATAGGAATGCCCGGAGATAGAGAAATAGAGAAATAGAAAGGCCTCCCCTCAACATGGCAATTAGAAGGCTTGGATTCGGTCTGCCCGATTAAGTGAGGCGATGAGCACCTGCGGCGGCTAGCAGCTTATGCGCCGCAGGTCACCGAAGATAGGCACGAACCAACACTAATAAGTCTCCCCCACAATACGGCAATGAGAAAGCTTGGATTCGGTCTGCCTGATTAAGGCGGTAAGCGTCAGCAGGCGGCTCGACCAGAGTATGAGCCGCAGGTCACCGAACACAGGCACGCATCAGCGCCTAAAAACCTCCTCACAACATGGCGAAGAGAGGACCCGGATTCGGTTTGCCTGATTGATAGGACTTGTAAGAGCCTGTGGCAACTCTAGCAAGTAGAGCAGAGTGTGTGCCGCGGGACACCGAAGACAGGCGCGTATCAACGCCAAAAAATAAAAAGAAAGGGGGATCTGTGGGGAGCAAACCGGACTAGACTGAGTTACTGGAATTAAGACTTATTCTATGCATCTGCTCTCCCACAATATGGCGATGGGAGAGAAGTAAACAGCTTCCGCACAGCTGCCTCCAGTTCAACTAATAAACTGTAGGACTTGCTCCTGATTGGAGGAGAGCAGCGTACTCGGCGTGTGGGCAGCCGAGTTAGGATTGGCGGAGGAGGACTATAAAGGAGGAGAGAGACGGCATGCACCAGGAACATCTATGGGGAACATCTAAGGGGAACATCTAGCTGAAGGAACACCTGTGCAGCCCCCGAGAAGAGCCGGCCGGCGGTGTGCCGCTCCCCTGCGGAAGTGGGGAATGTGGCCAGGGGGAACTGCCCTTCCACGGAGGTGGAAGGGATAGTAGCCAACCCGGGAAGAACCAGCAGCAAACCCGGGGAGGGCCGAGCAGATGAAAGAACAGTGCAGGGTCCTGTGTCGTTCCTCCACGAAGAGGGGGAGCGACAAGAGAGATGTAAAATTCTAAAACCATTCCTATTCCTCTGGAAAGCATTGTATAATTCAGTATAAATCCTTTGTATCTGCTTCTTTGTATCCTGTTTCTATCAATACCCTGGAGTCTCAGGTTAGCAGTTAACTAGCATGCTAATTTTTGTTACTGACATAGCAATTGGAAATACAGAATCAGGATTCGTAATGTTGTTACATGCATTTACTAATCTGCAATCTTTAATGTCATAGAATATGGTTGGATAAAATGCAGAGCTAACTTTAAAAACAAAGAGGTCACATTGCACCATAAAATGAGGTAGAAGAAGACAGAATTCTTCTACTACCAACTCATTTGTTGAGAATGACATGTCTTCAGAGATGATTTTGTTTAAATAGTATGGATTTCACTATGTTTTCTGAAGTCTCAATTCATGTTTTTTCACTAATAATCAAATTATTAGTTAACACTTCAAGATATTTAACCAATGGAAAACCAAACTTCCTCAAGGTGTTCTTTCACTTATTCTGAAATCTGAAAATGTCCAGACTGCCATATAGAATATTTGCTCTATGGATGCCTCCATGAAAGATTCATCACAGAAACCTCACATTTCACCCAAAGAGCTCAGATTTCGCAGAGAAAACTAGAACTACTTAAATAAACCTTAACATATATTACAGCTGAAATGATCATATCAACTTTTCTAACTCCTGAAACATTTTTCTTTCCTGAGCTTATTGTATAATTCTGCTAAATGGTATTCTAAGGATAGAGGTCACTCTAAGTATTTCCAATTATTTTTTTCTAAATTCCAAAGTAAAAAAAATTAATATCCTTTCTGCTGTTGGAAAGGTCATGAAAACTTGGTTTACTCCCAAATGAAGTTATCAGAACTTGTTTTCTAAGAAATATTTGATGATTGCAACAGCTCTGATAAAATGGAAATAGCCATTAAGGCTTATGGAGAAACACAATCCATGCACAGCTAACACCAGACTTCCTCTTCACTTTGTGATAACAACGAGACTTTAAGAGACCCAAATGGGCATACTAAATGCTCTCTTATCTTATGCAGTGTTTACAAAGTTTTTAACCCACATCCAAGTTGACAGTCTTACAGAAACTGAGTTTTGCCCATTCCAAACTAATATGACAATAATTAACCACCAAACAAACTCTAGAAATGAAGAAAAGGATTTTAAAAGATTTTAAAGCTAGCTATTAAATATAATACTTTTTACAAATATCAAAGTACAATAAAAAGTATTTTAAAAGTTCATTAAATAGCCAGCGCCACGGCTCACTAGGCTAATCCTACACCTTGCAGCGCCAGCACACCGGGTTCTAGTCCCGGTCGGGGCGCCGGATTCTGTCCCGGTTGCCCCTCTTCTAGGCCAGCCCTCTGCTGTGGCCAGGGAGTGCAGTGGAGGATGGCCCAAGTGCTTGGGCCCTGCACCCCATGGGAGACCAGGAGAAGTACCTGGCTCCTGCCATCGGATCAGTGTGGTGCGTCGGCCGCGGCGGCCATTGGAGGGTGAACCAGCGGCAAAGTAAGACCTTTCTCTCTGTCTCTCTCTCTCACTGTCCACTCTGCCTGTCAAAAAAAAAAAAAAAAAAAAAAAGTTCATGAAAAGTAGAATTACAAGATGAGCTTATTTTGGTTCAAGATGTTTTAGAACTTCATGCATAGTTTTATCATAATATGTGTTTTCCATGAACTTCTAAGGATTAATTTATTAGCTCATCTATTTATTTGGCGAGGGAGAGAGAGGAGAGAGAGAGAGAGGTCAGAGAGAGAGAGAATGAGAATCTCCTAATCATTGGTTCACTCTCCCAAATGCTAGTAATGGCTGGGACTGGGACAGGCTGAAGCAGGGAGCTAGGAACTCAATCCAGGTGGTTGGCAGGAAATCAATTACTTGAGCCATCACTGCTGTCTCCTATGGTCTTCACTACCAAGAAGCTGAAGTCAGGAAGTGGAGGTAGGTATGGAACCCAGGCATTATGATCCGGGAACATGGGCCTCTTAACGAGTTAGGCTAAATGATTGCATCCACCCCCTATCCTCCTGGCCCGTGAACTTTTTAAGGCCCTTTATAGCTATCAAGAACTCAAGTGTCAAACTTACATTGGCTCTGGCATATCCATTAACCTCTCTCTTCCTCACCTACTGCCCCTCAATCAACCAGGTTGAAAAGAGATACACATAGAGAACACATCTAATAAAATCTCCAGACTGAAAAAAAAAAAATCAAGCAAAAATAAAGAAACAGAAAGAATGAAAGATAGGCAAAGATCTAACTCTGTCATCTTCATTTCAAGATTACGATAGACATGATCCAGAGAATCAAGAGTTATGATTTTAATGTATATTTCATTAAAATGAGGGGAAGTGATTATTATAATGTCTGGCACCAGAATTATTCCTTGGAGGGATCCAGCTTTATTTGTGATAATAACTTGATAGACTCTTGTCAAAAAATTCTACAGAATAACAGAGATAGCTCTGCCACTTTTCATGAACAGGAATGGATTTTTATTCCTTGTGGCAGGTGGGTGTTGCTAAGACAGAGGAGAGAAAGGAGAGGGATGAAAGAAAACTGGAGCGTCTGAGACAGCAAAGTAAGGCACCTTCGCCCATACAGTTGAAAGACTTGTAGAAGTGTTTTTCTTTGCTGTGAGTCCTCTGAAACATTCCATTTAAATTTATTTTGCTCACAAATGAACTACCAAAAGAGCTCAAGGTAACATTAACCATGTGAGGGAACAGAAGTCCAGGAAGCAAAAGTAGATGGAAGGAAAGGAGATGAGAGAACATCAGTCCACTGCAGAATCTTTCAAAATTGCAAGCATGAAATTTTGATCATCATAAGCAAATGCTTACCTACATCTCCATAGTGGAAAGAAAAACAGGCCTCCCAGGCATAAGGGGTCTCTGTATAACCTAAATCACCAGTTCTCAAAAGATGGCTCCTTGGCAACCAACACCAACCCCTGGGAAATTATTAGAAATTTTGAGGCTTCCTCCTCTAACTCACTGAATCAGAAACTCTGGGCGTGGGGCTCACCAATCTATGTTTCTTGGAATCATTGGTAAATTAAAATGGAGACCAAGATTGAAGAATCCCTAACCAGAGAAAGCCAGCTGGGCCTCATAAGTGACCTTAACCTTGCTTTATTTGTAAACGTAAGACTTAACTTGAGCTATTTCTTATAAACGCCTGTATAAAAGAAATAAAACTTAAAGCTAACCAATGGGGAGCTGGCAACTAACTTACAGATATGTAAGTAGGGATTTTCCAGAAGGTAGAACAAGTGAGGCAATGGTATAATTGTAACAAATTAATTTTTTTCTTTTCTTTCTGTGCACTGCCTACAAAGGTTTCCCTTTGCATTCCTTCAGCAAGGCCCCCAAAATCATGAATAACTATTCATTCAAATTATTCAAAAATTTTATCATGCCTCAGTTTACCTTTAACAAAGGCTTGCCCACATGTTAGAATTTACTGTGACATGACACCTATATACTATAAGTTTATGATACTGCCCATAATACTGGAATTATGGTATCTCACTGGGTTCTGGTAAGCCATTAGACCGATGACATCTAGGGAATAAGTCTTCCCTGTAATAACCATGAAAATCCAAAACACCTCATAATGAGTTTATTCAAAATGAGTAGTACTAAATAGTTTTTGATTTCTAAAAAATAAGAAGAAGTCAACATGGTGGCACAGTGGATTAAGCTGCCTCTTGGTATGTTGGCATCTTATATCAGAATGATGGCTTGAGTCCCAGGTGCTAAGGCACATTGGAAACAGCAGATGATAGTTCAAAGTGTTTGGGCCCCTGCCACCCACGGGAGAGACTTCCTGGCTCCTGGTTTCGGCCTAGCTCAGCCCTGACCATTGCAGCCATTTGGGGAGGGAACCAGGGGATTGAAGGTCTTCCTGTCTCTCCTTCTCTCTGTTACTATGCCTTTCAAATAAATAAATGAATAAATAAATAAATATTTAAAAAATAATAAAAGGAGAGATGTCATCTTTTCCTTAAACTAATAACATGAGTTCTGTACAATGAATAATACACATTCCTTGGAATAAAAAACTCAATAGTATTAGAAACAAAAAGTGATGTCTAACAATGTGCTATCCATGTACCAGGCCCCTAATATTTTTCTCTGCTAGCTTACTTAATCCCCACACCAACTCTGAGGTCCAAGCTGTTAGCATCATTCTCATGTTACTAATGAAGAAACTGAGAAAGAGTGGCTTAATTGATTTAGCCAAGGTCACACAGCAGATAAAGGACTGGTTTGGAATTAGGCTCCTAAGTACAAATTGCAAATCAATTCTGCCTTTCAAATTAAATGAAATAAATGATTCAGACTACTTGGGCAAGCATGAAATGAATCTCTCTCTGAACATCTTAGTTAGAAATAGCATTGCTTCGCATGGCAAAGATAATCTAATTTGTCCCTTTTTTGATAGTGTGTTAGTATGTGAATAAAACATGATGAGTCTGTTTTTGTATAATTGTTCATGTTCATTTCTGGCCTTGTCATAAACAATAACATAAAGTCCTTGTTATTGCACCATAGGATGCTGACACATATTTGTATTGTCTGTTTTCATGAGCTCAAGAACGGTATCTCCTGTTTTTCTCCAAGAAAACAGTCAGTCATGTAAAGAAAATCACTAAAGACAGCTTTGATTTTTCTGTAATGTGTTTCTCTTAAATTATTCAACTATCATTGGAAGTTTCTATCACTTTTAGAATAAAATAGAACATTCTATTCTCTCCTAATAATTACTGCTAAGATAGACCAACTCTGCTTAGGAAGTATCAAAGATCCCAGAGTGGTAGCAAAACAATGAGACAGCAGAATCTCTGGTACCTGTCATATATTTACCTATTTGGCCACCTGTGTATAAATTAAACTACTGAACTATGGCTTGAGTGCATTAACCAATGCAACATAACTAGTTTTAAATTCACATTTTAATAAACTGAATGTTTTATTTAATGCAGGGAAGTAAAATATAAATGGGAGACACTGTGGAGGCATGACCACATAATCCTATAAGAGACCAGAAGAGCCAAGAAAATTGGGGATGTTGCCATAGCTACCAGGAAACAGCCTAGACGCTCAATACCCCTAAGATAAAGAAAATGTGGCAAAATCAGCTCTGAAGAATGGAGTCATTCTTTTCTCTGTACTTTAATTAGTGTGATCTTGGCCTTTGGAACTAAGCCCAAATGGGAAAAAGCATCTTCAGTCTGCCTGTTGACAATATTCTATCCTGAGGACATTTTCTCTCTGGAACCTGTGTTGCACATCAGTGTAATTAGAGACACAGGCTCCTGATAACAGGAAGATAATTTCCTAGTTATCTAATTAGAATGAAACTGACCTATCCATCACTAAAGGAGCCCACCTCCTTTGGTATTGCAGGGAAAACTCTGATTCTCATTGAATAAAAGCACTTATTAGTTCCTTTTTACATTTTTTAAACTTTTATTTAATAAATATAAATTTTGAAAGTACAACTTTTGGATTATAGCAGTTATTTCCCCCATAACCACCCTCCCACCCACAAACCATCCCATCTCCTACTCCCTCTCCCCTCCCATTCTTCATTAAGATTCATTTTTAATTATCTGTATGTACAGAAGATCAACTTAGTATATACTAAGTAAAGATATCAACAGATTGCACCCACACAGACACATAAAGTATAAAGCACTGTTTGAAGACTAGTGTTACCGTTAATTCGCATAGTACAACACATTAAGGACAGAGATCCTACATGGGAAGTAGTTGCACAGTGACTCCCGTTGTTGATTTAACAATTGACACTCTTATTTATGATGTCAGTGATCACCCGAGGCTCTTGTCATGAGCTGCCAAGGCTATGGAAGCCTCTTGAGTTCACAAACTCCGACCTTATTTAGACAAGGCCATAATCAAAGTGGAAGTTCTCTCCTCCCTTCAGAGAAAGTACCTCCTTCTTTGATGGCCAGTTCTTTCTGCTGGGATCTCACTCACAGAGATCTTTCATGTAGGTCATTTTTTTGCCACAGTGTCTTGGCTTTCCATGCCTGCGAAACTCTTATGGGCATCACTCATAGGAACTACTCTTGTTGCAGCAGACAAAACTAGTAGTACAGCTCTAACACCAGTGTACCCATTTTGTACAGCAACTGTATATTCACGTTTTCCTTTGTTATATTTTAGATTTAAAAGTGGAATTCAACTATGTGTAGGAAGTAATAAAAGGGATCCTAATCACAGATCTTTATCCAGATATTTACAAATGAAAGAGAATCAGAAAGACAACAAGTTGTTAGGCCTAAATTAAAATTGGACTCAAGGCTACAGTGCAGTAAATTTATTATGCCTTCTTTTCTATTTGTTTTGATTGTTTTTCTTATATAAATGTTTATTGACTATGGAAAGTTTACTCTTTCTACCAACTATACACAAATTATGAAGAAGGTAAAGGGTAGAAACATAATTAGAAAGACGAATGACATTGGTAAAGTAGCAAAAGGAGGTGGAAATGTAAATTTGTAAATCTAATAGAAGATCACATGACTAGTGATTTGCATGGATAGGAAGATATGGTAAATATATCTGTAGTAAATGAGTGAAAAATACATGGGTATTTTGAATTTATGTCTGCTTAGTCTGGCCCTATTTTTCCATTCAGGTCAATTTCTGGACCTTGTATTTGGTATATGTGCAGTTCCAAAGGAAGAAATTGAGTGCAGTCATTATATTTCTTATAGAACATCAGTGAGTCAAACCCTAAAATCATGTCTTACATCAGATGAGCTGCATAAAACACTCTGTGTGCAACTCTCCCAAATTGATAAATGTTTGTTTCATATGTTATCTTTCATAAATTTTCAGGTTTCAGAATTTGGTGCATTAAAATTGTAACACATTTTGAAGAACATATTTTTTTACATATTCAACCATATTCTACTTCAAAGTATACTCAATGTATCATTAAAACACAAAAGAATCAACTGGGAACCTTTTATAAAATGGTACACTTGGATAAATATCTACAAAAGAATCCAAAGATCAAATATTAGCACCATAATATCCTTAAGGAACATTTACAGATCTTTGAAACAAGATGTATATTTCAAAAGCAAATGGGAAAAAATAATTCATATATAGACACATAAAATACAAAAGAAATTTAAAAAATTTAAAATGCCATTAGGCATTTTACGTTAAGAATGTAAAAATTATTATCAAGACTCATCTGTAGGGAGGAAGCATTTATCTTAACAGTTAACATACCCATGTCCCACATTGTTCTCAACCCCTTGCTCTGGCTTCTGACTCCAGCTTCCTGCTAATGCAGACGCTGGAAGGCAGCAGTGATGGCGCAAGTAACTGAGTCCCTTCTAGCCATGTGGGAGACTGGATTGAATTCCGAGCTCCTGGCGTCAGCTAGACCCAGCCCAGGCCATTGCAGACATGAGGGGATTGAACCAAAGCTCCCTCTTGCTCTCTGTCACTCTCCCTTTTTCTGTCTTTCAAATAAGAAAAAGAGTCACTAACAAAACAGAATAAGACACTTCCAATATAAAGCTGGCTATATATTTAAGAGAGACATGAGGTTTCCAACATTGTAATGATAAGCACTTTCATATTCTACTATTGGAAAAAATATACTAATACAGCACTTCTGAGAAGAATTTAGCAATATTTATTATAATCACCAAAAATGTAACTTTCATAGCTTTTAAACTAATAATTCCATTTCTAGGGATTTATAATAAATTTTATTATATTTATAGTAAATTTTTTTAAAATTAAATAATCAAAGATGCAAATATATGTATAAGGATATTTCCTGCTATGTTATTTCTCATAACTAGAATTAGAAGCAATCTATAAGTTTGATAATAGGATAACATAAATAACTTATTTCAGTTATACAGTAGAATATTAAAGGAGCATCAACATATTCAAAATGATGAATAGCAAAGAAGACATAGGATAAGTTTAGACAGAAAAAGGAAGGACACAAAACTACACTTATAGGATGGTCTGTATTTAAATGAATTGTAATACTGCTCTATCTTACTTTCATTATAATGAAAATGAAAATATTTATTTGAAACATTATCAGGATCCTAAGTTGGTGGTTAACACACTTTATTATAGGGCCAGGTAGTAAATACTTTAGGCTTCATAGGATTTAATATGTATTTAATCATGAACCAAGAGGCAAAGTCAGAGATATCATACAAATTCTTATATAACCATTTAAAATATAAAACCATTTATGAAGTTGTAAAAAACAGGTAGCTGGCTACCATAAGCCAGCAACTCCTGTCCTCCATTAACAAATCCGGAAAGTTCTCAAGTAGCCTTCTGACTTAAAGTAACCTGCGTGGTAGGTGGGAATATCCACATCTGCCCTAAGAACATGCAGGGTATATGGAAGCTTTTGGCAAATGTAAACTGTGGAAAAGTCATATCTTTTTTTTTTTTTTTTTTTTTTTTTTTTTTTTTTTTTTGACAGGCAGAGTGGACAGTGAGAGAGAGAGACAGAGAGAAAGGTCTTCCTTTTGCCGTTGGTTCACCCTCCAATGGCCGCCGCGGCTGGCGCGCTGCAGCCAGCGCACCGCACTGATCCGATGGCAGGAGCCAGGTGCTTCTCCTGGTCTCCCATGGGGTGCAGGGCCCAAGTACTTGGGCTATCCTCCACTGCCTTCCCGGGCCACAGCAGAGAGCTAGCCTGGAAGAGGGGCAACCGGGACAGAATCCAGCGCCCTGACCAGGACTAGAACCCGGTGTGCCGGCGCCGCTAGGTGGAGGATTAGCCTAGTGAGCCGCGGGGGGCTGGCCGAAAAGTCATATCTTAATGTGGGAAAATTTACTCTCTCCTGGAGGTCTTTTTCCTTTGTTTTCTGTCCATCTAAATGTCACCAGTCCTTCAAGGACTACCAGATTAAAACTTGTTCCAGAACTCCTCACCACTCTAAAAGCTACATCCATCCCAGCCTTCTTCACAATATATGTGTGCCATTTGGATTTTGCACGATTGTATGATTTTTTAATAAAATCAGATTACATGATAAGTGTTTGATACGTCTCCTGTTACATGGCAAAAACTGAAATGCCACATATGCTCCAAGAATATTCAGGTATCTGAGAATGAAGACTTAACCACAAAGCAGTCTTTTATTTGACATTTTAAAAAGATGTATATCAATAATAATAGGAACATGAACAGCATTTAGTGTTTCCAGGAAAACAAAATTGCTTCCAGCAAACCACAGCCTTTTCCATAACCCCCTGATTCACATCTAATTTAAAACAGTAATGATAATAATACCTAGAAACCAGGAGGCCATGGAGTTCTTATAGTCAGAAAGGATCTGATTCTCTATAAATTCAGTTATTGTAAGCTGGTTGTTATTTTACAGATATAAAATAACAATTTCCATGTGATAAATTAAGGAACATAAAAATTGTTCCAAGTCTTTGTAACAGTAAGTAATGATGTGTGTGTAACCCTTCATGCTGCACACATTCCAAACTGAGCCTCCATTTACACTCCTTATTTTATTATTTTTATCTTTAAAAAAAAACCTTTCAATTAGCTTTGGAAAGGAAGATGTTTTAAATAACGAACCAAGAATTATTCAGTGCTTACTCACCCAAGACCTAACAATGTACAAAATGTGTTAAGTGATATGGTAACATAAAGAGGAAGGCGAAACCACATAATAAGTAATCTCTGTAGCAATTTCAACTATTTGGAAAAAGCCCAAAATGAAGATAATAAGAACAGAAATAAAAGTCATGGAATCGCTGTTTTAAAACAAGGAGATGGGGCTGGTGCTTTGGCTTAGCAGGTAAAACCGCCATCTGCAGTGCCCCATATGTTCAAGTCCCAACTGCTACACTTCCGATCCAGCTCCCTACTAATGCACCTGGAAAAGCAGTAGAGGATGGCCTAAGTCCTTGGGCCCCTGTACTCATGCAGGAGACCTGGAAGAAGCTCTGGGCTTCTGGCTTCAGTCGGGTCCAGCTGTGGTTATAGCAGTCATTTGGGAAGTAAATCAGTGGATGGAAGATCTCTCTCCCTCTCTCTCTCTGTCTCTCCTCTCTATCTCTGTGACTCTGACTTTCAAATAAGTAAATAAATCTCAGTTGTGATAATCCCTTATGGCATTCATTGTCTTAGGCAATATATGCATGAGACCCCTTACTGTATGACCTCCTGGCTCCATTTTGTTAGGGTTTGAAATAAGTGACACTGTTTTGTTAACAGCTTTCACAGTAGTATGCACTGCAAAAATATTTAGGTAACTCATTTCCCCCAAATTAATCCTAGTGACATAAAACTTGCATGATTAATTTAAAGCCCTGAGGCTTGCAAGCATTAATGATCACTACTTGTAGCTGGTGTTACTGGCGTTTACTTTTTTTCACACATATAAGTGGTCTTAAAAATTCTTGGAAAATGCTTATTGTGGAAAAGCTAGGCATGAATTTCAAATTTTTTGCACTAAAATAAATATATTTTAATTCCACCTCTCCATGAACTTTTTTGAAGTATGCATGTTGTCTTATATGGTATACTACTTACATGTGTTTTGGGAGCTTCCTCTTGGAAAAATTTAGTTCCTAGAAAACTTTATTAAGGGCACACAGAAAGGTGAATAGAGAATGCTGAAATGTTCACAGGTAAAAGTAATATATCTGGCATCTGCTTTAAATTATTCCAAGCAACAAATCGCTAAAGTGAAAAGTATTGATGACATAAGATGGAAAAAAATAATGGCTGGATGATGGATACAGGGGAAGTCAGTATACAGTTCACTTTTTGTTTATCCATGAGTTTGTTCACACTGAACATTTTTAAATGCAGATTGAAAAACTAAGAAAAATAAATATTAGATATTAACAATAATTGGAAGACTTCTATTAATAAAAATTCAAACTCTGCACTATGTTTGCTGTCATGAATCTAAAACCCATCCTCTTTCCTCAGACTTGCAAAGGTGACTTGATCTTTTCACTGGTTCCAAATAGTTTCATGCTAATACTGACTTAGGTGAATCAAATTCTGGTTGTAATACATTTATGTCCAACCATGAAATTCCTAGTGGTAAAACTGTAATCAACGCGTTATGACTGCTTTACAATGAGAGGGCCTATCCAAATTTCCCTAATCAAAGGCCCTTCACTCTCAAGAGAGCTTCACTGAGTAGCAGTGGAGGCTTCTTAATTAGTGACGTTTAAACATCCTTCAGAAACAGGGTCAAGAGTACATTTAGATCTGTGCCAAACTGACAGAACAATCCTTCAAACACAGCACTTGGTGTGAAGATTTCTCTAAGACTCATTGACAGAAGAGAAAGAAAAATACATTGATGATATTGTGGAATTTTCCCTTAGATACATACTAGTTACTGGCTTTATACATGTATATCCTAAAGTTTCCCATAAAATTACCATTTATTTTTGCTTCAGAAAATTCTTCCCCCAAGTTCATTATTCTTATTTGAAGAAATAAAAATCCTTTTTAAAAATTCATGAACCAGGCCGGCGCCGCAGCTCAGTAGGCTAATCTTCTGCCTGCGGCACCAGCACACCGGGTTCTAGTCCCTGTCGGGGCGCCGGATTCTGTCCTGGTTGCCCCTCTTCCAGGCCAGCTCTCTGCTGTGGCCCGGGAAGGCAGTGGAGGATGGCCCAAGTGCTTGGGCCCTGCACTCCATGGGAGACCAGGAGAAGCACCTGGCTCCTGCCATCGGATCAGTGCAGTGCGCCGGCCACAGCACACCGGCCTCGGCGGCCATTGGAGGGTGAACCTCTCTGTCTCTCTCACTGTCCACTCTGCCTGTCAAAAAAATAAAAAAAAAAAAAATTCATGAACCAAAAGTATGCTAGTCAACAATACAACAACAAAAACTAGCTATTCTCTGATAGTCATCTCTTCCTGTTGTGTAAAACTAATGAAAAAGATTTAAAGAAACAGGCAATAAAAATATGTGAACAATATAAGGGATCTTCTAATGCTTCTAATCGAAATGCTTTATGCAACTACAGAGCATTTCATAGTCCACGTGTCTACTGCAGGAAAGGAGAAGTGTGAATTTACTCCAACAGAGTTGGTGGTATCATTCCTTTCAAACTACAAAGAATTATTTCCGATTTCTTCCCATAAAAGGAAAATATCATCAACAAATCATAAAAAAAAAAATTTTTCTGAGAAACAATTTTGAATTTTCCAAATGATTAAATTATTGGAAGACCACATTAACGTAAAAGTCCCTTCTTTAAGCTTGTGTATTGTAATATAGCCTACAGTGGTACCAAAATGTTGTCAGTTCTTTAAAATACATTTAATTGCTTAGGATATCCAGAAAATATAACATAAAACAGATCATACCATTCAATACCTGCCCAGTACCAAGAATGCTTTGCCTTGGATAAAAGATCTCTTTAGACTCTTCCTGTACTTTTGAACTTCACTTCGGTGTCAAATAGAAACAACTAGTTGAGTTAAGAAAAGAAATGAAAACCTCACAACTGTTGAATGGCTGCCTTGTTCCAGGTAAGTAAGTACCCACAGCTCTCATTGTTAACAGGGAGGAAAACGGCATTCAGCCAGCTATTCGGTAGCTTACTCAAACTTGGGCATCTATAAGAGTTTCAGTTTCAATACTTCATGCTCTTTCCACCTTCTTTTGCCCCTTCTGAGGCCAATCTGGGTCTTAAATTACCAGACAAATGTTTAGAATATTTGCTGCCTCCATCTCACCTCAGAAAAAGTCACAAAGCCAAATGAGATAATATAGAATTCTATACTGGGCAGCATTATGTTCAAAGGGGAAAAAATGGAGGAAACAGCCAAAAGTCTAGAGAACAGAATAAAGATACAACTGCTAAACTATTTTCAGTTTCACACATTCAGAGTCACTGAGAATTGACAGAGTATATACTGCTTCTCACTCCACAAGTTTATTTATCAAATTTAAATCCCCATTAATGTGCTTTTCATTTCCCATTGACAAGCCAATTAATCTAACAGAAATTATTAACCAAAAATAAAATCATATTTTCTCAGCTGGGATTCTCCAAGAATTTCAAAGAAACCATAAAAGAAAATCTTTGTTTTTTGGAAGGAAAATGAATAGTATAATGCGGGATCATATACTTGAAAGAACGCTGTGAACTTTTGTAAGGCCTGTAAGCACTACTAAAATGTGTGCTTGCATTATTGTAGATGCCAGCCAGTTGAATATTATGCTAGGATATACAAGTTTAAAACAGTCTTGGCTAGGAATTCTGGTTATAAGGTTCTATAATAATAAGGGTTTTCACATTAGTTCACACATTTGCTGGAAGATTACAGACTGAAAGAAAACCACCAAAGGCCAAATGTCTGCAAAAATTACAGCCACTGAGACCAATATCATCTAAGCCCACCAAAGCCATCTGGAAACAAGGTCCAGCGCCTCTTTTCTTTGAAGAGATTGGCTGTACACCAGAATTTATTTTAACTAGCAGCATTCAAAGGATAAGTCTCTGGTCATCATCCTCTCTTGCAATCTCATTCCTTTTGATCAGTACTCCTGGTGCCAGGACCCAGTCCATCTCTCCCTCACACTTCAAAACTTTGACCTGTGCTTTCTGGAAATAATACTCCACATACTAAAATCCTTTGTGAATTTAGCTTTTGATGCTCAATCCCTTCACCTTGTTTTATTTTTTAATTTTTAAAATTTATTTTCATTTTATTTGGAAAATAGACAGAGATCTTCCATCCACTAGTTTACTCCCCAAATGTCCACAACAGTCAGGTGTGGGTCAGGCCAAAGACAGGTGCAAGGAACTCAACATAGGTCTCCCCTGTGGGTGGCAGGAACCCAAGAACTTGAGTCATTACCCCACTGCCTGCAAAAATGTGCATTAACAAGAAGCTGGAGTTAATAGCTGGAGCTGGCACTCTGAAATGTGATGTGGGCATCCCAAGTGATGCCTTGACTACTACACCAAAAGCTTCCCCCGACCTTTGTCTTAAAGAAACCCCTGGGGACTGGTCTTAAGGACCAATGGGTTAGGCTACCACCGGCAATGCTGGCATCCAATGTGAGCACCAGTTCAAGTCTTGGCTGCTCCACCTTGAATCTAGCTCCTTGCTAAGGTGCCTGAGAAAGCAGTGGAAAACAGCCTAAATACTTGGTCCCCTGCCACCCACGTGAGAGAACTGGATGGAATTCTATGCTCCTAGCTACAGCCTGGACTAGCGCCAGACATTGTGGCCATTTGGAGAGCAAACCAGCAGATGGAAGGTCTCTGTCTGTCTCTGTTTCTTCAAACTCTTTCTTGCTCTCTCTCTCTCTCTCTCTAACTCTGCCTTTCAAATAAATAAAGAAATGTTAAAAAGAAAAGAAATACCTGATGAGCCTGTTGGCCATTTGGATTTCCTCTTTTGAAAAATGTCTATTGAGGTCCGAAATCCCTGATGAAAATACTTTTCTGCATTCCTCGAAAGTGGACACTGTTCATTCTCTCACAGTTGGGTAGTTCAAAATGAATTCACAGAGTTTTGTCCTCCCCATCACAACTTTTCAACAATTACTATGTCCCCCTACCACGCCTGTTAGTTGGTCTTCTTTTCTCTTTGCTGCCAATTACCATCCTTCTTATTATTCAACAACCTCCTTTTTTTAAAAAAAATATATTTTATTTATTTGAAAGACAGAGTTACAGAGAGAGAGAGGTCTTCCATCCACTGGCTCACTCCCCAGATGGCCGCAACAGCCAGAGCTGCGCTGATCTGAAGGCAGGAGCCAGAAGCCTCTTCTGTGTCTTCCACGTGGGTGCAGGGGCCCAAGGACTTGGGCCATCTTCTACTGCTTTCCCAGGCCATAGCAGAGAGCTGGGTTGGAAGAGGAGCAGCCAAGACTAGAACCAGAACCCATATGGGATGCTGGCACTTCAGGCCAGGGCTTTAACCCACTGTGCCACAGCGCCAGCCCCCTACAACCTCCTTTATCCCCCATCATCTCCATTCATAGAAAACTTTGAGACATGACACAGTCTTCCTCTCTACCCCAAGGTGACTTTGATGGATAACCTATCTCATACATTGACCTTAAATTCTTCACTACCTCATCACTAATGACCTTCTCTGTTACATCCATTAGATGGCTTTGGACTCCAACACATTTTGAAATTACTGTTGAGGGAATCTCCTGTTTAGATCCTGGCATCTTTTCCATTCAGATTAGAAACTATTTATTTATTTATTTATTTATTTGACAGGCAGAGTGGACAGTGAGAGAGACAGAGAGAAAGGTCTTCCTTTGCCATTGGTTCACCCTCCAATGGCCGCCGCGGCCGGCACGCTGCAGCTGGCACGCTGCGGCCGGCGCACCGCGCTGATCCGATGGCAGGAGCCAGGTACTTATCCTGGTCTCCCATGGGGTGCAGGACCCAAGGACTTGGGCCATCCTCCACTGCACTCCCTGGCCACAGCAGAGAGCTGGCCTGGAAGAGGGGCAACCGGGACAGAATCCGACACCCCAGAAACTATTTTTATTAACCATTCCTACCGTAAATATTCTCCTACCTCATCAAGGCCTACAAATAACTGTCTTCTTTACTGTCACTCCTATCACCAGATATATGATTTATTCACTTTTATTTCCTCCCCACTTAAATTCCATCATCTACCATTTCAGTGATGATCTGGCCAGTACCCCAAAGTTGTGTTTCACTTGCCTGACATAAACAGAATCTACACAAATGGTATTTGTGTTCTCTGGTGTTACACTGGAGCAAATAATAAAGTATACTTACATTTGAAACAAATGCTTAGCAATTTGTACGTTTGAGTTGTCAACATAATGCATCTCTACAGTGAACATTTTAAATCTTTCTTCTCTAAATATGTCCTCACAGTCTCAGCTTTCTTTGGCCAAAGCCAATGAACTCACTTCCTACTTTGTGAAGAATGTTGAAGCCCCAGCACCCCAACACCATATCCTTCCACACAACTGTTCATTTTTTCACTCTTCTTACACTCTCTCTTTCAAAAATTAATCTCTCATCTTTGAATATCATCAACCCCAGAATTTTTGAGATCTATATGCTATGCTATCATTTATACTTTTTCCATCTTGTATAGCCAATCATTCCATGCCAAATGGATCTTACTAGAATTTGAACATGCTCAACTTTATTCAATTATAAATCAAAAGCTCCTGTGACTTCCTATTCTTATCCAATTATCACTTTATTTTTCTTTTCTGTCCTGGAAACAAACTTCAATTTCCCTACTTATCATCTATTCAACAATTAATGCCAATCTTGCTTTTTACTGTGTCACTACACTAAAACAGCTCTCAAGAAGATCATTAATGATTTATAGCAACTAAGTTTAACAAACATTTACATAAATACTTTATATAAACACCAATGGACACTGCTAATCACTATATTTCTTAAAGCATTCTCTTTTTTTCATTTGAAACACACACAAACACACACATTCTTCTGGTTTTCCTCCTATTTATTTGACTGTTTTTTTCCTCAACCTTTTTGAGGACTCAGCTCCCCTTATCAGACCACTTGTACACTGGAGTTCCTCAAACCCAATGGCAAGATCCTTTTCTTCTGTTACACTACAATCCACCTCCAGGTGTCAAATGTGGCCATGGATTCTAAGATTTACCTGTCCCGATCGTGCTCTGAGCTCCAAGGTGTAACACTACTCACCATATCTATTTGTGTATAACAAAACTCTTCATACTCAGCATAGTTAACAATAAAGTCCTTCCACCCAAAATAATATTCATTTCCAAGTTTGTCAACAAATGCTACTATAATTTATATGTTATGTAAGGCAGACCCCTAGGAATCAAAACTGGTATTTTCTATTTCTCATGTATTGTTCAGATTTCTCAGCAACCTCGATAATTCTGCTCATTTTAATGACTTTGTTTTTTTTTTTTATTTATTTATTTTTTTTTTTTTGACAGGCAGAGTGGACAGTGAGAGAGAGAGACAGAGAGAAAGGTCTTCCTTTGCCGTTGGTTCACCCTCCAATGGCCGCCGCGGCCGGCGCGCTGCGGCCGGCGCACCGCGCTGATCCGATGGCAGGAGCCAGGAGCCAGGTGCTTTTCCTGGTCTCCCATGGGGTGCAGGGCCCAAGCACCTGGGCCATCCTCCACTGCACTCCCTGGCCACAGCAGAGGGCTGGCCTGGAAGAGGGGCAACCGGGACAGAATCCGGCGCCCCGACCGGGACTAGAACCCGGTGTGCCGGCGCCGCTAGGCGGAGGATTAGCCTAGTGAGCCACGGCGCCGGCCGAATTCTGCTCATTTTAATTCATAAATATCTTACCTTTCTATTTTTAAAAATTAATTAATTGAAAGGCAGGGTTACAGAAAGGCAGAGAGTGAGAGAGAGAGAGAGGTCTTCCATCTGCTGGTTCACTCTCCAGATGACTACAATGACCAGAGTGAGCCAATCCGAAGCCAGGAGCCTGGAGCTCCTCCTGGGTCTCCCATGTGGGTGCACAGGGCCAAGGACCTGGGCCATTCTCCACTGCTCTCCCAGGCACATCAGTAGGGAGCTGGATCAGAAGTGGAGCAGCCAGGACTCAACCAGCACCCAAAGGGGATGCGGCAAGGCAGGGAGTGACTTTATCCACTACACCACAGCACCAGCCCATTATCTTTCTTTGAGTTTTCATTGTTATTGTCTTTGGATGACATCATCTTGGGTCTACAGAGCATCAGTAATATTTATTGGACAAGAGCTCTACTACTGAAAGCATATTCCACATGAGACTATTACCAGTGGCATTTGAGAACTTGCTGGATATGCAGATTCTCAGGCTACACCCAAGACTAACTGAATGATAATCTGGATTTAAACAAGACTTCCAGGTAGTTCAAGTGCATGTTAAAGTCTGAAGAGCATGGACTAATGAACATTAGAATCTTCTCCATGATTCCACAGGTAAATAGAAGTATAAAAGCAAATTGATTTTTACTGATCTAAAGGTAAAGACAAACAAGCACCCTTAATCATTAAGAATAATAACTTGGCCGGCGCCGCGGCTCACTAGGCTAATCCTCCGCCTAGCGGCGCCGGCACACCGGGTTCTAGTCCCAGTCGGGGCGCCGGATTCTGTCCCGGTTGCCCCTCTTCCAGGCCAGCCCTCTGCTGTGGCCAGGGAGTGCAGTGGAGGATGGCCCAGGTGCTTGGGCCCTGCACCCCATGGGAGACCAGGAAAAGCACCTGGCTCCTGGCTCCTGCCATCGGATCAGCGCGGTGCGCCGGCCGCAGCGTGCCGGCCGCGGTGGCCATTGGAGGGTGAACCAACGGCAAAGGAAGACCTTTCTCTCTGTCTCTCTCTCTCACTGTCCACTCTGCCTGTCAAAAAAAATAAATAAATAAAATAAAATAAAAAAAAGAATAATAACTTAAACCTTTAAATTCTCCAATGAGAAAGAACACTTGAGTTTACATCTCTTTATTTTGGTAATCTGTAATAAGTGTTCTTGAATTATAATTTATGTGTTTATGGTTCAAGCGGTAGGAGGACAGAGACAGGAAATCTTTTATAGCTTTTTGTGGCACCTAGTCTAGCACTACAGACACCAAAAGGACCAAAAAACTCTTATTTAAGCAAGTAGTGTCTTCAGAAACAAGACTCATACAAATGATTCAGAAAATATACATTTAAGATGTGTGCTCAAAACCACAAGTGAATCTCAAAACATTATATTGAGTGAAAGAAGCCAGACACAAAAATTTGTACATACTGATCTACAATTCCACTTAAATGAGGTTCAAGAAAAGGTAAATCTAATCTATTATCATAGAAGAGAGAAGAATGATTATTTCCAAGCAAAGGAGGGAAGATTATGATTTGAAAGAACTTGAGAACTCTGTGGGATGATGGCGATGTTTAATATCTTGATCTTAGGAGTAGCAATATGGGTATAGGCATATGATAAAATTCATCAAATTGTATACACTTAAGATGTGTTCACTATAAATTATACTTCATTAATAAAGAAAAATAAATTTGGATAAAGCTCTTATGTGAAATATGATTTTTATACAAGGAAACACTTGGATGTAATTATTTTAGAACTATATTTTGAAAATTCATTACTATCAAATCATAACCTAAGCCAAGATGTCAGAGAACTGGGACCACCCTGTTTTATTGGACCAATGAACTGCTTTGTTCCAGTAAGATTTTATTGGAATATAGTGATATATATTTGTTTACTGAAACTATATATTCTTCAAAGCCTCACATATTTCCTATCTGACCTCATTAAGAAAAAGTTCATATTGACCTAAACCAATGGTTCACAACTATTTTGAGTGTGTTCATGGATCTCTTAGAGAATTCAAAGTTATATATTATCTCTTTAGAAAAACACATAACTTCATAAATATGTCACTTATAATTTCAGGAATCTGAATCACAGTCCTCAACCTCCAGATTAAGATCTTTTTTTTCCAGGTTTTCCTTACAAGTTACTGAACTACTCTACTAAGAAAAATCCACACGTTGTCAATGTTTTCTTTCAGCCACACCTGACTTTCATTTCACAGTCTCCTTTACACCATGGAATTACTGATAGAACCAATGGAGGAGTTACCCAGATTAAAATAACTAGTCCTGTATCAATCTACTCATTTTGTTGTCCCCCAAGAAAACCACACACACACACACACACACACACACACACACGTCAATTTTGAAAAGCCTTTTTGAAAATGTATGTAGCTGGGCACCAACACAAAGAACATAGAAACAACGAATTGGGAGTCTCTCATATCAATACTAGGAAAAGCACAAGGTAAGAGCTTATAGACAGAGGAGTAATCACAATACCATTCACATATGAAGAACTTTGGCAATCTATTCAATTCCAAATATATTCAAAACAAGAATAAAGAGGAAGCAAAAACATGCAGAGAGTAAACAACACGGTGCATGTGGAAATTATGGACTCTTGGAGCAGGGCCATACCCATGCTTCTGTTTAGTTCCTGTGGTGGCTTGCACATTGTGTGAACCTAATAGAAAATAACAAAATGGATAAATTAAACCAATGTACAAAAACAAAAAAAGTCATTATTTTGTAAATGGTGTAGGCTTCCTGGGAGTAATGTGATAGTGTTCTTTATAGGACACACTTCCCGTGAATAATAAGACACACTTCCCGTGTTTCTATAATTCTGATTTCACACGAATGTGCGTATACAACATATATCACAGGGTCACTTAGGAGTAACTGTTACTGTCCTGAGGTAAAGCACTCACAGCAGTCATTTGCTGAGGACATGACATATTTTGACCAATTCCTGAACAATAAAGTCTTCACACATTATAGACAATCTTGTCAGCATGACCTCTGATCTTTCCGACTTCTAAAATTCTTCATTACTGCCTTTCTAGCTGTTGTATGAACAGTGGGTGGCATTATAAGAAAGCTGGTTACTGCTGTGATTTTAAATTGCTGAAAATTGAAGAAATGTGCCTCATGCTGACAATTTGTTAATCAAAAGCTGTCATTTCTAACCTTACAGCTTCAGCTCATTTTATAAAAAGCCAGGCACATTTTTCCCGTATGCCATGTTTTCCCCTAAGAATAGAAAGGTTTTATGGGTTCATCATGAGGCTACATCCCTTCTAATGAATCAACTACCAGGCTGTAAAGAACATATTTTAGTATATCTTTCCTATTTGTCATATCCGTTTTAGAGGAATCCCCAGATCTGTGCTGATACTGAACTCTTGTAAGTTTATCAGAAAAGCATTTCATTACTTAATTTTATTTTTTAGGAAAATTAAGTGACTCTAGCTCCTGTTGATACTTTTAGTAGTTAGCATTATTAAAGCCTCAGAGCAATTAGCACACGAGGCTATGCCAAGTGCGATTTTGATATATAAAGATGACGACTACCAGAGCAACCACACTTCAGAGCCAGAAGGGAATTAAGAAACTACAAGGCAGACACAAGGCATTAAGGCTTCTAAAACACAGGGGACATGACACCAATACTAGATGACATCATGACAGTTCTGGATTTTTCCCCACAAAAGGGGACATGGGAATGAGTGGTACTGAAGCCCTATCCCAAATCCACCAATTTGAATCTTCAAAGAGGCCCTACCCAGAATACCACCTTCTATCCTGTAAAAGGATGGGCCCTCAGAAAGAGAGGCTGCCTGCATTCACACCTGAGTGTGTACTATTCCTTTAAATAAATCCTGCTCCTATATACCTTTATGCTTCCCCCTTGCATTCTTTTATCCTGTCTAGGGAACAGTCTGATACAGGCCCAACTGGGGGTCCAGTTCGCCACAACAACTCCATCATCAAAGAACAATCAAAAGCAAAGATATGATAAATAGGCACTAACATCTCTCATAGATCTCTCTCTCTCTCTCCCCCCCCACCCCCATCTTTCACACAGACACACACACACACATGACATTTCAGTCTTTGAGAACATTTGAAGATGTTAATCAAGATTTAATTTTATTTCCATTTGGTCAGACCCAGAAATTCCTAAATAGTCATAAAAGGGGGGGTATGGAATATCAACGCGAAAAGATGGCATCACTGTAGCAGCGCTTACTTTAAAACATTGGAAATATAATGAGTAATGGCTAATTAACATATGCAAGTGCCAACATGATGCCAAACTCTTAATGAGGAAAATACTTGTTAAAATGGAAAGACAAAAAAGCTACAACTGTTAAACACCCTATGCATTAAATACAGTTAGAAGCAAATATAACTGAAATAATAAAAGTTTTGCGAAAGAAACAAAGGAAACTCACTGAGACTTTTCAAAACCAAAGCATTAGTATTAAAATTAAAGAGTGAAGGTGAGATTTGAAACTGCAGCAACAGAAACTGTTTTTGCAATATTCTGCCAAGATATCATTACTAGTTTTATCTTTCAACTAATGTTAACTTACATCAAAATTGTTCAAGCAGCTGGATTAAAAACACTGCAGATAGAGAAACCAGAGGTTGGCAGACAATTTAAGAAATATTGATCTTAACTTACTTTTATGCTTTTCCAATTAGATTTCAGTTTGATCAAGTATTTAGTGGTCAAGAACAGCATTTTTTTTTTTTTTTTTTGGACAGGCAGAGTTAGACAGTAAGAGACGGAGAGAAAGGTCTTCCTTCCGTTGGTTCACCCCCAGAATGGCTGCTACAGCTGGTGCGCTGTGCCAATCCGAAGCCAGGAGCCAGGTGCTTCCTCCTGGTCTCCCATGGGGTACAGGGCCCAAGCACTTGGGCCATCCTCCACTGTCCTCCCGGGCCACAGCAGAGGGCTGGACTGGAAGAGGAGCAACCAGGACAGAACTGGCACCCCAACTGGGACTAGAACCCAGTGTGCCGGCACCGCAGGAGGAGGATTAGCCTAGTGAGCCGAGGCGCTGGCCAAGAACAGCTTTTTTTAATCACACAGGCCATAGTCTTTGGTGTGTTCTTCCATCAAAAAAAGCCATCACACAATCCACTAGATATTGACAGTCTGGTGCAGACACAAAAATAGACATGTAGACCAAAGGAATAGGAACAAAAATCACAGAAATTAATTCACACAATTACAACCAACTAATCTTTGACAAACAAGCTAAAATCATTCCCTGGAGATAGGATTCTCTTTTCAACAAATGGTGTTGGGAAAATTGGATTTCCACATGCAGAAGTATGAAACAAGATCCATACTTTTCACCTTATAAAAAATCAACTCTAAATGGATCAAGGATCTGAATCTATGACCTGACACTATCAAATTACTTGATGAAAACATTGGGGAAACTCTGCAAGACATTGATATAGGCAAAGACTTCGTAGATAAGACCCCAGAGGCCGGCGCCGCGGCTCACTAGGCTAATCCTCCGCCTAGCGGCGCCGGCACACCGGGTTCTAGTCCCGGTCGGGGCGCCGGATTCTGTCCCGGTTGCCCCTCTTCCAGGCCAGCTCTCTGCTGTGGCCAGGGAGTGCAGTGGAGGATGGCCCAGGTGCTTGGGCCCTGCACCCCATGGGAGACCAGGAAAAGCACCTGGCTCCTGGCTCCTGCCATCGGATCAGCGCGGTGCGCCAGCTGCAGCGCGCCGACCGCGGCGGCCATTGGAGGGTGAACCAACGGCAAAGGAAGACCTTTCTCTCTGTCTCTCTCTCTCACTGTCCACTCTGCCTGTAAAAAAAAAAAAAAAAAAAAAAAAAGACCCCAGAAGCACAGGCAATAAAGGCAAAAATAGACAAAAAAAAAAATAGACAAATGAGATCACAGCAAGCTAAGAAGCTTCTACATAGCAAAGGAAACAACAAAGTAAAAAGGCAACCAACACAATGGGAAAAATGTTTAAAAACTGTGCATCTGGTAAAGGATTAATATCACGGATATATATAGATAGAGTACAAATACACACATACACACAATAAACTCAAACAACAACAAACAAACCAGTTAAGAAATGGGCAGACATGAAAATATGAAAACTGGGCATTTTTCAAAGCATGAAATACAAATGGTCAACAGACATGAAAAAAAAATGCTGAAGATCACTAGCCACCAAGAAAATGCAAATTAAAGCTATAATAATGTTTTACCTCATCACAGTTAGAATGGCTATCACATAAAAATCAAAAAATAATAAATGCTGGTAAGGATGTGAAGAAAAAAGTACCCTAATATACTCTTTGTGAGAATATAAGCTAGTAACCATTATAGAAGACAGAATTGAGATACCTCAGATCTGAAAAAAGATCTATCACATGACCCAGCCACCCCACTCCTGGGAGTTTACCCAAAAGAAATGAAATCAGCATATATACCTGTCAAATAAAAAGAAAAATACCATGTACTATTAAATTAGACGTTCCCAGGCTGATAACCTTGGAAAAAATGTACTTTAAAGCTAACAAAATATTGAAGAGAAGACAACAGGATCTACAGGGGATTACTTAGATGTAACTTCTTTTTGTCCAGGAGTTGTCTATGCATAGAATCTGAATCTTGGTTTCCACACAGGCAAATCTCACTGGACTCCTTTTGGATGGTCCATAGATTAGAAGCTGACTTAAATTAGAGGAACAACAATCCTCTAACCTCACAATCATTCCAAATCAGAGGTATGAAAGAAGTCCATGCCACCGTCCATGAAGGGTTCTTTTTCAACGTTCTGTGGAACGTGGGAACATTAGAGAATCAGCTATTGCCCTGACAGAGCAGACACGGATCTCTAAAGCAAGCTTATCTGGAAAAGTCTCAAACCCCAGCCTGATAAAGCTTCAGGTCATCAGTCAAATCACATCAGGCCCTTTGGAATATAGCAAGTCTGGAATGCCTTCATGTAGGTGCCATCCGGTATTGTTTGTCATAGTGTAGTGGGTGGATAATTCCTCTCAGAGTGGGAAAATGATATCTCCTGAAAATACAGCCATTCAATAATCTTTTCATAATGCTTAAGTAAATACATGGTACTAACTCTCTCAGTCCAAGGCAGTGAAAATCAAATCATGGTGAGGAAATCTCCAGTTATTTGCAAATAGCATTGCTCTGTAATAGATGAGGTGTGAAACAAGAGGAGAGAGAAGAAATGTTTTACAGATGTTTGCTTGGAGGTGTGCTATGACACGTCAGTTTCTCAACTGACAGATATGGAAAATGTCTACTCCAGACCGTGCTTGATGGAAATATAACATAATGTAATACAAATAACATAAGAATTCACTCTGTAAGCTGATAGGTGATACAAACATGTAAGGTAACATGTAAATGAAAAGTTTACCATCATTACCTGTTTCCATACTTTTTCACTAAAGCTTCAATAGTTTTAGTAATTTGGCACCCATTACTGGTGAGTCCACAAAGACTGAAAGATTGAAAAAAAAATTCCAAGTACTGATGCTTTTATTTAAAAAGAAGGATTTTATATCCAAAGATTGCCATTTATTAGTCATTTAAATAGCCTCAAAACAAAAATATTCAAAGAAGGATTGTGTTTTCATAAATAATGCATGTTTATATAAATTTATGGATGAAGTCTGGGGTTTCAGTAAATAAGGCACAAATGCATAGTTTTATTTTTTGGATTTCTTTCCTGTTTCTTTGTGCATTACAAAACATATTTTCATTTCAAAATATTTCATCAAAACTTTTCCAGTATCCAAATGTTTGTGTAAAATACACATACATGTGGTCACTTAAAGTATAGTTTCCATAATCACACTCATACTAGTAATCCATGAATAGCTTCCTATGGAGGTGAATGAAGGAAAGCATCCAACGACATCATGATCATTACAGAGATTCTGTTTGCTCATATTAGGCCAAGCTTCACCCAAAAATTGACAAAGAAATGAAATATAATGAAACACGATGAATCTTATATAGCTTTTGATTTTAGATTTATCACAAATTATAACAGAATATAAACACCATAATGCTTAATGAAATATCTTCACAGTTGATGTACAAAATCAGAAAAGCTGAAAGAGCATCTTATCTCTGATACAAAAATTTATCATTAGTATAAACTCTTTGTGAAAAGCAGGTGAATTTTAAGAATCTGAAACATTCCTAAAATTTGGAGTTGATTCAATACAAAGACCTTATTTTGAATCATTCTACATACAAGAGAATTTTTCACATTTACAAACATGATCAGAGGACTCTTGATAAAGTCACACATCACAGAAATGATAATCCTACATTATGGAGTACTACTCAGCTATATATATATACATATATATTTATATTTATATATAGCTATATATTTATATATTTTATATTTTATATATATTTATATGTAGCTATATATATTTTTTCTTATAAATATATATAAAAGAAAAGAAGCCCTTTTTGCAACAAAATGGATGCAATCAGAAGCCATTATACTTAGTTACATAAGGCAGCCGCAAAAAAGTTAGATACCATATGTTTTCCCTGATCAGAGGTAACTAATAGAGTACCTAAAAAGTGTAGGGTTAACTTTATGATCATTAAGTAAACTGAAAATAGATCTTTGTAAAAATTAAGAGTGGGGGCAGGAGAAGGAGGAAGAAGAAGGGTTGGAGTGTGGGAAGGAGGAAATGTAGGGTGGTAAGTATTACTATGTTCCTAAATCTGTATATATGAAATATATGAAATTTGTATAACTTAAATAAAACTTTTTTTTATTTGACAGATAGAGTTAGACAGTGAGAGGGAGAGACAGAGAAAGGTCTTCCTTCCATTGGTTCACTCCCCAAATGGCCGCCACAGCCGGAGCTATGCCGATCCAAAGTCAGGAGCCGGGTACTTCCTCCTGGTCTCCCATGCGGGTGCAGGGCCCAAGCACTTGGGCCATCCTCCACTGCCTTCCCGGGCCACAGCAGAGAGCTGCACTGGAAGAGGAGCAACTGGGACCAGAGCCCGGCGCCCATATTGGATGCCAGCGCCACAGGTGGAGGATTAATCAAGCGAGCCATGGCGCTGGCCCCATAAATAAAACTTTTTAAAATGAAGTGATATAGCACTAATTCAGTGTGAGAGCATTTAAACACATAATTCCTTTATACATATCAACCATTATCTGATGAAGAGACCTACTAGTGTTATGATTTCATTTTTAAGTCTCTGTAAGTCAGGGCTTAGCTCTTGATTTTTGATACTATCAGAATAATTATGTCACAACCTTTAAGAAATTTAAGATGATGTTTTCATTTATTAGTGCATTCATATTAGAATTTTTTGGAGTATATTTAATTTTTGCTTTAAGTTTTAATTATATAATTTGGAATCATTTGTCAAGGAGTTGAATTAAAATTGAGATATTCATTATTATATTCTTATTTTTCTGAAGAAAATAGAATACATCAGTATTTATAAATATATCAACTAATATGCATACATTCAGACTAGCCAATATATACAGAGAATATAATATACACATACATGTATTCATTGATGTATATTTTCATACATATAAAAGGTTTTTTTAAAAGATTTTATTTATTTATTCAAGAGGTAGAGTTACAGACACTGAGAAGGACAGAGAGAAAGGTCTTCCATCCACTGGTTCACTACCCAAACAGCTACAATGGCCGGAGCTGGACAGATCCAAAGCGAGGAGCCAAGAGCTTCATCCAGGTCTCCCATGTGGGTGCAGGGGCCCAAGCACTTGGGCCATCTTCTTCTGCTTTCCCAGGCCATAGCAGAGAGCTGGATCGGAAAAGGAGCAGCCAAAACTAGAACCCGGCACCCATATGGAATGCCTGTGCCTCAGGAGGAGGATTAACCCACTACACCACAGCACCAGCCCCATATAAAATGTTTTATGACAATATTTATGTGCCACATTATGGATAAGGAATCCATTGCTTTTATCTGATTTTCAAAGAAACCATTCCCCTAATACTTTGGGAATTACTTCTCTAAACTTCCTTGAGACATACATGGCCTGCCACTTCAGTCTGTAAACAAAGATTTACTGGAAGATATTTAGAATAATTTATTTACATAGTGCCTGGGGCTGCTACAAAAACAGAATTGAGAAGTTATGACAGATTGTGTGGCCTGCACACCCTAAAATATTACCTGTTTAAATCCTTAAAGATAAAAAATACTTTTTTTTTTTTTGCTTTTGAAGGAATAACTTATTTTTAAAAAGTTGCTAGAATTTCTAAATCAATCATTTTCACCATTAGTATTATCACCCACTGTTATGCAAGATGACATTGTAGTTTGTTTCTGTAAAGGATATTCTGAAGTGTGTGACATACCTTCACAACACTCCTTTTACTTACACCTGCTACTAAGGAAGTTCTGGTTGAAAAGATCACATATTGTTGTCAGGAGACTGTTTACAAGGCATCCCAAATCCTTACTGACACAGGAGGGAGAGGGTCCTCCTCTACTGTCTTCTTATTAACGAAAACTTGAAACCTGACAGGCAAGTTCTTTCTCCCTTTAACATAACGCAGATGCCTTTTTAAAAAGTTGTTACTTATTTATAATATATAATGGCCCTGAAGTTGTGGCCTCCAGGACTATTCCCCTGAACTCCATTTTTTTCTTGACACTTTATTTTTCATGTTAATGTAATATTAATACAAAGAGAATAGATTCAATGGTATATGCTCCATCTAGAAACCTGTGCTCATAATTGTGAACTGAGACAAACAGAGCTGACTCTGTAAATCCACAGCTCAAACACAACCAAACACTAAGTTAAAAAAAAGTCCTCCCTATTTTCGCTCTACAGGAAACAGATACAAGGCAAAAGTCAATCAGAATTCCATTGCTGTGGCTCCAATACAGGCCCTACTACTTACTACAGATATGTTTCAATTTTATAGCCTAAAACTGCTATTTTCCATCAAGAAAAATACTAATTTGTAGGCAGCAAAATCAGAACAGTGAGTTTCCTCTCAGGGTCTGGGTGGGAGAGGCATAGGGTAGCTTTCTGGGGTCATGATAACCCCAGATGGATGTGGTAGGGTTTTAGAGATGTACGTACTTGTTAAAACTCAACATATTGTACATTTATCTGTGTGCATTTCACTGATAAATTTTATCTCAAAATGGAAAAAAAGAAATTGTAATGTTGTATATACAGAAGTGACTTAGAGATGAAGTATACCGTATGTGTATAATTAACTCATTTTGCAGTCTTTTTCTTTTCTTTTTTTTTAATAGAATGAGTTGATGAACAGGTGATGGAATGGGTAGATAGATATGTGGTAATATATTGTGTAATAATAAAACCTTTATGGTGAGTATAAGCTATATAATTCTTTAAAGTTCTAGGTATATTTGAAACTTTTCACAGTAAAATGCTGATAAAATCCAGCCAAATCCTGATCAGGTCTTCAATCCACACCTGAGCTTTACACTGAGATCATTTTAGAGCAGCAGAGTTGGGAGATGCTGTTTTTTTCATCTCTGGTAAACCCAATTAGTGAAAATTGAGAATTATAAAACAGATATTTTGATACAAATATTCTTTTAAAAAGAATTTCACAGTTAATTTCAAGTGAGAATTTTTCCTGAATTTTGTTTATCATAATGCCTAATTTTCCCACTTAAAATTCTTACTTTGTCACACTTCAATCCCATTTTGCAACAATGGGGGAGTAAGTGGTTCTTTGCAAGCCAAGAAAAGAGCTTAAACCAAAAACAATGTCAGCCAGACACTGAGCTTAAGATTTCTTAACTTCAAAACTATAAGAAACAAATTTCTGCTGTTTAAATGACCTAGTCTATTATATTTTATTATAGCAGCCTGAGCAAAGTAAAACATGTACCTTCAAGGTTTTCCCTTGGAGGCATTTCATATGAGGACAGACATTTGTGTGTATTTCCTCCATTGTCTCAGATGTGGCTCTTGATTTCCATCCCATTAACCGTTTCAACACAATTAAAGGCTAAAGTGGGTACATTAAACCCTACAGCTTCGAACCGTAACCAGAGGATTTCCAGTAGCTGCCCACGGCCCACGTGGCAATTCTCAATCTTTGGAATTCAAACGACCTAAAGACGTATCTTACAGCAGGGCTGGAATATGCAATACTGCATGTGTTGGCACCCTGGATGGTGCACACATCTGGGTGAGTGGTGTTTGCTGATTCTGTGTGCTTACCCTTAATAGTGAGTCAGACTGTTACCTCTGACACAGTGAAGGGCTGGGGGACTAAACACACCAGTCAGCTCCAGGCCCCTCCCCACTGACAGTAGCCATAGCACTGTACCACACCCATCTCAGGTATCACTCTGTACTCCCACCCCTCCCACAAACAGTGGCCAGAATTCCCTGGCCCCACCCCGCACATACCACTGGGGCTCTGCCTTAAGCCCATGTGCTCCACCTGGCCCAGCAATACTCGGCTCACCGGGACTTGGAACTGGGCTCTCTGTGCCACAACTAACATGCACATTGCTACTGCTTGCTAGATTCTCTGCCCCAGAGTTTCTGGGCTCTGTTGAGGCCCAGCATGGGGCTAAGGGCTTCAGCACTCCTCTCACCCCCCAGAAGCTGCCTCTCATTTGTTGCTTAGGTCTGAGGTTTCTGTACGCAAGCCAGCCCACTGAGAGTGGTCCAAGACAGCTTGTCCTGCTGTCACAGAGCCAGTCACTGTCACAAATCCAACCACCCTCTCAGACAGCATCTGTGGGATCTGCATCCTCTACCCAGAATGAGGGCAACTCATGAAGCCCTGGCTCTGGGCAGTGCCTGGGAGTTTGTAAGACTACTCAGCTGCTGGAACCAGCACTGATTTTCCAACTCTAGTGTCTAACTTGTATGATGGCTGAAACTCTATGTGCCAGGCAAGCCGACAGCATCACCAAGACCCACTCCCAACATCTGAGGAGCCCTTCACATGAGTCCCTTCCTCAAGAGATGGCTAGGAACCTGTATAATGGGCATCTCAGTGGTAACACTGAGCCATAGAAACAGCCCAGACCCCTTCTACAGACATTATCAACTATAACATATGCAGGCACAGGCAGACCACGCCACAAAATCTAACTGGAACTAAAGCTCAATCAGTCTATAAACCGATGATCACAGGCCATCTCTAGGAAATTTTCTATCAACAGAAACCATCCTCTAAAAGTGATAGAGAAAACTGATCCCTACACATGCAAAACTCAATGTAGAAACACAAGAAAACTGAATAAGCAAGGCAACATGACTCCCTAAAAGGAACAGAATAATGCATTAATATCAGATTGTGACGAAATGCCTGAGAAACAATTCAGAAGAATGCTTGAGTGACATCAGAGAATACAAATAAACAGTTAAATGAAATTGGGAAATCAGTATATGACATGGATAAGAAATTCAGCCAAAAGAAGGACTTGCTGAAAAATAACCGAATATCAGAAATGGGGAACACAAGTCAGAAAATGTAGTGGAAATCTCTAACAACACACCAGATGTGGCAGAAGAAAGAACTTGTTCTAGAAGGTCTTTTGAACTATCTCAGAAAAACAATAACAACAAAAAAAAGAATTAAAATTTAGAAAGAATGAAAACTGTTCAGTGTCTCTAGGATCCCATCAAATATACAATTTTGGGGAATTTCTAAAAGTATGGGGGAAAAATGATCTAGAAAAACCATCAAATGAAGGGGCCAAGTTCAGTAACATAGTGTGTTAAGCTGCCACCTATTCAAGTCCCAGCTGCTCTGCTTCTGATCCAGCTCCCTGATAATTGCCTGGGAAAGCAGAAGATGGCCCAAGTGCTTGGGTCCCTGCACCCACGCAGGAGACCCAGATGAAGCTCCTGGCTTCGAGCTGGCCAAGCCCTGGCTGTTATGGCCATTTAGGGGAGTGAACGAGTGGGTGGAAGCATGCTCTCGCTCTCTCTCTCTCTCCGTCTCACTTTAAAAATCTTAAAAAAGAGAAATATCATTCAATGAAACAGTAGCAGAAAACTCCTTCTTTGGAGAAAGATATGGACATTGAACTAGAGGAAGCACATAGAACCCCAAGTGGGTATGATCAGAAAAGATCCTCATCATGACACATTTTTGTAAATCTTTCAAAAGTAAAACATAAAAAGAGTATCCTTAAGTTTGCAAGAGAAAAGTGCCAGGTCACCTTTAAAGGAATTGCTCTAAGATTTGTAGCATATTTATGAATAGAGACCCTACAGGCCAGGGGTGAACAAAGAGATTTAGTCCGAGTTCTGGAAAAAAAAAAAAAAAGCTGCCAACCTGGAATACTTTACATAGTGAAACTCTCATTCATAAATGAAGGTGAAATAAAGACCTCCTAAACAATCAAAATTGAAAGAATTCATCACCACCTAGTCAGCCTTACAAATTAAGAATATAATACACACAGAAACAGAGGAGGGAAATCAACATCATAAAGAATGTGAGGGTGACCGGTTAGAATGGCTCACATTCAGAAATCTACCAACAATAGATGCTGGCGAGGATGTGGGGAAAAAGGGGCACTAACCCACTGTTGGTGGGAATGCAAACTGGTTAAGCCACTATGGAAGTCAGTCTGGAGATTCCTCAGAAACCTGAATATAACCCTACCATTCAACCCAGCCATCCCACTCCTTGGAACTTACCCAAAGGAAATTAAATTGGCAAGCAAAAAAGCAGTCTGCACATTAATGTTTATTGCAGCCCAGTTCACAATAGCTAAGACCTGGAACCAACCCAAATGCCCATCAACAGTAGACTGGATAAAGAAATTATGGGACATGTACTCTATAGAATACTATACAGCAGTCAAAAACAACGAAATCCGGTCATTTGCAACAAGATGGAGGAATCTGGAAAACATTATGCTGAGTGCATTAAGCCAGTCCCAAAGGGACAAATATCATATGTTCTCCCTGATTGGTGACAATTAACTGAGCACCAAAGGGGAAACCTGTTGAAGTGAAATGGACACTATGAGAAACAGTGACTTGATCAGCCCTTGTCCTGACTGTTGATGTACAATGTAATACTTTATCCATTTTAGTATTTTCTCTTTGTTTTGTTCTAGTACTATTGGTTGAACTCTGTAATTAACACACAATTATTCTTAGGTGTTTAAATTTTAACAGAAAAGTGATCCCTGTTAAATATAAGAGTGGGAATAAGAGAGGGAGAAGATGTACAATTTGGGACATGCTCAATCGGACTTGCCCCAAATGGTGGAGTTAGAATCATACCAGGGGATCCCAATACAATCCCATCAGGGTGGCATGTACCAATGCCATCTCACTAGTCCAAGTGATCAATTTCAGTTCACAATTGATCACACTGATAGGTCTAAGAGTCAAAGGTATCACACAAACAAGACTAGTGTCTGCTAATACTAACTGGTAGAATCAAAAAGGGAGAGAATGATCCAACATGGGAAGTGAGATACACAGCAGACCCATAGAATGGCAGATGTCCTAAACAGCACCCTGGCCTCAGAATCAGCCCTTAAGGCATGCGGATCCGGCTGAAATGCCCATGAGAGTATTTCAGGCATTGAAAGCCAAGACACTCTGGAAAAAAAAAAACCTAAATGAAAGATCTCTGCGAGTGAGATCCCAGTAGAAAGAACAGGTCATCAAAGAAGGAGGTACCTTTCTCTGAAGAGAGGAGAGAACTTCCACTTTGACTATGACCCTGTCGGAATAAGATCTGAGTCGGCGAACTCAAAAGGCTTCCATAGCCTTGGCAACTCATGACTAGAGCCTAGGGAGATTACTGATGCCATAAACAAGAGTGTCAAATTATTAAGTCAACAACAGGAGTCACTGTGTACTTAGTCCTCATGTGGGATCTGTCCTTAATGTGTTGTCCAATGTGAAGTAATGCTATAACTAGTACTGAAACAGTATTTTACACTTTGTGTTTCTGTATGGGTGCAAACTGATGAAATCTTCACTTTTTTTTTTAGTATTTTTTTAAACTTTTATTTAATGAATATAAATTTCCAAAGTACAGCTTATGGATTACAATGGCTTCCCCCCCCATAACGTCCCTCCCACCCGCAACCCTCCCCTTTCCCGCTCCCTCTCCCCTTCCATTCACATCAAGATTCATTTTCGTTTCTCTTTATATACAGAAGATCAGTTTAGCATACATTAAGTAAAGATTTCAACAGTTTGCTCCCACACAGAAACTTAAAGTGAAAAATACTGTTTGAGTACTAGTTATAGCATTAAATCTCAATGCACAGCACACTAAGGACAGAGATCCTACATGAGGAGTAAGTGCACAGTGACTCCTGTTGTTGACTTAACAAATTGACACTCTTGTTTATGGCCACAGTAATCACCCAAGGCTCTTGTCATGAGCTGCCAAGGCTATGGAAGCCCCCTGAGTTCACTGACTCTGATCATTTTTAGACAAGGCCATGGTCAAAGTGGAAGTTCTCTCCTCCCTTCAGAGAAAGGTACCTCCTTCTTTGATGACCTGTTCTTTCCACTGGGATCTCACTCGCAGATATCTTTCATTTAGGTTTTTTTTTTTTTTTCCAGAGTGTCTTGGCTTTCCATGCCTGAAATACTCTCATGGGCTTTTCAGCTGGATCCGCATGCCTTAAGGGCTGATTCTGAGGCCAGAGTGCTGTTTAGGACATCTGCCTTTCTATGGGTCTGCTGTGTATCTTACTTCCCATGTTGGATCATTCTCTCCCTTTTTGATTCTATCAGCTAGTATTTGCAGACACTATTCTTGTTTATGTGATCCCTTTGGTTCTTAGTCCTATCATTATGATCAATTGTGAACAGGAATTGATCACTTGGCATTGGTACATGCCACCTTGATGGGATTGAATTGGAATCCCCTGGTATGTTTCTAACTCTACCGTTTGAGGTAAGTCAGCTTGAGCATGTCCCGAATTGCACATCTCTTCCCTCTCTTATTCCCACTCTTATATTTAACAGTGATCACTTTTCAGTTAAGTTTGAGCACTTAAAAGAATTGTGTATTGATTACAGTATTCAACCAAAAGTATTAAGTAGAACAAACAAAAAAAATACTAAGAGGGATAACATATCAAGTTGCTCATCAACAGTCAGGGTGAGGGCTGATCAAGTCACCGTTTCTCATAGTGTTCATTTCACTTTAACAGGTTTCCTTTTTGGCACTCAATTAGTTGTCACCTATCAAGGAGAACAAGTGGTATTTGTCCCTTTGGGATTGGCTTATTTCACTCAGCATAATGTTTTCCAAATTCCTAACAGGGATCACTTTTCAGTTAAAATTTAAACAGCTAAGAAAAATTGTGTGTTAATTACAGAGTTCAACCAATGGTACTAGAACAAAAAAAAAATACTAAAATGGATAAAGTATTACATTGTACATCAACCGTCAGGACAAGAGCTGATCAAGTCACTGTTTCTCATAGTGTCCATTTCATTTCAACAAGCTGTCTGCACATTAATGTTTATTGCAGCCCAGTTCACAATAGCTAAGACCTGGAACCAACCCAAATGCCCGTCAACAGTAGACTGGATAAAGAAATTTATGGGACATGTACTCTATAGAATACTATACAGCAGTCAAAAACAATGAAACCCGGTCATTTGCAACAAGATGGAGGGATTTGGAAAACATCATGCTGAGTGCATTAAGCCAGTCCCAAAGGGACAAATATCATATGTTCTCCCTGATTGGCGACAACTAACTGAGCACCAAAGGGGAAACTTGTTGAAACTTGTTGAAATCTTTACTTAATATATACTGAATTGATCTTCTGTATATAAAGATAATTGAAAATGTATCTTGATGTGAATGGAATGGGAGAGGGAGCGGGAGATGGGAGGGGTGTGACTGGGAGGGAAATTATGGGGGGGGGGAAGCCATTGTAATCCATTAACTATACTTTGAAAATTTATATTTACTAAATAAAAAATAAATAAAAAATGAATGTGAGGGTGAGAAAAAACTACCAGTAAAAGAAAGAAAGGATAGTCAAAGCAATATGAATCTTTATGGATAAATGGCAGGACCAAGTCATTATTATCAATAATAATCTTGAATGTAAATTGACTAAATTCCCCATTTAAAAGCTACAAACTGGCTGAATAGATCAAAAAACAAAGACTCATCCATTTGCTGCCTATTAGCAACATACCTCAGCAGTAAAGACACACACAGACTAAATGTGAAAGGATGTAAAATGATATTCCATGAAAACTGAAATAGAAAGTGAGTAGGAGTAGTGATACTTAGACAAAACAGACTTTAAGACAAAACTGTCAAAAGAGGCAAAGAAGTTCACTATGTAATGATCAAAGGATCAGGTCAACAAGAAGATATGACTGTTGTAAATGCATATGCACTTAATGCTAAGGCACCTTGTTTTATTTAACAAATGTTAACGGATCTCAGGGAAACATAAGTTCTACACCCAACTAATCTTTGAAAAACATGCTAAATACATTCCCTTGGGAAAAGACAATGTCTTCAACAAACTATGCTGGGAAAAATGGATTTATACATGTAAATATTTTAAACAAGACTCATACCTTATACCCCATAAAAATCAACTCAAAATGGATCAAGGATCTAAACCTAAGATCTGAAATTATCAAAGTATTGGAAGAAAATATAAAGGAAACACTACAAGACACTGGTCTAGGCAAAGACATTTTGAGTAAGATCACAAAAGGATAGTAAAAGCAAAAGTAGACAAATGGGGTTATAGCAAACTAAGAAGCTTCTGTACAGCAAAGGAAAACAATGAACAAAGTGAAAAGACAATCTACTAATTGGGAGAAATTATTTGCAAACTATAAATCTGATCGATTCATACCTAGAATTTATAAGAAGCTCAATAAAGTCAACAACAGCAAATTAAACAATTCAATCAAGAAATGGGCAATGGATGTGAATAGGCATTTTTCAAAGGAAGAAATACAAGTGGCCAACAGACACATGAACAAATGCTCAGGCTCACCAGCCATGAGAAATATACCACAATAAGGTACTATCTCATTCTAGTCAGAATGGCTATTATCCAAAAATCTAAAATAACAAATGCTGGTGAAATTGTGGCAAAAAGAGTATCCTAATACACTGTAGGAATGCCAATTAGCACAACAAAATGGATGCAACTGGAGAACATTATGCTAAGTGAAATACAAAGACATAAAATGACAAAAATCTCATGTTTACTCTTATTTGTGGAAGCTAATACAGAGAGAGACAGTATAATAATTGTGTGGATGGCATCTTATTTAGTTTATATTTACAAACATTGTTTTACTGAATTACTTATACCATGTACATGTTAACGTACCGTTCTTTCTCTAGTTTATTATCACGAATCACTCAATCTGTGACACTAATATCTCTGTCTTCAAGAAAGAACAGTATATATGTCTATGCATATAATATCTACATATGAAGTGAATATGGCAAAATGTTGAAAATTTTTAAATCTTAAAATTAAAAAGAATGTAAATGATCAACATTGCCATATATTCCTTTTTGATTATCAGTTTCAACAGTGTCAAGTACAATATTATTTTAATTAAAGCATATAAAACTTTATCTTTTGATTCATCATTTTTTTTTTTGAAAAATATTAGGGCTTTCCTGGGTTCTAGGAGGACACAAAAATTGGCTACAGATTCCCAGTCCTGCCAGTTTAGGGAAGGATTTAAGCCCTTTTGTGCACTGAATTCCTAGGGCAGATTGGTAAACTCTAAAAGTCTATGTCAAAACATTTGAAAACTTACAAAAATATAATACATAAATTGCAAAGGGAACAATTATGTTGATATAAAGTCATCAAAATGTTAAAAGTTGTGATATAGTTACATATATGATTCTTTATTAACACAGTAAATGCCTTTAAATCAGTGATGTATAAATTACATTTTGAGATGTTAAAAAACAGTAATGTGCAATGAAAACAACTGTGCTATTGGTAACCAAGTCACAGGTATTACCAATACCCACCCATTACAGTCACAGAAGAACAGGTGGGGCTGGCGCTGTGGTGTACCGGGTAAAGCTGCCACCTGCAATGCTGGAATCCCATATGGGCACTGGATTGAGTCCTGGCTACTCCACTTCCGATCTGGCTCTCTGCTATGGCCTGGAAAAGCAGTAGAATATGGTCCAAGTCCTTAAGCCCCTGCACCCGCATGAGAGACCTAGAAGAAGCTTATGAGAACTCCTGGCTTCGGATGGGCCCAGCTCTAGCCATTGTGGCTATCTGGGGAGTGAACCAGTGGATGGAAAACCTTTCTCTTTCTCTCTCCCTCTCCCCTCTCCTTCTCCCTCCCTGCTTCTGCCCCTCTGTAACTCTGCCTTTCAAATAAATAAATAAATATTTTTTTAAAAAATCAGGTAAGTTCCTAAAGGGCAGAAAAGAAATTAAATATAATTGTTTTCCCTATGCAAGATCAAAAATTTCCTTGGATTCTATCCAGGGTCCCCACTTTAAGAGCTCTTAGCTGAAATGTTAGCTTTCTTATGCAAAGACAAGCTAGGAATGGAAAGGAGAGGAAAAGTCTGAAAGAGAATAAAAGAGAACAAGCTTGAGAGACTAAGATTCACAAGTAGAATAATTCTAGTGGTATGGATGAAAGCAGAGCACATATGCTAACAGTAAGAGTAGAGAAAGAAAAGGCAGAAACAAAAACAAAATGAGAGAATGGGAACAAGAAAGACATCTTCATTTCCTAGGTACCAGTGTGAGGCTAGTTACAACGGTAGTCCTGGGTGTCTGTATGCAGTGTGACGGTTTTTACAGACAAGACTTTATCTGTGAGGAACCCTGAAACAGGATAATAATAGCGAGGATGTAGCAAACCCAACAAGTACACCAAGATCTAGAACCCAAAGCCCATAGTAGCCACAAATTTAAGGATGATTTCTCTAATTTTCTGTGCATTTCAAGAACAAACCCAGACTGTGGTGGTCAATATTTTCCAGGATATTTTTTTAGATAAGTTGACGTTTGTCTCCATTCATAGATCAGATACTTGAGGAACAGAGCCAAGGGATGTAGTATCTGATACTACAAAGGGGCTTTTTGCAAAAACTAACTGAACAATATCCTGTGCTTCCATTTCTAATTTATGGAAGGATATATGTTTTCTTTTTAACTAAAATATAAACCATTTTTATTTATTGTAATTTTATTTTTAAAATTTTATTTTCCCAGGGCCGGCGTTGGGGCATAGTGGGTAAAGCCTGCAGTGCCGGCATCCCATATGGGCACCAGTTTGAGTCCTAGCTCCTCCATTTCCAATCCAGTTCTCTGTTATGGCCTGAGAAAGCAGTGGAAGATGGCCCAAGACCTTGAGCCCCTGAACCCACGTGGGAGACCTGGAAGAAGATCCTAGCTCCTCACTCCTGGCTTCAGATCAGCCCAGCTCCAGCCATTGAGGCTACTTGGGGAGTGGAACCAGCAGATGGAAGCCCTCCCTCTCTCTCTCTCTCTGTAACTCTGCCTTTCAAATAAATAAATAAATCTTTAAAACATTTTATTTTCCATGTTAATGTGATATTAATGCAAAGAGAATGGATTCAAAGTAGTTCACAGATGCAGTCCTAAGAATATAATGATATTCCCTTCCTCACTCCATCCCTCTTTCCCTAATTTTTGAGAAAACATATTTTAAATTTACATTATAGTCAAACATTTAATGCTCACACTAAATAAAGAGATCAACAAGTAAAAAGATCCTTGTTCAGCAGGAATATAGGCAGAGGCTACAAACAATAATCAAGTGAAAAGATAATCTTTCACTCATATACAATACATTTATAACAAGCACAGATCATTAAAACTATAGTAATATAGCATCTTTAGCCACTAATTTGAAAAAGATACACAACAAAGCTTGAGAAAACTATATTTAATGCAATGCTTTCATTATCAAGCATCTAAGCAATTCTGAAACTTCTCTAAAAATGATTATGATGTAGTCAACATAACAGTTTATATGCTGCTGTTATTTTTAAACTCATAGCCTAGCAACTTGTTAATTATTTTTTCATAAACAGTATGTTACACATATGTGTGGTTTTCAAAAAGTCCATGGAAAATGTGTATTATGAAACACTATGCATGAATTTCAAATTTTTCTTTTTTTTGAAATAGTATTTTTTTATTTTTTTAACTGTTATTTAGTGAATATAAATTTCCAAAGTACAGTTTATGGATTACAATGGCTTCCCCCCCCCATAACTTCCCTCCCACTTGCACCCCTCCCATCTCCCACTCCCTCTCCCATTCCATTCACATCAAGATTCATTTTCAATTATCTTTATATACAGAAGATCGATTTAGTATATATTAAGTAAAGATTTCATCAGTTTGTACCCACACAGAAACACAAAGTGTAAAATATTGTTTCAGTACTAGTTATAGCATTACTTCACATTGGACAACACATTAAGGACAGATCCCACATAAGGAGTAAGTACACAGTGACTCCTGTTGTTGACTTAACAATTTGACACTCTTGTTTATGGCGTCAGTAATCTCCCTAGGCTCTAGTCATGAGTTTCCAAGGCTATGGAAGCCTTTTGAGTTCGCCGACTCAGATCTTATTTAAATGAGGTCATATTCAAAGTGGAAGTTCTCTCCTCCCTTCAGAGAAAGGTACCTCCTTCTTTGATGGCCCGTTCCTTCCACTGGGATAGATACAACAATCCTTAACAAACTATACTAACAAATACAATCCAACATGTATAAACTGAATTCTACACTACGACCAATTGGTATATATCCCAAATATCCAAGGCTGATTGACATTCAGAAATCAGGGGCTGGCACTGCAATGCAGTAGGTTCAGCCACTGCTTGAAATACCAGCATCTCATATTGGAGTGGCTATTTGAGTCCTAGATGCTCCACTTCTGATCCAGCTTCCTGCTAATGAACCTAGGAAGGCAGCAGAGGATGGCCCAAGTACTTGTGTCCCTGCCACCCATTTGGGAGACTTAGACGGAGATCGGGTTCCTGGCTTTGGCCTATCCCCGCCTCCACTGTTGTGGGCATTTAGGGAGTGAGCCAACAGATGGCAGATCAATCTCTTGATCTCTCTCTCTCAGCTCCCCCCATCACCCTGTCTTTCAAATAAACAAATAAATCTTTCTAAAAATTTGGAGACCCGTATGTGATCGTATCAGATGTGGAAAAAAAAAATTGACAAATTCCACACTCATTAATAATAATAAAAAAATTCTCAGCAAACTAGAAACAGAAGGAAATTTTATCACCTTGAAAAATGATATCTAACAAAGACAAAATTATGGATATTGTAAAGAGGTAGCGAGGGTTGTGATTGGAAGGATAAAATGGGGCATGGTGGATGTTTAGGGAAGTGAAAATATTGTATATAGTACTATATGGTGGACGTATGTCTTTGAACATTGGTCCAAACCCACAGGCCATACAGCATCAAGAGTAAAAATGTAAGCTATGCAAGTTGGATGATAATAATGTGTCAATGAAGGTTTCTCAATTCTAACAAATGTACCTACCACTCTGGTGGTAGATGCTAATAACGGGAGATGCTATGCATGTGAGGGTGTGGGAAATAAGCCCACCAGGGACCACCCACCAAAGGATGGAGCCTGACACATGAAGTCAGCAAAAAGCAAGCTTTATTCACAACCTTGAAAGGTAGGATGACTGATGGGTTTGCGCACCCACGACAGAAAAAAACAAAGCACATATACCCTAGTGTGCAAGTCCCCCAGCTCCCTTTCTCATCTGCTAAGTACTCAGAAGTCCACAGCCTTCCACCTAAAGAAGGGCAACCCTGCTTTTTTCATCTGTTGCCCACCTAAGTTTTTTTTTTATTTATTTATCAGAGATGGACTGTTTGTTGTCAAGTCAGTCCACATCCCATTTTAAGACAAAATCAATTTTTGTTTCAGGTTATAATTGCATCTTCTAGCTAACAGATTCTTTAAGAGAGAATGAAAAGGATAAAACAATATTAACAATTAACTTGTTTCTAAACATTTCATCTTTGAAAATGAACCATACATTTTGACTTCTTACATGATGGCAGGAGGATTGTGGGAAACTTTCCTGTAAACCTAAAAGTTACCTAAAAATTAATTAATTAATTAACAAAAAGTATCTACACACATGAAATATTGTATATGGCATTGCATAAGTAGCAAAAGCATGGAGAAAACAAGTTGATCTTATATGCAGAGGATAAAAAATATTATAAGACTGCTGGTGAAAAAGATGGTTGATATTGGGTTTATAGGCAATACCTTCCCCCCAAAAGGCCTGGCATGAGGACAATGTCTCGCAGCAGGGTCCCCTACAGCACTATGCACACTTGATTTTCTTCTTTTGAAAATTAGGAGGTTAGATGAAAACAAACTTATCACACTGAAACCATAACCTCAGACATGGAAAGCTGATCAGCATATCGCTTCAAACCTGGCTACTCTTCCAGGAAGACCTTCAGTGTGATAAGCCTTACTTAGAGAAGGCTTTCCAGGGCTAGTCTGTACTGAGTGGAGCTCCTTTGAATCTGCTCCAGTTTAGATATGTAAATGCCATGGAGACTCCACATAATCTGGTTCAGTCAATGGGTGCTGATGCAGGAGATTAAAACGTTAACTCTCTGATCCATTAAATCTAAACATAGAAATGAGTACACCTTTGGGTTTAGGATTTAAAATAATGACACCTTCAATCATATTCATGTGAAATCTTCCCTTTTTGACTTGCATATCTGGCTGTCTCCAGCACCATAGTAGGCTAAACCTGAGGCACTAGCATCCCATATGGGTGCTGGTCTGTGTCCCTGCTGCTTGTCTTCAGATTCAGCACTCTGTTTATGGTCTGGGAAAACAATAGAAGATGGCCCAAGTGCTTGGGCCCCTGCACCCATGTGGGAGACCAGGAAGAAGCTCTTGGCTCCTGGCTTCAGATTGGGCCGGCTATGGCTGATGCAGCCATTTGGGGAGTGAACTAGAGGATGGAAGACCTTTCTCTCTGTTTCTCTGTCTCTTCTCTCCTCTCTCTCTCTCTCTTTCTCCCTCTCTCCCTCCCTCCCTCTCTTTCTCTCTCTGTAATTCTCTCTCTCAAATAAAATATTTTTAAAAGATTTATTTATTTATTTGAAAGAGTAACAGAGAAACAAGGAGAGATGAAGGAAAATATCTTCCATCTGCTTGTTCCCTCCTTGGAAGACTACAACAGCCAGGTCTGGGTCATGCTGAGGCCAGCAGCTTCATCCAGGTATCCCACATCGGTGCAGGGGCCTAAGCACTTAGGCCATCTTCTGCTGCCTTTCACAGGCAATTAGCAGGAAGCTAGATCAGAAGTGGAGCAGACAGGACACAATCCAGCATTCATATGGGATGCCAGCAGCACAGGAGGCAGTTTCACTCACCATATGATAATGCCAGCCCTGATGCATGTAGTATATCCCTTTTTTTAAAGATTTATTTATTTGAAAGGCAGAGTTAGAGAGAGAGAGAGAGAGAGAGAGAGAGAGAGAGAGAGAGAGAGAAATCTTCCATTCATTCCCCAAAATGGCCACAACAGCCAGAGCTGGAAATTCTTCCTGGTTTCCAACGTGGATGTAGTGGCCCACGGACTTGGGCCATCTTCAGCTGCTTTCCCAGGAGCATTAGCAGGGAGCTGGATTGGAAGTGGAGCAGCCAAGACTGGAACTGGCATCCATATGGGATGCCAGCATTGCAGGCGACAGCTTAACCCATTATGCCACAATGCCAGCCCCAGTATTTCCCAATTTATTTACACAACCCATCATTTTTACATCAGTTATCAGGGGATAGCTAAGCAAAATGCTGGGCTAAAAAAAAAAAAAAGTTCTCATTTATAGATTTCCCTCTTCTGCAGTGATCTGAGCTACAAATAATAAAGATTTTACTCCATCATGACAAGATATTGAAGAACAAACAATTATTGGCCAGCCCAGAAAGAGCCACCCCCTGGTAACCTGTGTGTGTGACGTAAGTTCATTCCAGCAGTATCAGAGAGCAAACAGCATAAACTCTGAATGTCACTCACTATTTGCTTTGCTAATAATAGATCCAGGATGTGCTGTGCTATTCTTTCAATGGGCTTGACAAACATTTCGGTGCACTGAAATTTTCATAACTCTGGTTCTTAACTCACTTTCAAACTGAAAAAACTCTAAGGGAGGAACCAAGGACAGAGGGGAAAAGGGGAGGAAGGGGAGAGATAGTGAGAGATTCATTCTACACTTAATCTCTTTGAGAAGAATGGAGGAATTATGCAGAAAACTCAACCCTACTGTAATATCAATTCACTATCTAGTTTTAAAATAGTGTACATCTCCCATCCAGAAAATTCTGAAAGGCCAGGGATGAGAATTAAATTGTTAATAATTTGGAAAGTTTTGTCAACTTCTTTTTTAAAAAATTACATACTATTAAAAAGTTGGAAACAGTTCATTTTTAATCAAATATTTGAAATAGGAATTAAGCCAAAGAGGTCAAATCTTAGTAAATATATAACAAGGGAGTATTACTTACTTATTTGATACAAGAACAGGAATAAAGAGTTAATTGTCTGACTGCCAATTAGTCATTGCATGACTGTAACAAATGATTCAGCCCATCACTCAATTTCTTCACAAATTAAATGACAATCAGCTTTATAGTCCTTTCACCTGAAGAATTCTAAAGATCGTTATGGTCAGAGCTGAGGCTAGGTTGACGACAAGGGAGCCTTCCCCTTGGATGCAAAATGTAAGGGGGTACCAAAAATCCCAGTCACCAGAATAATATTTACTGCAAATTAAAAAAAACTAAATTAATTTTTAAAAATTCTGATTTACCAAATGCCAAAACTTTCACAGGAACAGGATCAGTATTAGTGATTTTTACTTTTCCTCAGGTTCTAATATGTTCAGTATAATGCAATCAATGAGCCCTGAGAGTCACAGAAATTCACTGATTTATCAAATATAAGAAATAGTAACAGGCAAGAAACTGATGCTCACATTGTGTTAGGTTCTGGCATGCAATTCAGAAGTGTTATCTTACAAATAGATCACACTTCTCTATTTATTAAAGTGGATGACCTCAGGGCCTTGCACTAGTTATAATTATGATAGCCAAGTTTAACATACTTAATTACATAGTCATTGGTATTGGTATGGAGATAAACATATATAGGCATAGATGAATAGATAGAGTGACATATGCTAAATGCACTAAAATGGAATTTTCCCATTTGCACATAGACTTTCTCAACCTGATCAGCAGAGGCAGTTCTACTGTACTTTCACAGACAAGAGTAACAGAGACTACGTGGCGTAGAAACTCCACAACGTACACAGAGAAATCCTGTAAAGAACATTCTGTGCACACCTTTTCCCAAAGAGGTTTCAACTTGGCCAAACTGAGAACAAATTCTTTCTCCTCAATAAAAAATGTGTTCTTGTAGCATCTGCACATAACTTATGAGACAGGATCTTTGTCCAGTTTAAAGACAAAGAAGGAACTAAAATGGATTGCACCACACCTGTGGCCCACAGATCAGGCCCCCAAATATGCTTTAAATAACTCTTTTATTCTTAATTATTAACATAATATATATCCACCATAAATAAATGGGTAATAAAGAAAGGGACTGTGAAATGGTACAGCCACTTTGGAAAATAGATTGACTGTTCCTTAAAATGTTAAACACAAAGTTACCATATGATCCGGCGATTCTGAAAACAAACATATGTTCCTACAAAAACTTGTATATGAATGCTCGAAGTAGCACTGTTCACAAGAGACAAAACGTGGAAACGACCCAAATGTCTACCAACAGATGGACAAAATGTGGTATCTCTGTCAAGTGGAATTACTTAGCTATGAAAAGGAATGAATTACTGATTACTACTTCATGAAAACTCTATGCTACAGGAAAGAAGCCAGACACAGAACACCATATATTATATGATTCTGTTTACATGAAGGGCATCAAATAGAAAACTCTATACAGACAGGAAGTAGATTTTTAATTGTTTAGAACTCTAGGAAGGAGTAACGTGGAATGACTGCTATAGATACAGGGTTTCATTTGAGGGTGATGAAGGTGTTCTAAAATTAGACAGTGATGATGGTGGCACAGACTACCACTGAACTGTACATTTTACAAGTGTAAACTTTATGGTATGCAAATTGTATATCTAAAAACAAATTATTTTTAAAAAGTAGCCTGTAAATATAATACATGAAAATAAGCACAGTTAATATTTTCAAAATTGCATACTATCTGCTAATGGGTATTCACCCTTCAATCCATGTAAAAATATTCCTGTCTGTTATGGGCACAAACACAATCTGAATGCCCCTAAGCCTTGCTCTCTGGATGCAGACACCAACACCTGCTTCAATAATCACAAACTGGTTAGAACAGACAATGCTTCAAACACATCCTTCCATTAGCACACATATCAACACTGTGAAAAGAGAGTTAAGTAGTTAATAAGTAATTATTATAGTTTTCATGGAAGACCAACAGCTTTCCTAGCATCTATTTTGAGGAATCTTCCAAAGCATAGCTTCCAAATCAATAGGGCATCGTATTGAATGATAAAGCATCAATGATTCAGCGCTTAAGAGCAGAACCACATTCTTAAAAGCAGATCACTTTTTTCACAAAAGACTCTTTTCCCATAGCTCCAAACATATAACTGGCTACTTTCCTGGGTAAAAGACAGCATTCTCTTTAGAAATCCGTCTATAACCTCCTCTTTATCCAAAATCTCCAAGGATTGTCTGGGAATTTCTAAGACATCGCTTGCTATAAAACAAACCCCACTTAAAATTCTTAGAAGTTTAAAAACAAAGCAGAAATTATTACTGGAGTCATGAAAATGGTAAGACTTATCTGTGGTTGCCACCTCCTTACTCTAACAGTCCCCTCCCAGATAAAAAGGTCATGGGTATTTGAACATGAAATTATACACAATTGTTGACAGAACAGTCAGTAGGGCAGAGTTTCTGCCACTAACACAGAGGTCACAAAAACACCAGGTTTTCCATGAACCTGGAAATAATAACACTGCAGAATTGCAGATTGAGTCTTCCTGAATGGTAATCAAAATGCAAGTTTTTTGGGCTCCAAATAATGGACATAGCACATCTGTAACTCTTAACATCTTAGTACTCATAACAGCCTATTGGCACTAGTACAGAGGTTTTTTTAAAATGCAGGATAAGGGTGGATAAACATTTGGCATATTAGTTAAGACTCTGTTTGGGATGCCTGCAACCCACATCAGAGTGCCTGAGTTTGAGTACTGGCTCCACTTTTGATTCCAGCTTCCTGCTATGTGCGCTTTTGAAAGCAGCAGCCAATAGCCAACCACTTGAGTCTCTGACAACCATATGGAAAACCTGGCTTTAGTCTGACCCAGTCCTGGTTGTTGGGGACATTTGAGGAATGAGCCAGTGGACTGGAGATCTCTGGGTCTGTATGTCTGTCTTTTCTGTCTTTCTGTTTCTGTCCCTCTGCCTCTCTTCCTTTCAAATAAATAATTTTTAAAGAAATTTTTTTTATTTGACAGGTAGAGTCATAGACAGTGAGAGAGAGAGAGAGAGAGAGAGAGAGAGAGAGAAGGGTCTTCCTTCCGTTGGTTCACTCCCCAAATGGCCGCCACGGCTGGCACTGCACCGATCCGAAACCAGGAGCCAGGTGCTTCCTCCTGGTCTCCCATGCGGGTGCAGGGCCCAAGCATCTGGGCCATCCTCCACTTCCCTCCCAGGCCACAGCAGAGAGCTGGACTGGAAGAGCAGCAACTGGAACCAGGAACCCAGAACTGGAATCAGTGCCCACATGGGATGCCAGCACCGCAGGCAGAGGATAAACCAAGTGAGCCACGACACCGGCCCCAAAGAAAATGTTTTAAAAGAGTTTAGAAAAATGTCAGATATGGGAGGAGCATTTGATCTAGACAATAAAATGCTGGTTAGGATGCTAGCTTCCTGCATCAAAGTACCAGGGTTTCATTCCCAGTTCTAGATTCTGACTCCAGCTTCCTGCCAATGTGAACCTTGGCAGGGAGTGGTGATGGCTCGATTCCTGTCTCCTACATGGCAAAAGTGGATTTAATTTTTCTTCTACCCTCAACCCCAACACCTGTCCAGCTGTGGGAGACTGGAGAGTGAACCAGCATTTGGGAGCTTGCTATCACTCTATCTTCTGTCTGTCTGTTTCTCAAATAGATAAATAAATAAATAATGCAGAACATGCATTTGACAGGATCCCTAGGGGACTCACATACACATTCTAGCTTGAGAAGCACTGTGATTAACATTTGATATTTGCTGCTCTAGCACGTACTCTTCCAAGATATTTCTTTACACATAAATTAGGGCAGAAAAATATTTTCCTGAGATTTATCCTAAAACTCTTCTTTTTAAAATTTTATTTGAAAGACAGAGTTACAGTGAGAGAGAGAGAGAGAGAGAGAGAGAGAGAGAGAGAGGTCTTCCATCCACTGGTTCACTCCCCAAATGGCACCAAGAGCCAGAGCTGAGCCAATCTTATTCCAGGAGCCAGGAGCTACTTCCGGGTCTCTCACATGGGTGCAAGGGCCCAAGGACTTATGCCATCCTCCACTGCTTTCCCAGGTGCATTAGCAGAGAGCTGGATCAGAAGTGGTGCAGGGCCAGTGCCACGGCTCAATAGGCTAATCCTCTACCTAGCGGTGCCGGTACACCGAGTTCTAGTCCCGGTCGGGGCGCCGGATTCTTTCCCGGTTGCCCCTCTTCCAGCCAGCTCTCTGCTGTGGCCCGGGAAGGCAGTAGAGGATGGCCCAAGTGCTTGGGCCCTGCACCCCATGGGAGACCAGGAGAAGCACCTGGCTCCTGCCTTCGGATCAGCACGGTGCGCTGGCCACAGCGCGCCAGCTGCGGCGGCCATTGGAGGGTGAACCAACAGCAAAAGGAAGACCTTTCTCTCTGTCTCTTTCTCTCACTGTCCACTCTGCCTGTCAAAAAAAAAAAAAAAAAAAAAAGTGGTGCAGCCAGGATTTGAACCAGCACCATATGGAATGCAGGTGCCGCAGGCTGGGAGTTTAACCCACCACACCACAGTGCCAAGCGCCCTAAAACTCTTAAGACTTACAGGAAAAAGTTTCCCTATGAACATGAACAAACTGTATCAGTTTTGCATTTGGATATTTTTAGTAGTGGCTAAGCAATTAAAAATTATACTGGCTGCTAATTTTCTTCTCCATTTAAATTACCAACATACATTGTCAAAACTGCAGTGAAAGACACAAATCACTTAGAATGATAGCTTTTTAAAAAAAAATTGTATTTGCTTATTTATTTGAAAGGGAAAGACAGACAGGGAGGGAGAGAGCACATGAGAGATCCAGGAACTCAATTCAAGTCTACTACATGAGCAGCAGGAACACAATTAATTGATCCATCATCTGCTCCTCTCAGGATCTAAGCCGAAGGGAGGAGATGGATCCAGGTACAAACCCAGATACTCAGGTATGCTGTGTGGGCATCTTAACCACTACACTGCATGCCAGCCTCTAAATGACGTTTTACGAGCATTGGGAGGAAGTGCAATGTAGATAGGCTATACTAAGAAATGACTACCAGTGAGTTCATATTTAATCTCTGAAAGACAGAAACGAAGCCACAAAGGTTTACCACATTATTAGAGACTTGTTTCCTGAAGGAAACATTTTCTGAAAGAATTCTTCCATGAGGACCCTTCAGTGCTTCATGACCAGATTCATGTTGGAGTCTATAAACCCAGTCGTTAAATTTGGCCATGCGTTTCAGGGGCCTGTGTGCTACAATAATGCACCACACCCTGTGATATCAAAAACAGGAGGCAATCCACTTCAGTTCCTGGAGTTCCTATCCTGTACTACTTCCACAGAAAGAGCTACATGCTGACTCAGTCTGCAGTCATAAATATACTAGCTCATAGACAGAAAATCAGACAGGAGCAGAAGTAGTCCTTTCTCATTAAAAATGGTGTCGAACTGGACACGTGCCTTCCATTCGCTAAAAACCCAAAGCTAGGGATTTGTGTATCTACTTGGTTTCTAGCTTATATCCTGAAAAGAGAGCTCCGATAGTACCTTGGTGGACAGCGAGAATCCAAATAGAATATGTGGGCACTATCAGCTGACAAACATTGAACTGGAATCAAATTTTGCTATTCAAGTTTGAATAAATAGGAAAGTTGTATAAATGCAACAATTTAAAATAAAAATAGTGGCTGGCGCCGTGGCCCACTTGGTTAATCCTCTGCCTGAGGCGCTGGCATCCCATATGGGTGCTGGGTTCTAGTCCCGGTTGCTCCTCGTTCAATCCAGCTCTCTGCTGTGCCCCAGGAGGGCAGTGGAGGATGGCCCAAGTGCTTGGGCCCTGCACCCCATGGGAGACCAGGAGGAAGCACCTGGCTCCTGGCTTCAGATCGGCGCAGCGCCAGCCGTGGCGGCTATTTGGGGAGTGAATCAATGGAAGGAAGACCTTTTTCTCTGTCTCTCTCTCACACTGTCTATGACTCTACCTGTCAAATAAAATAAATAAATAAATAAATAAAATAAAATAAAATAAAAAAAGTAAATGATCACCCCAAAGATTCAAAAAAGGTCATTCTTTTTAATAATAAATAATCAAAAATGTAGAAATCACTTTTGTTTTTAAAAATATAGAAGCAGGTGTTTAGCCTATTGATTAAGACACAATGAAACACCCACATCCACATTGGAGTATCTGGTTTCCAATCCTGACTGCAGCACCTGATTCCAGCTTCCTGCCAGTGAAGACCCTGGGAGGCAACAGTGATGCTTCAAACTGTTGGGTTCCTGCTCCCAGTATGACATAGGAGACCTGGATTGAAGTCTGGGCTCCCTGCCTTAGTCCTGGCCCACCTTGACACCTTGAAGATTTGGGGAGTGAATCAGTAGATGGAATCTTTTTCTCTTTTTGTCTGTGTCTAAAATAAATAAAATATAAATAAAATAATAAGTAACAGATGTAAAAATAAGTACAAAATTAAGGAACAAATATTCTGAAATAATATATATAAAAAGTATATAGCCAAGAAATAAAACAAGCTTGTTTGTTTGTCTTCTTTACTTCTTTTTTTTTCTTCATACTAATCGGTGAACTCTCTACCTAGTGTCGGGTTAATCTTATGAATATAAAAATTAACTGAAAATTGATCTCTGTAAAAAATAAGGATGGGAAAGGAAGAGGGAGGAAGAAGAATGGTAGGAATATGGGTGGGAAGGAGGTAGGAGGGGAAGAAACATCATATTCCCAAATCTGTATATATTAAATGCATGAAGTTGTATTCCGTAAACAAAACACAAATAAATAAATAAATAAAACTAGTATTGCAATCTCTAAGGAAAATCCATCTCAAAGACAGTTCAGGGCAGAAAATACACTGCAGAAAACAGAAGTGGTGAGATCGGAGGCCAACTAGAAAGTCTCCATGAGAAAACAGATTAAGACAATCAGAGAAAGAGAGACAGCAGCAGATTACACAGCTTAAAGATCCAATCAGATGGTTAAAGCCACCCTTGAGAAGGAAACTGGAAGAAAAGGTGAGACAGTGGCTAGAGCTGAAAATTCTCTTTCCAAAAGCAACTGTAAACAATAATCCGTGAAGGATGTTATACTTTTCAAACAGTTGAACTTCAAGTAAGAATAGGAAGAGTTCAGGTGTTCTTGCCAGGGCTTCACCAATATATCTTTTCCAAACTTCCCACCTCAGGAGCCTCCGAGGTCCTGTCTGGGCAGGGGGCAGGCGGGGAAGACAGGAAGCTACTACTGAATTGAAGTGGCAGACACACCTACACACAGACACAGTGTTAGTGGATATGATGGTCTTGGTGATGACAGAATGGGGGAGCCAATACCTCTTCCTGCCCCAGGCTCAGGTCATGACTGTAGCAAGTCTATTCCCGGCTCAGAATAGCAGGGAATAACTGCAAATGAAAATAATGGAACTTTCTGGAATGAGAGAAATGTTTTGAAACCAAAAATCACTGAATTGTATACTCACCATGGGTATGAAATTTATATACCACTAAAATTGTTTTTAAAAACTCTATACAGGCCGGCGCCGCGGCTCACTAGGCTAATCCTCCGCCTAGCGGCGCCGGCACACCGGGTTCTAGTCCCGGTCGGGGCGCCGGATTCTGTCCCGGTTGCCCCTCTTCCAGGCCAACCCTCTGCTGTGGCCAGGGAGTGCAGTGGAGGATGGCCCAGGTGCTTGGGCCCTGCACCCCATGGGAGACCAGGAAAAGCACCTGGCTCCTGGCTCCTGCCATCGGATCAGCGCGGTGCGCCGGCCGCAGCGCACCGGCCGCGGCAGCCATTGGAGGGTGAACCAACAGAAAAGGAAGACCTTTCTCTCTGTCTCTCTCTCTCACTGTCCACTCTGCCTGTCAAAAAAAATAAAAAAAAAAAAAAAAAAAACTCTATACAAAAAGGAAATCTTTTCTGGATAAACAAAGTTCAATATTTAGTTCTAGTTAGCAAAAATTAATATAATGTTGTCCAGTCTTATACTTGTCTTGGCAATAGCTGTACTTTTATGATTAAAAATTTTAGAAACAATCTGATATTCATGCAGGAAAAGAAAATCAAACAAGGAGATTACTTGCAAAGGAACAGTAAACACACTGAACCCAAGCTTCCTCTCTATAAAAGTGAATATAATACTAATGAAAAGAAGACATTTTTAGAGAAATTTAATAGAACAAGTTGAGCTCTCAGAATTACATGTCAAGATGTAGCTCTTGTCTTTAAGTAAGTGTGCTTATTTGATATACAGAAGAATTAGTTTATTGTCACAGTTGATTCCTCTGAATAGCAAACTAATGTATTTCAGATAGTTTGATTCGTCAACAATATTTTCCCATTATATTTCATAAAAATACATCTACTGTGAAGTTGGAGCCTCAAGTTCAGTCATCTTCAGTGACAACGAGTTGACAAAAATGAAAGTGGAAGGCCAGCATCTTAATATAGTATGCCAGAGCCATCATTTGAGTTTTAATGTTGCTCTTGGTACTTAGTTTTCACATCAGAGAAACTACAGGGAAAGATGAGGACTGTGGGGAACTGGAGAGGGTTCCAGCAGATTGACACTGTTTAAGAATGGAAAACTGTGTTGATGGATCTTTAATTTCTCAAGTGAAACCAGATACCTAGATTTTTATATTAAAATATCTTCCGGTAACTCACTTGAAAACAAAGGATTTTTTATTTAGAACCAGTGTCTTTCATAATGTTTTAGGCTTTTTATAGAAAACTTTCTTCAAATTAAATTCTCCAAAGAACGTCAAAACAGAACTAGATTATTTTTTAAATCCCTGATGACTTGTTACCATTTTATAGGGACTCCAAATTAAGAGTTGGTGAAGGAATGAATGGCGTGTTGCCTAGCTCATTGGTACACTTGATTTGTGCCACTTTAGCCCAATTTAGCATGTGTTAAGTGACTGATAATGGAGCAGACATTGCCCAAGTCATGACCTGTGCCTCGATTGATCCCTCACCTGACAACAAAACACTTCTTCCCAGGCTGTAAGTAAAAGCAAAAGGAGACTGCAAAAAATTCTCCTTGTAGACAAGCAAGGGAAGATGTCAGTCAGTCAAGGTGAGAGTTCCACTGCTCCTTAAAGGACGGGATGAATGTTTCTCATCAGAGAACAAGTAGTGGGTCTCTGGAACAGTTGTGCAGTAGCACGAAGAAAACACACAGGTGTGAAAGTGCACAGTACCTCCAGGAAAAATGAGACAAGTGCTGCCCAAAAGGAAACAGCACTCAGAAATTAAGCATTCACCTGTTACTGGCAGGGAGCTGAGTTTTACTAATCAGCCATTGCTTATAATGCTTGATGTGGAAAAACAGGTGAACCAGGTCTCAGAGTGGCTTAACCACACTAATGTCAGTTTACAAGAGTAAATCATGTATGCAATTTTATACTTCAAATCACAGTCACAAAGATAATCTGTTGTTTTATTAGTTCAAATCCTCCTAAATACTATAAATACTTAAAACACAAATATAGGAGCCAACGTTGTGGTGTAGCAGGTAAAGATGCCACCTGCTGTTGCTGTGGATTCATTCTGAGAGGAAAACATGGTGGGGGCAAGAGGTGCGGAGTCACCACACAGACCCCAGGAGTCAGGTGAAAGCAGGCCAGAGGCAAGCAGCCTGCAGACTCGTTTATTTCAGTTGCTACAGCAGATTATATAGCCAAGGAAGCCAATCCGGTCAAAGGGCGGTCTATGCCCCATCCAATCACAGTCTGTTGCCAGTCAGGCTCTGTTGCCAGGCAGTTTCCGAAGCCATCTAATCACAGCCTATTGTCAGTCAGGCTCTGTTGTCATGTGGTTTCCAAAGCCATCCAGTCACGGCCTGTTGCCAGGCAGTTTCTGTTGCCAGCAGCCATCTTGGCATGGCCTTCTTATTCCACCATATTTCCCCCTTTTAGTTTATTTTTGAGCAATGGGAGACATGATTCTTGGCCATACCATTGTTGACCCCGTTTCCATATGTGGCTGTACCTGTCTTAGGTTGTCCCCCAGGAGATCTTACCCGTCATTGACTAACCAGCACTCAAAACGGGAGACCACAGGAGTGCTTGGTCAGAGTGGGGTAGGAATGAGGAACAGTGGTAATCAGGAATGGCATGACCACACGCAGGCTGTGGGCCATTCGAGTGGCTCACCAGATCTAGCAGGGTATAAAACAGTAACAGATGTGGCTATGGGCAGTTTCTCAGGGTAGGATGACAGGGCAGGTGCATCCGCTAACAAGGTGGACTCTCAGTCTTGTTCAGCTGGTTCTAGTTGACTGTCAGTTGTAGGCTTAATGTTTCTGGCTGTACCCAAATGGGCTGTCCCGCATTCTCTGGAAAGACACAAGCATATCCTCGACCCTTGGTTAGCAGAAGCCTTTTTACAGGCGCTGGAATCCAGGGCCTGAATTTTGCATCCACTTCGAGATTAACGACAAACATGTGGGTGAGATGGGGTTTAGCAGCTGCCCTGAGAGCCTGGGGTGCCCGGGGACTGCCACAAATGTGGAGATCCTCACTGGGTGCAGATGGGATGACCGTGCATGGGTTATTGCCTTGAGGTCGTCTAAGTTCGTCCCACGAGTATTTGGGGGGTGGCTGACCAGGCATTGCTGTGTTGTCAGCTGTCATGTCATTTTCATCGTCAGAGCTCTCTCTCCCTAAGTCATCAACTGTTGTCTGTGAGACAGGCACCTGGAGTGTCAGGCTCTTATCACTCACAGATTCATTATGTTTGGTAATCTGCGTGGGATTCTGAGAGGGGGATATCTTTCCCATGTTTGAGTGCTTAAGGGCGGCACGCCACGCCAACTCTAGCCAAAGGAAAGACATGCACAGCACTGCTGCCATAACAAAGCAATTCCTAGCACCTCAGCAGCTAATGGCATTATGCAGAGGGTTCCCTACATAAGACGAACAGACAGTGGTGTATCAGATCATATGTATGTCCTGTGCTTTGTGGGGGACTTCCTTAATTTGTTAGGTGAAGGCTGTATGCCCACACAGTGTCTCCAGAGCATCACCTCTCTCAAGTGAAGGAAAATGACTTGGTTCCGAATTCTGGGATGATCAGTCCCTTATGTGAATTCACCGGGCAAACCGAAAGTAAAAGTAGGAGCCGAGAAGTGGCGTACGCTTCTGGGCAGTGTGTGCCTAACCTGGGGTCACTTAGAGGACAAGGACAAGGAAAGGGGCATAGGAGGGGGTTCTGTGCTCACCCTCACAGAACTGAAGGGGCCTACTTGCCAAAATCCAGGGGGGACCCTGCTGAGTCCGACATGCTGTCTCTCTCTCAGTCACATTGGCATGCCAGATGTTGAAGTTGATTTGTTTCTGAGAGGAGGAGCATGGTGGGGGCAAGAGGTGCGGAGTCACCACACAGACCCCAGGAGTCAGGTGAAAGCAGGCCAGAGGCAAGCAACCTGCAGACTCATTTATTTCAGTTGCTACAGCAGCTTAGATAGCCAAGGCAGCCAATCTAGTCAAGGGGCGGTCTATACCCCAACCAATCACACTCCGTTGCCAGGCAGTTTCCGAAGCCATCCAGTCACAGCCTATTGCCAGTCAGGCTCTGTTGCCAGGCAGTTTCCGAAACCATCCAATCACAGCCTGTTGTCAGTCAGGCTCTGTTGTCGTGTGGTTTCCAAAACCATCCAATCACAGCCTGTTGTCTGTCAGGCTCTGTTGTCATATGGTTTCCAAAGCCATCCAATCACGGCCTGTTGCCAGGACACTGTTGCCAGTGGCCATCTTGGCATGACCTTCTCATTCCACCACAACCTGCTATGCTAGAATCCCATATTGGTGCCAGTTTGAGTCCCTGCCACTCCACTTCTAATCCAGCTCCCTGCCAATAGCCTGGAAAAGCAACAGAAGATGGCCCAAGTGTTTGGGTCCTTGCCACCCACATGAGACCCGGATGAAGTTCCTGGCTACTGGCTTCAGCCAGGCCCATCCCGGGCCATTGCAGCCATTTGGGGAGTAAACCAAAAGATAGGAGATCTCTCTCTCTCTCTCTCTCTCTCTGTAACTCTGCCTTTCAATAAATAAATAAATCTAACTGTACTTTGGAAATTTATATTTACTAAATAAAAGTTAAAAATAAATAAACAAATAAATCTTTCTAAAAATATAAAATTTTTGCATATTGTTATATAATGGCTTTCATTCTTATATATATATATATATCTAGTCTTAATTATTATTTTGAAGCTACCTTTTCAAGCAATCTAGAATTTCCTCCTCAGCTTGCCAAAAAAAAAAAAAATCCTTGCAAAACAGAATGATTGGCTGAGATACACACTGAATTCTGTTCAAAATGGAGGCAGGACAGAGCTCCATTTATATCTTGAATAAAAATGATAAAACCTGTGGAAGGACTCAAAAATTCACATCTCTAGGATTTTGGCACACCATAACGTCAATGTTCAAGTCAGAGTTCAACCTATGTTCCCACCCAGGGTTACCAGATCACTTGGGGAAATTATGGATTAATTAACATCAGTCTACTGACAGTACCTAGCAAACTTTGTTATTCAATAAATAACAGATCCGAGGAACTGTTAAACATAATATTGATTAGGAGGTCATGCAACTAAAAGTCCTACATTTCAATGAGATAAAAATAAGGAAGGGAGGGGGCAGGTACTTAGTCCAGCAGTTAAGACTTCAGTTAAGATGCCCACATCCCAGAGTACCTCAGTTTGCCTTTCTCAAGTTCCTGACTCCAGCTTCCTGCTAATGCAGGCCCTGGAAAGCAGCGGTGATGGCTCAAGTGATTGAATTCTTAACACCCATTTGAGATACTCGGATTGAATTCCCAGTCCTCTGCTTCTGTCCTGCTCAGTCTTGGCCATTGCAGGCATTAGGAGAGTGAACCAACAGATGGGAGAGATTCTCTTTCTCTCTCTCTCTCTCACTCCCTTGCTGTCTCATTCTCTCATTCTCACTCTTTCTCTTTCTAGCTTGCTGTCTCTCTGCCTCTCAAATAAATAAATAATTTTTTAAAAATAAGGAAGGGAGAGTTGGTTGTCTCACAGTAGTTAAGTTGCTGCTTGGGATGCCCATGTTCCATATTGGACCATCAGGCTGGGTCCTGGCTACTCCACTTCTAATTCAGCTTCCTGCTAATGCATACTCTAGGAGGCAGCAAATGGTGGCTCAAACAGTTGGGTTCCTGCCACCAACATGGGAGATTCAAATGGAGTTCCCAGCCCTGGTTTCAGGGTAGCCTGTACTGATAGTTGTGGGCATTTGGGAAGTTAATCAACAGATGAAAGAAGTTTCTCTCTCTCTCTCTCTCTCCCTCCCTGCCTTTCAAATAAAATGAAAAATAAATAAAAAGTAAGGAAGAGACAAAATAGGAAAAAAAACAGAAAAACAGATAGGAAAAATAAAATAAGGCCACAGTTTATTTCCATTTACAAACATGACATCATACCCTATGTATATTAAGGTGGTTAATTTCACAAAATTAAATCTGAATTTCCTAGCATTCAAGGGGAAGAAGAAAGCATAATCATACTTTCCATGAGATAAAATTGCACAAGTAACTCAGAAGAATGACAAAAATCTTAGATATGGGTTTTTTGAGAAAGTTGTTTCATGGGTCCTCATAAACAGAATAATTTATAATGTATTTATGAAGAATGAAATCCCTTAAGGTTTAATAATCTATAATATTTGATGTGGATGAATGAAGTCCTAAAAAAGCAAAAATTGGTGAGTTCTCGAAACTGATACTCCTCTGGGAGCCATATAATAGCTAACAAGTTAATTCTTCAGAGTCAACTGAATAAAAATACAAAAAGACTGGTTTTTGCATGATATTTCAAAAGAAGGAAAGCATATGAAGAATCATCAGGCTGGCTCCGTGGCTCACTAGGCTAATCCTCCGCCTTGCGGCACCGGCACACCAGGTTCTAGTCCTGGTCGGGGCGCCAGATTCTGTCCCGGTTGCCCCTCTTCCAGGCCAGCTCTCTGCTGTGGCCTGGGAGTGCAGTGGAGGATGGCCCAAGTCCTTGGGCCCTGCACCCCATGGGAGACCAGGAGAAGTACCTGGCTCCTGCCATCGGATCAGCACAGTGCGCCAGCCACAGCGCGCCGGACGTGGCGGCCATTGGAGGGTGAACCAACGGCAAAGGAAGACCTTTCTCTCTGTCTCTCTCTCTCACTGTCCACTCTGCCTGTCAAAAAATAAAAAATAAATAAATAAAAAGAATCATCAGTAACTCAGTTAACCTCTGTGCACTAACGTATCAACCCCCAGAAATGGTAGTGGTGGTGAGAAGTCGGTGAAATAGGCCAGATAGTCTTTAAGATTTCTTCGGTCTCTAAAAAGGTATTTCTGATTCTTGATTCTGGTTTGTTTTTGGTTTGTTTGCTTTTTATTTAGTTTTTGTTTTTAACTGAGTCCCTCTGTGTGCTCTATTTCCCTGGATAAAAAATATTTCTAAATATACACACATATGCACATCACCCTTTGAGTGAGTGTTTCATCATTTTGTTATTCTGAACAGTAGATTTGCTGCTATTTGCCTGTTATTATAACAGGAGAGAGTTCAATATTTACACACCAACTGATCCATAAATGTCAACAGGGACTAGACAGCCTCTGCCCTCCTAAATTGTGCATCTGTGGACTTGGATGAAATTTAGAAACTCTCACTGAATAATCAAAACTATTTGAAAGCTTCTGTCAAGGAGATGTTTTCAATTAATATGAGTAGGAGGTGTATATGTTGAACAAGAAACATCTTACTGTTTTAAATTATCATTGTATTTCAACTCCTAGGAATATTTTCCAATATTAAAAATGTTTAATTGGAGGCACAATTAAAATACTGGGATTCTGAAACCTTGGGAATAAAATTAGGCAGAGCAGACAGAGCCCCAGAAATTGAGATAAAATGATGGAAGTAATGTTAAAAAAATAATCAAACTTAATACGAATTATAAAATGGATACTACACTCTTCAAGCTATTTTATAATATAATCAAAATGCAATTACAAAAATGTAACTCAAAACATATATCCTATGTATATAAAGGGAATGCAAAATATTAATGGCAAAGTGGAATTAAAAGATAAAAATGATAAATATAAAATTTATCAACATAAGATTGATCAAGTTCAAGACATTTCTTAAAGTGATGATACCAGATATTTATAAGTGAGGGTCCTGGGAATTTAATCATGACAATGCAGTCTTTTTATAATATTAACTGATGAAGGTTGAAATAAGAATTTTTAATATTAGAAAACAAAAAGTCATAAGGAGCAAAATCAAAACAGTAAGGCAGATGCCTGATTTCTTTTCACTGAAATGCTCACAAAATGGCCCTTCTTTGATGACAGGAGTGAGCAGGAGTATTCTGGTGAAGTTTCCTGCTAAAGCTTTTTTTTTTTTCTCAAATCATTCTCATAATAACCATATGGTATTGTTCCAGAAAATCAACATGCAAAATACTTGAGTATGCTCCAAAACTGTTGCCATTTCCTTTGCTTTTTTTTAAGCTTTTATTTAATAAATATAAATTTCCAAAGTACAACTTTTGGATGGTAGTAGTTTCCCCCCCTTAACCACCCTCCCACCCACAAACCATCCCATCTCCTACTCCCTCTCATATCCCATTCTTTATTAAAATTCATTTTGGGCCGGCGCCGCAGCTCACTAGGCTAATCCTCCTCCTGCGGCGCCGGTACTCTGGGTTCTAGTCCTGGTTGGGGCGCCAGATTCTGTCCTGGTTGCTCCTCTTCCAGTCCAGTTCTCTGCTGTGGCCCGGGAAGGCAGTGGAGGATGGCCCAAGTGCTTGGGCCCCTGCACCCGCATGGGAGACCAGGAGGAAACACCTGGCTCCTGGCTTCGGATTGGTGCAGCATGCCGGCCGTAGCACCCATTTGGGGGGTGACCCAACAGAAGGAAGACCTTTCTCTCTCTCTCTCTCTCTCTCTCACTGTCTAACTCTGCCTATCAAAAAAAAAAAAAAGATTCATTTTTAATTATCTTTATATACAGGAGATCAACTTAGTATATACTAAGTAAAGATATCAACAGATTGCACGCACACAGATACACAAAGTATAAAGTACTGCTTGTATACTAGTTTTACCATTAATTCACATAGTACAACACATTAAGGACAGAGATCCTACATGGGGAATAAAGCACACAGTGACTCCACTTTTGCTGTGACTGGACTACATCTACCTCTTGGTAGATATTGCTTGATTGTGTTTTGTTTTCAGGATCATATTTGCAAAGCTATGTTTCATCTCCTATTACAATTCTTCAAAAATTCTTCAGGATCTTGGCCTCACTTGTGTAAAATTTCCACTGAAAGCTCTGCTGTTGTCTGCAGTTGATCTGGACACCATGGTGTTGGTATTTATCAAGCAAAAAGTTTGTTCCATTTTAAGTTTTCAATCAGAATGGTGTAAGCTGAAATAATTGACATGTCTATGGTGTTGGCAGTCATTTATGCTGTTAATATTTCATCCTTTTCAACTAGAGCATAGACAAAATTAATGTTTTTCCTCACAAGTTGATGTGGATGGTTTGCCCCTGCAGGCTTTAACTTCAACATTACCTTTCTTAAAATCAGTTAGCCATTTGTATACTGATTTATCTGATGCAATGGCCCCATAAATTTTTGATAAACCATTTTGATTTCACTATTTTTCCATCAAACCTTCACCATAAATTTGATATTTTGTATTGTTTTAATTTTAGCAAAATTCCTGGTGCTCTGATTGGGTCTCTTTTCAAAGTGTTATCTTTCTTAATGCCTCAAACTAGACCCTATTTATATATATTATAATAAATTGGCATTGGGTTATTTTGGTGCAAAAAGACTTTGAATTCATTCATAGATTTTTTTTGATAGGCAGAGTTAGACAGTGAGAGAGAGACAGAGAGAAAGGTCTTCCTTCTGTTGGTTCACCACCCCCCCAATATGGCTGCTACGGCCGGCATGCTGCACCAATCCGAAGCCAGGAGCCAGGTGCTTCCTCCTGGTCTTCCATGCGGGTACAGGGCCCAAGGACTTGGGCCATCCTCCACTGCCTTCCTGGGCCACAGCAGAGAGCTGGACTGGAAGAGGAACAACCAGGACAGAATCCAGCACCCCAACCAGTACTAGAACCCGGGGTACCAGCGCCACAGGCAGAAGATTAGCCTAGTGAGCTGTGGCACTGGCCACAGCATAGATTTGTCATAGCACATATTTCCTATGAGCATGTATACGAATATGCATATTTCCTAATATTTTGGAATGAAATATCTGTAAATTTGGCTTGGAACATTTTTCATATTCTTCCCACTTCAGAAAGAACAATTATGAAACAAAATAAAAAGCATTTTTTCAGACCAACTGTACAGGAGCTGGATTCTGATTTTTTTTAATAAAGTATCAGTGCTTTAGGTGTGTTGTCTTGGTAACTTAAATATTCTGCATATTGTTTCTATTAGTGGCATCACTTTCTAAAGACATGAACATCTTTTTTTGGTAAATTTCCAAACTAAAGAAAAATAATTTTTTCTTCAAAATCTGATAGTTGTACTTCTGGGAAAATTAGCACATACTAAAATTGCATAAAAATTACTTTGAGGGTATATATGACATAATGTTAAGTTCTAGGCTCAGATCACTACAGTGTTTTTTCAACTACATGAATGTCCAATCAGACTTTAAAATGTCATGTGGGATATGAAGTATGTGTTGAATTATGATTCCTCCCTGCCTCCATCAAATTAAATATTTTGAATTCCTTCATCCCCAGTGCTCCAGCAGGTTACCTTATTTGGGACTAGGTTATTGTGATGTGATTAGTTAAGATGAGGTAGGTCATTCTTGAATAGGGTGGGCTCCTAATCCAGTATCACTGATGTCCTTATAAATGGAGAAAATTTGGATATAAAGACACATATCCACAAAAGGGGAAACTCCAGAGAAAGATGAAGGCAGAGATCGGTGAGGCTTTACAAGCCAAAGAGTGCCAAAGGTTGTCAGCAAATGACTAAAAGCTAGCATAGAATCCTGGAGCAGATTCTCTCCCATAGCCCTTGGAAGGATCCAATCCTGCAAACACCTTGATCTCAGGTTCTAGCTCCCAGAATTGTGAGACAATACATTTCCACTCACTTTCTGGTTCTTTGTTATTACAGCCCTCAGAAACTAATACTACTAAAGCTAGAGTGACTTTTTTTTTAATATCAAATAAACGTAGTGCTCATTCAGCATATTACAAAGCTAATCTATATATGGACCGAATGGACCTAGCTCATATCTACAGAACATTTCATCCCATGGTTGCAGAGTACACATTCTTGTCATCAGTGCACGGAACGTTCTCTAGGATATACCATACGCTGGGCCATCAAGCAAGTCTCAGCAAATTCAAAAAAAATCAAAATCATACCATGTATCCTTTCTGACCATAATGGAATGATGTTGGAAATTAACAACTTAAGAACCTCTAGAAAATATGCAAACACATGGAACTGAACAACAGGCTCCTAAATGACCAGTAGTTCACAGAAGAAAGCAAAAGAGGAATCAGAATTTCCTGGAAATGAATGGAGATGAAAACACAATATTTCAAACTTACGGGATACAGCATAAGTAATGTTAATAGGTAAGTTTATAGCAATAAATTCCTACATCAAGAAATTGGAAAGGCATCAAATAAATAATCTGACATGCACCTCAAAGATCTCAAAAAATAAGAATAAACCAAACCCAAAATTAGTAAAAGGAAAAAATAATTAAAATTAGAGAAGAAATAAAGTGAAACTAAAAAAGCAATACAAAAGAACAGTAAAACGAAGAGCTGTTTTTTTAAAAAAATTAGATAACATTGATACAGCATTGGCCCAACTAACTGAGAGAGAGAGAGGAGGTAGAGAAAGAACCAAATCAATAAAATCAGAGATGAAAGGGGGATGTAACAACAGATACCACAGAAATAAAAAGAATCGTCAGGAATTACTACAGCTATAAGCCAATAAATTGGAAAGTCTAGAAGAAATTGATAGATTTCTAGACACAATCTATGAAAAATGAGTCATGAATACACAGAAAACCTAAATAGACCAATAGCCAGGATGTACATTGAATCAGTAATAAAGACTTTCCCAACAATGAAAAACCCAGGATTGGATTTTTTTAAAAGCCTGCCTTTTCCTCTCTCCATACCAGCATACCATTTTCCACCTGCTTGCTCTTAAAATACAAATCCTTAAAACTCATACAGTTAATAATGTGTTCTCATGTAGAAGAAATCATTAATACTTTATTATAGGTTCATAACCACCTAAGGAAGTAAATTGAGATGGTATTTCCATTCCTGTACGAGGAGTTTTCAAAAGAAATTTCGTGGGAAATGCATATTATGAAAAAAATTTATGAGTTTCAAAATATTTTGAACCATAATAAATCTGCCTTTTAACTTAATTTTTATAAACTTTTTGAAGTACCCTCATATGAGAATTTTTAAAAAAAAATTTTTTTTGACAGGCAGAGTGGACAGTGAGAGAGAGAGAGAGAGACAGAGAGAAAGGTCTTCCTTTGCCATTGGTTCACCCTCCAACGGCCGCCGAAGCCGGCGCGCTGTGGCCAGCGCACTGCGCTGATCAGAAGGCAGGAGCCAGGTACTTCTCCTGGTCTCCCATGGGGTGCAGGGCCCAAGCACTTGGGCCATCCTCCACTGCCTTCCCGGGCCACAGCAGAGAGCTGGCCTGGAAGAGGGGCAACCAGGACAGAATCCGGCGCCCTGACCAGGACTAGAACCTGGTGTGCCGGCGCCGCAAGGCAGAGGATTAGCCTAGTGAGCCACGGCCGGTGCCATGGCTCATTTGGTTAATCTTCCACTGTGGCACCGACATCCCATATGGGCACCGGGTTCTAGTCCTGGTTGCTCCTCTTCCAGTCCAGCTCTCTGCTGTGGCCCAGGAAGGCAGTGGAGGATGGCCCAAGTGCTTGGGCCCTGCACCTGCATGGGAGACCAGGAGGAAGCACCTGGCTCCTGGCTTTGAATCAGTGTAGCTCCGGCTGTGGCAGCCATTTGGGGGGTGTGCCAGTGGAAGGAAGATCTTTCTCTCTGTCTCTCTCTCTCACTGTCTAACTTCGTCTGTCAAATAAATTTTTTAAAAAATTTTAAAGTGATGTATAGAAAGGCTAAATGGCTTACCCTAAAAAGTCACACAGATAGGAAATGGCAAAGCCTCCTTCATACACCAGCCTGATGACTCATAGTCCACATTCTTCTCCCTACCCCTATGTGTTTTCTAAGAAAAACAAGAGGAACAGTTAAGGAACAGCACTCACATGACTTATTATCCACATATAGATTAAAGCCAGAGGCAAACCAGAAAGAAAAGCAGGAAAAAGGCAGTTGATTTGAAAAGCACTGGTCAGAATTCATTCCCTCAGAATCAAGTTAAGGGGGCCATGACACAAATACACCTTAAACTCTTAGGACACCTGGACGCCATGTGAGTCTTCTCCTATGTCTTTCTTTGCAGTGCATACTTTTTCCTCAAACTTAAACATATGGGACTGTTCTTTAGTGATAAGGCTGCAAAGTTTATCCATTATTTATTTGAATTTGAATAAATATTCTCATTAGTACTTTTATATTTCTACCTCCATCTTATTCAAATCATTAATTTGAGTTAATTATTAATTTGAATTGAACAATTTGAATTAATTACTAATGATAAAACTACTAAGAGTTTTAGAACAAATAAAACATAATTTTCTCACTTCAGTAGACATATAAGATAGAGTCAGCTTCATGTTTGGATTCAGCAGCCAACTACCAGCATGATTTGGATTCAGAAATGCCACAGTAGTGGTTTGGTGTAGTCAAAGAAAGCCAGCTCTGTAGTCAGCAGACTTTCTCTGATTGATACATATTATCAATCAAATTTTAGGAAAGTTTGAGCCTTTAAGAAATGAGTGGAGGGCCAGCACCATGGCGCAGTAGGTTAATCCTCCACCTGCGGCTCCGGCATCCCATATGGATGCTGGTTCAAGTCCCAGCTGCTCCACTTCCAGTCCAGCTCTCTGCTATGGCCTGGGAAAGCAATAGAAATGGCCCAAGTCCTTGGGCCCCTGCACCCGCCTGGGAGACCTGGAAGAAGCTCCTGGCTCCTGGCTTTGGACTGGCGCAGCTCCGGCCGTTACGACCATTTGGGGAGTGAACCAACAGATGGAAGACCTTTCTCTCTGTCTCTCCCTCTCACTGTATGTAACTCTACCTCTCAATAAATAAATAAATAAAATCTTTTTTTAAAAAAAGAAATGAGTAGAGAAAAATAAACTATGCTATCACTAATCAGAAGAAACCAGGAGCAACCAGGCAGAGCAGACTTCATTGCAAAGAAAGATGTACAGGAACAAAAGGGACATTACATAATGACAAAAAGTCAATTCTCTATGAACATATAATGATTGTTAATGTCTATTCATTTAACAAAAGAGATTCAAATATGTGAGACAAAAACTAGAAAATCTATACGGATATAGCTGAACTCAAAATACTATCAGTCAATTTAATATGAAGGACATATACAGAAAATGTCATTCAACAATTTCAGAACATATTCTTCTAAAGTTCACATGGAACACTGACCAAGACAGACCACATTTTTGGACAAAAGATAAAAACACTTGAATAAATTTAAATCATACAATGTCTATTATCTGATTACAATGGAATTAAATTAGAAATCAATACTAAAAAGACAGATGGAAAATTACAAAATAGATTCAATAGCACATTTCTAAGTAGTATATGGGTAAAAGAAGAAATCTCGAGATAAATTTCAAAACCTTCTTAAATAAATGAAAATGAAAACAACGTACAAAAATATCAATGGAACTCAGTGCTTATGGAGAAATTTATCAAATGCATATTTCTGATAAAAAGAGATATCTAAAATGAGTCATCTAAGCTTCTACATAAAACTATAAAGAGGATAAAATTAAATCCAAAGTAAGGTGAAGGAAAAAAATAATAAAAAATTAGACCAGAAATCAATGAAACTGGAACCACAGAAATCAATAGAGAAAACAAATAAAGGCAAATCTAATCCTTTAAATGACCTGTCAATAGACAACCTTCTACTCAAGTTAATAAAAAAATTTAAGTTAGATTAGATTTTATTATCTAATATCAGAAATAAGAGTGGACATTACTACATATTCCACAGACATTAAAAAACAATCAAGGAACATGATCAACAACTCTATGCCCACAAATTTGAAAACCTAAATAGAGTGATCCATTTCCTTTAAAGACACAACTATCAAATGTACAAAAAGAATTAAGCATTCTGTAATGGGTCTATACATTTTAGAAGTTGAACAAATAATTAATAATCTCACAAAAGAGATCATTTCATATCTAGATGGATTGATTACTAAATTCTACCAAATGGCCAGCACCGCAGTTCAATAGGCCAATCCTTCACCTGCGGCACCGGCACCCAGGGTTCTAGTCCCAGTCGGGGTGCCGGTTCTGTCCCAGTTGCTCCTCTTCCAGTCCATCTCTCTGCTGTGGCTCGGGGAAGGCAGTGGAGGATGGCCCAGGTCCTTGGGCCCTGCACCCCATGGGAGACCAGGAGAAGCACCTGGCTCCTGGCTTCGGATCCACACAACGTGCTGGCCGCATCGGCCATTTGGGGGTGAACCAGCTGAAAAGGAAGACCTTTCTCTCTGTCTCTCTCTCTCTCTCTCTCTCACTGTCTACTCTGCCTGTCAAAATAAATAAATACATAAATAAATAAAAAATAAATTCTACCAAATATTTAAGGAAAATGATATCAATTCACTATAATCTCTTTATTCAGAGAGAAGTATCATTCCTTAAATAATTCTATGAGGCCACTATTACCTTAAGATCAAAACCAAATAAAAACATTAAAAGAAAACCACAGATCAACACCTCTCATGAACATAGGCACAAAAACTATCAGCAAACTGAATCCAATAATGTATGAAAAGAATTTTATACCATGACCAAGTGGGAATCATCCCAAGTTTGCAAGGTAGGCTCAACATTTAAAAATAAATCCATCATGTTAACAGATCAAAGAAGAAGAAAAATCACATGATTCTATCATTACATGCAGATAAATCAACTGACAAAATTCAACATCTATTTATAATGAAAATTCACAGAAAACTACAGGGTAAGCTCTTCAACTTGATGAAGAATATGTAACAAAACACTCACAGCAAACATAATACTTAATTTTGAGAAACTCAAAACTGTTCCACTGAGATGAGAAACAAAATATAGTGGAGAAGAAATCTCCCCTTTTATCATTGCTTATCAAGACCATACTGGAAATCCTAACTAATGAAATAAGGCAAGAAAAAGAAATAAATGACAAACTAACCAAAGGAAAAAAATAAAACTGTCTTTGTTCACAGATGACAAGATCATCTAAGTAGAAAACCTAAAAGAACAAATAAACTCCTAATACTAACAAGTAATTATAGCAAGGTTTCAGGACAGAAGTTTAATATACAAAATTCAGTCTTTTTCTTATAAACCAGCAATAAACAAATTAATTTTAAATTGGAAACATGGATCTATTTACACTAGTACCAAAAATAAAAATAACTAAGGGTAAATTTTTAAAAATTTGTGTTTTATATGAGGAAAACTACAAAATTTAAAAGAAATCAAAGAATTAAATAAAAGGGAATATATACTATTTTCTCACATAAAGAATCAATATTTTCAAGACATCATTTTTCTCCAACTTGATCAGTCCTCTTAGTATAAATTCATTCAGAACCCCAGTAAATTTCTTAGTGGATATCCACAAACTTATTCTGAAATTTATGTTGAGAGGCAAAAGATTCAGAATGCTGACACAGAATTGAAGAAGAACAAAGATGGAGTGTTGACACTATGTGACTTGAATGCTTCCTACAAAGCTACAGTAATAAGAGTGTGCTATTGGTAAAAGAACAGACAAGTAGATTAATGGGACACACTAGAAGACTGAGAAATAGAACCACATAAATACAATTCACTCATCTTTAACATAATGACAGAGAAACAAGACTATTTCAACAAAATCCACATGCGAAAATAATCCAGAACAGATATTATCCCCTCTAGAAATTAACTCAAACTAGACCATAACTTTAAAAATGAAATGATAAGAATATTTTAAGATAACATAAGAGAAAATGTACATAATCTTGGGCTTAGTGAAGACTTTTTAGTTACAAAATCAAAGGTATGATCCATGAATGAAAAAGTTAATAAACTTTAATTTAATGAAGTAAGCGTCATTAAAATAAATATGATCTACATGGTAAAAAACCATTATCAGGAAAATGAAATGACAAGTTGGAAACCCAAGGAATATCTTTCAAAGCCTCAGTACCAAAGCAAACTTTTCTTTTAATTCCATTTTCCACAAATTTTTCTAGGTCTAAGCTATCTGGACTATAAACTAAAATATACAAATAACACTTAGGACTAGCAAAAAGAGCATATAAAACCCAATTAAAAAATGAACCAAAGATCTTAACAGACATCTCACCAAAGAGTACATATACAGGTGGCAAATAAACTTGGGGACAGATGCTTCACATCATATGCCAACAGGGACATGTACATTAAAGAAAATGAGATAACATCATACACCTATTGGAATGGTCAAATCCAGAACAGTGACACCAAATGCTGGCAAGGATGTAACAGGAACTTTCATTCGTTGCTGATGAAATGAAAAATGGTAGAGTCACTTTGAGGGCAGTTTTGCATTTTCTTACAAAACTAAACAAAGTGTCTCAATATGAACCAGCAATCATTCTCCTTAGCATTTACTCAAGGGAGTTGAAATTTTAGGTATACACGAAAACATGCACACTGATGTTTGTTGTTATCCATGGCAGCCGAGACGTAGAAGCAACCAAGGTGTCCTTAGGTAGGTAAACAACAACAACAAAAAAAAACCTGTGGTATGTCATGCAATTGAATATTATTTGGTACTGAAAATAAGCCACAAAGCCATGGGAAGTTTCCAAAAACTCTTATATGTGTATTGCCAAGGACAAGAAGCCAATGAAAATCTATATTTTATGAATAAAATTTTTTGTCTAAAAACTATGGACACAGGATAAAATCAGTGCCAGTGTTGAGAGGGATTGGACAGGGGCAGGAGGATAAACAGCAGAGGATTTTCTAGTGAGAATACTGTGTATGATACTCTAATTGTGGAGATGTAACATCACGCATTTGTTTAAATCCACGGGCTGCACAATGCCAACAGTAACCCCTAGTGTAAACTACAGACCTCAAGTAACCATGATGGGTCAATGATGTTAGGTTGTGGATTATAAAACTGCACCACTTTGGTGGGCATGCTGATAATGGAAAAGTTATGCCTGCATGGGGGAAGAGGGTGCATGGATTTTTCTGTACTTTCTTCTCAGTTTTGCTGTGAATCTAACTGCTCTAAAAATAAAATCAATTAAAAATTAATTCATAATTATACACATATTTTAATTATATGATTTTATTTTGGCTTATCACTTACTTTCAAATATTTAGAGAATAATTTATATGGTTCTCCTGTTAGTAGCATTTCAAAAACTAAGACATCAAAAAATGTTCTCCCCTCTACCATAAACCTATTCCTCATATGGTTGTCCTATTATTTTAAGGGAATTCCATATTTGCAGTGGCTTGGGTCGTGAAAATATTTTGTAATTATCCTTTAATCTGTTACTTATCATACTGTCCATCAAATTATCAGAAAATTCTGTTGAATCTGTTCTCCAATATATTCAGAATCCAATTTATCCATCCTCATCTTACTGTCAGTACCTTAACTTACACCACTATCACCTCTCACCTGAATGTTTACCTCCTCCTTCATCTGCCCTCGCTCTCTTCAACCACTCTCAACTCAGCATGAGATTCTTTCAAAAACTGTAAGTATAAAATCTAAATATTTTCATTTTGTAATACACAATAAACTAATAAATCTAAGTAGTGAGTATCAATAGCTGCAAATTACAGCCCCCAACACAGACAAATGTGCACGTGTGCACATGCACACACACACACACACACACATAAAGTAGACATACGCTTCCTTGGGAAAGAACAAAACACCATCTAAAAAATTATTGTGGACACTTGGACTAGAAATTAAAATGTCACATTCCTTTTCGGAATGCCTGGATTTGATACCTTCCTCCAGTTCCTGATTCCAAGATTCCTGCTAATGCAGATCCTGAGAGGCAGTTGAGAAAGCTCAAGTAACTGGGTCCAGGCCACCCACATGGGAGACCTGGACTGAGTTCCTGGCTCCCAATTTTATTCCCAGCTAGGGTACATTACCAGGATTTGCAAAGTGTACCAGTGAGTGGGAGTTTTGCACCTCCCACTTGTGTCTGTCTGGCTATCAAACAAATAAGTAAATAAAAAATTACCTGAAATATCATATCTGAATCTGGGAGGATCTCTATAACTAATTAATAACTTATAAGAAATGCAGGAGGTGAGAGAATTTTGCACTGTGGACTGAATGTTGATGTGCCCCACCCTAAATCATACAATGAAGTCCTGACCTTGAACATGCTACTATGAAGAGCAGGCTCTTGGGATGTGAGGGCTTTGCCCTCATGGATGGAGTTAATGTTCTTGCCTAAGAGGCCTGAGGATCTGTGTGCCTCTTCTACCACGTGAGGACACAGTAAGAAGGCACCATATGTTAACCGACAGTGGGACTTCAGCAGACCTCAAATCTGCCAGTACCTTGATCTTGGACTTGCTAGCCTCCAGAACTGTGAGAAATATAACTATGCTGTAGATAAGCAACCCAGTTTATGGTAGTTTGTTATAACAGCCCAAATATTAAATTGCACCTAAACGGTATCACTGGCAAATTTGGGCCGTGGAAATCTTTACAATTCCAGCAATCAGAACATGAATATTTCCAAATAAATATTTTTTAATTTTAAATTTAATTTTTTAAAATTTAAAAAAGAGAGTGGAGAAATATATAGATTATAAAAACGTGAAAGATGCATCAGTCAATCCCTATATATAAATCTCTTCTTTGGATACTAATTAAAAAATACAGCTAAAATATAACATGGGATAACTACAGCATGTATACTGATCGAGTATATGGTCAGATTAATGAATTATTATTAATATAATTGGATACAATAATAGTATTGCTATTAGGTTTTGAAAAGTAAGCTCAATAATCTCTAATGTCTTTTCATTTCATTTACAATTAAAAGCCAGAGGGCCAGCATTGTGGAGTAATAGGTTAAGCCACCTCCTACAATGCTGGCATCTCATACGGGAATCAGTTCATGTCCTGGCTGCTTCACTTCCAATCCAGCTCCCCGCTGATGTGCCTGGGAAAGCAGCAGAGGATCGCCCTAGTGTATAGGCATTTGCACCCATGTGGGAGACTCAGATGAAGTTCCTGGCTCCTGGCTTCGCCTGATCTACCCCTGGCTGTTGTGGCCACTTGGGGAGTGAACCAGTGGATGGAAGATCTCTCAATCTTTCTCTCTCTCTCTCTCTCTCTCTCTGTGCCTTTCAAATAAACAAAAATTTACAAAAAAATTAAAAGCTATAGATCTTGCAACAGTACAATAAAATTTTTTTTTTGCATTTTTTTTTATCTTTTATTTAATGAATATAAATTTCCAAAGTACGTCTCATGGGTTACAATGGCTTTCCCCCCCATACCGTCCCTCCCACCCACCACCCTCCCCTTTCCCACTCCCTCTCCCCTTCCATTCACATCAAGATTCATTTTCGATTATCTTAGAGTACAATAAAATTTATATGACTGGACTCATAATCTATCATTTTATCTCCTATTATCCTTCTTCTTTATCTTTTTCCATCAGTCACACTGGTTTCCTTGCTGTTTTCCAACCTTGCAATGTACAATCCCAGTAGCCCTGCTGGTCCTTTTGCCTGGAATATATGACCCCCTCACTCACTCATGAAAACTTTTCTAAAATGTCATTTTTCATTGAAGCCTTGAGAAATGTTCAAAGAAACAATGGCTGAGAATTATCCAAAGCAAGACAATAATCCAAAGATTTTCAAGAAGTTCAGTGAATACAAACAAAATACAATTACATGTAGGCAGATATTATTAAGCTGTGAAAAAAGAAAAAGAGATGACACTCAGGGAATCCAGAGGGAAAAGAAAGATCAACTTTTTTAAAATTTATTTGACAGGTAGAGTTATAGACAGTGAGAGAGAGACAGAAAGAAAGGTCTTCTTCCGTTGGTTCACTCCCCAGATGGCTGCCATAGCCAACGCTGCACTGATCCGAAGCCAGGACCCAGGTGCTTCTTCCTGGTCTCCCATGCAGGTGCAGGGGCCCAAGTACTTGGGCCATCCTCCACTGCCCTCCTGGGCCACAGCAGAGAGCTGGATTGGAAGAGGAGCAACCGGGACTAGAACCCGGCGCCCATACGGGATGCCTGCACCACAGGCAGAGGATTAACCAAGTGGGCCACGGCGCCGGCCCCAGATCAACTTTATTTTTTACAGATTCTTTGATCAATTGATTTGAAAGGCAGAGTGTCAGGGGAAGAAGGAGAGGTATTGAGCTTCTATCCATGAATTCAATCCCCAAATGGCCACAAGAGCTAGGTCTGGGCCAGGCTGAAGCCAGGAGCCAGAAGCCAGGAACTCCATCCTAGCCTCCATTCATTAAGATGCCTAAGTCCTTGAACCAACTTCCACTCCCTTCCCAGGTACATTAGCAATAATCTGGATCAGAAATGTAGTAGCAGTGGCTCAAATAGCACTCTAATAGAAGATGCCAGTGTCACAGGTAGTGATTTAACCCACTGTGCCATCATGCAAGCCCCTGAAAGATTAACTTTAAAGGAGGCACAATTAGATTGGTATTTGACTTCCCCCAAAAATGAAATATTAAAAATAACAGAATAATATAATTGATAGAAGAAAATATCAGTCAACTCAATAAAAATAATGTTAAAAAAAAGTGATGATTTAGAGAAAAAATTATCAACCCCAAGGGAATTGGCTACCAACAGAACCATACTAAAAGGAATATTAAAAAAATTCTTAATACAAAATGAAAATGATCCCAGGAACAGAACAGGGAAATGAAGGAAGAAATTAAGAACATGAGATAGATTTTATGTTAGAATTATAATATCCAAGGCCAGCGCCGCAGCTCACCAGGCTAATCCTCCGTCTTGCGGCGCCAGCACACCGGGTTCTAGTCCCGGTCGGGGCAACGGATTCTGTCCCGGTTGCGCCTCTTCCAGGCCAGCTCTCTGCTGTGGCCAGGGAGTGCAGTGGAGGATGGCCCAAGTGCTTGGGCCCTGCACCCCATGGGAGACCAGGATAAGTACCTGGCTCCTGCCATCAGATCAGCGCGGTGCACCAGCCGCAGCACGCTGGCCGCAGCAGCCATTGGAGGGTGAACCAACGGCAAAGGAAGACCTTTCTCTCTGTTTCTCTCTCTCACTGTCCACTCTGCCTGTCAAAAAAAAAAAAAAAAGAAAGAAAAAAAAAGATAATATCCAGTACTAGTTTAAGTGTGTGGCAAAGTCAACTTTGCATTTTTTGTTTCCCTGATCAGTGCCTGATATATGGTAGCTTTTCAACAAATGCCTGTTTTACAGATGCATGGATTGATCTTTTTTTTTTTTAAGATTTATTTATTTATTTGAAAGTCAGAGTTACACAGGGAGAGGAGAGGCAGAGAGAGAGAGAGAGAGAGAGAGAGAGAGAGAAGGAAAGGCCTTCTATCCAATGGTTCACTTCCCAATTGGCTACAACGGCCGGAGCTGTGCCAATCTGAAGCCAGGAGCCAGGAGCTTCTTCTGGGTCTCCCACATGGGTGCAGGGGCCCAAGGACTTGGGCCGTCTTCCACTGCTTTCCCAGGCCATAGCAGAGAGCTGGATCAGAAGTGGAGCAGCCGGGTCTCGAACCGGTGCCCACATGGGATGCCAGTGCTTTAGGCTAGGGCGTTAACCCGCTGTGCCACAGCGCCAGCCCCATGAATTGATCTTTTTATTTTTAATCCAAACCTCATAGCAGAAAAGGATCTAAATCAGATTTTCAAAAGGTAAAAAGAAAGAGAGATTTGAGAGAAAGAGAAAAATAAGGCAAGTCCCACAAACATGTTATAATATTCTATCTATTTGCTAAAAGGTCTTAAATTTGGGTCAGTTTTCTAGTAGCTAAGTATAAACCACAATACACCGAAAGTAGTATACATTCGAGTAGTCCTTTTACTCTGCTAACATTTCTAAGCTATTTATTGAGTACAGAAGCATTCATATTTTTCTTAAAGTAAAATCAGGTTTAGAATTAAGCTGTATTCAAAATAAAGAGTTAACAGGACATAATGGAGAATTGCCCAAGTATATTCAAGGGAAAATAAACTGCATAAGCTGGAAATTATAGAGTAACTAAGACCTATATTCTAAACATATTTCTTAAAGACATGGTCATTATTTATCTTCACCATGGCTACACCCTTATCCTCTACTATAATAAAGCGCACAGTCCTTGATTTAACTTCCACATTAGCAGTAAGCATGACAGTTCTCATAGAGGCCAGAGAAGCCCTGCTGTCCCAGTCTGCACCAGGACACTACAGACTTCTCTATCCTACCCCAGAGGTGCTTAACTCTTCTAGTGCCCCAGTGTATTGTGAAATTAAATAAGCAAACATAAGAGTGACTGGGCCTTTGCTAAGAAAGCCAAGTACAGACCTTCCTGGGAGGAAAAAGCCTGTGTGATGGGCTAAGAACTCTTGATTACACTTGACATAAGGTTGTAAATTAGGTCTAAAAGTCAGAAGAGAAGCGCTCCTGCATCCTTAAGTCTTCTTTAAACAACCAACCAGAAAGACAAGTTCAAAAACTGACTGTGGGTTGCTCCATTGACACAGAGGCCAGAGTGTAAAATAACATGCAGTCTGCGGTCCTGTCAGAGTCAGACACAAGACATGGTGAGGAGTATAAGTGTGAGTGTGTGTGTGTGTGTGTGTGTACAATTCCTGAGTTACAGAGTTCTTGTTCAGTCTCCTTCTTTAGTGGTGGTGTATTACATCAAACAGAGTACATAAAACTCTAAGTACAGACCCTCTTCAGCTCTCTCTCCACTGTCTAGCGATTTCCACTTGACAGATCAGACTGAAAGATTTGCTTACTTATTGCAAAGCAAACAATGCTCTTGGCTGAGTTTTGGGCCAGAGTAGTCACTGATTGACCAATATTACTCACCTTGGATCTACTGCTGGGGAACCCTAGGCCTTTAAAACACTCAGGTGGAGCTCCAATATCAGAGCTCAGCAAAATCAAAGAGATAAATCTGGGTCCGGAGTTGTGGTGTAGTGCATTGAGCCACTGTCTGCGATGCCAATGGTTTGATCCCTGGCTGCTCCACTTCCAATCCAGCTCCCTGCTGATGTGCCTGGGAAAGCAGCAGAGAATGGCCCAAGTATTTGGACACCTGTACCCACGTAGGACACCCAGCTGAGGCTCGTAGCTTTGGCCTGGCCCAGCCCTGGCCATTGCAGCCATTTGTGGAGTGAACCAGCAGATGGAAGATATCTCTCTCTCTCCATCATTTTCTCTGTAACGTTACCTTTCAAATAAATGAAACAAATCTTTTAAAAAGGAAGATACAGCTGTATTATCCTTTTACAATTGAGATTGTAAACATTAAAGGAAGAGAACCTCTTTGGAGGGTGTAGAGTTTTATGAGCCATAGGGTCTGGAGCTAAGCTCCCGAAGCTTTGCCACTTACTAATCCTGTGACCTGGGAAAGTTAATCTCTATGCTTCTACTTCCTCATCTGTAAATGGGATCAAAATAGCACTTTCTTCAGAAGGTTACTGTAAGGATTTAATTAGCTAATATACTTCAAAGACTTATAAGAGTGCCTACCTATGCCTGTATATCAAATGGGTTAAAAAAATCATATAGCCTGCATCTAACAATAAAACAAAAAATTAAATGCAAGTACATTGAAATAGGAAATTACAATATATGTGAGAGGCAAACAGTAAAATAGCAAATAGCTACTTGAAATGTCTCCAGATCCAGAAAATTTCCAGTAATTTTATAAAAGTCAGTGTCTTGAGGAGATTCACAGATGGCTAAATAAGGAAAAAACAAGCTGATTCTAACTAGGGGAAGATGCAGGAAAAAAGCAGAGAAACTGCATTTCCAATGGAGAGCTGGAAAAAAGTTCACAGTGGAAATTGTACAGAACAAAGAGGAACACCGTGGAGCAGTGTGGACAGTGCAGACAGGCAGCAGCAAGCAGTGACACCACCCACGAATCCTGCAGCTGGAGGCTGGAGGAGATGTCACGTTCCGAGAGCAGGGTGAGAGCAGACCGTGACAGATGGCACCACTGGTGACAGTGCCCAAGGGAGAGCCTTGCAGACACCCTTTGAGTCCAGCCTGGAGTCCCAGTGGGGGGCAGGGTATACTCTAATTCAGTGCAGGAAAAGCTCATTTCATTCCTCCCATCCCTCAAAGAGGGGAGAACATGCCATCTTGACACGAGTAGAGGCTGTGGCAGCTATCATGCACGCGTAACCAGTGGATTTTAGCAGATAGAGAAGTCCACGTTCCCACTGCCTTTGATTCTAGCTGGGAGGGTTGAGGATGTGGCACCCCATCCTCTTAACCTATCGCAGGCTCCGGGGCCCAAACTGCCAAGGCAGAGCACCCACAGGCAGCTGGCTCTCGAAATGACTGCTCTCTGTGGATGGGACAGGCTCGGTGGGCAGAGGGGATCCTCTGTACCCCATGATTGGAGCTTTGTGTGCTGTGACTGTGGGAATCCTGCGACTGCATGATAGAGCGTGGGGTGTTACTGGGTCCCTGGGCAATCACTGTGTCTGGTGTCAGAGGCTCAGAGCTCTCTGACTGCTTGGGGTGGGTCCTTGCTGACAGTTACATGCTCACACTGAGGACTGCACAGATTCTTTGTGTGGTTCACGCTCAGTGTGGGTGAGGGTTCTGCCCACGATGGGCTAACACCAGGCATAGGTCACCTTGGAAGAGAGGAGGTGAGGTTGCGATTGTGGCAAAATAAGTGATTATACCCTCCTGCCTGTTGACAATAGAAAGAGATCTACCACACCCAAATTAGGTGTCACCCTGGATTCTCCCTCAACACTTGAGCGCTAACCAGAGTTGCATAATCCCACCCAGTACATGCTTCTAGGTATTCACTGCAGGAGCAGAAACTCCACAGAGGCAATGTCATTACTGGGCCAGGGCGAGAGCCAGGAGCTGGGAACTCAATCTAGTCTCCCACATGTGTGTCAGGGATCCAACTACTAACTACTGGAGCCATTATCTGCTGCATTAGCAGAAGCTGGAATGGAGAGCCAAAGCCAGCAAACAAACCCAGGCATATTGGAGCGCTGGCATTTCATTCAGTGTCTTAATCACTCGGCCAAATGCCTTCCTCTTAGAGAGGCTTTGTACATTGGTGGTATTTAGGTAGCACATTAAGGCCTTCTAATCTAAAATGACTTGCAGGCATGTCTCAGTTCTCCTGGTTCTTTTTCCTGACCAGGAAATTGTTGTATCCATGAAGTTACCTTGCATGAAAGAATGTTGCCTAGTCATTCACCTTGCTTAGAATAGGAAAGGGACTTCCTTAAAGCAACTCTTTAGCTAGTGCCCTTTTGTGACACCAATGGCAGAGATGGATCAGGGAGTTCAAATTCTGGGCCAGCTGTAGCTGTGTGGACAATGCTTGCCTCCTCCAAACTCATTCCTATGAAATCCACCTCTTATTTTCCCACTGCTCTGCGCTAAAGCCTGTTTTCGGTCTGGCTCTTCTTGCTCAGGAAGACTGTGGTCTGATGAGAATCACTTTATTACCTATTGTGACTCTTTCTGCAACCCTTCTCAAGACTGTGAAATTTTCTTCCATTCTGGCCCTTCCTCGGTATGATTGGACCAGTCAATGTGCAAAACTTTATTTCCTATCTAGAGATGATAAAGATAGGAGAAAAGTGTGTACCAAGTCAAAGAGACATCCAGGGCAAAGGAACAGCTTTGGGATGTTATCAAGGAACAAAGAGGGTCCACTCAAATGGAAAGCAGGTGGAAGGAGACGGGAGGGTGGTACTAGCTGTGGGTATGCTCTCCTCTGTGACCGCGGGTAGCACACTTCTGTGTGGAATGACAACCTCTGTGTTCTGTAAGATGCAGCCCTGGGTAATTTTATAAGGACGTTTTATTCACTGATCGACCTTTGCCCAGGCTGGTCCTACAATTAAAAGGCCCCTTCTCATTATCCTGTATTCCACAAGTCAAACCCTCCCTCAACTTTATAGAGCAATATAATCCTAATTTCACCTTGTTCTCTTTCATAAGGAAGCAAATTCACCTTGAACTGTTCCACCCCTGCTCCTCACTTTGCTAGATATTGTCCCTTTCTCTGAGTTATATGTATCTCTCCTCTCTGCCGCCAATCAAGACAAGGACTTGGTAACACCTGGTTTGGTGCCAATTGCATAATAAGAATTTTTTTAAAACCCTCGCTACTTGATCAACAGGTTAATAATATAATATTCAACAGCAGCTCTTGTTTTTTTGTTTTGTGCCAGCAGTACTCAAAGTACACTTCCTGGATGGCTCCCCACCAACAGGCAGGGCAGCACAGTTTGGTGTCTGGCAGCTCCTTGCTACCCATAGGGCTGGAGATTGACAGCTAAAGTGATTTGCATTTTGACAACCAACGCTGACTGCCCACAGTACAGCTGTGGCTGGCCCATATGACAGCCTGGGCCAGCCACAAGACAAGTCCTTTTCTGTGTATAACCCAAACCTCCCTTTCTTTTAGTTTTTTTTTTTTTTTAAACTTTATCTATTTATTTGAAAAGCAGAGTGACAGAGAGAAAAAAGGAGGGAGAGAAGGAAAAAGAGAGGGAGAGGAGAGAGAGAGAGACTTTCATCTTTCATCTTCTGGTTTACTCTGCAAATGGTATGACTGCAATAGCCAGTGTTGGGCCAGGCCGAAGCCAGGAGTCTGGAATTCTATCCTGGTCTCTCTCATGGACAGCAAGTGTCCAAGTACTAGGATCATCTTCCATCACTTTCCCAGGTGCATTAGCAGGGATCTGGGATTCCAGCCAGCACAGCAATATGAGATGCCAGTATCATAAGCGGTGGATAATCCACTATACCACAATCCCAGTCACACAAGCTTCACTTTCTATGCACCATCCAGGTCCACTTCCCACGCGCCAACAAGCCCTCCCCTCTTTCCAAGTAGTAGAAACTGCAAGTTCCACAGTGTTGCAAACTTGCAACTAGTGCTAACTAGAAATATCCAATATGATTGCAGGAGGTATCACCCCTCACGTTTAGGCCATTATGATAACTTACCATGGGGCACACCCACATCATTCAGACACCTGCTGCTATGGTATTTCCAGTATCTCCCAAAAATGGTGTGGAAAAGGGTGGTACTTGAGCCCTGGCCCAAACTCTGCTGCTCCCTTTGGGATATCAGTTGGGTTCTACCCTACACATCACCCCATGCCTCTGGAGGGAAAGGGGAGTCCGTATTTTGTTGAGGGAGATTTTTCTTGATTGGGAGATTTTTCCTTTGTTAAAGGATTCAACATTGTTGGAAGTTTTCCCTTATTTGGGGCCTTTTTGCATTTTTGGCTATTCTTAAACTATTTGTACTTTCGTTTTGCTCTGCATAATTCCTGCTTTCCTGTACATTTTTATGCCTTCACCTTGAATTCTTACACAACTAGAGGAAGCCTAGCTAAGATCTCTTCAGGCCACAATAGTCCCTTGTTAGAAATTCATCCCTGATCTTGAAATACCACAGTTAGAATGCTGGGATTGGTTGTCATTAACTTGTTGAGCGTTTTCACTAACAACAGAAGGAAACCATAAGACATGACAGTTAGGGAAGCTACAGCATCCTCCTGACCTTTCGGGAAATCTCAAAGCCATTCCCCATGCCCACCTCCAAACAGCAACCCAGACCTCTGGCTGTAGCAGCAGACAGCCTCCGGTGTGCATCCTCTCCTTCCACCACCCTGTATCTGCACCCTGCCATCCTCTTCTGCCCAAGTACACGTCAGAGTCCAGAGTACTAGGTTTCCTCCGTAACTACAGTTTTCTCTTACGTATACTTCATATTGCTTCCAGACTGATCTTTCTGAGTCATTCCCTGCTCAAAATCCTTTAAATGTTCCATTGTCCAAATGTTCCTTGTTTTCATGTTACCTAAAATCCAGGTTTCTTAATATGGCAATTAAGGGACCCCAAGCTGGTCCCAGGCTCCCTCTCCACAGTGTTGCCAGCATGGCTATCTAGCACCTTGTGTGCTCACTCTGAGCACAACCTCTGTTACAGCAAGGACTGCTAACTACCTCTTCAGTATCTGAGCTCCTCTTCTTCCTAACACAATCCCAAAATACTGGGGAAGACAGTGTGCTCACATAAGAAAGCCTCTATTTCCTAGCATATTTCATAAATAGGAATGGGCAGGATATTAAAAAAAATGATTTGCTGGGAGAATTACTTATTTTAAAAGGAAAAATGTGTTAAATTTAAGGAGAAAATAGGGTATATTATGTATATTTCTATTTTCTGTATATTATTTTTTGGCACTTTAAAAAAAAATGCTAGCTAGGGAGACTACTACCTCCCTCCTCTCTATCCCACTAGTTCTTATGCATAGCAAAGGGCCCAGTCTAGTATGCAAATGAACGAATCCAGAGCAAGGCCTTCCTTCTCTGGCCCCAATATCTATGAGACAATATCCCTCTGCTTTAATCACTTTAAGGCCAGGTACCAGCAACTAGAGATCACTCCCAAAACTTAAAGCCACCCGCACCCAAGTTATTCAAACTAGATAATCCTAAAATGTTCTCCCTGCCCTACTTTGCCTTTCTTGCAGAAACCTCAATAGGGCTCTGGGCTAAGCCTCCCCCTGGTTCCTTCCTGTCTTCTGCTTCTTGACCATCCATTGTCTTTCCCACGTGGGCCTGTGTAGTGTGCTGAGCCTCCTATACACAGGGTACGAGAGCAGAACTTTGTTTCCCAAGCCTCTCCTGTGTCTCCTCTGTGGCAGAACCTGAGACCACCAAGTAAAGGAACACAAAACATAGCACTTACTTAGCTGCAATTGCCCTCTGGCTCTTCCCTACATTTTTTCCCCTTTTTTTCTTTCTGAAAATATAGACACTATCAGACCTCCAGGCACTACTTTGTGGACATAAAATGTCCCTGACAGTGGAAGCCATGACCTCAGGTTAACAAAAGAAAAACAGACAAAAAAACTTCACTCCTTGACATCACCACATAATTAAATCATTTCTGGGGAACCTAACTCGGGATTATATGACAAGTGAGTGAAATACAGCCCTTTCTAGCTCAGGCCCTTGTTGTTTCAGGTCTCTGTAACCAGTAGTCAAAAGTAATTCCTGGCCAGCGCCACGGCTCACTTGGCTAATCCTCCGCCTGCAGTGCCAGCACCCCGGGTTCTAGTCTCGGTCGGGGTGCTGGATTCTGTCCCGGTTGCTCCTCTTCCAGTCCAGCTCTCTGCTGTGGCCCAGGAAGGCAGTGGAGGATGGCCCAAGTGCTTGGGCCCTGCACCCGCATGGGAGACCAGGAGGAAGCACCTGGCTCCTGGCTTCGGATCAGCATAGCTCTGGCCATAGCGGCCATTTGGGGGGTGAACCAACGGAAGGAAGACCTTTCTCTCTGTCTCTCCCTCTCTCTAACTCTGCCTGTCAAAAAAAAAAAAAAAGTAATTCCTAATTGATACAATGGCTATTTGCTTTCCTCAAGTATTCAACCTCTTCAGGATAGCCTTCTTGCCTCTACCTTCTATTTCTCTAATTTATAAAACATTCTCAGTCTTCAAAAGTGGCACTTCCTCCTGCATTTCTTCCACATGCACAGCCTCCCGATACTTTGCCTTTACCTGTGTAACACTAGTATTGGGGCTCAAGAGCAAGCTCTACCATGTACTAGCCGTGGGTCTATAGCATGCTATTAACCCTCCAACACTCACTTCCTTCATCTGCAAGAGTGGCACAGGGAAAGTTTTGATTCATGTTATTGTTGGAGGAAATAAATGAGATATACTCCAAGATGGTGGAATAGGGAAAGATGTACTGTGCTAGGCTAGGGATAAATAGTAAAAAAAAAAAAAAAAAAAAAAAGTGGAGGAAGTGCACTCTCTGGGAAGAATAAGAGAGAAACCTGCAGTGGAAATTCTATGGAAGGAAAAGTAATGCCATGCACCTATGTGGAAGGTGAAGGTGGGGACGCACAGCACAAACATGGAAACAACACACTAGGCAGCCAAGAGCCAGAGCATGCAGCATTTTGGAGACGGAGGTAAGACCAAACTGCAGCAGCCTGTGGTGATATAGCAAGAGGAAGAGCATGGCATGAGGCTGGTCTGGAGCCTTGAGGGCTAGCAGGTACCCACAGACCCAGTGGAAGTAGAGGGGGCATGATTCTCTTACCCCATCCTCTCCACAACACCACCCAGCACTCAGCTTTGCGAGGGCAGGCACCATTCTGGGCTTGGGTGGCAGGTGCAAAAGCCGTTGTGCACATGCTCAGCAACTTGCTGAGACAGGACGCCACCTTCTCGGCAGTACTGGAGGCAGTGGCAGGGAGAGGGCAACACTCGGCCAGTGGCTGTTATGTATGTGTGTGATCCAGAGATTCTAGTAGAAGGAAAAATCCACAGTCCGTGCTGACTTTGAGCCTGGCTGGGGGGACAATAGTAGGCTGGGCAACCATGTCATAATGTGAGGCTCCCCCAGACTACCAACATACCATGGTCTCTAGTCCACAGACAGCTGGCTCGCAGAACATCTGCCTGGCTAGCATGGACAGGTTAGCATGGCGCAGCGGAACCTCTACACCCAGGGACTGTGGGAATCTTATGTGCTGAGACTGTGGGGACTCAGCTGTGTGAGAGGGAATAGGGTATAGCTGCGTCTCTGAGCAATCACTGTATGTGGCTCTCCACACTTGGAGCTTCCTGGTTGCCTGAGGCAGGTCATTGCAGTGGGATCAGCGCTAGGAGTGAGGACTGTACAGATCACTTGTGCAGTTCATACTGAGGGTTAAAATCTGGGCATTGATCTCCTTGGAGGAGAAGAGGTAGGGTGTGATCACACCAACAGAGGTGACCATCCCCCCAGTTCAGTTAACAAGAGGACATCTACTGGCCGGCACCATGGCTCACTTGGTTAATTCTCTGCCTGCAGTGCTGGCATCACATATGGGTACTGGGTTCTAGTCCCGGTTACTCCTCTTCCAGTCCAGCTCTCTGCTGTGGCCCGGGAAAGCAGTGGAGGATGGCTCAAGTACTTGGGCCCCTGCACCCGTATGGGAGACCAGGAGGAAGCACCTGGCTCCTGGCTTTGGATCAGCGCAATGCACCAGCCGTAGCAGCCATTTGCGGGGTGAACCAACAGAACGAAGACCTTTCTCTCTGTCTCTCTCTCTCTCCCACTGTCTAACTCTGCCTGTCTAATAAAAAAAGAGGACATCTACCATACTCAACTTGGATGTTACCCTTTGATACTCACTCCACCCTGGAGCACTGACCAGAGCTCCCAGGCCACACTCAGCACACACATTTTGGTATTCACTGAAAGTGCAGACATTCCATTAAGCCACAGAGGAAAATTTCAAAGACAAAAGCCATCAGAGGAAAAAACCAACAAGTATCTCTACAAATGCCTAAAAATAAATGAATAAATCTAAGAAGCAAGAATAAGGAAGACATAATGATGTCCCCAAAGGAGCACAACATTTCAGTATTAGAATGTGTAGATGAAGAGATTGATGAAAAGCCAGAAACGGAATTCAAAAAATTAATCAAAGGGTTACTCAAAAACAGTCAGAAGCAAATCCCTAAACTAAAGAAACTCATATATGATATGAGTAAGAATTTTTCCCATGAAGTTGAGATTGTTAAAGAAAAATCAAAATGAAATATCAGAAATGAAGAAGGCAACAGATCAAATGAAAAAATGCAGTGGGAAGCCTTAACAACAGACTTGGTGAGGCAGAAGAAAGAATGTCTGAGCTAAAATGCAAATCACTGGAAGCATTTCAGTCAGATCGAAAAGAAAAAGTTAGAAAAATTAAAAACAGTGTTGGAGATTTATGAGATACTATAAAATGACCCAAAATATGGGTTTTAGGATATCCTGAAGTTGTAGAAAGATAGAATGGACTAGAAAGCCTATTTAGTGAAGTAACTACAGAAATCTTCCCCAATTTGTTGAAACAAAGGGATGTCCAAGTACAGTAAGCATGTAGAACTCCTAATACACATGATCAGAATAGATCTTCACCACGACATATTGCAGTTAACTTTCCACAGTAAACATAAAGAAAAGATTCTAAAATGTACATGAGAGAGATGCCAGATTACTTTTAGAGGATCTCCAATTAGACTCATGGCTGACTTCTCATCAGAAACTCTTCAGACTAGGAGAGAATAATGAGACATAGTCCAAGCCTTAAGAGAAAAAAAACTGTCAACTCAGAATATTGTACCCTGTAAAGCTCTCATTTATGAATGAAGGTGAAATAAAGACCTTCTATAATAATATATATCACATTTTCTTTATTCATTCACCCAGTGATGAACACCTAAGTTGGCTGCATAATTTGGATATTGTGAATAGTGCTGCGATAAACATGTAGATATCTCTCTGCATACTGATTTCAATTCCTTTGTATTTAAACCATATCATGGATTGCTGGATCATATGTGTGTACTATTTCTAGTTTCTTAAGGAATCACCATACTTTTTTCCATAATGCCTGTACCAATTTACATACCCACCAATTTTTCTCCATCCTTGCTAACATTTGCTATATTTTGCCTTTTTACTAATAGCTATTTTAATTGGGACAAGATGATATCACATTGTGGTTTTGATTTGCATCTTCCTGATGATTAATCATGTAGAGCATTTTTTCAATACTTTTAGTCATTGGTATATCCTCTTTTGAGAAATGCCTGTTCAGATCTTTCACTCATTTTTAATCAAATCATTAAGATTTTTGCCATTGTTTGAATAACATATATTCTGGAAATCAATTCTTTGTTAGATGAATACTTTACAAATAGTTTCTCCCATCATGAAGGGCGTCTCCATTCTTGATTGTTTCCTTTGCTGTATATAGGCTTTACTTTAATGCAAGTCTGTTTGTCCTTTGTACCCAGTATCTAGGTTTTCTGACATGAGAAGTGGGCATCCAAGCAGTAACCCATCCACAGCATTAAATATGTGGCCTGATCATATGGTTTTAATTCCTAATTTTGCTGATTAAATTAATTAGGCTGATCTATTTCCCTTTTGATTCTTCATTGGCCCATTGGTTGTTTAAGCGACTACTGTGTAATTTCCATGCATGTGTGCAATTACTAAAGTTGCACTTTTGGTTGTTTCCCAGTTTTATTCAATTCTGGTAAATTAAGATACATGAGACGATTTCAATTTTTCTGAATCTTTTTTTTTTTGTGGCCTAACATGTTCTATCTGGGAGAACATTTCATGTGCTGATGAGAATAATGTGTATTCTGCAGCACTTGGATGAAATGTTCTGTAAATATCTGTAAAATGTTCTGTTAACTTCATTTGGTTTGTAATATAGCTTAACTCTGATGTTCTCTGTTAACATTTTTGACTGTATGTTTGATATATTGCTAACAGTCAGTGTTAAAACCTCCAACTATTATTTTATGAGTATGAGATTGATTCAAAAAGCTAGTGTAAATTAAAAAAAAGAGAGTAAAAGATAAATTTATTTTGGTGCTAAAACATTGAAATTCACACAGTTTTTCAAGAATTTGTGTTTCCATGAGTTTTTCAAGATCCCTCATAAATGTGATTTCATTTTTTGCACCAAAATAAACATTTTTTAAAGATGTATTTATTTATTTGAAAGAGTTACACAGAGAGAAGGGGAGAGAGAGAGAAAGAGAGAGAGAGAGAGAGAGAGAGAGAGAGAGAGAGATCCACCCTCCATCCACTGGTTCACTCCCCAAATGGCTGCAATGGCTTGAGCTGCGCCAATCCGGAGCCAGGAGCCAGGAGCTTCCTCCAGGTCTCCCACGCAGGTGCAGGGGCCCAAGGCCTTGGGCCATCTTCCACTGCTTTCCCAGGCCATAGCAGAGAGCTGTATTGGAAGCAGAGCAGCTGGGTCTTGAACCGGCGTCCACATAGGATTCCAGCACTGCATGTGGTGGCTTTACCTGCAACACCACAGCGCCAGCCCCAAGATAAACATCTTCTAAGTTTACTTCTCCATGACATTTTGAAGTAACCTTATAGTAGAGTTCCTACTTCTCCTTTTAAATCTAATAATGTTTTCTTTATATAATTAAGTGCATGCATATTTATAGCTGTTACTTCCACTTACTGAATTGAACATTTCGTTATTATCGTTTCTCTCTTTTTTACATTTCTTGATTTAAAGTATATTTTTGTCTCATACAAGTATAGTTACTTCTGCTTATTTTTTATTTCTGTTGGGATGGTAGATTTTTTCCCATCCTTTCACTTTAAGTTTATGTGTTTTTACTGTGAAGTGAGTTTCTTGTAAGCAAAAAGGTGGAATCCAGCTTTTTTTCTAATCCATTTGGCTACTGCATATATTTTAATTGGGAAGTTAAATCCATTTACAATTAAGTTTATTGCTGATAAGTAAAGACATACTCCTGTCATTCTGTTATTTTTTTGTGTGTGTTATTTGTATATGCTTTGATCTTTCTTCCTTTCTTAACGATCACCTTTGTGGTTTGGTAGTTGTCTGTATTGACAGAGTTTGACTCTCGCCTTTCTCTTTGATATATCTGCTCTACTACTGTGTTTTATACCATTATGTGTGTCTATCATGGAAGTTATCATCCTTTCACTCTTAGTGTAGGACTCCCTTAAGCATTACCTTTGGGGTTCGCTTGAGGAGATGACATTTTGAGCTTTTTTTTTTTTTTTAAACTTTTATTTAATGCATATAAATTTCCAAAGTACGACTTATGGATTACAATGGCTTCCCCCCCATACCGTCCCTCCCACCCACAACCCTCCCCTTTCCCACTCCCTCTCCCCTTCCATTCACATCAAGATTCATTTTCGATTATCTTAATATACAGAAGATCAGCTTAGTATACATTAAGTATGGATTTCAACAGTTTGCTCCCACACAGAAACATAAAGTGAAAAATAATAGATGATTTTTTTTAAATGATGATGAAATCAGAGCAGACCTATTGTCATGTTTAATCCCAGTGAGAGTCAAGTTGGGAATTGATAATTTTTTTTTTTTTTTACAGAGGATCACTTTAGTATGCATTAAGTAAGGATTTCAACAGTTTGCACCCCCATAGAAACACAAAGTGAAATATATTGTTTGACTACTCCTTATAGCATTAAATCTCAATGTACAGCACATTAAGGATAGAGATCCTACATGAGGAGTAAGTGCACAGTGACTCCTGTTGTTGACTTTACCAATTGACACTCCTGTCTATGGCATCAGTAATCTCCCTATGCTCCAGTCATGAGTTTCCAAGGCTATGGAAGCCTTCTGAGTTCTCCGACTCTTATCTTGTTTAGACAAGGTCATAGTCAAAGTGGAGGTTCTCTCCTCCCTTCAGAGAAAGGTACCTCCTTCTTTGATGACCTGTTCTTTCCACTGGGATCTCACTCGCAGAGATCTTTTGCCAGAGTGTCTTGGCTTTCCATGCCTAAAATACTCTCATGGGCTTTTCAGCCAGATCCGAATGCCTTTAGGGCTGATTCTGAGGCCAGAGTGCTATTTAGGACATCTGCCATTCTATGAGTCTGCTGAGTATCTCACTTCCCATGTTGGATCACTCTCCCCTTTATTTACTCCATCAGTTAGCGTTAGCAGGTACTAGACTTGTCTATGTGCTCCCTTTGACTCCCAGTCCCTCCACCATGACCAACTGTGAACTGAAACTGATCACCTGGAACAGTGAGATGGCATTGGTACATGCCACCTCGATGGGATTGAATTGGAATCCCCTGGTATGCTTCCAACTCCACCATTTGGGGCAAGTCAGCCTGAGCATGTCCCAAATTATACATCTCTTCCCTCTCCCATTCCCACCACCATGTTCAACAGGGATCACATTTCAGTTAATTTTCAACACTTAAGAATAACTGTGCATCAATTACAGAATTAAACCAGTCATATTAAGTAGAACAGATAAAAAAAACTACTAAGAGGGATAATGTATTAAGTTGTTCATTAACAGTCAGGGCTATGCTGATCAAGCCACCGTTTCCCATAGTGTCCACCTCACTCCAACAGGTTTCCCTCTTGGTGTTCAGTCAGTCGTCACCGATCAGGGAGAACATATGGTATTTGTCCCTTTGGGACTGGCTTATTTCACTCAGCATGATGTGTTCCAGATTCCTCCATTTTGTTGCAAATGACTGGATTTCGTTGTTTCTTACTGCGGTATAGTATTCTAAAGAGTACATATCCCATAATTTCTTTATCCAGTCTATCGTTGATGGGCATTTAGGTTGTTTCCAGGTCTTAGCTATTGTGAATTGAGCTGCAATAAACATTAGGGTGCAGACCTCTTTTTTGTTTGCCAATTTAAATTCCTTTGGGTAAATTCCAAGGAGTGGGATGGCTGGGTCGAACGGTAGGGTTATCTTCAGGTTTCTGAGGAATCTCCAGACTGACTTCCATAGTGGCTTCACCAGTTTGCATTCCCACCAACAGTGGGTTAGTGTCCCTTTTTCCCCACATCCTCGCCAGCATCTGTTGTTGGTAGATTTCTGCATGTGAGCCATTCTAACCGGGGTGAGGTGAAACCTCATTGTGGTTTTGATTTGCATTTCCCTGATTGCTAATGATCTTGAACATTTTTTCATGTGCCTGTTGGCCATTTGGATTTCCTCTTTTGAAAAATGTCTATTGAGGTCCTTGGCCCATCTCTTAATTGGGTTGTTGGTTTTGTTTTTGTGGAGTTTCTTGATCTCTTTGTAGATTCTGGTTATTAACCCTTTATCTGTTGCATAGTTTGCAAATATTTTTTCCCATTCTGTCGGTTGTCTCTTCACTCTCCTGACTGTTTCTTTTGCAGTACAGAAACTTCTCAATTTGATGCGATCCCAATAGTTGATTTTGGCTTTGACTGCCTGTGCCTCCCGGGTCTTTTCCAGAAATTCTTTGCCTGTGCCAATATCTTGAAGGGTTTCTCCAATGTTCTCTAGTAACTTGATGGTGTCAGGTCGTAGATTTAGGTCTTTAATCCATGTTGAGTGGATTTTTGTGTAAGGTGTAAGGTAGGGGTCTTGCTTCATGATTCTGCACGTGGAAATCCAATTTTCCCAGCACCATTTATTGAATAGACTGTCCTTGCTCCAGGAATTAGTTTTAGATCCTTGATCAAATATAAGTTGGCTGTAGATGTTTGGGTTGATTTCTGGTGTTTCAATTCTGTTCCATTGGTCTATCCATCTGTTTCTGTACCAGTACCATGCTGTTTTAATTACAACTGCCCTGTAGTATGTCCTGAAATCTGGTATTGTGATGCCTCCGGCTTTGTTTTTGTTGTACAAGATTGCTTTAGCTATTCGAGGTCTCTTGTGCCTCCATATAAATTTCAGCACCATTTTTTCCAGATCTGAGAAGAAGGTCTTCGGTATCTTGATTGGTATTGCATTGAATCTGTAAATTGCTTTTGGGAGAATGGACATTTTGATGATATTGATTCTTCCAATCCATGAGCATGGAAGATTTTTCCATTTCTTGGTATCCTCTTCTATTTCTTTCTTTAAGGTTTTGTAATTTTCATCGTAGAGATCTTTAACGTCTTTGGTTAAGTTTATTCCAAGGTATTTGATTGTTTTTGTAGCTATTGTGAATGGGATTGATCTTAGAAGTTCTTCCTCAGCCATGGCATTGTCTGTGTATACAAAGGCTGTTGATTTTTGTGCATTGATTTTATACCCTGCTACTTTGCCAAACTCTTCTATGAGTTCCAATAGTCTCTTAGTAGAGTTCTTTGGGTCCCCTAAATACAGAATCATGTCATCTGCAAAGAGGGATAGTTTGAGTTCTTCCTTCCCAATTTGTATCCCTTTAATTTCTTTTTCTTGCCTAATAGCTCTGGCTAGAACCTCCAGAACTATATTGAATAGCAGTGGTGAGAGTGGGCATCCCTGTCTGGTTCCAGATCTCAGTGGAAATGCTTCCAACTTTTCCCCATTCAATAGGATGTTGGCTGTGGGTTTTTCATAGATTGCTTTGATTGTATTGAGGGCTTAGAGTTTTCATCATGAACGGGTGTTGTATTTTATCAAATGCTTTCTCGGCATCTATTGAGATAATCATATGGTTTTTCTTCTGCAGTCTGTTAATGTGGTGTATCACATTGATTGTCTTGCGCACATTAAACCATCCCTGCATACCAGGGATAAATCCCACTTGGTCTGGGTGGATGATCTTTCTGATGTGTTGTTGCATTCTATTGGCGAGAATTTTATTGAGGATTTTTGCATCTATGTTCATCAGGGATATTGGTCTGTAATTCTCTTTCAGTGCTGCATCTTTCTCTGGCTTAGGAATTAAGGTGATGCTGGCTTCATAGAAAGAATTTGGGAGGACTCCCTCTTCTTCGATTGTTCTGAATAGTTTGAGAAGAATTGGAGTTAGTTCTTCTTTAAACGTCTGGTAGAATTCAGCAGTGAATCCATCTGGTCCTGGGCTTTTCTTTGTTGGGAGGGCCTTTAATACTGTTTCAATTTCTGTCTCAGTTATGGGTCTGTTTAGGTTTTCGATGTCTTCCTGGTTCAATTTAGGCAGGTTGCATGTGTCCAGGAATCTATCCATTTCTGATAGGTTTCCCTGTTTGCTGGCATACAAGTCCTTGTAGTAATTTCTGATGATTCTTTTTATTTCTGTGGTGTCTGTTGTTACATTTCCTTTTTCATCTCTGATTTTATTGATCTGGGTCTTTTCTCTTCTTTTTTTAGTTAGTTGGGCCAATGGGGTGTCAATTTTGTTTATTTTTTCAAAAAACCAGCTCTTCGTTTGGCTGATTTTTTGTAATGTTTTTCTTGATTCAATCCTGTTGATTTCTTCTCTGATTTTAATTATTTCTCTTCTCCTACTAGATTTGGGTCTGATTTGCTGTAGGTTTTCTAGATCCTTGAGGTAAACTGAAAGCTCATCTATTTGGTTTCTTTCCAATTTCTTGATGTAGGCACCTATTGATATAAACTTTCCTCTTAACACTGCTTTTGCTGCGTCCCATAAGTTTTGGTATGTTGTGCTGTTATCCTCATTTACTTCCAGAAAGTTTTTGATTTCTCTTTTGATTTCTTCTATGACCCATTGTTCATTCAGGAGCATGTTGTTCAATCTCCATGTGTTTGTGTATGCTCTAGGGATTCCTGAGTTGCTAATTTCCAACTTCATTCCTTTATGGTCTGAGAAGCTGCATGGTATGATTCTAATTCTTTTGAATTTGCTGAGACTTGCTTTATGGCCTAGTATGTGGTCAATCCTAGAGAAGCTTCCATGTACTGCCAAGAAGAATGTAAAATCTTTAGCTGTAGGATTGAAAGTTCTGTATATATCTGTTAGATCCATTTGGGCTATAGAGTCGTTTAAATCTACTGTATCCTTGTTGATCTTCTGACCGGATGATCTGTCTATTTCTGAGAGTGGAGTATTGAAGTCCCCCAGTACTACTGTATTGGGGTCTAAGTCTCCCTTTAAGTCCGTTAATAAATCTTTTAGATAAACTGGTGCCCTGTAGTTAGGTGCATATACATTGATAATTGTTATATCTTCCTGTTGAATTGATCCCTTAATCATGATATAGTGTCCCTCTTTGTCTCTCTTAACAGTTTTTGTGGTAAAGTTTATGTTGTCCGATATTAAGATGGCTACGCCCGCTCTTTTTTCATTTCTGTTGGCATGGTATATCTTTTTCCAGCCTTTCACTTTCAGTCTGTATGGATCTTTGTTGGAAAGATGTGTTTCTTGTAAGCAGCAAATAGATGGGTTTTGTTCCTTAACCCAATCAGCCAATCGGTGTCTTTTAACTGGACAGTTCAGGCCATTCACATTCAATGTGACTAATGATAAGTGGTAACTTTGCCCTGCCATTTGCCAAAGAAAAGTTCTAATATATGCTTTGAATTCCCTGTGATCTTTTGCTGTGAGGTTTCCTTCCTTGGTTTCCTTCCTTTACCTTCTTTCATACTGATGACCGTGTTTCTGTGTTTCTGTGTGTAACACATCTTTAAGCATCTTTTGCAGGGCTGGACGAGTGGCAACAAATTCTTTCAATTTCTGTTTGTTATGAAAAGTCTTTATTTCACCTTCATTCACAAATGATAGCTTTGCAGGATATAATATTCTGGGCTGGCAGTTGTTCTCTCTTAGTACCTGGGCTATATCTCGCCATTCCCTCCTAGCTTTTAGAGTTTCTGATGAGAAGTCAGCTGTGAGTCTGATTGGAGATCCTCTGAGAGTAATCTGACGTTTCTCTCTTGCACATTTTAGGATCTTTTCTTTATGTTCCACTGTGGAGAGTTTAATTACAACGTGTCGTGGTGAGGATCTCTTTTGGTCGTGTTTATTAGGGGTTCTGTGGGCTTCCTGTACTAGGATTTCTCTGTCCTTCTCCAAACCTGGGAAATTTTCTGCTAATATCTCACTAAAAAGGCCTCCTAATCCTTTCTCCCTCTCCATGCCTTCAGGAACTCCTAGAACCCGAATGTTGGGTTTTTTAATAGTATCCTGAAGATTCCCGACAATATGTTTTAGATTTCTAATTTCCTCTTCTTTTCTTTGGTCTGACTGTATCCTTTCCTGTTCTCTGTCTTCTAAGTCCGATATTCTCTCTTCTGCTTCACCCATTCTGTTTGTAAGGCTCTCTATTGTGTTTTTCCTTTGATCTATTGAATTCTTCACTTCAGTCACTATCCCAGTTTCCTGTTGTACTAGTTGTTTCGTTTCATTTTGATTCCTCCTTAATATTTCATTTTCACGAGAGAGATTTTCTATCTTGTCCATTAAGGATTTGTGTAGTTCAAGAATTTGTTTTTGAGAACTTCTTAATGTTCTTATCAATTTTTTGAGATCTGCTTCTTGCATTTCTTCTATGTCATCATCTTCATAATCTTGAATTGGGGTGTCTTTTTCATTTGAGGGCTTCATGGTGACTTCCTTGTTTTTATTACCTTGGTTTTTTTGTTTGTTATTTGGCATATTGGAGATATTTGGTTTCTTCACTGTGGTGCTTTTTCTTGTTATACTATGACTCTAGATTAAGTGGACTATCTGTTTTTGATAGAGCCTTAGGGCTTGAGATGGGTGTGGCCTGAGAGCTCTGTTTGGTGTGCCAAAGGTGACACTCCCAGGTTAGGCGTGGTAAATCTCTCTCTCTTTCTTTTTTTTTTTTTTTTTTTTTTTTTTTTTTGATTCAAAAGGGAAGTAATTCCACACAGCTGAACGAAGTTGGAGGTAGTTAGCAGGCAAATGATATGCCCACAGGAGCCAGAGATCGGAAGCTCTTTCCCAAGATCCCCACAGGGAATCTGTTCGGCCCTCAGAGTGGGCTCAAATTCTCCTTCAGCCTCCCACTGGGTTGCCAAAGTTACGGAATTGTAGCGTCTCTGGAGAGTGCTCACGTGAATTCCGTGAGTTCTCTCCCCCACCGTCTCTTTTTTCACAGTCTCAGTTCAGTAGCACCACAAATTTACTAGGTCCTAATCTCCTGTTAATTCGCCCCGCCCAGAGTCAGGTTTTTCTGCTAGGCTCAGGGCCGGTGCAGACCTGAGGTCGCTCTGCTTATGACGTATGTCCAAGATGGCGCCTGCTCTTTGTCTTGCTCGCCCTTGAGAGGTGAGCGGAGAGAGAGAAACCCGTGTCTGTACTAGTCACCCTTTTTCTCTCTCTCTCTCTCTCTCTCTCTCTCTCTTCCAGTTAGCCTTGTGAACTCCCCCCCCCCCGGGGGTCGTTCCCTCTAGTCTCCTCTCTCCGCTTGCCTGCCGGTGTCTCGGGCTATTGAGGTTCGGCTCACCTCGTGTTCCAGCGCTGGTGTGTTGAGTCTGCCGCTGATGTCCCGAACTGTGGGCTCCCACGCTCTCCACGCAGGTCCGCTGAGAGTCACGCGTTCCGGAAGAGTTTCTTCTGCTGTTTCCTCCCCTACTCTTCCTTGAACCTGCAGTATCTCCACTTTTATTAAACTATCTCTCCCCAGACTATCAGTGTGCTCTCTTCCTATTCCGTCATCTTGCCGGAAATCCCATTTTGAGCTTTGATGATTGTTTTCAGCCCTGTCTCTACTCCTGAGGAACAGTGTTTTTCTTCGTGCTATTTGTTGAACTCTTTACTTAGTGTAGGCTTAATCTTATGAGTATAAAGTAAATTGAAAGTAGATAATTATACAAATTAAGAGAGGGAATAGGTGAGGAAGGAGAAGGAAGGGTGGGAGCATGTGTGGGAGGGAGGCTAGGGTGAGATGTATCACTATGATCCTAAATCTGCATAAATGAACTACATGCAACTTATACACCTTAAATAAAATTCTAAAAAATAAATTTTTCAAAATATTCTTTAAACCACAGATTTTATGAGTGCTCATCCAAAAACAATATTAACATTTTAGCAGGTCTGGAGAGTTTCAGATGTAGGCTCCCTTTTTTTAACCCTGATCATCAGCTACTCCCAGTTTTTACATTTTAATTGAGCCTGGCACATGGAACTGTTCCCTTTTCATTTTGATCAGTGTGACAGATTAAACCATTTGGCTTATTAAATACTTGATCACCTACCAACAACATAAGCACTAGGATAAATCTCAGTCGAAGATCTCAGCCAAGCTTGGTCTTAAAATGTCTTGAGATATACAGCAATAAAAACACAGGGAAACAATGTAATTGCTTGATGGTATCACTGCTTTGCACTTGCTTATCAGAGAGAATCATCTTTTAGAAATTTATGAGTGCATTTCCCCAGTGCATTGGCACTCACTCCCAGCTCACAAAATTTCCTCTCTCTGTTCTAAGAGATGCTCTCAGAACAAAATCACTTCCTACACTAATTTATTTTCTGTAGTTATGTGTCTATAGTTCACTATTCCTTCAATATTTACCTACAAATCTAGGCTACCCACTTAATGTTTTCTTTCCTAAATTACCCAAAGACAAATTGTTATTGGGCCCACCTGAATTCTGTGACTATATAACATTTATGTTCAAAGACAACAGACTACCTAACACCAATATAAAGACAAATCAACAGACTTCACCTCTCTATATATACTGTCTTAAAAAAGTAATCTTTCCCTTTTAAAAGAAGTATATAAGGAAACTTTTTTTGTTATGTTTAATTCATTTTCCCTTTACTCTCTGAATTTCCTTCAAAATTGATGGACCACTAGGCCAGATGCGTTAGATGGCAAAATCCAGGGAGCTGACCCATTTCATCGATCAGTTGAACTAAAATAGCCCCACATGGAGATGCAGAAGCCGATTACTTGGAGTACAACAACCTCAGGGGTCCTCCTAGTACTTAATGCAAGTAAATCACCTTTATTACCCAATAACATTTCAGGCCAACTGAGTGCTGCTTAATAGGACTGGAAAACAAAGCCAGGTTTCAAAAACAACTCCTTGGAGCACACTGCAGCCTCCTTAGCAAGCAAGAACAGAGATAAAGTCCAAAAGATTGAGAAAAGGCAGAAAGCATTTTCTTTCCTAATACAAATTAAAAGTTATAACTACATGAGAGAATGAGTTAAGTAGAGAAAACACTTCACTAGAGAAATAAACAAAAGTCATAAATATTTAACCAGTAAAGAAGCAACAAGGACTGTCACAAAAGCCACTCTACATACAGTTTAATAAGATGTTACAATTGTTCAATGACTCTGCTAAGCAATAGGATTCTTTCAACCCAAATTAATATTCATTAATTCCCATTTCACAAATATTTCCATGACCTTCCATAAGGGAAATAAGGTAGGAAAGTATTTCAAATGATCAATAACATGAAAAAATAAGCAAAACTGATATTGACCTAACTAACCCCAAAAAAGGGGGAAAAGGTGAGAGAAGACTCAAATAAATGAATCAGAGATGAAAATAAGATGTTATGATAGATTATATGGAAATAAAAAGAATCATCAGAAATTACTACAAACAGCAATCTCCCAATGAATTGGAAAAGCTAGAAAAAATATAGATTTCTGGACACATAAAATCTACAAAATTTCAGTCACAAAGACACAGAAAACCTAAATAGATCAATAACCAAGACAGAGATTGAATTAGTAATAAAGTCCCTCCCAACAAAGAAAAGCCCAGAATCATATGGGCTTACTGCTGAGTTCTACCAAACTTTTAAAAAACTAATTCCATTTCTTCTCAAACTATTGAGGGAATACTCTCAAATTCCTTCTATGAGATGAGGCCAGCATCATCTTAGTTCGTAAACCAGAAAAAGATACAACAAAGAAATAAAACTATAGGCCAATATCCATTATGAACATAAATGCTAAAATCGTCAACAAAATACTAGCTAATCAAATCCAACAACATATCAGAAAGATCATTCACCTGGACCAAGTGAGATTTATCCCTGGTATGCAGGGAGGATTTGACACATGCAAATCAATAAGTGTGATACATCACAGTAACAAATTGAAGAATAAAACCCATATGATTATTTCAATAGATGCAGAGAAAGCACCTGATAAAATACAAGATCTTTTCATGATAAAAATCTTAAGCAAATTGGGTATAGAAGGCAATATATAACAAACCCACAGCCTGCATCTTTTTAATGGGGAAAAGTTGGAAGCATTTCCACTAAGATTCAGAACAAGACAAGGATGCCCACTCTAACCATTGCTATTCAACACAGTTCTAGCCAGAGCCATATATGCAAGAAAAAGAATTCAAAGGGATAGCAACTGGAAAGGAGGAAGTCAAATTATTCATGTTTGCAGATGACATAATTCTACATATAGGAAAACTAAAATATTTTACTTAGAGACTATTGAAACTCATATGAATGCTTCACAAATTTGCAGGATATAAAACCAACACACAAAAATCAATAGCCTTTGTATGCACAGAGAAAGGAACTTTAAGATCAGTCCCATTCACAATTGCTACAAAAAAATTAAATAGCATTGAATAAATTTATCCATGGAGGTCGAAAATCTCTATGTTGAAAATTACAAAATGTGAAGAAAAAAATACAAGAAAATAAACAAATATGGAAAAATTTTCCATGTTTGTGGATTAGAAGAATTAATATCATCAAAATGTCCACACTATCCAAAGCAATTCTATAAATTGAATCTATAATTCAATGCTGTCCCAATCAAAAAAATCAATGACATTCTTTTCAGATCTACAAAAAAATACAGAAATAAAAGAGATGCCTGAATAGCTAAAACAATCTTAAACTTCAAAAACAAAGCCAGAGCTATCACAATATTAGATTTCAAGATATACTTCAGGGCAGTTATAATCAAAACAGCCTGGTACTGGCACAAAAACAGACATGTAGACTAACAGAACAGAATAGAAACCCCGGAAATTAATTCACACATATATAACCAATCTTTGACGAAAGAGCTAAAATTAATCCCTGGAGAAAAGAAAGTCTCTTCAACAAATGGTGCTGGGAAACCTGGATCTTCACATGCAGAAGGATGAAACAAGACCCCTAACTTATACCATCTACAAATATCAACTCATAGAGAGTGGATCAAGGGTCTAAATCTATGACCTAATATTATCAAACTACTTAGAGGAAAACAGTGGGGAACTTTGCAAGACACTGGTATAAGCAAAGACATCTTGGGAAAGACTCCAGAAGCACAGGCAACACAAGCAAAAATAGACAAATGGGATTACATCAAATTGAGAGGCTTCTGCACTACAAAGGAAACACTCAACAAAGTGAAGAGGCAACCAAATGAGTGGGAGAAAATACTTGCAAACTATGCAACTAATAAAGGATTAATATCCAGAATCTATTAAGAGCTCAAGAAATTCAACAACAATAAAACAAACAATCCAGTCAAGAAATGGGCAAAGGAGATGAATGGCATTTTTCGAAGGGTGAAATTCAAATGGCCAACAGACACATGAAAAAATGCTCAGCATCCCTAGCAATAAGGGAAATGCAAATCCAAACCACAAGGTTTTACCTTACCGCAGTTAGAATGGTTATCATCCAAAAATAAATAAATAAATAACGAATGCTGGTGAGGATGTGGGGGAAAAGGTGCCCTAATACACTGTTGGTGGAAATGTAAAATAAAACAACCATTTTGGAAAACATATCTGTCATATGACCCAGCCATCTTATTCCTGAGAATTTACCCAAAGAAATGAAATCAGCATATGAAAGAGTTATCTGTACCCCATGTTTACTGCAGCTCATATTAACAATAGCTAAGATATTAACATAGCTAAGATATGGAATCAACCCAGATGTCAAACAACTGATGACTGAATAAAGAAAATGTGGTATACATACACTATAGAATACTACCGAGCTATAAGAAAGAATAAAATCATGTCTTTTGCAACCAAAAGGATACAACTGTAAATCATTATGCTTAGTTAAGTAAGCCTGTCCCAAAACCACAAATATATTTTCCCTTAATTTTGGTAATTAACATACACAGCACAGAAAGTAATTTATGTGAGAAAAACTGACATTTTTACATTTGATTATTGTTCACATGCCTTGTCTATACTCTTGAGGAATAATGGTTTTTCTACTTACTACTTGTTGAATTCTTTATTTGGTGGAGAGTTAATCTGGTGATTATAAAATAAACTGAAAATAATGTCACTATAAAAATTAAAAGAAAAAATAGAAAAAAGAAAGAAAGAGAGAGAAAGAAAAGAAAAGAAAGAAAGAAAGAAAGGTGGGTGGGAGTGTGGGCAGGAGGGTGAATAGAGTGGGAAGTATTATTATGCTCTTAAATCTATATACATGAAATACATGAAGTTCATCACCTTATATAAATAAAAAAATTTAGCAAAATTTTGGACAAAATGGCAACAAAAGAATGACTGCTACTGTGCAGTAATATTTTGGAATCCATGCATATGCAGGATTGTCCTAAAAAGTTCATAGAAAATGTATATTACAAAAAAGCATAAATTTCAAAATTTCCTTGCATCAAAATAAACTTCTCTTTTCATTCAATTTTTCTAAGAACATTTTGAAGTACTCTTATACAATGTGTTTTTCAGTTTGGCAAGAATTCAGGTCAGGATACAAACAAGCAGCATAGAAGATTTTCACCCACACAGTTGCACCTGGATAGACCAAATAATAATTTCTAAAAGTACTTGACTCTTAAAAAGATATTAGGCTGCATAACTTTTATTTTCTCGCTAAAGATCTATTGTAGAGTTACATATTTTAAGCAAGGAGATGTGTGTGTCTGCATCTATTGAGCTGCACATGTGTCATAGCCCATTTGGAGCAGGAATTGCTGAGGCAGCCAGCCTAGCTGTTGAAATAGCATCATCCACTAGAGGCCAGAATGAGACTGCCACATTCAATAGAGGTTCTTACAGATTCCAGGAAAATTTTATACAGACTTCAGGAAGAAAAGAAGCACAGGAACATCAGTGAATGACACCAAAGCTGTTTGAATTCTGAATCCTCTTACACAAAATTTTCTTCCACATCTAATCAATGGAAAAACAAGGCACCGACTAAACGTCTTTTTAGCAAGTGTTAGTACTAAGGACTCAGAAACGAATGAATGTTAGAAACTGGAATGAAAGTTCTTTTCTGAACTAAAGGTGGAAAAGAACAAAAACAGCAGGTAGGGTATGAGTGTTGGCATGTAATAGAGGCCATGATACAAATATGTGTCTGATATTAGAGACAGCAGAAGAGTACAGTGAAAAACGCAGGGACAATGCTTCCAGGGACTTTGGACTTGGAGCTAGACCATGAACGATAAGTTCAGCCTGGACTGTCAGAGTTAAAGGTATGCAGCATCTGCAAAACACAGAATACAACACAGTCATCTACAAAGGGAGGGAGGCATATCTGTCAGTATGGAAGACTTCTAGGGCATGTTTAAGTAGGAGGCAGTATGATCTTTCTTGATGGTATTTGGTAAATCTGTGAAAGATACATATGTGTACATACACACACACAAACACAGGCACACAGGCATGACATTCTTCTGAAAAGATACACAAACAAAAACAGCAAGAGGCTCCCAATTAAGTCTGAAATTGCTGTGGTCCCAGTGAAGGCAAGGGTGTTTGTTTTGTTCATTGCTGTATCTTTAATGTCTAAATAGTTAGGATCTCAGTAAGTTTGTTATATGAATTAATTGAATCTTGTCCTATGTGATTGTTCTCTGAAGTGAAAAAAGAACAAAAAGTCATTTGAAGGTGCCAATTCAATGAGATGACATGACCTCCAGAGGTAGGTCCAAGGACTCAAAGGCATCTCCTCATTCAAGAATTAGACTCCAGAATTTTGTACTTAGACATTCACTATCTAAATGAATTTACCTAAGTTTCTAACATGGGAATACAGCAACTCGGAGACCTTTGACTGAAAGAGAGCTCTTGTTCCTGATAAAGCCCATCCATTTCATCCAGTGACAAAAGTTGGGGAGGATGATGAGAAGCTGGGGAAGAAGGATGCCTACTAAGCAAGTCAGAATAGCCTACTTTTTCCCAGCTGTCGATGAGAGAACAACTGTCTCAGCCATACTTCCCATAGTGCCTTCCTTTCTGGAATGCACTTCTCCACACAGGCTTCATTCAGACCCAATCTGTGCACCAAAAAATGCAGTAGAACAACAAGCAACAGACTATTCAAGATTCTTCGCAAGGAGGAAAGTTTATTCCTATCCTCATATTTTGCAGACACAATTTTGAATCTGAAGTTTTTTGAGCATTGACCTGAACAAGTCAAAAACTCCGCATCTTATTTGTGATGGTTTAATGTACCAAACTTTGTTTCATATACACAATTATTAAAGATATTACATAAAATTATCTTTATTATATGTGTATAAGACATATGAAATACAAATAAATGTTGTATTTAGACTTGGGTCTTATCATTAAGATCATTTTGTTACACTTATAGAAATATTCCAAAATCCCACAAAAATCTGAAACCAAAAATTCCTCTAGTCTTAAGCATTTCAGATAAGGGATACTCAACTTACATACGAAAAAAAATCAAGAAATCAATCTCATTTACAATAACTACAAAAAAAAACTAGAATAAAATTAACTAAGGAGAGATAGTACCTTTAAAATACAAAGCATAAAACACAAAAAATTTTGAAGAGGACACAAATAAATGGAAACACATCCCATGTTCGTGGGTTGGAAAAATAATATTGTTAAATTTATTGTTAATAATATTGTATCTTTAATACACAAAATTACCTACCATACAATATAGTCCCTAGCAAATTCCAGCATCAAATTTAACAGAATTGGACAAAATAACTCAGGGTCAATGTTGTGGCATAGTGGGTAAACTCACAGCCTGCAACACTGGCATCCAATACAGGTGCTAGTTCATGTTCTAGCTGTTCCACTTCTGATCCAGCTCCCTGCTTATGGCCTGGGATAAGCAGAGGAAGATGGCCCAATTGTCTAAGACCCGGTTGAAGTTCCTGACTCCTGGCTTTGGCCTAGCCCAGAGCTGGCTGTTGTGGCCATCTCTGGAGTGAATCAGTGGATCAAAAATCAATCTCGGCCGGCGCCGCGGCTCACTAGGCTAATCCTCCGCCTAGCGGCGCCGGCACACCGGGTTCTAGTCCCGGTCGGGGCGCCGGATTCTGTCCCGGTTGCCCCTCTTCCAGGCCAGCCCTCTGCTGTGGCCAGGGAGTGCAGTGGAGGATGGCCCAGGTGCTTGGGCCCTGCACCCCATGGGAGACCAGGAAAAGCACCTGGCTCCTGCCATCGGATCAGCGCGGTGCGCCGGCCGTGGCGGCCATTGGAGGGTGAACCAACGGCGAAGGAAGACCTTTCTCTCTGTCTCTCTCTCTCTCACTGTCCACTCTGCCTGTCAAAAAAAAAAAAAAATCAATCTCTTTCTCTCTCCCTCCTTCCCTCCCTCTCTCCCTCCCCCACCTTTCTCCGTGTGTGTGTGTGTGCATGTTTCTCTCTCTCTCTCAAAATAAACAAATATTTCAAAAAAGGAAATAAAAATAACCTTAAACTTTGTATGGAATGACAAAATCCCTCAAAGAGTCAACACAATATTATGCAAAAGAAAAAAGCTGGACATTTTAAAACATGAACTAGAGTTTTCAGTTGGCAAGATGGCTGAATACGGAAAAGATGTGCTGCTTTCGACCAGGGGAAAATAGCAGAGGAAACATGGAGGAAATGCATTCCCAGAAAGTTCGCAGTGGAAATTCTACAGATGGATGAGGGATGCCATGAGGCAGCATGGAAGGTGAGGACACGCAGCAGGCAAGGCCACCACACATGACTCCTGCAGCTGGAGCATGGAGGACACGCTAGCATTTGAGACAGAGGTGAGAGCAGACCTGAGGAAGCCTGTACCAGTGGGTATATTGCCTGAGGGAGAGCTCTGCAGACCACACTGACTTTGATTCCAGGCTGGAGCAGGAGGCAGGGATCCACATAATTCAGCGAAAAAAACATACGTTTCTTTCTACCCATTCCCCAACAAGGGCGCCCAACAACCAGCGGGGAGAAGATGGCATTCTAACACCAGGGGAGGCTGTGGCAGCTCTTGTGCACATGTGTGACCGGGGATTTTACCAAAGGAAAAATCCATGTTCGCCACTGGCTTTGAGTCTGGCCTTGAGGTTTGACCGTGGGCTGGACACACATACAGGACTGTGAGGTGGCCCCCTCCTCTCAGCATATCACAGGTTCCAAGCTCAAACTGCCAAGGTGGAGCACCTATAGGCAGCTGGCTTTGGGAACATCCCTGCTCTCTCCGTGGAATGGGGCAGGATCACAGGGATGAGAGGGGACCCTCTGCACCAATGACGGCAGGAGACTTGTGTGCTGTGACCTTGGGAATTCTCTGACTGCACAGTACGTCCAGTGTAGCTGGGGCTTTGGGAAATCACTGTGTCTGGTGACAGAGGGTCAGAGCTCCCTGACAGCTTGGGGAAGGTGACTGTAGAAAGCTCCTTGCTCACACGGGGGAAAGTACAGTTCCTTTGGGTGGTTCATGAGGCTGCGTGGGAGGAGGCTGTGTCCACTATGAGCTAAACCAGGGCACTGATCACATTAAAAAGGAGGAGGTGAGGTTGTGATTGGCCAATAGACATGAACATTCCATCTCCCCTGCTGAAAATAGAGATCTACCATGCCCAACACGGGTGTCATCATAGATTTGCATGCCACATTTAAGCACTTGACCAGAGCCCCCTTGCCCAAACCAGCAAACTTGTCTGATTATTCACTGAAATAGCAGACATGCCATAAAGCCACAAAGGCATAATTCAAAGGTAAACCCATCAGAAGAAAAAAAAATTATTTCCACAAATGCCAAAAAATAAACTCAAAAATATAAGAAACAACAACAAGGAAGACAGCATGACTCAAAGGAAAACAATTCAATACTAGAATGTAAAGATGAAGAGATAGACGAAATGCCTGTAAAGAAATTCAGAAGAATGATCACAGGATTACTCAGAAGCAATGAAAGTAAATTCATGAGTTAAAGAAATTAATACATGACAGGGATGAAACAGTTTGCCATGAGATTGAGATTTTGAAGAGAAAACAAACTGAAATATTAGAAATGAAGAATTCAACATGTCAAATAAAAACTACAAGGGAAAGCCTTGAAAAGAGATGCGGTGAGGCCAAAGAAAGAATATCTAAGCTAGAAAAAAATCTTTGGAAAAATCTCAGTCAGAACAAAATAAATGAAGTAGAAATTAGAAAAATTAAAAACAGTATGGGAGACTTACAGGATACCATCAAACAACCAACCAAATAGGTGTCTTAGGAGTTCCCCAGAGGTGTGGAAAGAATGGATTAGAAGCCCTATTCAGTGAAATAATAACAGAAAATGTCCCTAATTTGGAGAAAGAAAGGAATATCCAAATACAGGAAGCACACAGAACTCCTAATAGAACTGATGGAAAAGATCTTGATCATGACACACTGTATTCAAATGTTCTAGGGTAAAACATAAAGAAAAGATGCTACAATGGGCACAAAAGGAATGCCAGATCACCTTTAGAGGATCTCCACTTAGATTACCAGCTGATTTGTTATCAAACCCTGCTGGCTAGGAGAGAATGGATGTAGTCTAGGTCTTAATTTAAAAAAAAAAAAAGTTTCAACCAAGAATAATATATTTGCAAAGCTCTCATTTATGAATGAAGGTATTTATGAAATAAATATCTTGCATAACAAACAGGAATTGAAAGAATTTGTCACCATCATCTAGCCTTACAAATGATGCTTAAGCATATGCTACACACAAAAACACAAAAAGAATGTCATCATTATAAAAGAAGGTGAAGGCAGAAAATCTAGTAAAAGTACAATGGAAATCCAAAGTAAACAATAGGAATACTTATAGGAAAATGTCAAGGCCAAGTCGTTACCCATCAATGGTAACCTTGAAGGTAAATGGCCTCATCTTTCCAGGTAAGATGCAGCCTGGATGAACGCATTAAAAAATAAGACCCATCTATTTGTTGTCTACAAGAAACAGACATAATCAACAAAGACACACACAGAATGAAAGTGAAAGGATGGGAAAAGATATTCCATGCTAACAGAAACCAAAAAGGGGCAAGTGTGGCTATCCTAATATCAGACAAAATAGACTTTAACACAAAAACTGTTAAAAAGAGACACAGAGGGGCCGATGCTGTAGTGTAGCAGGTAAAGCTGCCACCTGAAATGCCAGCATTCCATATGGGCATTGATTCGAGACCCAGCTGCTCCACTTCTGATTCAGCTCTCTGCTATGGCTTGGGAAATCATTAAAAGATGACCCAACTGCTTGGGCCCCTGCACCTGTGAGGGAAATCTGGAAGAAGCTCCCGGCTCCTGGCTTCAGATCAACCCAGCTCTGGTCATTGCAACCATCTGGGGAGTGAACCAGTGGAGGGAAGATCTCTCTTTATCTCCTGCTATATATCTCTCTCTGCCTCTGCCTCTCTGTAACTCTGCCCTTCAAATAAATAAATACATATTTTTTTAAAAAAAAAAAAAAAGACATACACAGAAGGGCAATATGTAATGATAAAGGGATCAGTTCAACAGGAAGATATGACTATAGTAAATGTATATGTGCCAAATCAAAAGATGCCTGGCTATTTAAGATACGTTAATGGATCTAAAGGGAGACATAGAGTCCAATATAATAATAATGGAGGATTTCTACATCACACTTTCACCAATGGACAGATAAACCAAACCAAAAAATAACAAAGAAGCAACAGAGTTAACTGACTCTATGGACCAAATGGACCTAACTGATATCTACAGAACTTTTTAGCCCACAGTTGCAGAATATAGACTCTTTTCATTAGTGCATGGAACTTTCTCTAGGATAGACCACATGCTAGGCCATAAAGCAAGTCTCAACAAATTCAGAAAATATGAAATCATACCATGCATCTTCTCTGACCAAAACAGAATGAAGGTGGAAAGCAACAACTGAAGAATCTATAGAAAATGTGCAAACACATGTAGACTGAACAACACTCCAGAATGAACAGTAGGTCATAGAAGAAATCAAAAGGAAAATTAAAAAATTACTGGAATTGAATGAAGATGACAATACAACATATACAAAATTTATGGGATACAACAAAAGCACTGTTAAGTGGGAAGCTTATAGCAATTGGTGCCTCTATCAAGAAATTGAAAAGGCATCACATAAATGAGCTATGAATGCATCTCAAGGACCTAGAAAATGTAAATGCAACAACAGACATCACATAAATAAAAAGAATCATCAGGAATTACTACAAAGAGCTGTATGCCAACAGACTGGGAAAACTAGAAATGGATAGATTCCTGGACACATGCAATCTACCAATATCAAATCTGGGATACATAGAAAACCTAAACATACCAATAACCAAGGTGGTCATTGAATCAGTAATAAAGACCCTCAATAAAGCCAGCACCACAGCTCAATAGGCCAATCCCCCGCCTAGCGGGGCTGGCACACCAGGTTCTAGTCCTGGTTGGGGCGCCGGATTCTGTCCCGGTAGCCCCTCTTCCAGGCCAGCTCTCTGCTATGGCCCAGGAGTGCAGTGGAGGATGGCCCAAGTCCGTGGGCCCTGCACCTCACGGGAGACAAGGATAAGCACCTGGCTCCTGCCTTTGGATCAGTGCGGTGCGCCGGCTGCAGCGCGCCAGCGGCGGCGGCCATTGGAGGGTGAACCAACAGCAAGAGGAAGACCTTTGTCTCTCTCTCTCACTGTCCACTCTGCCTGTCAAAAAAAAAAAAAAAGAATTAAAAAAAAAAAAAGACCCTCAACAAAAAAAGTCCAGAAAGTCCAGGACCAGACAGCTTCACTGCTGAATTCTAACAGACATTAAAGAAGAAATAATCCAATTCTTCTCAAGCAATTCAAACCAACTGAAAGGGAGGGAATCCTCCCAAACTGCTTCTATGAACCCAGCATCACCTTAATCCTAAATCAGAAAAAGATATAACAGAGAATGAGAACTACAACCAATTTCTCTGATGAATATAGATGCAAAGTCCTCAACAAAATACTAGCCAATCAAATCCAACAACACATCATAAAGATCATTTTCCCGGACCAAGTGGGATTTATACCAGGTATGCAGGGATGATTCAACATTCACAAATCAATAAATGTGATTCATCACATTAAGAAACTGAAGAATAGAAACCATATGACTGTCTCCATAGAGGCAGAGAAAGCATTTGATAACATAAAACATCCTTTCATGATTAAAACTTAAACAAGTTGGGTATAAAAGGAACATCTCTCAATACAATAAAGGCCTTGCCAAGCCTTGGTCATTGAAGACATTCTGGGAGTAAACAAGTGGATGGAAGATCTTTCTCTCTCTATCTCTCTCTCTCTCTCTGTAACTCTACCTTTCAAATAAATAACATAAATCTTTAAAAAATATATGATGTTGTATATAAGTTGTAAGGGTAACCACAGAGCAAAAATCCACAATAGATATACAAAAGATAAAAAAAGAAAAATCCAAAGCATATTACAATAGAAAGCCATCAAGCCACAAAGAAAGAAAGCAGAAGAGGGAAAAAGGAAGAAAATATGTATAAAACATCTTGAAAGCAATTAACAAAATGGTCTTAGTAAATTCTCACCTATCAATAGTTAATTTAAATGTAAATGGATTAAATTACTAAATAAAAAGCATACACTAGCTGAATAGGTTTAAATAAAGAAGACCCACTCTATGCAGACTTTAAGATATTCATTTCACCCGGGCCAGTACTGTGGCATAGCAGGTTAAAGCACTGGCCTGAAGTGCTGGCATCCCATATGGTCACTGGTTCAAATCCCTGCTGCTCCTCTTCTAATCCAGCTCTCTGCTATGGTCTGGGAAAGCAGTAGAAGATAGCCCACGTCCTTGGGCCCCTGCACCCACATTGGAGACCTTGAAGAGGCTCCTGGGTCCTGACTTCAGATTGGCTCAGCTCTGGCCATTGCAGCCACTGGGGAGTGAATCAGCAGATGGAAGACCTCTCTCTCTCTGTCTCTACCTCTCTCTGTAACTCTAGAAGAATTAGAGATAAAAAAAAAGATATTCACTTCACCTTAAAGGAAATTTATAGACTACAAGTGAAAGGATGGAAAAACATATCCCATGCAAATGGAAACCAAAGGAGAGTAGGGTAGTTCCTTATTTCAAATAAAATAGACTTTAGTCATTACATAACAATAAACAGTCAAATAACCAAGAACATTTAACAAGCATAAAAATATATGCACCCAACATCATAGCACCTAAATACATAAAACATTAACATATCAAATGGAAACAAAGACTGTAACACAATAGTAGGGGATTTCAATACCCTGCTTTCAATATTAGACAGATCATACAGACAGAAAATCAATAAGGAAACATTGGACTTGAACCTTATTTTAACCCAAATGGACTGAACGGATATATAGAGAACATTCCAACTAACAACGGAATATACATTATTCTCAAGTGTATCTATTATACAATAAAAGGATCACTCATAATGATTAAGTGGAATTTACTCCTGAGACACAAGGTTGGCTCAATATGTACAAATCAACAGATACAATGCACCATAAATAGAATGAAAGGAAAAAAACAAACAAACAAACAAACAAACATGGTCATCTCACTAGAAGCAGAAAAATGAATTTCAACATCCTTTCATGATAAAAACTCTCCTCAAATTATACAAAGAAGTAGAAATAAATACATATTTCACAAGTCCACAGTTAAGATATTTAACAGTGAAAAGTTGGCTTTTTCTCTAAGAAGGCTTTTTCTCTAAGATACAAAACAAGACCACTGCCATCCAATTTGTCTAACATAGTACTGGAAGTCCTATCCAAAACAATTAGGCAAGAGAAATAAATAAAAGGCATCCAAGTAGGAAATGATAAATAAAATCATCTCAGTTTGCTGATGCTATGATGTTATATATAGAAAATTCTTAAGACTCTACTAGTAACTTGTTGAATTGATATATTTAGTAAAATTTCTGCATAGACAATCAACTTAGAAAGATCAGTTTACTTCTAACAACAAACTGAACATTAACAATGAACAGTTTAAATAAAAAATTAAGAAAATTCCATTTACAATAGAATCAAAACAATAAAATACGTAGGAGTAAATTTAACTACAGAAGCAAAAGATCTCTATCCTGAAAACTATAAAATACTGATAAAAATAAAAGATAACACAAATCAATGGAAAGAAATCTTCTGTTTGTACATTAGAAGAATTAATCTTGGGATCAGTGTTGTGGCACAGTGGGTTAAGTGGCGGCATCCCATATGGGCGCCGGTTCAAGTCCCGGCTGCTTCTCTTCCAAACCAACTCTCTGCTGTGGCCTGGGAAAGCAGTAGAAGATGGCCCAACTCCTTGGGCCCCTGTACTGGCATGGGAGACCTGGAAGAAGCTCCTGGCTCCTAGCTTCGGATCGGCACAGCTCTGGCCAGAGTGGCCATCTGGGAAGTGAACCAGTGGATGGAAGACCTCTCTCTCTCTCTCTCTCTCTCTCTCTCTGCGCCTCTTCTCTCTGTGTAACTCTGACTTTATGTTAATGAAATATTCTAGGCACATAGAGACAAATACCATATGATTTCACTTATATGTGTAATTTGCAAAAGCTGAACTCATAGAAGTGTAGAGTAGAATGGTGGCTATCAGACGCAGGGGTGAAGACAGACAGAGAAAGAAAGACATTTGCCAATAGGCATAAAGTTGCAATAGGGAAAATATGTTCTGTTGTTCTATTGTACCTCAAAGTATTTACAGTTAATAATAATATATTGTATATATAAAGTAGCTGAGAGGATTTTAAATGTTTTTACCACAAAAAATGATAAATATTTGAGAATGGATATGCTAACACTCTGATTTAATCATTCTGCAAGTGTACATGTATTTAAATTCACTTTCTAGCCAACAAATACATAGAATTACTATTTTTAGACTAAAAATTTAAACTGAGTCTCACAAATCAATACATCTTTATGAGTTGCTAAATAAAAAATATATAACGCTATACACATGGTGCTAATACTAAACAATATACATGGGCAATTTCTCTTAAACGTGTTTTTATACTCTTTGACAAACAGTTTCTTTTTTTTTTTTTTTTTTTTTTTTTTTGACAGGCAGAGTGGACAGTGAGAGAGAGAGACAGAGAGAAAGGTCTTCCTTTTGCCGTTGGTTCACCCTCCAATGGCCGCCGCGGCCAGCGCACCGCGCTGATCCGATGGCAGGAGCCAGGAGCCAGGTGCTTTTCCTGGTCTCCCATGGGGTGCAGGGCCCAAGCACCTGGGCCATCCTCCACTGCACTCCCTGGCCACAGCAGAGGGCTGGCCTGGAAGAGAGGCAACCGGGACAGAATCCGGCGCCCCGACCGGGACTAGAACCCGGTGTGCCGGCGCCGCTAGGCGGAGGATTAGCCTAGTGAGCCCCGGCGCCGGCCCGACAAACAGTTTCTAAAGATAACCATGTCTGTCCTGAAAGTAACAATAATTGGTATCATGGAATTTTCTAGGGGAAAATTACTCATCCCTGGTATTAGAAGGCAAAGGAGCAATTACAGATCACGAAGAAATACTATCTAGCTACTTTCACACATTCTGCAGAACTCCAGGATTGCAAGGAGAACCAGAGACCATGATGGGGGGCTTGGGAACTGAAGGAACCCCAGGAGTTGAAACTCTCATTACCTCAACTACAGAAGTTCATTCCAAATACGGAGATTCCTTTTAAGGAAAGGATTCTACCACTGAGAAAATGCATTTGACATTATAAAACATTCTTATTTTCCAGATTAGGAAACTGAGGGCTAGCATGTTTAAATAACTTGTTCAAGGTCAGCCTGATAGAGAACAGTAGTTTCATGACTAGGGCATTACACAATAGTGGGATTTTTCATGCTGTAAGCAGTTCTCAAACTGGCAGTTCCTGCAAGCTTGTAATTATAAAGTGAAATGAAAGTATATCATTGTAAAAATTAAATGAGAAATAAGAAAAGGAGATGGTGAGAGTGAGAGAGGAAAGGAGGGTAAAGTGGAAAGTATGATTATGCTCTTAAAAAGGTATATATGAAATACATGAAATTTCTTATTATATAAATTTTAAAAACACTCTCATTTAGTGTCACTGTTTATATATAACTATTCCAGAGCAGAGCACATGAGCATTTCTGCCAATTTTGGACAGGCAGAATTAGGCAATGAGAGAGACAGAGAGAAAGGTCTTCCTTCTGTTGGTTCACCCCCCACCAAGTGGCCGCTACGGCCGGTGTGTTGCAGCCAGCATTCTGCGCCTATCCAAAGGCAGGAGCCAGGTGCTTTCTCCTGGTCTCCCACATGGGTGCAGGGCCCAAGCACTCGGGCCATCCTCCACTGCCTTCCTGGGCCACAGCAGAGAGCTGGCCTGGAAGAGGAGCAACCGGGACAGAATCCGGCGCCCCGACCGGGACTAGAACCCAGGGTGCCGGCGCCCCAGGCAGAGGATTAGCCTAGTGAGCCACAGCGCCGGCCCAGGGGAGTCTTTCTTTAGTCCTGGCTTAGAGATTCCTGAAACTTCTATGTTAAATGGGGGGCAGGAAAAACTAGGAGAGTTTTCCCCAGCAGTTACTTCCTTCACAAGCTTGCGTAAGGTGAATTGCACTTTTTTTCAAGTTATTTTAATTCAAGATGCTGTTGTGTAAGTAGCAGAAACACACCAGTTTCCCCACTCATAAAAACAGGAGGAAGAGGTAAGGCTTACACTATTTTGCTATCTTGTGGTACAGAAATAAATACCTCTTAGGTTCATGGCTGTTAGGATACATCTTAGGTCCATGCATGCCACTGATGTTTCCTTCTCAAAATTTACATGATAATTGCAAACATTCTGAAACACTCACTCACTTTGTTCTTTCTCCTTTAGCAAACTTTGAATTCAGAGTTCTGGGGCAGGTGTCTGGCCTAAGTGGTTAAGGCACCAGTTAAAGTGCCCAAGTCCCACAGCAGAGTACCCAGGTTCCATCTTGGCTCCAGCTCCTGACTCCAGATTCCTGCTAATATAGACCCAGGTAGGCAGCAGTGAGGGTTCCTGCCAACCACGTGGAACCTGGACTGGGTTCCCAGCTCCCTGCTCTGGCCACTCTGGGTATCTGAGGCTGAGAGAGCACATGAGACAGCTAGCTCTCCTTCCCTCTCCTCCTCTCCCTTATGCAAGGGTTTGTGTCCTTTATAAACTGTATACAATCAGAGCGTGTCTCTCCTAACAGAAGTTGGCTGCAATGCTTCTTAGGGTTCCTGTGCACCAAGCTCACCATGGGGTGTTTGACTTCACAGCCTTTGCTCCCCCACAGGGGAACTTGACCTCCTCAGTCTCAAACAGTCTGAGGCAGCAGACTTGAACAGGGCGGGCCGCACAGACCAGAGGGGAGAGAACGTCCGCGGTTTCGGAACCGTCTCCGGGCGGGCAGTCACACATATCCCAGGGCTCTCCCCTACGCCAGGCCTGCGCGAAGGTAACCTGCTAACCGGCTCGGCCTCGCGGATTCCTTCACCAGAGTGTCTGTCCACAGCGTGTAAGTCTGAACGTAAAATGCTAAGAACTAGCGCTAGACAGAAAGTTCCATATATGATTCCCCTGCTCTCCAAAATACAAAAAGCAAAGCGCCTTTCAAGATTAAACAGTAGCCAAATAATAACATTAATAATAGTAGCAAAGCTACCTCTGTTCTGGACGAGAAATCTCGCTTCCAAGGTCGGGCGAGGCACGCCAAGGCAGACGCCTGATTTCTCTCACCACCTAAGGAATCCGAACGCCGCGCGCCGGGGTCGCCATAGAAACCGCGGCGGCGGTGGGCGGGGCTCCCGGCGGGTGGGCGGGGCCGGTCTTGGTTGCCCGGGAGACGCCGGAAGTCGCTGCGGGGATTGCGCCAAAGAAAAGCGACTTCTGGGATCCCTTGACCCGCAAGAACTCTGCCCCTGCCAGAGACCCGGAAGATTGCTCCCCCCACAGGATAACAAAATTCGTCAGTCGGCCAGAATCACGCTGTCTGAAAACCCAGATCCACCTGTTTTCCATTCCCGGCCTGTTACAATCTCTCAGGCCGGGACTCAGAATCCGGATTTAACGGAAGGCTGTAGTGTCCGGAAGTTGATCGACACTGGGCTCGCCTAGTCCTGTTTCCCTGGCTCTTCCTCCTTGCCTGCCCAGCACACTCTGCACCCTCAGTTTCCTCCGCACTGGCTCTCGGGAGCGGAAGGGTAGCCCTTAGAGCTGGAAATGCTGCGGGTTCAGATCCTTGAGGTGAGGGGCAAGCTCCCTGGAAGGCTCCCAGCTCTTCGCAGATTCCGCTGGGGGGCAGCATTGTCCTCTGCTCCGCTTCTTTCCGCAAAGCAGGCAACCCAGAGTGAATGCTAGTTAATGTCCTGCTGCGGCGTTGTTAATAAAGGCCTCTCTAGAAAGCGGAGCTTGGATGCAGAGAGCGAAGGCTCTCAGGAGGAATGCGGCAGTAGCAGAGTCCAGGCTTTCCATGGAAAAAGCTCTTAACGCAAGTCCCTGATTTACTGTTGGAGTTCGGAACAGCGAATCCATGCTGGTAAAGCAATAATGATGTTGCTCAACAACAGCGTTCTCGGCCCTCTGAACCTTATCCTGTATTGGGCGGAAGGGTGGGACATCAGAATTGATGCAGACAAGCCACGGCTCTGGCTGGACTCTAGGGCGCCATGAGCCGCATCTGCCCACCTTCAGAAAGCAGTGTGCGGGTGAGATGAGACTCACTTCTGCACTAACAGGGAACGGTACCCATACTTGCACAGCCTCTTGGGGTTTCAGAGTGAAATAATCTCTACCTTATGCATTCACTGTGCCAAATTTTGATTATCTGATTGTAGGTCTGACGTTTGTGTTTTCGCATTCATGGCATACACAGGCACTTCTAGAGTTAAAAGAATATATTTTGGTGCAAAACATTTTTTAAATGCATGTGTAGTTTTTTATATACTATGCATTTATGTGAACTTTTGAACTTCCCAATATGCATGGTTTTCAAAATTTGTTGCACCAAAATTAACTTATCTTTTAATTTCCTTTCCACAGATTTTTCCGGGTACCTTGATATAATCACTAAGAACAGCGTGCTGTATATTAGCCTAGAATGTATTCATTTCAATTCAAATTTCCGAATTTTTCTCTAACCACTCTCCCTAACGCCACACAAATTGGTAAAAGAATCTGCACCACACATGCCACTTATTACTAAAAGGAGATGAGGGGACTGATGTGGTTAGGGCCAAGGAAGGAAATCACAATGTGTTCCTTAGGAAACTAAAAATTGTTTTACATAAGAAAAGGGCCCACAGTAAAATAAGTGTGTAAAATAAATAAATGTATTTACCCCAGGACTTCTTTAAAAAATGTTAGGAAGCTAATATGTATTGTAGCTCTTCATGGTAAAGCTATAATCTATAGCATTTCTCACATGGAACCTCCCAACTGTGACATACGGAGCATCCATACGGCAAAAGATCTTTGGAAAACAGTAAACTGGAGCCACAATTACCGTCCCAAGATGTTTCTGCAACCTACAGAGCTCATGGACACGTGCAGTTTTACAAAGTGTCAAAATAGATTTGGGCTTCCTTCTTTACAACAGGTGTAGAAGCGGTCTTTGAAAGAGAGAAGAAAAAGAAATAATTTGACAGGGAAGACACACTAAGGTTTAAATGTCAGGTGCTTGGTATTCTTTAACGTATTAATCCTCACAATATCTCTGTGAGGTAGGAATTTGTTATTCCCACTTTGTAGACAAAGAGCCTGCTGCAAACTGCTCAACTACTACATCCAATCTCCCCAAATCAGAAAGTGATGATATTTATATTTAGAGCCATATCATTTTATTGCAAGGAAGAACTCAGGTTCAACACCAGGCTGGCAGGAAGAACTGGGGAAAACAACTTCCTTCATTTTCATAGTCACCTAAGTAATTATAAGGGTGAAGAGTAGCACCAAGAGGCAATCATTTATTAACAAGCACAAGAAAGCCCTCAAGGTTGCTTTTGGTGGTAGGCAGGAGATAATCCTTCTTCACAAGATATATGATCAGCATAGAATTGGAAAATTTGTTTTGTTAAATTATGAGTTAAAACTAACGCAAAACCTTAGTTAAATAGCGGCAGAGATGAAAGGAAACCAGTCCTGCTTACTCAGAATGCAGTGTCTGAGTAGAGAGAATTAGCCTGTCTGCAGAAGGATTTATTCAAGGTTAGTTTGACTCCAATAAAGGAAGAGTCACACCCAGATTAAATTTTGTTTAGAAATTATGGGCCAAACATGGAAGTTCAATCCTTTAGGAGAACCTGTGTGCTGGAGGCCCAAACTATGATGGGCATGCTGTTTATGGAAGCCAAAACATCCACAGCTGAAAAGGACTGTCTTAGAATGTGGTTGGACCAAAGCAATGGATGAGTCCCAAGGCCAACAGGTAGGTAGTCAGGGACAGGATTCAGATGCTGTGTATCCAAAGAATTGGATGCTTGCATCCAACTCGAATGCGTTAAAGAATAAAAGGGAGAGAAATCATATAGTTCAGTAAAAAACAGGTCTTCCCAAACTGAGAGCCATGTATTATCATATGGAAGCTTAAGGGCAGACAAATGGGAAAGTAGAAAGCATAGAATGAAGATAGATACTTTTTTAAGATTTATTTATTTATTTGAAAGTCAGAATTACACAGAGAGAGGAGAGGCAGAGAGAGAGGTCTTCCATCTGATGGTTCACTCCCCAATTGGCCGCAATGGCCAGAACTGCGCCGATCCAAAGCCAGGAGCTTCTTCCAGGTCTCCAACGTGGGTGCAGGGGCCCAAGGACTTGGGCTATCCTCTACTGCCTTCCCAAGCTGTAGCAGAGAGCTGGACCAGAAGTGGAGCAGCCCTGTCTCAAAGTGGCGCCCATATGGGATGCCGGCACTTCAAGCCAGGGCATTAACCCACTACACTACAGCGCCGGCCCCCGATACGTTTTTTGTGAGAAACCACACAGTGTGGCACTGGAAGAAATTCTCTACTCCATCTCTTTGCCTTGCATTTAAGGATTTAGAGTCATTGCAATTCTGAAAAAAATAAAAATTCAGTATTAGCATTGGTTATTTCTGGGTATTGGGATTATGGGTGATTAGATTTTTTAAATGGACTTTTTCTGAAAAACATTTATTTATTTTTTATTTATTTGAAAGGCAGAGTAACAGAGAAAGAGATAGAAAAAACAGAGAGAAATCTTCCAAATGGACAATGAGGATAGTCATTAACACAGAAGGTGGGATGCCATGGTAGAAACTTGTTTAGACTTTTCCAGGAAAAGCAGCCATTGTGGCCAGAGAGAAATAAGCCCAGAAGGAAGTAACCACTTTTGCAGAGTGATTCTCACTGCCAGATGAAGTTTCTTTTGGCATCCATAAAGAGCAACATGTCACACTCGTGAGCTAAACATGGGTAGCCCTGCTAGCTCAGATAAAATGCCCCAAAGCATTCTCAGGCACAGGGTAGAAGAGAATTTGTACTCAGTAAACTTATTTTTTAACGACAGTGGGCACTTGGACAAATCACCTCATCTGTCGTCATGATATGAAAACAGTCATCATACCCTCTAGCCTGGGAATAAATGAGGCAAGCTGTATGAAATGCGTGTCATATCTGTGTGAATAAGGAACCATTTTTTTCTGCATTCCCATGAAAGTCAAAAATTTAAATATATTTCTGAGTCATTCAGAATTAAAAGTTTGGCCTTAAAAAGCCAAAAAAAGTTTTAAGATTGTTTATAAGCAGAAAATATGGACTCAAAGAAGACTAAAGTAGTAAGCAACCATATGTGATATTTATTGGCAATATAGTATATCTAGTTGAAAAGTTGAAATTTTTATTAAGCCAAATATTTCTTCTTTTTTTTTTTTTTTTTTTTTTTTGACAGGCAGAGTGGACAGTGAGAGAGTGTCGCTCCCCCTCTTCGCAGAGGAACGACACTAAACTCTGCGCTGTTCTTTTGTCTGCTCGGCCATCCCCGGGTTTGCTGCTGGTCCTTCCACCTCCGTGGAAGGGCGGTTCCCCCTGCCATTTTCCCCACTTCCGCGGGGGAGCCACACACCGCCAGCCGGCTCTCTCGGGGGCCGCTCAGATGTTATCCGGATGTTCCCTTTAGATGTTCCTGGTGCATGTTGTCTCTCTCCTCCTTTATAGTCCTCTTCCACCAATCCCAACTCTGCTACCCACACGCCGAGTACGCTGCTCTCCTCCAATCAGGAGCAGGATCAGTTCCTGCAGGTCATCACTCAAGTTGGCGAGAGGCAGCTGCGTAGAAGTTGTTTACTCCCTTCTCAGCGCCATATTGTGGGAGACCAGATGCATAGAATAAGTCTTAATTCCAGTAACTTAGTCTAGTCCGAGTTGCTCCCCACAAGAGAGAGACAGAAAGGCCTTCCTTTGCCATTGGTTCACCCTCCAATGGCCGCCGCGGCTGGCACACCACGCTGATCCAATGGCAGGAGCCAGGTACTTCTCCTGGTCTCCCATGGGGTGCAGGGCCCAAGCACTTGGGCCATCCTCCACTGCACTCCCTGGCCACAGCAGAGAGCTGGCCTGGAAGAGGGCAACCGGGACAGAATCCGGCACCCCGACCGGGACTAGAACGCGGTGTGCCAGCGCCGCAAGGCGGAGGATTAGCCTAGTGAGCTGCAGCGCCGGCCAAATATTTCATTTAAACAAACCTCTAAAATCACAAAAAAATATAACAGTAGCAAAGAGTGTCCCTCCTTGAAATAAAACAAAATCAACCATTTTTTATTAATATTTTTCACAATGATAGACACAGAGAGAGAGAGCGCTCCTTTTGCTAGTTCACTCCCCAAATGGTTGCAATGACTGGGGCTGGGCTGGGGCCAGAGCCAAAAATCACGAACTCAATCCAGATGTCCCATGTGAGTGATACGGACCAAATTACGTGAGTTAACACTGCTGTCTCCCGGAGTGTGAATAAGCAGGAAGCTGAAATCAGGAGCTGGAGCTGGAAATCAAATACAGACACTCTGCTATGGGATGTGGGTGTCCTATCTTGTGTCTTAACCGCTAGGTCAAACAACCACCCAGCTGTTTTGTAACAGGATGAATGTTGTTCAAAGTGTGAAATAAGCCTTACAATCCAGAAAGTTAAGGAAGAAGATGATACTTCCAATAATAAAGGATTTCACATGGATATAGCAGTATATATGGATTACAGTGGAAAGAGAACAAGGGGTTGGTGGATGAAAAACAAGAGACCGACAGAGTAAACCAGAGAATGAGAATGGGAAATCAAATGAGTGTAGGATTTAAAGGTCTCGTTTGGTGATTCTTATGACTTGGGAAAGGAGTTAGGAGAACGAGTCACCACGGGGAACTCTGCAATGACTAGCATGGTCAGGACCAAGTTCAGGAGTAAGGGCATTTGCCATTTTGATACCCTGATGCTTATGACCATGTGTGTTGGCCCTATATTGGCACTGCAGTAGATGGAAGTTACCAGGTCCATAGACTAAGTTGGCAGGGAGTTACCAAGTGAATTAAAGTCTTCTGCTTGGTGAAACAATCAAGTTTAAAGACCAACATAGGCTACAGCAGGCATCCCATGTGAGCACTGTTCGAGTACTGGCTACTCCACTTGTGATCCACCTTCCTGCTAATGTGCCTGGGAAAGCAGAAGATAGCCAAAGTGCTTCAGCCTCTGACACCCATATGAGAGATGCTGGCTTTGGCCTGTCTTGGCCCTAGCTTTGCAGTCATTTAAGAAGTGACCAGTGGAAGGAAGATTGATCTCTCTCTCTCTCTCTCTCTCACCCTCTTTCCCCCCTTTCTCTCCCTCCTCCCTCTAACTCTTCCCCTCAAATATGTAAATCTTAAAAAAAAAAAAAAAGACCAGTGGGGTTTTATATATTGTGAAGTAAATTAAAGAAATCTTGGCCGGTGCCAGGGCTCACTAGGCTAATCTTCCACCTGCAGTGCCGGCACCCCGGGTTCTAGTCCCGGTTAGGGCGCCCGTTCTGTCTCAGTTGCTCCTCTTCCAGTTCAGCTCTCTGCTGTGACCTGGGAATGCAGTGGAGGATGGCCCAAGTGCTTGGGCCCTGCACCCACATGGGAGACCAGGAGGAAGCGTCTGGCTCCTGGCTTCGGATCAGTGCACCGTGCCAACTGTGGCGGCCATTTTGGGGGTGAACCAATGGAAGGAAGACCTTTCTCTCTGTCTCTCTCTCTCTCTCACTGTCTAACTGCCTGTCAAAAAAAAGAAAAGAAAAGAAAAGAAAAAGAAATCTGGGCATAAGACCTTGGGATAGAAGGATGAAAAGAAAATAAATCTGACAAAAATCATCTGTTCTCAGTCAGCCCCCACATAGAATCAAAAACCACATTTCACTGTCAGCAGGAACAGGACTGATTATCGGGTCAGTCTTCAACAGTTCTCTCCAGGGACTGCCTAGCTAAGCAAATGTTTGGTTTGTCATTCTAGGAATTTCAGAAGGACCCATCAGCTTTTCAACAAGCAGAGTCAACTGTCAGTACCGAAAGATTTTTTGAATCTGTCTCTTCAAAATCCTCACCTTGGGCTGGCACTGAGGCACAGCAGGTTAAGCCACTGCTAGTAACACCAGCATCCTACAAGAGAGTTCTGATTTAAGTGCTTTTTTTTAAATTTATGTTCCTGCCACCCACATGGGAGACCTGGATAAAGTTCCTGACTCCTGGCTTCAACCTGGCCCAGCCCTGGCTGTTGTGGCCATTTTGGGATAGTGAAACAGCAGATGGTGGATGGCTCGCTCTCTTGCTTTCTCTCTCTCTCTTTTTTCTTTCTCTTTCTGTCTCTATCTCCCCACTTCTCCCTCTCTACCCCATCACTCTGCCTTTCAAATAAATAAAATAATTCTTTAAAAAAAAAAAAACCTTCACCTTGCTGTCTCCACCAAACCTGAACTATGGTGTCATGATTCTTATTCTTTCCTAATTAAGTCCTGATTTTGAAAGACATGCTTTAAATCAAACTACTGATTCCTAATAAATGACAACTCTATCTTCTCCTCTCTGAGGCATGGAGGTGGTGATGCAAGGCAGTGCTCTCCCTTAACTTAGTTAGAAAGAAACTTGTGCTGGTCACATCTGGAAGGCCAGGTTTGACAAATGTCTAGAAGTAATAGAGTCCCACAAAACCCTCAATAGTAATATTGTAGAAAGTTTACTGAATCGAATTTCATGATAATCGTTTATTTCAGCTTCTTATCATTACAAAGTATCCTCAAGAATCTGTAAACTATGCATGGTGGAGTCACTTCTTTTACTGAGAAACAGCCATTGGTTTTAGCCATTGGCTAAATAGTTGCTAACAAAACTCTGTAACTTGTAATTTAGCTTAATTTATTCTATCTTACATAAACATTAAGGTATGTATGACATTGACTTCCTTAATATAAGTATAAGCTGCTATCAGTATTGACTTCAGAGTAACTGAATAGTCAAATAGATAAAAGTATGTTTTCAATAAAATACCTAACTATATTACCACTGTGTACAGATTTAATATCCAGTATTAACTATGGCTTGACAGTTAAAGTATCAGAAATGAAAGTGAAGTTCATTGTGTTACCTATCATAATCATTAAAAAGATTCATTGCTATGATATGTTTATTGTTATCCTGCTTATTAAGAGTAAGTTTCACTTACACTTTTGGGATGCACATGAACTTTTACACACTACTTATATTTCTGGTTTACCTTCAGCCACCATCCTTTTTATCCTTGCTTTTTTTTTCTTCCTGGTCAAAAAAGAACAAAAATCTAAATCAAGTCTTACTAGGAGTTTTTAAAGATACTAGACTCTCAGGTATAGAATGAGTACTGCAATTTGGAAAGTGTCCTGGACTTTTCTTCTTAACTGCCAGGGATTTCTGAGGCAATGCAATGGAAAGTGAAGAACACGCGTCCTGAACTCAGATAGCTTGTACCCCAAACCCTGAAAGAAGGGGATAAGGAAAATAGTAGCTGCCTCACAGAATTGTGGGAAGGATTCGTAATTTATATATATTTTATGTGTAGCATTCCTAGAGCAGTATCTGCCTCTCTTTATTTGTTGTCCCAGACTGTGTATGATAGAAAATGCATGTCTTCGACATTTCTGTTTATCATTTGTTTTGGCTGCTTGCAGTCTTTGAATCCCATGATAGAAGGAACACGTCGAATATAATACTCATATCAATGTGATCTTTAATTGCTACCAACATCATTTAATTAAACATAAGACTAATAGATCGAAGTCCCTAAATTGCTTGAAGACATTTTACAGAATTTCAGTTGCTCTATAGTTCACTAATGTTTATAGTTAATAATATTAATAGCTCTGGTAACATTTTTATTCTTTTTTTTTTTTTTGACAGGCAGAGTGGACAGTGAGAGAGAGAGACAGAGAGAAAGGTTTTCCTTTTGCCGTTGGTTCACCCTCCAATGGCCGCCGTGCCCGTCGCGCTGCAGCTGGCGCATTGCGCTGATCCAAAGCCAGGAGCCAGGTGCTTTTCCTGGTCTCCCATGCGGGTGCAGGGGCCAAGCACTTGGGCCATCCTCCACTGCACTCCCGGGCCACAGCAGAGAGCTGGCCCAGAAGAGGGGCAACCAGGACAGAATCCCCCGACTGGGACTAGAACCCGGTGTGCCGGCGCTGCAAGGCAGAGGATTAGCCTATTGAGCCACTGGGCCGGCTCAACATTTTTATTCTTAAGATCTTAATGAATCCCTTTATGTCCATTACTCTATAAATTAATGACAGCTAATTAGAGCTGATTAGACTGATTTGGAAGTTTCCTTTCCCATCATTTGAAAATGATGTAAAGAAATCAAATGTAAACTAGTGTAATTAGAAAATAAAGTATGAAACAACTTTAAAAATGACAAGCTTCATTGGTTTACTTGTATCAATAAAATATTTAGTACATTTTAAAAATTGCTAGATATTTACTATAACAAAACAGAAGCTATCTTGCACCTTTAAATACCTGGAAGTTACATTTTTAAAGTTTTTTTTTTATTTATTTGAAAGGCAGATTTACAGAGAAGCAGAGGAAGAGAGATAGAGAGAGAGAGAGAGAGGTCTTCCATCCACTGGTTCACTTCCCAAATGGCTGGCACCCACACAGGATGCTGGAACTGCAGGCAGCAGCTTTACTCACTATGCCACAGCTCCAGCCGCAATGTTTGTTAGGAGACTTAGTTATTCAATGTGATATATAAAAAAAGTTTTTGTATGTATCATACCAGGTTCTTCCTATTGGCCAAAAAAAAAAAAAAAAACTCTATATTTTAAAAAATAATAAAATGGTGTTTTTTGGGGCTGGCGCTGTGGCACAGCGGGTTAAAGCTCTGGCCTGAAGGGCCAGCATCCCATATGGGCGCTGGTTCTAGTCCCAGGTGCTCCACTTCCCATCCAGCTCTCTGCTATGGCCTGGGATAGCAGTAGGAGATGGCCCAAGTCCTTGGGCCCCTGCACCCACGTGGGAGACCTGGAAGAAGCTCCTGGCTCCTGGCTTTGGATCAGCGCAGCTCCTGCCATTGCGGCCAATTGGGGAGTGAACCAGCGGATGGAAGACCTCTCTCTCTCTCTCTCTCTCTCTCTCTGCCTCTCCTTCTCTCTGTGTACTTTCAAATAAATAAATAAATCTTGGGGGCTGGCGCCATGGCTCACTTGATCAATCCTCCACCTGCGGCGCCAGCATCCCATGTGGGTGCCAGGTTCTAGTCCCGGTTGCACCTCTTTCAGTCCAGCTCCCTGCTGTGGCCCAGGGTGAGGGGCAGTGGAGGATGGCCCAAGTGCTTGGGCCCCTGCACCTGCATGGGATACCATGAGGAAGCACCTGGCTCCTGGCTTTGGATCAGCATAGCTCCAGCCATGGTGGCCATTTAGGGGGTGAACCAGCTGAGGGAAGACCTTTCTCTCTCTCTCTCTCTCTCTCTCTCTCTTTCTCTCTCTCACTGTCTAACTCTGCCTGTCAAATAAATAAAAAATTAATTATGAAAAAAACTAAAAATAAATAAATAAATCCTTAAAATTTTTTAGATGATTTTGAGAGACAAAGGAGAGAGAGAGAATCCCATCTATGGTTCACTTCCCATATGCCAGGAGCAAAGGACTCAAGTACTTGAGCCATTGCCTACTGCCTCTAGTGGTGCATGTCAGCAGGAAGCTGGAAGAGGGAAGAGAACAAGATCTCAGATTCAGGCAATATGATGTGAGATGCGGGAGTCCTAATAGTCAGCTTCACCACTAAGCAATCCTCTTCTTATGATGCAGATTACTAATAAGAACAACCATAGCTGATTCTGTTACAGTGTCTACCATCTACCATTCTATCATCATCACCACTTACAATTACGTATGTGTATAGTTTATGTAAATTATCTTTTTGTGATGAAAGAGGTAGGGAAACACACATTTTCAATTTTAGGCTTATTATTAGTCAGTACAGGTCTGAATTTTGCTGTCAGGAAAGGGTCATGAGGTAAAATTCATCATACTATGAAGGGCCAGTGCTGTGGCATAGTGGATAAAGCCACCACCTTCAGTGCCAGCATCCCATATGGGCCCCGGTTCAAGTCCTGGGTGCTCTACTTCTGTTCCAGCTCTCTGCTATGGCTTGGGAAAGCAGTGGAAGATGGCCCAAGTCCTTGGGCCCCTGCACCTGTATGGGAGACCTGGAAGGAGCTCCTGGCTCCTGGCTTTGGATCCATGCAATTATGACCATTGTGGCCATCTAGGGAGTGAACCAGTGGATGGAAGACCTCTCTCTCTCTCTCTCTCTCTCTCTCTGCTTCTGCCTTTCTCTCTCTCCCTCTCTCTGTAACTCTTTCAAATAAATAAATCTTTTTTTAAAATGCTATGAAGAGGTACCAGGCATGGAACTGAGATGTGTGTGGATTAAGTTTATTTCGACAGTAGCACCTGCCTGTATGTAGAAACCATAGTTTTATTTATCCCTATATGATAGTTATTCTCTAAAAGCATGACAATAAGAATGGAGGTTGACACTGCCTATTTTTTATTTTTTGACAGGCAGAGTTAGACAGTGAGAGAGAGAGAGACAGAGAGAAAGGTCTTCCTTCCATTGGTTCACCCCCCAAATGGCCGCTACAGCCAGAGCACCGTGCTGATCCAAAGCCAGGAGCCAGGTGCTTTCTCCTAGTCTCCCATGAGGGTGCAGGGCCCAAGCACTTGGGCCATCCTCCACTGCCTTCCCGGACCACAGCAGAGAGCTGGATCAGAAGTGGAGCAACTGGGACAGAACCGGCATCCAACCGGGACTAGAACCCGGAGTACCGGCGCTGCAGGCGGAGGATTAGCCTAGTGAGCCGCAGCGCCAGCTGACACTGACTTTTAACAGGGAATCATGAGACAACACTATTTCATATAAAGAGGTAAACAAGGACATTGTCCAACCATGGACATTTGAAACACATAATTTGTATCATACAGGACTCATTTTCAACAGCTACACATGGGAACTCAAGAGAAAGGCAAGCTAGTGGTATAACTGGATTTTAATCTAGGTTTTAAAAAGCATATCATGTTGGAAATGTTGAACTTTGAACAATTCATTGCATTTGAAAGAATTTTTGGAAAATTATCTTAAAAGTTCATTTCATGTACATACTCTATTGTATCCAACAAGGTAATTAACATTTCATTTTTCAATTTTAGTTTTATTTTATTGGAGAAGCAACACACACACACACAAACACAGGGGTGGGGGGTGGGGACAGGCAGAGAGAGAATCACCCATCCAGTGGTTTGCTATTCACACACCTGAAACAGGCAGGTCTGGACCAGGCCAAAGCTGGGAGCCAAGAACTCAGTCTGGGTCTCCCATGCGTGTGGCAGGGACCCAAGTACTTGTGCCATCACCTGCTACCAAGCAGGAAGCTGGGATCAAGATTGTGGCTGGGACTGGAGCCAGGTACTCTGATATAGGGTGCAGGTGTCTAAAGCAGTGTCTTTCTACTAGATCAAATGGCTGTCCTGCTTTTATCTGATTTTTTTAAGATTATTTATTTATTTATTTGAGAGAGTTACAGACAGAGAGAAGATACAGAGGGAGGGGTCTTCCATCCACTGGTTCACTCCCCAAGAGGCCAAAACAGCTGGAGCTGGGCCGATCAGAAGCCAGGAGCCAGGCTTCTTCCTGGTCTCCCATGCAGGTGCAGGAGCCCCAGCCACTTGGGCCATTTTCTACTGCTTTCCCAGGCCAGAAGCAGAGAGCTGGATTGGAAGAGCAGCAGTCAGGACACTAACCAGCACCCATGTGGGATGCCAGGACAGCAGGCAGAGGCTTCACCTACTACCCACAGTGCTGGCCCCCATCTGACGTTTATTACTCTGTTTTCCTAAAATTGATATTCCCAGTTGTTACCATTTCCACTTTCAACATTTCTTGAATATTCTCTCTTCCTTTTACTTGGAAGGTTATCTCAATCTGGTTTCTATTTGAATGATTGATTTCTCACAAAGATCCAATCACCTGGGTTCTTTATTATCATATTTTTCCCCCTTAATATAACTTCTTGGTTCTTCAGTGTGTTTCTTTTGTATGTTTTATTTTATACTGCTAACATATCCCCTTAGGTTTATTACTACCAAGTGATTTCCTTTGTCCCACCTGCTATGCCATTGCTCATAAAATATGCTATTTTGCATGGTATAGTCAGTGAGTACCACATCCTGTTTCAACAGTCTGACTGCGCAGGCGAGAGGCTGTGAAATGGGAATTTTAAACAGGTGCCAAGTTATGTTTCAAGATGGATCTATGTGGTTTCTCACCACCAGGTTCCCAGGGCCCCTCTCGCAACTTTCTCATATACACAGGCCTTCTATAAACGGCTAGTAAATCTCAGGCTGGGGTGGGGGTGGAGGTGGGGGCATCTCCAGGCGGCCGTTTTTCTCTCCAACACCAGGTTCTGGTAGAACACAGACCAACCGCCATAGCCCCCAACCGTTCCACCCGTCATCCGGGGGGGCTCAGCTCCCAGCTTCGGGGGCCGTTAAGGCCTTTTGCTGGGACGAGGTGAGGTTTCCTCTAACTGGGACACAGCAGTCACGCCTGGCCGGGGGTGTGCCGCCCAAGGCCCGCAGTGAGGGCCAAGCTTGCGTCCACGACCCTGCCTTGTCCGGCCTTCCAGCTCCTGGGGGCCTCCGCAGCGATGATGCAGCGGCCACCATTCACAGGGGCCCCGTGAAAGGCACAGCGTCCTCGGCGAGCTGGCTGGGCGTGCTGCTGCCGGAGCTCTCTGCCGGAACTTGATTTGAGCCTTTTCTGCAGGTTACAGAGTCGAGAGTACTGTGTGAAACCGGTACTGGTATTTACATCAAATTCTCCTCACCCATCGCAGTGTGGTAGTCATGTGCTGTCTGGTAGCATGGGCTAATTTCGGGATAATATTTCGATTGTTTCCGGTACTATATATTAGTCCGTTTTTCGTTGTGATAATGCAATGGCCTGAGGCAGGCTACTTAAGAAGCAGAGACGTGTATTTAGCTCACAGTGTGCAAAGTTCATAAGGCCTGGTGCTGGCATTAGCTCAGCTCTGCTGGCGCATCGCGGCAGATGGCCCTAGTGAGTGTGTGTGTGTCAGGAAGGGATTCTATCTTATCCAGGGAGTCAGAAAGTGAGCTGGGGGAGGCATGCTTACGCTTTTGCAACAATTTGCTCTTATGAATTCACTCAAGCATTCTCCTTCAAAGGCTGTGTCCTCAGTGACCTAAGGTCTGCTCCCACCAAGACTCTCAAAGATCCAGCTTCTTCTCCAAACTGTCACCCTGGAGGACCAAGCCTCCAGGACAAGAACCTTTTGGGGGACAAAAAACATCCCAGCCAGGTACGTTCTACGTTGTTTTAGCTTACATTTAGGGATGTCCCCATAAATTAATATAGTTGATTGAGATTCATAACGTATTTGGAAATACTGGTGATACTTCCTATGATGTAATAGATTTGTTTGAGCAGTGAGCTTCTGTTTCATAAAAAAAAAAAAAAGATACCGTAGTGCAACAGATTTATAAACCAGAATTACAATGATAACTGGAGGAAATACACTTCTTAGAAAATTATTCAGTCAATAACACTTATTTGAAATTGTTTCATTTCCCAAGTTATTATTTGGTATAGTTATTTTGTTGTCTGTCCATCATTTCATCGCCATGTTATTGTAGCACAGACCAGAGATGTGACCACAGGCATGCCTTTCAGCTTAGATGTACCAGCCATAATGTTGTCTACCCATTCCTGCATGAGGAGTGTTTGCCCAGGGTAGAGAGTGAATCTCTGGTGACTTTTGTTGTCCTGAGAGGCAAAGACTTGTTTGTGTGTCTGCCTGGAGCTGTGTCTACAACTGTGTCCCATTCACAGGGTGAAAAAAGGCTGTGAGCAGTTTGTCCTGGTGCCACAAAGTCCAGGCAGTCTTCTCGGGACTGATTCTGCACCAGCGGTTATTTTTATTTTGTTTCTTGGATTGTGTCACTTACCCTGTTGAGATGAGTTACTCTTGTATAATCGAATCTGACTTGATTGTATTCATCTGGCATGGCTCTGACCCCCACCTTTACTTCACTGAACTATTTAAAGGTGCTTGTACATAAATAATCTGATTTTTAAAAAAAAGTTCTTACACTTGAGGGGCCAGTGTTGTGATGCAGTAGATTAAGCTTCATTGCTGGCATTCAATATCAAAGTATTGATTGGAGTCCCAGCCGCTCCAGCTCCGATCTGGCTTCCTAGGCTGCTGAAGAGGCAGTAGATGATGACTCAGGCATTTGGACTCCTAACACCCGCTATGGGAGACCCAGATGGAGCTCCTGTCTCCTGGCTTCAGCCTGGCCCAGGCCTGGCTGTTGTGGACATTTGAGGAGTGAACCAAGAGATGGAATATCTGTCTTTTCCTCTCTCTGTCATACTACCTTTCAAATAAAAATAAGTCTTAAAAATAAGAAGTTCTTACACTGGAAATATGAATATCTCCAGGCATTAAAAAATATGGCACAATGCCACCGAATGGCTTTGGTGCTCCTTTAGAGCTACCCAGACTCATCTAGTTACTACCACCTAGTATGAACATATGCTGCCTAATTTTTAAAATTTAAGTAAAAGTACTTATCCTGATATTTTAAAGTTTATTATCTTCTTTTCATACATTTTATTGCAAAATTACCTTTTATTTTGTTACAACTCACTAAATTCCACAACCCACAAAAGAGATGTGAAATGTAGTTGGAAAAGCATTGTTAAACAATTTAGATTAACTCACTTGAATTCTGACATGACAATGAGTTTTCATTGCTCCTTTTTGCATTACTAATATTTGATAAAGGACACACACACACCCAGAACAGAGCTTGCTGGCTCCTGAGGTGGACTTTTGCATTGAAATGACCGGTAGACCATTGCCTCTGCGAGGGAAACACTGCTTGGTAGATTTTCAATGTCCAACAGATTATGGTCGACAAATACACCTTTATACTAGAACCCTAAATCACTAGTGTTTAATGCTTCATCTGTTCTCGTCCAGTACCCCATGCTCACTTGCTCTTTCTCTCCCCTCCCACCATGGTAATTAGATCCTTGCATGCCTCTTCCTATTTGCATTAGTCAGCTTTCTGTTACTACAATGAAATACCTTCCAGTCTGCCTAGAAAGAAAGCAGCTTATTTTTGCTCACGGTTCTTGATATTCACGGTCCAAAAGCAAGAAGGCCCCACTGATTTAGCTTATGGTGACAGTGTTGTTACAGGCAGAGCCCTGAGACCATGCAGACCACTGCATGGCAAGAGAGGGAGTGAGTCCAGGAAGGATCACATGGGGAGCCCAGAACTGCTGGGCCTGACTACAGCTTTTGTAACCAACACTCTTGTCAGAACCACCAAGGCTATGTCCCTGATGACTTAAGGACCTTCCACTAGACCCACCCCTCAAACATAATTGGATTAAATTTCTTTATCAACTGATGACTTTGGTGTTAAATGTCTACATGAGTTTGGGAGCCAATTCTGTTCAAACCATGGTTTTTTGGCATGCATTCTTTTCTTACATTGTCATAGAATATGCCTCATATGTTCCTGCACTGGCAAAGTCCCCCAGGCCTGGTTGGTAGATCTATAAAGAAATACAAAGAGCCTAGTCCTGAAACTTAAGTATTTCATGATTAGAAAAGTGTCAGTTGAGAACAAGAAACAGAATGAAGCTTATTTAACGCCATCATGATACAGCAACTTTTTACATAATGTCCCCCAAATCACCAGAACTACTTTATTTTCCATTTAAAGTCTCCTATGTCTGCACTGATGGGGATCCTTCTAGGATTATAGGCCATGATACTGCGTTTAGACTGACTAGGTGTTGCGTCTGTTGCCGTTGAAGATTTAACACACTAGCTAGCTACCTAAGAAAGAAAAGTGAACTTGCAAATGTTATGGAGGACACATTTTCAACTTTTCACTTAACTCCCCCATCATACTCACTGATAATCAGATTTGGCAGGGCTATTTTATTTGGTGCGGTAAATAACTCAGATGGGAAAATATGTGCACAGAATCAGGATTCCATTATTCCAGTGATAAATCCGACAGACAAGGTTGAGCAAGACTGAGTAAATGCTGATACTTGCTGATAAGACAGTGTGCTTATATTTCAAAAGAATGAAGTTTCTGAGTCTTTATAAGTGACAGTGTCCACTGCTCTTTCTAGCTAACCTCATTATTTTGCATACAAAGATGATAATAGGATGGCGCAAGTTTTAATGCCAGACAATGCCCTCAATATGTTCCTCCCCACTCTCTACTCCCCAAATCCATCAGATTGATCTCCAGGAAGACTCAGGCTCACAGCCCACTCTAGGTAAATTATGCCCTCCAGGAACACAATCCATTAGAGAAAAGTTATCTAAGGAGTGCAGCCAGTAGAAAAAAAAAAGAAGACAATACATATAATAAACTTTTCACATGAAGCAGAAGCAGCAGAAAGGAAGAATATATTAAACATCTGAGAAGTCAGGGGGAAACATAAACTAAAAGGTAGTAGGAAGAAATTAAGAAATATGAAGATAGTAGCAGAACGCTCATGTCTTTTCTGTGAGAGCCTCATAAAATTACAGAAATAAATGGGATATATTTGAAAAGTGATAACTGAGGATGGAGTGATTTTTCCAATAAAAATAAAACAATTTCAAATGTATATTTTTAAGATTTATTTGAAAGAGCAACAGGGAGAACAAAGGTCAGAGAGATCTTTCATCTGCTGTAGCCTCAATGACCAGGGCTAAGTCAGGCAGAAGCCAGGAGCCAGGGGCTTCATCCTGGTCTCTAATGTGGGTGGCCGGGACCCAAAAAGCATCTTCTGCTGGTTTTCTCAGGCCATTAGCAGAGAGCTGAATTGGAAATGAAGCAGCCAGGACACTAAACAGTGCCCATACGGGATGCCAGCATCGCAGGCAGTGGTTTTACCCTCTATGCCATGACACCAGCCCCCGGGATATACCTTTTCTACTCTTTGGAGCAAACACAAAGAAGAACAATTGCTGGATTATGTGGTAAGAGTGTATTTAGCTTGGTAGGACATCTCAAACTCTCTTGCAAGCTGTATGTATGATTTTTAATTCCAGCTAGCAGTAAATGAGAGCTCCTGTTGTTCCAGATCCTCATCAGCATTTGCTGTCAGTTTTCTTGATTTGGGTCACTCTAATAGTTATGTAGTAATAGCTCTCATTCTTCATTTTGTCTGCATTTGCCTAATGATATACAATGCTGTATACCTTTTCATATGCTTATTTATCATCTGTATTTTTCTTTGATGCAGTATTTGTCATTCTCTTTGGCTCACATTGTAATTGGGTTGTTTATATGCTTATTGTTGAGTGTAAGAGTTCTCTATATATTTTGGAACGAAAAGCATTCTTCATTATGTCTCCCACACGGGTGCAGGTGCCCAAGCACTTGAGCCATCTTCCACTGCCCCCCCTCCCCAGGCCACAGCAGAGAGCTGGACTGGAAGAGGAGCAACCAGGACTAGAACCCGGCACCCATATGGGATGCCGGCACCACAGGCGGAGGATTAATCAAGTGAGCCACGGCGCCGGCCCCTACTCATGCTTTCTTAATCATGCCTGAAACTCCACTCCCCTCCTGGGATGAAATATTTTACCTCAGATGAATACTACTGTCCCTAGAGCTCCAGTAAATTTCTCCTCCTTTCCCTCACAGAGACTGAGATTGACCCTGGGGTATGGGCCAGGAGGGGAATATAGGTAGAGTTTTGACTCCTGCCCCTGTGAGGATTTATCTTGAAGATCCTACTTTTTCCCTCACCAGTGACAATATCCTTTGAGGCCTGCTACTCGTAAGGAAGTCTGTTGTACCTGAGCGAGTGCAAACAAAGGAGCACCACACATTGATAAAATCTGATGGTCCTTTATTGCCGGCAGTGGAGAGTGGGCTCATGCCCTAAAGAACTCTCGACCCCGAAGCCCAAAGCAACAGGGTTTATAAAGGCAAAAAAAAACAAAAACAAAAACAAAAAATCGGGAGGGGAATACATGGTTGCTGGGATCACGAGGGAATACATGGTTACGGGGGTCAAGCTGACCTAAAACCTATGCGAAACTAGTATCAATTATAATCTTGACAATACCAGTTACAATCTTAACAAAATCAATTATAATCTTGACATTAATCCAGATATTGGTTTTAATCATATGTAGGCCACAGACAAATCACATTTTTATCATTAACCCAGGTGCAGCCTATCCACTTCCAAGCTTGCGCAATCATGGTAGGGAGTTTCTATGCTCTGCCAAGTGTGATGCAGGTTGCCAGGTGTGATGCAGTGGACTGCTCTTGTCCGAGTGTTTTAGATCATAGTTTCAGACCAGAGTCTCACGCTGGGATTGGAGGGAGAGGGTGCTTTCTCAAGATGGAGTCTCAGGTGATCCAAAATGGACTCCCTGCTGTCAAGGTATTACTTCAACTCCAAGCTATAGTAGACAACCTCAAATCTCAACCTCCTAAAACCCTGTAAAGGCACTTTAACTAGCTCTGTCTTAGGAGTTCAGAAGCTTAATGGAGAATGGAGGCTAGTCTGAGACTTCTAACTTACTCATGAGTCAGTAGTCGCCATCCATCCAGTGATCCCTGATCCCTTCGCCATGCTGACAGACTCCTGAGGATGCTGCCTGTCACAGTTTTAGACTACAGGATGCTTTCTTCTGCATCCCCTTGCATCATAATTCCCAATACTTATTTGCCTTTGAGGACTCCTCAGGTCCTGATGTCCTTTTTCAGAATTATAAATACTCCTCAGAGCAGGTCTAGTCTAAGTCCTTTTGAAATGGTATATGGGCAACATTTCTCACTAATGATTTACTGCTAGACCAGGAGGTTACCTAGCAAGTTAAAAACATGACCTCTATTTCTCAGTTCTAAAAGGGAGAGTTGTTATGGCTTAGTTCTTGTTAAGACTCTCCCTGCTAACACTTGCCCCCTCGGCCCTTAGGGGAAGGTCCCTTCACTGTTATTTTGTCTACCTTTGTTACAGCAAAAGTGTCAGGCTGAGACTCTTGGATCCACCACACTCAAATAAAGCCCTGGACTCATCAACAGCAGGAAACTAAGAACATCAGCTCCTCAACAAACGACAAGCCCAGTATTCATGTGAGCCTCTAGAGGACCTCAGATGCCTCTTTAAGGAGAAAGCAACAGGTAAGTGACCTCAGTTTTTTAATTAAGATTCATTTTAATTATCTTTATATACAGAAGATCAACTTAGTGTATATATATATATAGTATATATAAAGATTTCAACAGATTACACCCACACAGACACAAAAAGTATAAAGTACTGTTTGAATACTAGTTTTACCATTAATTCACATAGTACAACACATTAAGGACAGAGATCCTACATGGGAAGTAAGTGCACAGTGACTCCTGTTGTTTATTTAACAGTTGACACTCTTATTTATGATGTCAGTAATCACCCAAGTTTCTTGTCATGAGCTGCTAAGGCTATGAAAGCCACTTGAGTTCACAAACTCTGACCTTATTTAGACGAGGCCATAATCAAAGTGGAAGTTCTCTCCTCCCTACAGAGAAAGGTACCTCCTTCTTTGATGGCCCATTCTTTCCACTGGGCTCTCACTCACAGAGATCTTTCATTTAGGTCAATTTTTTTTCTTTTTTTGCCACAGTGTCTTTGGCTTTCCATGCCTTAGAAACTCTCATGGGCTTTTTAGCCAGATCCAAAAGCCTTAAGGGCTGATTCTGAGGCCAGAGTGCTGTTTGGGCATCTGCCATTCTATGAGTCTGCTGTGTATCCCACTTCCCATGTTGGGTCATTCTCTCCTTTTTAATTCTGTCAATTATTATTAGCAGACATTGGTCTTATTTATGTGATCCCTTTGACACTTAATCATATCTTTATGATCAATTATGAAATTAAACTGATCATTTTAACTAGTAAGATGGCATTGGTACCTGCCAACTTAATGGAATTTGGAGTCTCATGGCATGTTTCTAGCTCTACCATTAGGGGTAAGTCCAAGTGAGAGTGTGCCTAACTGTATGTCTCCTCCCTCTTTTAGTCCCACTCTTATTTTTAACAGGGATAAATTTTCAGTTAAATTTAAACACTAAGAATAATTGTGTGTTAATTAAAGAGATCAACCAATAGTATTAAGTAGAAAAAGAAAATACTGAAAAGAATAAAATAGTAAGCTGTTCCTCAACAGTCATGACAAGGGCTGATCAAATCATTGTTTCTCATAGTGTCAGTTTCATTTCTACAGGTTTCATTTTAGATGCTCAGTTAGTTGTCACAGATCAGGGAGAACATTTGATATTTGTCCCTTTGGGACTGGCTTATTTCACGCAGCATGATGTTTTCCAAATTCCTCCATTTTGTTGTGAATGATCGGATTTCATTTTTTTTTTTTTACCGCTGTGTAGTATTCTATAGAGTACATATCCCATAATTTCTTTATCCAGTCTTCTGTTAATGGGCATTTAGGTTGATTCTATGACTTATCTATTGTGAATTGAGCTGCAATAAACATGGATGTGCAGACAGCTCTTTTATTTGCCAATTTAATTTCCCTTGGGTGGATTCCGAGGAGTGGGATGGCTAGGCCATATAGTAGGGCTATATTCAGGTTTCTGAGGAATCTCTAACTGACTTCCATAGTGGCTTTACCAGTTTGCATTCCCACCATCAGTGAATTAGTGTGCCTTTTCCCCCATATCCTTGCCAGTTTAGATGCTCCATCTACAATCACTGTACACGGGCCAGCCTCTCACACTGCCTTGCAATAACTAGTATAAAAAATTGTAATATCCATCCTTTGGATAAAAAAAACAACTGTGATATATTGTCAAACTGACAGTCACCTCAGTAAAAGAAAAATATCAATGTTTTAGAATTGGCCATTTACAGACAGAAGAGTCAGGTGCAGGACTATATAGCTGTATAAAGATTAAAAAAGGATGTCACTGATTTTGTTCTGATAACTGCTAACATTTCAGTAGTAGTCCATGCAGATCCAAATTTTTCAGCCCCCCCGCCCCGGAAAATCTGTGTGTTCATCCTGCTGCCATTGTACAAAATAAGACATTTTTGCATGCAAGAAGGGACTTCTCCAATTAACATCTGCAACAAAATGTATTAGGATTGGGTGCTTCACTAAGTCAACTGTCCAACTGTAACCCAACACAATATTTCCTCTTTGTCTCCTTCAATTAGGGCTTTCTATGCTGATCTTATTTACCATAAATGATGACTGTGTTTGAATATCTTACAGCAACCTCCAAAGCATAACTGAACCTCCATGACAACTGTAAATTACTTGAGTGCAGTAATTATGCCTAAAGGTTGGGCCTTTCTTTGAGGCAACATTTCACATACAGTCCTCCCCAAATTCTATTCTGGCTTGTTTTCAGTGAGAAAAGTTGTTCCTCTCATAGGCTAACTCATTATAGGCACTCAATCCCAATGCAGCTGATGCATTGGGTTGATTGATTTGAAAGAGTTACAGAGAGAGGGGGACAGACAGGGACAGAAAGAAATATTCCATCTACTGGTTGACTCCCCAGATGGCTGCAATAGGTGGGGTTGGGTCAGACTGAAGCCAGGAGCTTCATCCAGTTCTCCCACGTAGGTTCAGGGGCTCAAGTAGTTGGGCCATCTTTCGCTGCACCCAGGCACCCACAGGGGATGCTGGTGTCGCAGGCAGCAGTTTTCCTGCTACATCACATTACCAGGTCCCTGTGATGATAACTTAAACTTATGGGGTGTGATTACAATGGCAATGCTGGGCGCTCTTATCCTTCCCATCCTGGATTAGGATAAGCTTATAAAAGATCAATCAGTTGGCCTATGTACTTGATAAAGCAGCCAATGCCACTGTTATAGCTTCATTATGTATAAATGATGAGTTAAGCCAGGTCCAGCAAGGAGTCTTACAAAACCAAACTATGACTGATTACCTTTTACTCAAAAATAAATTAGGGTTTGGGAGTTGGCAGAATGTGTTATTTCAACCTCACTGATAATTCTAATTTAATTCAAAAAAAGATTGATAAGATACACAAAGAAATAATAAAATTCACATTTCCAATTTCAAGGTTTTTTTAAGACTGGCACTGACTTTCATGACTATGATCTTTTTCTAGAGCCACTTTGTATATTATTTACTCCACTATTATTTAGACCCTGTATACTAAATTACTTTGCACAACTGATTTCTTCCAGAGTTGCCTGACTATAGACGGTGCGGCAAAAGGAACCGGTCACATTCAAGCCCTATTAACATGGGCCCTTGGACCTCCACCAATGGAGTCCCTGACTGCTGATTCATATGATAACCCTGTCCAGCAGGAAGTAGCCAGATTGAGCGATGTCCCAATTCCCAAACAGCACTTCAGGACTTCAGTGCAGATGGGGGAATGAAAAGAGTCAGAATGGGAGTGGTAAGACGGTGGAGGGGACAAAGGGAATCTCTGGTAATGTTAGAAGAATTCTTTAAAGATTTACTTATTTGAAAAGCAGAGTTGTGGGGGTCAGGTGTAACAGAGACAGAGACAGAGAGAGAGGTCGATCTTTCACCTGCTGATTCACTCACCAAATGGCTGCAACAGTCAGGGGTAGGCCAGGCTGGAACCAGGAACCTGGAACTCCATCCAGGTCTCCCTAAAGGTTTTACTTTATCAAAAAAAAAAAAAAAATCAAACTTAATCATCAACCTAAGAAAAAAGCTCTTAGGATCCCTATTTTTAAGGAAGATTCTTGGGAAAACTCCTGTGGATTATCTACAGCTGTGACTGGTCCATTTTTTGCTCAGACTTCCTAAGGAGTCATAAGTATTATATAATTCAAAAAAAAAAAACATACAAGCCACTGGTTGGGCTTGGATTTTGTTTTTTAAAGATTTTATCTATTTATCATATAAGAGGTGAATTACAGACAGGGAGACAGAAAGGTCCTCCATCCACTGTTTACTCCTCAAATGGCTACAATGGCCAGATCTGGGCCAATCCAAAACCAGGATCCAGGAGCTTCTTCTGGGCCTCCCGCAGAGGTACAGGGGCCCAATGACTTGGCTTTCCCAGGCCATAGCAGAGAGCCAAATCAGAAGAGTAGAAGCTGGGAATTGAACCAGTGCCATATGGGATGCCAGTGCCACAGGTGGAAGCTTAGCCTACTATGCCACAGCGCTGGCCCTGGTCTTGGATTTTTGTCCACCTTCCCCAGGGAACTATTTTTGGTGACCTGTATGACTTGAACCCATCTAACTTAGCATTTGTGCTTGTTGGTGTTGGTGTTTTTTGTTTGTTTGTTTCTTGGTCTATTTCGTTTATTCTTTTTTCCATTTATTTTAGTTTGTTTTTTTTCCACCTACTTTTTGCCCAAATTTTTTTTGCACCTTTTTTTTTAATTTTTGCTCCCTGCCCCAGATTAGATAGCATTATTAGACTTATTAGCATTATTAGACTTATTAACATTATTAGAGTAGTTGATATGTGGTTTTCCTCTTTTTTGTTTTCAGTTTTATTTAGATAGCACTTAAGTCTTGCTGCTTAGTATTGTTAGTGTAGTTAGCATAGCTAGTGGTGTACATTAGCCATACATACAGTTAGTCTCATAGTTACCCACTAGTTGTATTAAGTATCGCAGTGAGGGTGGTTGACTATTAGTGTTGGCTGATGGAATAGTTCAGATACTCTAGACAGAGGAGACAGGCAGTCACCATGACAGAAGACTGCGAGGCTTTCCATCAGGAAGTGATGCTCTGGCCAGGTACCACTTCCTGCACATCACTGGCTAGGGCGGCTGTAGCCAGGGGAAGCTTGCCTGCCAGGCAGCTGCTAGGAAGCAGATGGCCGTGAAGCTGATCCCCGCAAAACGACAGCAATCCTTTCAGCTTGCCGAAGCTAAAAGAAGAAGTGGCCACCATGAAGAGCCTACATCATGAAAACGCTCTCCAGCTCCCAGAAGTGAGGCGCATGGGCAAGCACGCATGGCTGGTGATGGAGCTCACAGGCAGAGGCGACCTCCAGCACTACGTGACGATGCAGGCTGGCCTGTGGGAAGGCAAGGCCAAGTTACTGTTCAGTCAGGTCCTGTTGGCCATGCACTAACTGCCACCCAAACTGTGTGCTACAGAGGGTCCTGAAGCTGGACAGCCTGCTGCTGTTGGACTCTTGCATAAACATAAATTATCTGACTTTGGCATCAGCCATCAGCTGGCTGAGGGACAACTGGTGAGCACGTTTTGCAGGAACCCACAGTATTGTGCCCCAGAAGTGTTTCTGTGAGAGGACCATGATGCCTTCAAGGCTAACATTTGGAGCCTAGGAGTGATCTTGTTTGCCACGATGGGAGCAGCCCTGCCCTTCTATGGGAGGAACCTAGACCAGCTGCAAGACACTGTCTTGTATGGTTGCTATGTGCTGTCATGTTCTGTTAGCCCAACCCCGAAGGACCCCCTGGAATGGCTGCTCCCCATGGGAGAGGCCCATGAAGGAGCCTGCAAGGAACTCCTGGTGACTTGGTCCCTGCCAAGAAGAAGCTAAGGAGAACAAGGTTACCTTTGTGCAGGCCTTGGGTTCTTTCCAGGACCCAAAATCTAGAGAGTACTTGGTGAGCCTGGCTGTGGGGCCAGCCCCTGGAATAGCGAGACAGGCTTCACTGCCAGAGCCCCGCTGTCTAAGCTGGTCCCACAGATACCAAAGCAGATCCACACCAGGGAAAAGAGCATGTCCCAGGCCACAGCCTCCCACCATAGCCTCGCTATTCTGTGGAGTAAACCTGTACACACCAGCGACGGTCTGGAGTGAGCCATCTTCTCCCACCTCCCAACCCCTGTCACCTCAGGGCCAGCAGGAGCTACAGCCCAAGGCCACTGACGGAGCCCAAATGCTTGACTCTCTACTACCTGGCTAACTGCAGGAGGAGAGGAGCTGCAATCCCAGCCCACCCCTCAAGCCAATCCCTGTGGCCTCACCCTCCGCCCACCAGCACCACGAGTGGTGGGGACCATATAGAGCCAGAAGATGTGCCAGCAGTTGAGCCTGAGGAGGCTGGGACCTCCTCACTGCCCCAGAGGAGAGCCAGGGCTGGCAGGGGGTCAGTAGGTTAGCAGGAGGACTGTCAAGCTTCTTCTAGCAGGTGTACTGCATCCTGCTGAGCCCAGCAACTGGCCCTGGCATCCACTGCAGAAAAGTGGCTCCTCTCAAGCTGGTTCTCAAGCTGAGTTGCCTGAGGGTTTTAATTTTCTTGAACCTTTTGCAAATGTTTCTCATGAATAAAAATCATACTTCATGCATGAATGGGGTACCGTGTGATGTTTGGATCCCTGTGTGCATTCTGGCAAGGTTCAGTCAAGTTCACTGGCAGGAGGATCACCATGTTAAGATAAATACTATCCAGTCTCACTGCTGTCGGGATCCCAGAAAGGTTGACCTCAAAAAAGTCAAAAATAGAGTGAAATGATTCCTAGAGACTGGGGAAGGAGAGGCTCAAAGCATAGTTTCACATATGCAGGAAGGGCAGACAGGTTCAGAGCTCTCTGGCACAGCAGGAGATCCTAGTCTATAGTAATGTGTATTGCAACAGAGCTAAGAGTGTCGATAGCCAACATCCTCTGCATTGTCAGTGGAGAACAAGAGTACCTCACCTCAAGGGCCATGGACCCTGACATCATGGTGTGCAGGATCAACCAGGTGTGAACTCACACCGCTGCAGGTGGAAGCCAGGCAGGAAGTCCACACTGTTGTGTGCCTGACACACCCAGTCTGAGGCCTGGATTGAGCAGAAGACAAAGGTAGGCCAAGTACCTGTGGATTCTCTATGAGGTGTTCGGGTCGATAGGACAGCTGGCAGCACCTTGGCCTTCCAAAGCTCCCTGTGCAAGGCATAAGTGAGCTGAACGGGCTGGAGGCTGCCTGGAGAGGCAAGCTCCCCTCTGGCCCCACCTAGGGAAGCTGCGGAGATGGGTCCCTTCCTTCACCCTTGGTCATCTTCTCTTCCACATTTCTAGGGGTTGGGGGGATGGTTCTTAGTGAATGACCTTTTCCAAATGTGACGGTAAAATGAATGCTCCTCAAAATGGATCACAGCTCTTTTGCTGTTATGCATCCTCTTGGCACAGAACTGGGGCTGTGCATGCTCCAGCTTGGGCAGGTAGTCATATCATACTTGGAGTGCCTCTGAAAAGTTGCACGGAAAGTGATTTCAGAGAATTATCAAGGTAACTCCCATGACTGACAAGTGACGCACATTAGTCCTGAAGGGATAAGGCTCAGAGCCATCTGCAGGCATTCTGTGTGACTGCCTGACATACATGTTACCTGGGTGCCATTGTCAGAAGGCCCAATGGGAATACTAGGTCCTGCTGGCTTGTGTTCAACCTGCCCCGAGGTCCAGGACACAATGACAGTTTCAAGAGCCAGACCCTGTTGGGAGTCACAAAGGTGGCCTGGGTGAAGCTCCCACGAGGGTCAGGGGTCACTTGACCATGCTACTGAGGGAACTAACATGGAGGAGTCCCTCTGGAAGGCTTGGCCCAGGTCTGTGCTCTTCAGCTTGCCTAAATCTTGGGGGATCAGAAGGTAGATGGATGGCAACAGACAGTAGTAGCTCAGAGAGCTGGAGGGCTGGCAGGAAGGGGGCAAGTTCCAGAGTCCCAGTTACCCAGTATTCCCATGGGAGGCAGTGAGAGTGTGGTTTGGGAAGTGCCTCCGGGGCTTCTTCTAGGAAAGCCTGTCATGTGCAGTGACTGAAAGTGGTCATGGCCAGGGATGGCCTTCTGGCATCTGCAGTCAGGTAAGATTGTCCACCCTGAGAGCGGGGCTGGGGGAAGCAAGAAGCAGGCTGGAGACAGGGTGGCGGGCTTGTTATTCCCTGTCTGAACACCAGTGTGGATTTCCTTAATGCCCCGCAGCCCACCACATTGCTGTGCTTCAAATCCACGCCTGGCTTCATCCTCTGCAGGGCAGGACTTAACGCCCCATTTGACATTCGGGACCTTTCCTCACCTGTCCCCGTGCAGCCCTTCCCTCCACACACATTACCAAAGATACTGGACACCTCTGGGCCTTTGTATGTGCCCTTTCCTCTCTGAAATGCCAGGCTCACCAAGCCAGAAGCTGGGAACTCCATCAGGGACTCCCAGATCCATCACCTCCTGCCTCCCAGAATGTCCATCAGTAGGAAGCTGGAATTGAAGTCATTGCCAGGACTCAAACCCAGGCACTCTGGCAAGCCATGTGGGTACCCCAAGTGGTTCTCAACACCTCCTCCTCTCTTTTTTCTTTTTGTCATCAACTGTATGTGAAGGTTGCTATAGAGCACACTAATTTTCTGGTTTTGAATTCTTAAACATTCACTACATACATATATGATGAAATGACTTATATTACAAAGCCAGTAATCACATACAGAAAGTTTACACATCAGCTTTTCATCAAAAGATTCTCAAAAAAACACTGATACTCCTCTAACCTGCGCTTTCGCATTTGTAAAGTTATCATTGTCTTTGTCAAATGCAAAAGGCAAACTGAAAAAGAATGTGTAAGTGAATTGCGGTTTAAAGCTCCGTTAGAAGTGGAACAGCCAGGTCTCAAACTGTTGCCCATGTGAGATACCAGCATCTCAGGCAATGTTTAAACCTGCTACACCACAATGCCAGACCCAACTACTCTTTTTTCAAAAAAAAGATAAGTAGCTTGTGATTTTTTAATCACGTCTTTGAATTCAAGTGCCTCAGATATAAATTATTAGATTCCTTTTTCCATCACAAAGATGAAGACTATATTAGTATAAAAATTATTATGGCAGTTAAGACATCCACATCCAATATCCAAGTGCCTGGGTTCAAGTCCTGGTTCCATTTTCCTGCTAATGCAGACCCTGGGAGGCAGCAGTGATGGCTGAAGTGGATGGGTTCCTGCCACCCATGTGAGAGACCTGGATAGAGTTTTGGCTCCTGACTTTAGCCCAGCCCAGCCCCAGCCATTATGGGCATTTTGGGTAATGAACCAAAAATGGGAGTCTACTGTGTCTCTTTTTCTCTGCTTCTCATATAAATTTTTAAAAGATGACTCATATTAGAAAAAAAAATCAAAGAAAATTTTATAGATTTAAAACAGGGAATGATCTGATGTGATGCAGTTAGCTTTCAAAGAGATTTTAAAGTATACAGTCAGATAAGTTTTGACACATGTACACATGTATACACTTGTGAAACTATTACAATAAAAATACTTAGCATATCCATCATCCCCAAAAAAGTTAATATTTTAACTTATTTTCTTTTAAATTTTTAGCTTATTTTTATAGGCTAATACAATTATGAGTTCACTGGCTTTTTAAAAAAATAATGTATTATTTTTGGCTGGCGCCGCGGCTCACTAGGCTAATCCTCCTCCTTGTGGTGCCGGCACACCGGGTTCTAGTCCCCGTCGGGGCGCCAGATTCTGTCCCGGTTGCCCCTCTTCCAGGCCAGCTCTCTGCTGTGGCCAGGGAGTGCAGTGGAGGGTGGCCCAAGTACTTGGGCCCTGCACCCGCATGGGAGACCAGGAAAAGCACCTGGCTCCTGCCATCAGATCAGCGCGGTGCGCCGGCCGCGGCAGCAATTGGAGGGTGAACCAACGGCAAAGGAAGACCTTTCTCTCTGTCTCTCTCTCTCACTGTCCCTCTGCCTGTCAAAAAAAAAATGTATTATTTTAGTAATTTACCTTTAGATGTTGTGTACACACCAAGTTTTTTCACCTTTTTTTTTAATTAAAAATGATCACAGTGATGACCGACTGTGTCTTCTTGGCCCATAGTAATTGTACAAAACATCAAAAACTAAGTACATTTGTGCTAATGAAGGAGGATGATTTCTTTCTTTTAAAATATGACGGAAGGGGTCAGCATTGTGCGGCAGTGAGTTAAGCCACCACCTGCAACACTGCAGCCCATATCTGAGCTCTCATTTAAGTACCAGCAGTGCCGTTTCTGATTCAGTTTCCTGCTAATGTATCCGAGAAAACTGCAGAAGATGGACCAATTCACTGAGCCCCTGCCACCCATGCAGGAATCCCAGATAAAGCTCCTGGCCCAGGCCCAACTGGTACAGCCATTCAGAGAGTGAAACAATGGGTAGGAGATACCTCTCTCTCTCTCTTCCTCTCTCTGTAACTCTGACACTCAAATAAATCTTCAAGAAAATACTGCCAACTTATTTTTATTTCTCAATGCTACACAGCTAGGGTGGGCGTCATGGCACAATGGGTTCAACAGCTCACATCAGAGTGTCTCGGTTTGAGACACCTTTGTTTCCAACCCAGCTTCTTGCCAGTGTGTCTGAGTGGTAGCAGATGATGGTCCAAGTACTTGAGTTCTTACCACCCATGTGGGAGACCTAAATGGAGTTCCAGGCTTCTGGCTTCAGCTTGACTCATCTATGGCTACTGTGGGCATTTGGAGAGTGAACCAGCAAATGGAAGATCTATCTCTTTATGTCTGTCTCTCTCTTCTGTCACTCTTTGAAATAAATTAAAATTTAAAAAAACAATAAAGCTATGAGATATGAAAGTCTGAGTAAGTTTGTTCTGAAAATCATCCTCACAATCAAACCAATGACTGTTTCCTGCTTTATAATAACAACCTTTTTAGATTGGCAATGAAAAAATTCAGTCTTTGATAAAAATTGAATACATATGTAGTTGCCATCACAGATTGAATCATTTTAGTTTCTAATAAGTTCTTACCCCTATTTATTAGCATATCATCAGTCATTCCAAATATGCTGTGCAAGATCCCTCCAAATGTGTTAGAATCTAGACTAATGTTCCCAGTCTTATGCCATGTCTTCTATAATTTATACATATATATGTGTATGTGTATATATATTTATATATATGTGTGGGTATATATAATTTATATATATATTATATAAATATATAATTTAGCTATATATATGTATGGCTAAATTATAGAACATCCACTGATTCCTACAATAGACATGGGAAGAAAGGAAAATCAATGTGGGAAAGAAGGCTGGGGCCATTTTCATGGGAGAAGTAGATACTGAACTGGGCCCCAATGATATAGAGTATTTATTTAGGAAGGATACATTTGGGGTGGTAAAGAAGTAGAGAATTCTAAGGAACCAGAATAACAGGAGAAGGACAGAAGAACAATCAGGGTTGACTCTGAGCACATCCTATTGGCAGCCTAGGATTGGGGAAGAACTGAAAACAAGGGTGACGGGGGTGGACTGATGGTAGAGGGCCCTGAATGCCTAGTCAGAAGATTCATATTCATTAGCCTGGAGCAATACAGGGCACCACTTCTGGATCCTTTGTATGAGAATCAGCCCCTCCATTGCTCTGTGCTTGCTGAATATGCAAATGTCATTATTTGCCCCAAATATGCTAAGAACTGCCCAGGAATTTGCTTAAATTTGATTCTATTAAAGCTTGAGTTTCATTTAAAATGTATTAAAATTTATTTTTAATTTTTTAACCCAGAAAACTTTTATTTAAGGTGTACAATCTACATGCATTTCATATATACAAATTTAGGAACATAGTGATTCTTCCCACCCTACCTGCCCTCCCACCCATCTTCCCACCCTTCTTCCTCCTTCTTCTCCTATTCCCATTCTTATTTTTTACTAAGATCTATTTTAATTAACTTTATATATATATAAGATTAACAATATACTAAATAAAGAGTTCAACAAATAGTATGAAAAAAAAAAAAACAACCTGTTCCTCAACAGTAGAGACAAGGGTTGTTCAAAGTCATCCATCTCAGTGTGTCAATTTCACTACTATAGATTACCTTTTAGGTACACTATCAGTTACCATAGATCAGGGAGAACATATGGTGTTTGTCCTTTTAGGACTGGCTTATTTCACTAAGTATAATGTTATTTAAATGACACAGAAACTGGAGACAGACACAAATCTTCCATCTGATGGTTCATTCCCCAGTATCTAGAACAGCCTGCATCGGGCTAGACCAAAACCATGACCTGTGAATTTAATCCGGATCTCCCATCTGTGTGGAAGGAATCAAAGTACTTGAGCCATCACTTGCTGTGTTCCACATGTGCATCACAGGAAGCTGGGTTGAAAGTGGAGGTGCTGGGACTTGCACCAGGTACTCAGATATGGGATGCAATGCACCCAATGCCCACCCTGGACTTAGCTATTAAATGAGAGTACAGGTGAGTCTTGTGTGCCCTAAGGGTTGAGAATCTTTGAGTTAAGTCATTGAAGATTGTCTAACAGAAGAGAGCCATGGCAGCAGAAGTGGTTTAGAAAAATCAGTTTGGCAAAGTTTATGAAGGAGAAAAGCTGAAAGCTCAAAATCCAGCCTTAAAGTGACAGGACTTGGGCTAGATAGGGGGAAATACGGACAGAAACCCCAGAAGGGACCTCAAATGCTGCAGGAAAGCCGTAGGGCTTTGTGACTGCTCAGAGCTGAGTTTTCAGACTGATACTTTCTAGTTCACACATCTGGTCTCACCATGGATGCAGTAAAAGTACTTGTTAGAAGTAGTGAACAGGTAATTCTGATGCATGTCCCTCTCTTATCCTGATTGCTGAGAGACCAGGACAAGTCACTTGGCTTCTTTATGCCGATGTCCTCACTATGATATATGGGCTATGGTTTTGGGTGACCTCTGGCAGTCATTCAGTCACCAGAAGTCTAATTTTATGAATCAAAAGTTATTTGAGAGATCCAGCAGATTTAGAGGTGAAAGTTGGTCACTACTTTACTTTTTCTCTTCCCCTCCCTCTGTCTTTCTCTTTTTTGGCGATGGAGGTAAAAGAAAAGAACATTATTTTTGATGCTGCCTTTGAAATAATTCAGGTTATTCAAGTCAAATTAATTACAACAGCTAGAAGATATGCAGTTTACCACATGAAGCTTTCCACTGAGTTCAGAATGAGTATATTCTCAGAGTAGTGCTTTTGAAAATCTAAAGAATAAACAATTACAAATGTACCAAATCATACCATTTTATGAACTGAATTAGATCCTCCTTCCCCCTGCTTAAAGTACAGTATAATTTTGAAGCCATGAACTATGATATAAAAGTTATTCTTAGGAGCTGGCACTGTGGCATAGAGGGTAAAACCACTGCCTGCAGTGCTGGCATTCCCATAAGGGCACCAGTTCAAGTCCTGGCTGCTCCACTCCCAATCCAGCTCTCTGCTATGGCCTGAGAAAGGAGAAGATGACCCAAGTCCTCGGGCCCCTGCACCCGTGTGGGAGACCCGAAAGAAACTCCTGGCTCCAGGTTTCGGATCAGTGCAGCTCTGGCCATTGCAGCCACCTAGGGAGTGAATCAGTGGGTGGAAAACCTCTTCCCCCCACCTCTCTCTTTCTGCCTCTGCTTCTCTGTAACTCTGCGTTTCAAATAAAACAAATATTTAAAAAGTTATTTTAATTCATCCAATAAGCACTAGGGGCCTCTTACAAATCAAGCTACAAATATAACAAGGGCTCCAAACTCTACAGTTAAAAGATGCAGACTGGCCGAATGGATTTAAAAACAAGACCCATCTATTTGCTTCCTAGAAGAAACACACCTCACCAACAAAGATGCATGCAGACTGAAAGTGAAAGGATGGAAAAAAATATTCCATGCTAACTGAAAGAAAAAAAAGGCAGGTGTAACCATCCTAATATCAGACAAAATAGACCTTAACACAGAAACTATTAGACACAGAAATGCACTATATAATGATTAAGGGATCAATTCAACAGGAAGATGTGACTATAATAAATGTAAATGTAATCTATTCCAGGGTGCCTGGCTATTTAAAAGAAATGTTAATGGATCTAAAGAGACATAGACTCCAAAACAATAGTAACAGGGGACTTCAGCATCCCACTTTCATCAATGAATAGATCAAGTAGACAAAAAAATCAACAATTAAATAACAGAGATAGTTAAAACTATGGACCAAATGGACCTAACTGATATCTACAGAACTTCTCATCCCACAGCTGCAAAATACACATTCTTCTCATCAGTACATGAAACTTTATGCTAAGCCATAAAACAAGTCTTACCAAATTCAAAAGAATCAAAATCATACCATGTGTCTTCTCTGACCACAACAGAATGAAGCTGGAAATTAACAATTCAAGAATCTCTAGAACGTATGCAAACACATGGAGACTGAACAACATGCTCCTGAATGAACACTGCGTCATAGCAGAAATCAAAAGAGAAACCAAAAAATTTCTGGAAATGAATGAAGATGAGAATACATCATATCAAAACTCGGGATATACAGCAAAAGCAGTATTAAGGGGAAAGTTTATAGCAATTGGTGCATATATCAAGGAATTGGAAATGTACCAAATAAATGAGCTATAAATGCATCTCAAGGACCTAGAAAAACAACAACAAGACAAACACAAAATTAGTAGGAGGAAAGAAATAATTAAAATTAGAGAAGTAAAAAACGAAACTGAAACAAAAAATACAAATGATCAGTGAAATGAAAAAATTTTGAAAAAATAAACAAAATTGGTACACCACTCACCCAATTAACCAAAAAAGAGGGAAAAATCCAAATCAATAAAATCAGATATGAAAAAGGATATGTAACAACAGATAACCACAGAAATAAAAACAATCATTAGGAATTACTACAAAGAGCTGTATGTCAACAAACTGGAGAACCTTGAAGAAATGGTTAGGTTCCTGGAAACATACAATCTACCAAAACTGAATCAGGAAGGCATACAAAACCTAAATAGACCAATAACCAAGACAGAGATTGAATCAGTAATAAAGATCCTTCTAACAACAATAGCAAAAATAGCCCAAGTCCCGATGGCTTCACTGCTGAATTCTACCAGACATTTAAAGAACCAATTCCAAAATTCTCAAACTATTCAAAACAATTGAAAGGGAGGGAATTCTCCCAAACTCCTATGAATCCAGCATCACCTTAATTCCTAAACCAGAAAAGATACAACAGAGAAAGAGTACTATAGACCAATATCCCTGATGAACATAGACGCAAAGATTCTCAACAAAATACTAGCTAATTGATTCAATTGATTCCAACAACATATCAGAAAAATAATTCACCCAGACCAAGTTAGTTTTATCCCTCGTGTGCAGGGATGGTTCAACATTCACAAATAAAAACATGTGATACATCACATTAACTAACTAAAGAACAAAAACCATGTGATTATTTCATGCAGAGAAATCATTTGATAAAATACAACATCCTTTCATAATGAAAAACCTTAAGCATATTGAGTATAGAAGGAACATCCTCAACACAACCAAGGCAATTTATGAGAGACCCACAGCCAGCATCTTATTGAATGGAGAGATGTTGGAACCATTCCCACTAAGATCTGGAACCAGACAAGGATACTCACTCTAACCATTGCTAGTCAAAGTATTTTCTTTTAGAATTATATGAATGTGGGGCTGGTGTTAGGTAGCAATGAGTTAAGCAGTTACCTACTACACTGACATCCCATATGTGAGCACCAGTGTGAGTCCTGGCTGCTCTACTTCTATCCAGTTCCCAGTTAATGCACCTGGGAAAGCAGTCAAAGATGGCCCAAGTGTTTGGGACTTTACCACCTACAGAGGAGACATGGCTGGAGTTACAAGCTCTTGGCTTCTACCTGGACCAACTGGGACCATTGTGGCCATTTGAGGAGTGAACCAGCAGATGTAAGATCTCTTTTTCTCCTTTCATTCTGCCTTTCAAATACATAAATGAATACTAGAGAATTATCAAAATGTGTACTTGGCCAATTTTTCTGTGTGGGGTGCTCTATTATTTTCAATTATTAAAGATCATGAAATTTCTGTTTAATGTATTCCTAAATGTTTTTGTTTGCCTATTAATAATAGTAAAACTTTGTTCATGGTTTAATTTTTGTAATTTTTGGTCATTTGAAATATGTGGGTTTTTTTTAAAGATTTATTTATTTATTGGAAAGTCGGAGTTACAGAGAGGCAGAGAGATAGAGAGAAAAAAAGACAGAGAGGTCTTCCATCTGTTAGTTCACTTCCCAGATGACTGCAATGGCCAGAACTGCACAGATCCAAAGCCAGGATCCAGGAGCTTCTTCCAAGTCTCCCATGCAGATGCAGGGGCCCAAGCACTTGGAACATTTTCTACTGCTTTCTCAGGCCATAAGAGAGAGCTGGATTGGAAGTGGAGCAGTCAGGACTCAAAAATGGTATCCATATGAGACGCTAGCACTGCAAACAGCAGCTTTACCCAATATGCCATAGCACTAACCCCTGAAATATACGGATTTCTATATTTGTCTTTTTAAATTTTAGAGATGGAAATGGTAATTATCACAATTTGACCTTTAAACATTATATGTGTGTCAAGTTATAATACAGTACCCCATAAAAGTATAAAAGTCTTAGCTGTAAATAATGTAAAATTTTACCAATAACCACAGTTTAAAAAATGTCCGTTTCATTTCATTATATTGCAATTCTTCTTTAAATGACAGTAAAGTGCAGTTTAATATAACTAATATAACTAATGTAATATAACTAATTGGATAATTCAATTTTTCTAGCTTGTTTATTCTGCTGTGGAGCTGTGATCTTTCTACTTTTTACTTGCTGCATATTATGGTTAGTGGTGCACTAAACTTGCAATTATATAGAGGACCTAAATTATGTTTTTGCAAAAATTATAAAAAAAAGAAAGGAAGGAGGGGGCTTGAGGGAAGGAGGGAAATACAGTTATCTTCTTAGAATTGTATCTACAAAATACATGATATCTGATGTTTCTATTAATAACTATTTTTTAAAATCTCAGATAAACATTTGGAATATTGACATGTTATAGCTACATGTATTTTCATAGAAAGCCTTTGAAACCCATTGCATATATTGCCTTTACACACTGGCCTATAGGGACTAGCCTCATATCAAATGCTCAATAGCTATATGTGGCCATGTCTGTCAGGTTGGAAAATAACTCCAACAATGGCTGATTGATACAGACTTGAGACCAACTATGACCAACACTGGAATTTCCCTGTAGCCTTGGTGTCATACCATGTGGGCACTAAGATGAACCACAACATATTTCCAACTGGTGTTTTTCACCTGGATATAGAATCTCAGGTGCAGTGCTCCAGGGCAGAAAGTGTTTCAAATTCCTCCAAGGGATTGGAGGAGGCTTGAAAGAAGTCAGGGGTCATTAAACTGACCTTTTCAGTTCATAATAATAACACCCACCCCGCCCCCGACACACACACTTGTACACACACACACACTTGCACACACACATGTTTATGCCAAGCTGATACTGGAGGTTCCATCTCCACTCAGACTTTGGGCTTTGCAGACACTTCTAAGATGCTCCCTGTGATTTTTATCCTCTGTGTTCTGCAGATTTTTCTCCCTGTGTGCAGTCTGGCTGCTCCAAGTTGCTTTTTCACAAAGAAAGGCAGTGTATACAAGGATGGAAATGTGGTCACTGGAGGGTTTTTTCCCCTTTACACTTTTATGATGGACAGTGACATCAACAGGCCTACGGACTCAATTTACACTCAGTAAGTGACTTTTTATTATTCATTTTCTCTTATCAGTGTGGACAATGCTTAGGGGAATCTTGGATCAATGTTCTTGCATCTCTTATTCTGTCCATCTCTCTCTAACCTCATCGTAACCACTCAAAATTCATCTGTCTCTACCTGCTGACTTGTTCCTCCTCTAAAAGGGCAGATTGTTCTGTGACTTTTTCATTGTTTAATAGGGAAGGAGATTATTCTATTTTTCTTCCTTTTTGCTCTCAACTTATAAGGGCTGGAAGAAGAATGAGATGACTCTTCAATTATTTCACCATGTCTGTTTATTCTCCTGCCACTGCATAGGATAAATTGATCTTCCTGAGGAACACAATTAACTTCATTGCCATTGGTTTAAAACTATAATGCAAAATATGCCTTTCACAAAGACAAGGATATAATAAGATATCTTTCATCAGATATATAAATCCTAATGTCTCTACAGGATGACCACTCATATTTACTGCCCACATTTCTTTCTGTAGATATCAGATACTGCTTCAAATAAATTCTGCATCACTATTTTATGCCAAGGGTGCTACTTGCAGCTTGGAGCTGCAAGTTAGGCCAAGAATAAGAGATTAATACTATGCGACATTACCCACCACTCAAATTGATTCTGATTCACAATTTGGATATTGTTAATGTCAGGTTCAAAGTCAATTTCTAGTTAATAAATGGATGAAGCTGAATTTCAGAAGACAATTTACGATCATAAGAGGAAATGCTAATGAAGGCAGTTGACTGTTCACTTTATCAAATGCCAGAGCCACAAATGTTGGATGTGGTCATTCGAGAGTGGTGAAGGCAAATTTAGGAATCGGGGCCTCTTCCCTGCTATTGATGGTATGCATCTTTGTAATATTCCTTTTTATATCTACATGTTTGTAAATTACTTTTATTCCTTGAATAATCTATAATCTATATTTCCCTTCTTTAAATAATTTTCCAAAATGTATATACATATTGCTGTCAATGTGTAAATGGAAACACTTTGATTCTGATGGTTGCTGCTGACTATTGTCTCTTTTTAAAAAAATTTTTATTTATTTATTTATTTGAATTCTAGAGTTAGAGAGAGAGAGGTAGACAGAGAGAAAGGTATTCCAACCGCTGGTTTACTCCCCAAATGGCTGCAATGTCTGGACCTGAGCCAATCTGAAGCCAGGATCCAGGAGCCTCTTTCAGGTCTCCCATATGGGTGCAGGGGCCCAAGCACCCTGCACCTTCTGCTGCTTTCCCAGACCATGGCAGGGAGCTGGAATGGAAGAGGAGCAGCCAGTATTCGAACTGGCACCCATATGAGATGTTGGCACCGCAGGTAGAGGCTTAGCCCACTATGCCACAGTGCCAGCCCTTGACTATTGTCTCTTTTTTTTTTTTTTTTTTTTTTTGACAGAGTGGACAGTGAGGGAGACAGACAGAGAGAAAGGTCTTCCTTTTGCCGTTGGTTCACCCTCCAATGGCCGCTGCGGCCGGCGCACCGCGCTGATCCGATGGCAGGAGCCAGGTGCCTCTTCTGGTCTCCCATGGGGTGCAGGGCCCAAGCACTTGGGCCATCCTCCACTGCACTCCCTGGCCACAGCAGAGAGCTGGCCTGGAAGAGGTGCAACCAGGACAGAATCCGGTGCCCCGACCGGGACTAGAACCCGGTGTGCCAGCACCGCAAGGCGGAGGTTTAGCCTAGTGAGCCGCAGCACCGGCTGATGTTCTCTTATTAGTTTCTCTTTGAACATGCAGAAATAGAAGCCCAGAGAGGTTGTAGTATAAAGTCATGCACACAGTAACTGGAGGAGCTCATATTTACAGCGTTGCCCCTATTGGTGGCAAGACACCCACTTAGCAGTCCATCACTGGAAATACAAATGAAGAAATTTCTCAGCCACATAGCGCTTGGTACACCTATACATATCTATATTGCTGCCGCCATTTAAAGTTAAGAGGATAGGAACAAAGGGGAAATTTTCCTTCTAGAAACTGCTTTTCCTTGAGTAGAGTGAATTGAATATACTCCAGCTGTTAATTGTGTGCCTGACATGTACACTTCTATGTAAGACTAAGGTTTTCCTTAGAAGTGGTAGGGACTGTTTGTTAGCAGTAAATTTTTTAAAAATAATTATCTTCTTAAGAGACAGCTTGGCAACAATAGTCACATAGATTTACATACATGGGAATGTAGGAAAAAATATGTAGCACAATACTTTAGACTTACCTTATTTAATAAGATTTAAAGGGGGCCAGCGCTGTGGCATAGCAGGTAAAGCCACTGCCTGCAGTGCCAGCATCCTATATGGGCACTGGTTCAAGTCCCAGCTGCTCCACTTCCGATCCAGCGCCGTACTATGGCCTGGGAAAGTAGTGGAAGATGCCCCAAGTCCTTGGGCCCCTGCACCTGCGTGGGAGACCCAAAAGAATCTCCTTGCTCTTGGCTTCAGATCGGCCCAGCTCCAGCTGTTGTGGCCATTTGGGGAGTGAACCAGCAGATGGAAAATCTCTCTGTGTCTCTCTTTCTCTCTTTCTTTCTGTCTCCTTCTGCCTCTCTGTAACTCTGCCTTTCAAATAAATAAATAATATTTTTAAAAAAAGATTTAAAGAGGCTAGAGTGAAATTTACATGAAAATCTTAATGAAACTGACAAGCTTTAAACACTAAGTGTAAATATTCTCTACCCACAGTTATGCTGGGTTCTAGTAAGGAAAATTTAACATAGAATATTAACATAGAATGCTGCATGATTCCTACATACTTGGGGAGGCTGTTCTGTGCATTGGAGACTTGAGCGACATCTCTGGCCTCTATCCAACCCCTGGTTATGACAACCAAAAACATGCCTAGACATGGCCAGATATGCTAGAAGGCATTATCACCACCCATACTTAACTGCTGACATATAAATATTTAAAAAGTATTTTCTGTACTGTTTTTAACATTTCTGTTTAATAATTTATATCCATAGTATATAAATTCATAGTTTTCCTTTTATTATTCATCCTTTGACATAACAGTATTGGCAGTCTTAATTAAAGATTTACTTTACTCTCAGGGTTCAATGAAATGTCCCCCTTTGATAAGATTTTCCCAAATTGTTGCATAGTTTCTCCCCATGATTTCTTTAATTTTTTATAAGTTGATTGAGAAATAAAAGGTGATAACAGAGCCTTCTCTCATATGAAGTTTCTAATATACAAGTACTGTCTATTTAGAAAAAATGAGAGAATTAACTACAGTAGCCTGTTTGTGTTGTAATAGAGAGTTCACACATACAGTGATCTCAAAGAGTAGATGTTTATGCATATTTCCAACTCAAATAAAGATAGGAAGAGGGCTCTGGGACAGAGGTAGATGGTCTCTGCTCTCTTAATCAATTCCTCTGTGCTGTCACAGTGACTTTCTCCGACCTATGGTTCTGAAGGTCATACTGGTACTTTTCTGCAATTCAGTTTCACAGAACATGAGAAGCCAAGGAGGACTGCATAGCAGTTTTGTGGGGGCCAGGTCTGAAAGTAGTGTTCATTGCTAAGTACATGTTCCATTGCAGAGCTCAGCCGTACAGTCAAGAGTGCACTATTGGAGGCTCAGAAATGCAGGCTAAGTGTGTGTTTAAGAGAAAACAGAATGAATTTTGGAAAACAGCCAGTCTCTGCTAATCAGTATTACTCTCCTGTGTGAGTTCACTGACCTGCTGAGGTACAGTTTCTGGCAAAAACTTTGCCCACATATTATATTCCAATGGTGTTTCTTCTGTGTGATTTCCCTGGTGTCTGCTGAAGTTTGCTTTGTGGAAAAGGTTTTCCTACACTCATTACATTCATAGGGTCTCTCTCCTGTGTGAGTTTTCTGATGCTCACCAAGGTTTCCCTTCTGGCTAAAGGTTTTCCCACATTATGACATTCATAGAGTTTTTCCCCTGTATGAGTTCTCTGATGTACAGTGAGGGCTGACTCATGATTGAAAGTTTTCCAACCTTCATTACATTTATATGACTTCTCACCTGTGTGATTTCTCTGATGCTCAGTGAGTTTTGACATATCCTTGAGAGATTTCCTACATTCTTTGCATTCATGGAGTTTCTCACCTGTGTGAATTCTCTGTTGTTTGCAGAGATGTTACTTTGGTAAAAAGTTTTTCCACATTCACTGCACTCATAGGGCCTTTCTCCTGTGCAAGTTTTTTGGTGTACAATGAGGGTTGCCTTATGGGTGAAAGCTTTCCCAAATTCTTCACATTCATAGGTTTTTTTCCCTGTATGAGTTCTCTGATGTACATTGAGAGCTGACTTATGATTGAAAGTTTTCCTACATTCATTACATTTATAGTTTCTCACCTTTCGGATTTCTCTAATGATCAATGAGTTTTGACTTACCCTTAAGAGATTTCCTACATTCCATACATTCATATGGTTTCTCACCTGTGTGAGTTCTCAGATGCTTGCAGAGGTGTGACTTTTGGTAAAAAGCTTTTCTGCATTCATTACATTCATAGGGCCTTTTCCTGTGTGATTTCTTTGGTGTACAGTGAGGGCTGCCTTATGCTTGGTATGTTTGCTGATGTCTAGTGAGGTTAGACTTTTTACAAAAAGTTTTCCCCACCTGAGTTGTCCCTCCATCACTAAAATGTGACTTACCACAGGCATTCCCCTATTTATTATATTTATAAGATATGTCTCCCAAGTGAACTCTCTATGTGTCAGTAACACTGCTTCCTTGTTGAAGGCTTTCCTTTGTCCACGACGCTCAAAAGACTGCTACCCACTTTGCTTGTGATGCTGAGTTAATTGCTCAGTGTATCTGAGGGATTTCCCAGTCAGGTTATGGGCATCAGGTTTCTCTCCAGCAGACAGCTCATCAGAGTGATTAGCAAGAAGTATGGTCTGGCACACATTAAATTTTACAGGCTTTGTTCCTGAATGCCATTATTCATAATCAATTTTGAAATATGGACTGAATTCAACTTAAATGTTTTTCCTAATCCAACTCTGTCTTCAGATTCTATCTTGCTATTGGTGATTACAACTTGCTGTAAATGCCTGGCTTGACTTTCCTGGCTCCTCCCAATGTAATCATCCACTTTATGGATATATAAAATGAGAAAACAATAACAATATTCATAAACCACACTTGAGCATCTCTTATGGAATCCTCATATAAAAGTAAAGATGTTTTTTCTTATCTTAATGGTACAAGATTTTTAATTAATCACAAATGAATACTGATTATATGAATATCATGAATCACTTAACAAGGATGCAGTCACAGAAATGCATTGTTTGTCAACTGTCATTATGTGAACATCACAGAGTATACTTACAGAAACTTCCGTGATATAGGTCAACCATTCCAAGTAGCCTCTTGATGCAATCAAGAGACAAAAAGCACAAGACATAAGAGGCTGATGCTATTGTAACACAGCACACTGTTTATTAATAGGCTCTTTTAGTATTCAGACATATACCCTAAAGTAACAATAAAAAGTACAGTATGGCTATAAATAAATCAGTACCACAGTTATTTATCAGTTATTATGTATTATACATAATTGTATTGCTGTGGTTTTATATAACAGGCAGTACAATAGGTTTACACTAGTGTCACCACACAAACACGTGATTGATGCCCTACGCTTCAATGTCAGGACTGCTATGAAGTCTAACAAGGGTGGGCAATGTCTGGCCTATGGGCTGTGTAAGGCTCACAGAATCATTTGGTGTGACTTTGCCAAAGCAAATACAGCTTGTCCTAGAAATTCGATAAATCTGTATCAGGCCAGTTTTAAGTTGATAATTTTATATGGTCCACAAGTGATTTTATAAATATCTAATGGCCCTTGGAAGAAGAAAGTTTCCCCATCCCTATTCTAGAAGATGGGAATTTTTGAGCTCCAAAATAATCCTTTGGGATCACACTAATATATGTGGTCTGTCATTGGACAAAACATTGTTAGGTAGTGTAGGACTGTATGGTTTTTCTTCTTACTGAGTGGGTATAATAGACAACAATGGTAAATAGTGCTTCTTCTCTTTGCTTATTTAATTTTATTTTTTAATTTATGAGGAAATATTTTTGTCAAACTATATACTTACTGCCTGGTAGTAGTTTTCAATTGTCATTTCTTTCCCCTATTTTTTTTAGTTTATTTTTATGACAACAGTTGGTGTCTTGTTCTACTGTTTTCCATATTACTCTGCTTTGAAGACGGCAAAGTTTGCCTGGACCAGCTATTTGCACAGGCTGGAGAGAGTCATCTGCGTGCCCCATGTATCTAATTTGTTTAATTTTCATTCTTACCTGGGGAATGACTATAGGCATCTAGAGATGTTTCAACTGTACAGTCTTTTCTTTCTCATGCCACATGAAAACATTTCTTCCAAATTTCTATTTTAACCCAAATTCCTCTGCTTCTCCAGAAACAAGTGGTACAGAAAGCTCCAGTCCACAACCCTGGGCAAACTCCCCCTGCTGGTGTAAAGGATTTGGTTCTCCAATCCAGGCTGTGCGCACTATTTTTGAAACTTGTTTTCTGTCTCCTGAAATGAGCAGCCTGGCTTGCTCCCACAATCCCTGATGTACAAACCCCTTCTAGACAATTTATTTCTTCTAAAAAGCTTTTATTTTGTACATTGTAGCTTTGGTTATCTCCTGGTTTCATAGAAACTGGATTATTATAATTTTGTCACTCTGTACATTGTTTTAGAGTGATTTACACAATGAGAAAGGAGAAAGAGAAAAGAATACCTTTACACTCAATGCCCAAATAGAAATCTGAACCCTCCAACCTGAAATATTTAGTTCACTTTGCCCAGATTTGACCCAAATCTCCTGTTTCTCCTAAATTCAGAAGCACATCTTTCCATGCTCCTGTGCTGGGTCCTCTGCACCTTACTGATTTCCAACGTTTTGATCCACAAGGCTTGCTCCTGGACCTTTTTTCTCAGTTTTTTTTTTTCTTTTAGCAATTGCCCACACAATCCCCTCTATGACTTTAAATACCATACTGATTCTCGATTTTTTTATCTCCATTCATGATATCCACTCTCAGATCTAGGTATTATGTTCATTTACGCATTTATAGACAGGAGAGAGTTAAGTTGTACTGAAGCCAAAGTAAAACACTTAATAATGCCATAAAACCACCTTCTCTGACTGTTAATCCTAAATTATCACATCCTGTTTTTCTCCCTCTCTCTTTCTTATTCTTATTAAATGTTCCTCGTGGTTCTTTTCCAAATAGTTACCATGTATCATTTTCTTGTTTTTCTCTCAATAGAGTATTAACTGTAAAAGACATATATTATTTGGATCATCGTTATATTACTTGGATCACTTTTGTACAACTACAAAAGTACTCGGGCTTAAAAACTTGATTAAGATACACTGAAGCCAGCGCTGCAGCTCACTAGGCTAATCCTCCGCCTGTGGCACTGGCACTCCAGGTACTAGTCCCATTTGGGATGCCAGTTCTGTCCCGGTTGCCCCTCTTCCAGTCCAGCTCTCTGATGTGACCCAGGAAGGCAGTGGAGAATGGCCCAAGTGCTTGGTTCCTGCACCCTCATGGGAGACCAGGAGGAAGCATCTGGCTCCTGGCTTCGGATTGGTGCAGCGCGCCGGCCGTAGCAGCCATTTGGGGGGTGAACCAATGGAAGGAAGACCTTTCCCTCTGTCTCTGTCTCTCTCTCTCACTGTCTAACTCTGCCTGTCAAAAAAAAAAGAGAGATACACTGAAAAAAAAATGAATTTGTGATTAAATTTTGTTTATTGGGGAAATAAACAGTCAATTGGGATGGAGGAAAAGAGGGCAAATAAGAATACTGGAAATATAAACAGTGAATTAAAAATCCTAAGAAGAGGCTAAGTAGGGGTTAGATTTCAGGTAAATATAGGAAAACACTAAGCAAAGTGGAAGGCAGGGATTTAGGAATGACACCCTTCCTTGGAGGCGATATATTGCTATATTTGAAGAATGCAAACCAGCTCTCCTCAGACCTGACATCCGTGGGGGTGGGGGGAGGAATCGCTGAAGCGGATCACTGCCAACCCCTACTGGGCCTGACTCTTGCGGCCTCCCTGCCCGGTATGCAATGACTGACCCGGGAGGCTCAGGTCTGAGGGTTCTTCTACCATCCACGGCTCTGCTCCTTGCTCCAGTTTGAAGATCGCCTCAGGTTTAGGGGTGTAATGCCCTATTAATAGAAAATACTGTAGGACTTTGCCGCACTGCTAAGTCAGGTACTTTAAAGGACAAAAGCATGGCTTTGGGAGCCATACGATCAAGAGACTAATTTAAACCTTTTGTTAGAGAGAGGTGACACATTCTTCATAGAGTAGAATCTTCCAACTAACTATTATCAAACCGAATAAACCTATTATTTACCAACAACAATTTTTTTAAAGATTTATTTATTTTACTTGAAAAGGCACAGTTACACAGAAGAGGCAGAGAGAGAGAGAGAGGTCTTCCATCTGCTGGTTCACTCCCCAAATGGCAGCAAAGGCCAGAGCTATGCTGATCTGAAGCCAGGAGCCAGGAGCTTCTTCTGGGTCTCCCACGTGGGTGCAGGGGCCCAAGCACTTGGGCCATCTTCTACTGCTTTCCCAAGACATAGCAGAGAGCTGGATCGGAAGCGGAGCAGCCGGGTCCCAAACTGGCACTCATATAGGGTGCCAGCACCACAAGCGGAGGCTTTTACCCACTATGCCACAGCACCGGCCCCACCAGCAACAATGTTAAAAAACATTGCTCCTGGGAATTATCGTGGAGTTTGGCTCACCCAGTGACAATAGGTTGCTATAGTTCTCCATCATCACATCCCTGTACAGGGTTCTCTGATCATCCATCATCCAGGTCCTGCCACTCCTCCCAGGTGAAGTCCACAGCCACATCCTCAAATAACACCAATCCCTGTAATGGTATATTTCTCCTCAATTCAAGTAATCAGCCCTGCTTACAAGATTAGGAATCTGGGAGTTAGGTATTCACTTTTCTGTGTGTATGCATTACATGTGTCTTACATGAGATGGCACCTGCTTTGTACTCTATATCATGAGAAAAATAGAAATTGCAGCTGACATAGCCTATATCTGTAATAATTTATTATTAAAAAATACTACCGTGGCCGGTGCTGCGGCTCACTAGGCTAATCTTCCACCTAGCGGCGCCAGCACACCGGGTTCTAGTTCCGGTCGGGGCACAGGATTCTTTCCCGGTTGCCCCTCTTCCAGGCCAGCTCTCTGCTGTGGCCCGGGAGTGCAGTGGAGGATGGCCCAAGTGCTTGGGCCTTGCACCCCATGGGAGACTAGGAGAAGCACCTGGCTCCTGCCATCGGATCAGCGCGGTGCGCCGGCTGCAGTGCGCCAGCAGTGGCGGCCATTGGAGGGTGAACCAACAGCAAAGGAAGACCTTTCTCTCTGTCTCTCTCTCTCACTGTCCACTCTGCCTGTCAAAAAAAAAATATACTACCGTAAAATTTAGATCTAGAACCATCTTTGTTCCTAAGGAGAACAGCATGAATAAAATTCTATTCCTCTAAGGATCTTATGATCTGATACGAAGACATATGTATAAACACATCCCTGGAATAACATGTTAGATGAACTAATAAAGACACACTTTAAATGTAAACTAGTGGTGGTGGCATTGTGGTGTAGCGAGTTAAGCCACCACCTGTAGTACCAGCATCCCATATGGGTGCTGGTTTGAGTCTTGGCTGCACCACTTACAGTGCAGCTCCCTGCTAATGTGCCTGGGAAAGCAGCAGGGGATAGCCCAAGAGCTTGGGCTGCTGTACCCACATGAGAGTCCTGGAAGAAACTCTTGGCTTCTGTTTGTTTGGCCCAGCCCTGGCTGTTGCAGCCATTTGGGGCCTGAACAAGCAAATGAAAGATTCTCTCTCTCTCTCTCCCTCTAACTCTGCCTTTCAGAGAAAATATAATTCTGTTTCTGCTTTATGGGGTTGCACTCCATTGGAAAACCAAAGATGTTTAGCTCTTCCAGGTAAACCAAGTGTTCTCCTGAAATGAGGCAACAGCACAAGGAACATAGGTGCATCACAGTAATGGACCTACACACATCACCAAGTCTCGGTGAATGATTCTAGGCCATGATGAAACACAAATGTAATATGCAAGGAATGAGTTTAAATTTAAAACTTGACTGAATTCCAACAACCAAAAAACTTCTGTAATAAGAGAGGGAGGAGATGTACAGTTCGGCACATGCTCAATCAGACTTACCCCTAATGGTAGAGTTAGAAACATGCCAGGGGATTCCAATTCAATCCCATCAAGGGAATCTGGAAAACATCATGCTGAGTGAAATAAGCCAGTCCCAAAGGGACAAATATCGTATGTTCTCCCTGATCAGTGACAACTAACTGAGCACCTAAAAGGAAACCTGTTGAAGTGAAAAAAAAAAAATGACCTAAATGAAAGACCTCTGTGATTGAGATCCCAGCGAAAAGAACGGGCCATCAAAGGAGGTACCTTTCTCTGAAGGGAGGAGAAAACTTCCACTTTGACTATGACCTTGTCTAAATAAGATCGGAGCTGGCGAACTCAAGAGGCTTCCATAGCCTTGGCAACTCATGACAAGAGCCTCGGGTGATTACAGACATCATAAATAAGAGTATCAATTGTTAAATCAACATCAGGAGTCACTGTGCACTTAACTCCCCATGTAGGATCTCTGTCCTTAATGTGTTGTACTGTGTGAATTAACGGTATAACTAGTACTCAAACAGTACTCTATACTTTGTGTGTATTTGTGGATGCAGTCTGGTGAAATCTTTACCTGGTATATACTAAATTGATCTTCTGTGTATAAAGATAATTGAAAATGAATCTTGATGAAGAATGGGATGGAAGAGGGAGTGGGAGATGGGATGGTTGTGTTATGCCCGGTTCAGTCATCCCCAAAGACCACCAAGGAGCCAATACTGCTGTAAAGCACATGAGAGTTTTATTGCAGGTCCGAGCCTGGTCTCTCAATCAACACCGACGCAGCAGGTCTGAATTGAGAGCGCCAACCCTTCAGTTAACAGGGTTTTTATAGGGTTTTCAGAGACATTCTATACATCATGGTACCATTTAGCAAATCATCTCATCCTGCGGGAAATTCAAAGGACATCTCCTAGAATTGATTAGTGCATCCAGTGGCGGGAATGGACCTAGTAAAGGTGGTTGGATGGCTTTGGGGTTGATGCCTTTTGAATTGATTGGCCGAAGCATAGGGTCCGAGCTGATGGGGTGTACGTGCCGAACTGCAGGGTCTCAGGTAGCTATCAATCACCTTATCTGCCCTGAGAAGACACCAGGAACTCTAGGTATTTCTCTGTTATCTGTTAATCGGCTGTTGCTAGGAGAGTTTATCACAAGGGGAGTTAATTTATTTACTTTTAGGAGCTTCTGGCTTAGGGTTCAGGGCCTGGTCAGGCCCATGTTACAAGATGGAGGCCTAATTAAAATAGTTACACCTTGATCCAGGCTCAGGTCTCACAGTTGCAGGTGGGAGGGTGGTAATGAGGGGGAAAGCCACTATAATCCAAAAGTTGTACTATTGAAATTTATATTTATTAAATAAAAGTTTAAAAAAAAAACTGACGAACTGCTAGAGGCTCAGTGTGGACGACTCAAAGTTTAAAACTTCAGGGATATAGGGGCTGGCACTGTGGCTCACTTGGATAATCCTCCGCCTGCAGCGCTGGCATCCCATATCGGCGCAGGGTTCTAGTCCCGGTTGCTCCTCTTCCAGTCCAGCTCACTGCTGTGGCCCAGGAGGGCAGTGGAGGATGGCCCAAGTGCTTGGGACCCTGCAACCACATAGGAGACCGGAAGGAAGCACCTGGCTCCTGGCTTTGGATCGGCACAGCGCCAGCCGTTGCAGCCATTCGGGGAGTGAACCAACGGAAGGAAGACCTTTCTCTCTGTCTCTCTTCTTCACTGTCTAACTCTATCTGTCAAATAAATTTTTTAAAAAACTCCAAGGATATTAAGTCACAGAGAGGACCCCTACCTCATACTGTGAAATTTAACTTCAGTCTCTACAATAAATATTGGGGAAAACCACCCTGCTTCCAGCTGTAAGAGGTGAAAAAGTGACCCTTTCTAAGTATACTAGAGCACTCTGTTCTTTTTTTCTCAACTTTTATTTAATAAATATAAATTTCCAAAGTACAACTAGATTCAAAAGGGCAGGAGTAGCATTAAAGAAAAATTGGAGGTAAAATAACAACTTTCTTTTATTTTTCCTATTCTTAACTAACCTAACAATAATTTGAATACAGTACCAGTTATAATGTATACAGTTATGCATGTTTTCATGTGTATATGATTATGTGTGCTTTTATAAAGTGAAAAGAACACAAAAATGATACAAGGGACAAGAGGCTAGGAGAGTCACGTGAGCTGGGAAAAGATATGTTATTGAAACCGGTGGACTTGGCCCCATTTACCTTGTACTCTCAAAAGCAATATGGGTTGTTAGGGTCCAAAAAAGCCCACCGCCCAAGGAACGACTCCAAGAGACTTTTTCTCTCATGCAACCAGCAAAGGATTAAATTTATTGATCCAACATGTTGGGGCCCTCTGACAAGGACAGAGGAGCAGTGAGGAACTACAGCATAGGGTTTATAGAGGCAAAAACCGCAAAATCGGGAGGAGGGAGAGAATACACGGTTGTTAAGCGGTTGCTAAAATCTTACAATCAGCAATTATGATCTTAAGACATAGACAAATTACATTTTCGTTATTAGCCCAGGTAACCCAGGTGCAACCTTTCTACTTTTAAGCTTGAGTAATCATGCTAGGGGGTTTTTGTGCATTGCCAAGGGTGATGTAGTGCACTGCTATTGTCTGACTATTTGAGATCATAGTTTCAGACCAGAGTCTCACGGGGGGGGGGGGGGGGGGGGTTGCTTTCCCAGAATGGAGTCTCAAGTGCTCCAAAATGGAGTCCCTACTGTCAAGGTGCTACTTTACTCTGTCTTATTTTCACAGCTGCACCAGGAAGGTTTAAACCTGTAAGCTTAAGCTTAACTTTTCACACCCGCACATACACAATTTTAACTCTTCAGGTCACCAGCAGCTCTACTGGAGTCATCCATGAAAATATAGCAGGGTTCTTAATCTTGCCCCATCTGCTCCAAGTGGCATGGGATCCAGAAATAGAGTCGCATCTGTGTTGCTAATGTTTCCATCAGTACCTGAAGTACAGCCTTCATTAAGTTGGACTAAGTGATCCTCCTTGAATGGATTATTCAAAAAATCCACCCAATGAAAGAATGCCACAGCATTTTCTTTGTACATAAAAAAATTCTTAACTGGATTTGGGTTAACTGTAAATGTATATTGCAAACACTAGGGAAGTTAGTAGAAGAGTAAAAAATGGACATGATAAGGGAAAAGAGAATTCATGAAATAAATAGTACAAAAGAACAAACAGTAAGGGCAATAAATAGAAAAGATCTATAAATATAGTAATAGTAATACAACGGTATTAGTAACCACTAATCACACTTCCTAAGCCACAGAACCAGAGGCAATAATAAATTATTTTAAGCCACCAGGTTTTGTGGGTGATTTTTAAAAGCAAAATGAGTTAAATGGCACAGAATCTGGTACCTGGAAATATGCTATGGTAATAAAGAGCTGCAGCATAGGGCACTGGCTGAGACCAGCAGAAGTAGTCTTCAGGGAGACAGTTCAACATTCTTGGGGAAGGCCTGAAGGACAGTGGGAAACTAGAGCAAAAGGCCTATGGGTCATGGACTAGAACAACAATATTATTGCTGCCAAAACATAGAAAAGTGAACAGTGTCTCCACATCACAGGTGTCTGCCTAAGGAGATTTTGAGGAGGAATGTGGAAAGTGCTCCCTTGCCTCCTCTTTGTGCCTTTGAGAAAACATAAGGAAAGAGTTGAACTAAAGAAGGATGTTCAATTTCCCAACAGAATTTAGAGAAAATAAAAGGACCTGGGGTTTGCTGGATTTGAAGCATTTATATGCATCGATTTCAAAGTTTGTTTGCAGCAAAAAACATTTTCCAAAAAATTTTTTGATATATCCTTATAAAATTATTTCTCAACCTACATTTTTCTCAGCAAAATATTTTAAATTGAAAAATGGCTTTGTAGAAGGGATCAAACCACTGGTTTTGTAAAGAAGATAAACAGTTAAAAATATTTTCAGTATTCTGAAGACCTTAAGCTGAAACACAGAGTTAGTGCCCGGTAAACAGCAGGACCCCTAAGACTGTTGTACCCTAGTGTTCTGTTGGAGAGGGGAGGTCAGAAAGAACAGAGGGCCAGCTTCAGAGACTGTGTCAGGGTGGCAAAAGCCTGATGGATCTTGGTATGCATGAAGCCCACTCTTTTCAAAGAAATGATTGCATTGACTCATTTTATGTATCAAATGAACAGGGGCAGAAAAAAGTGAAAAGGTCATCGGATGCCCAAATTCCTGTAACTGGAAATACCTGGCGAAAACTGATCACCTGGGACCCAGGAACTGCAGAAAAATAATATTGACGAAAGATGTTGAAAGCCCTAAGGGCAGCGTGAAGTCAGCCATGAAGCATCCTTCCCAGAGACCACAACTGGGTCTTAAAGAATGGGAGCAGGTGCCAGTGGGAATAACTGCTCAGCCCAGTGCCTGCAGGGAGCCTCCCACCATCCCCGGCTGGAGGGAAGTTTCCACCATGTGCATCTCAGTCTCCTTACCGTGTGCTGCGCATGTGTGGAGGGGCAGATGCCAGGCTACCAGGACCTGATTTAGTGGGGCTTTCAGCCAATGCCACAAGAGGAAAAGATTTCTGGGTCTTGTGAAAGGGGCAAAATACATTTTGCATTGGAAGAAACAGAAGCAGTTTGTGGCCAGAGAGCAATCTGCAGTTAATTAAAGGTTGCTGCAAATTTGTACTACTCCTCTTATTGAAAGGTGGAATCTGATTGCCCTTCACTTGAGCCAGGACTGGTCTTAGGGTTGTGCTTCACTAACATGGTGAAAGAGATGCTTGGGGACTTCTGAGAGGCAATCCTAAGAAGCCCCGAGGGTGCTGGTTCGTGTCCCAGCTGCTCCATTTCCAATGCAGCTCCCTGCTAATGGCCTAAGAAAAGCAGCAGAAGACGGCCTAAGTATTTGAGCTACTGCCACCCACGTGGGAAACCTGGATGAAGCTCCTGGCTCCAGGCTTCGGCCTGGCCCAGCCCTGGCCATCTGGGGCATGAACCAGCAGATAGATCATCTTTCTCTGTCTCTCCCTCTCTCTCTCTGTAACTCTGTCTTTCAAATAAAGAAATAAATAACAATAATAATACAGAAGGCTCCAAGCTTCTTGGTGGGACAGCAAGTCTGAATACCTTGAGACTGCCAGGCTGGGAAGAAGTCCAAGCTAGTCACAAAGACAGAGCAGGTGCCTGCTCAGTATCCCTAATTGCTGGCGTCCCTTCAGACCAGCAGACTGGAGACATTGTGAAGCAGCCAGCCCACACTGCCCTATCCTATTTCCCGACCCATAAATTATGACATGTAATAGGAATGAATTCTTGTTGAAGCAAGTAAATTTTGTGGTACTTTCTTACACAGATCATTGGAACACCAAAAAAAGTCAAATATTAGAGACCACAGGTAAACATAGATTATAGATTCAGATTGACTGTATGATTCAAAATAAATGAATGAAGCACATTGTAAGTTTTATGTTAGATCTCAAAATATAATTGTGAATTTAAAATTTTTCAGCTAATTAGATTGTCACTTTTTCTTCTTAACCAACTATTACAATTCTAGCCCATAAAATGTTATACCTAATGCACACATCCATTTTTCCCTACTCATTTTAACTGGTTACCAGAAACAGAAGAATTTAGAATCTTTAAAAGAATTTGAAATATACAATCATTGACACAAATTCATATAATCAAAGGTACCAGTTATGAATATTGGTGCTTCTTGGTTTAATTCTTTGCTTATTTTTTTAAAGATTTATTTATTTATTTGAAAGTCAGAGTTACACGCCGGCCCTTTTGCTTATCTTTTTATTGAACCTTGTTCAACCTGCCCCACTAACTCTGGCATGCTTTTTCCATGTGTTATGCTAAGGGTGTGACAACATGTGCTAGCTAGAAGCACAGTATATCAGGAATTGAACCCTGTCACTGAGCAAACACACCCCTTCAGGTTTTACCAAAAATGGCATTTACACTGTAAAAAAGTTTGTTTATACCAACAGTTCTTCTTCTTTTATTGACACTGTATGCAGACATTAGGAGAAAAAAATAAAAGAATAAACAAGAGTGGCAAGATGTGACAGGTGAGATTAGACGTGAGAGAGCGGGAGGAATCTAGGCGAAATCCCATTTTAGTAGTTTGGGTCACAGGCATGATAGTAACAATACCATATGTAAGGTATGTGCTTTTCTTTTTTTCTTTTTTTGACAGGCAGAGTGGACAGTGAGAGAGAGAGACAGAGAGAAAGGTCTTCCTTTGCCGTTGGTTTACCCTCCAATGGCCGCCGCGGCCAGCGCGCTGCGGCCGGCGCACCGCGCTGATCCGATGGCAGGAGCCAGGAGCCAGGTGCTTCTCCTGGTCTCCCATGGGGTGCAGGGCCCAAGCACCTGGGCCATCCTCCACTGCCTTCCCGGGCCACAGCAGAGAGCTGGCCTGGAAGAGGGGCAACCGGGACAGAATCCGGCACCCCAACCGGGACTAGAACCCGGTGTGCCGGTGCCGCTAGGCGGAGGATTAGCCTAGTGAGCCGCGGCGCCGGCCTGGTATGTGCTTTTCATTTTGCATTTGTTGAACTGAAAGTGGTTTTTGGATAGCTACAAAGAAATATTTACAGGGAGTTCAATCAGTGGTCTAAAGGCTGGGGAAGAGGTCCACACTGGAGAGAAACATGTAGGAAGGAGTGTAAACCACCAGTGGTTGAACTGGTCAAGGAGAACTGTGGAGTGGAATCAATTGGGGAACAACACAGAACAGTTGGAGGAGTTATAAAGCTGCCGCCTGTGGTGTTGGCATCTCATATGGGAGCCACTTCCAGTCCCGGCTGCTCCACTTCTTGTCCGGCTCTCTGCTGGTGTGCCTTGGACCCCTGCACCCAGGTGGGAGATCTATAAGAACCTCCTGGCTCCTGGCTTCAGGCTGGCCCAGCTCCAGCCACGGTGGCCATTTGGGGAGTGAACCAGCGGATGAAGATCTCTGTCTCTCCCTCTGTCTTTCTCTGTAGCTCTTGTCTTTCAAATAAAATAAACAAATCTTTAAAAAATAATAAACAATTCATGGGAAAAGAGAAGAAAATTGTTAGGAAAATGGCGCAGTTTTATCTATGGCGTGATCTACACCCTGACACCATCCTAGGCTCTAGCCCCCGCCGCCATTGCTGGAAGCCAGGTGGCCACATGGCCCAATCACCAGTGTCAAGCTCCACCCCATCCTAATGGGATTCATAGCTCCTGTTTCTCTGCCCACCCTCTGGCAAAGTTTTAAAAGGACCTGTTCCTGAACACATGGCTCTGCTCTCCTCTCCTCTTCTCTCTCCTCTCTCTCTTGCTCTCTCCTTTCCCCTCTCCTCTCTCTCTCTTCCTCTCCATCTCCTGGCCTCTGTCTCTGTCTCTCACACTCTCCTTCTCCCTCTTTTCCTTCTTTACCCCTTCCCGCCAGTCTGTTGGGTTTCCCCCAATAAACCTTTTCCTTTACTCCTGTGTTTGGTGTGTTTTGTGGCAGCCTTATGAAAATCATCAGTGAGTTCATAACAGAAACTAACACAGAAAAATTTCCATAAAATATTATAGATGGCAGATTCAAATATGGCAAAAGACAAGGCAAAGACAAGAAAACAGTTATTCAATCTGACTATAATTTAGATTACTGGTGAACTTTAGAAGAAATGAACTATAACTACAGAGAATAGGTTAAAGTACAAATGAGCAGTGGAAATATTTTCCAGAAAATATAACTTTGAATAGTGTGCTACACAATCTATATGTAGAGATGAACTGAGAGAAATATATGAACAGTTTTAATTAAGGACCTGAGTGGCCATTTGGAGAGTGAACTAGAGGAGGCCGGCGCCACTGCTCACTAGGCTAATCCTCTGCCTGTGGCACTTGCACACCGGGTTCTAGTCCCGGTCAGGGCGCCGGATTCTGTCCCGGTTGCCCCTCTTCCTGTCCAGCTCTCTGCTGTGGCCAGGGAGTGCAGTGGAGGATGGCCCAAGTGCTTGGGCCCTGCACCCCATGGGAGACCAGGAAAAGCACCTGGCTCCTGCCATCGGATCAGCGCGGTGCGCCGGCCGCAGTGCACCGGCTGCAGCAGCCACTGGGGGATGAACCAACGGCAAAGGAAGACCTTTCTCTCTGTCTCTCTCTCACACTGTCCACTCTGCCTGTCAAAAAAAAAAAGAGAGAGAGAGAGAGTGTGTGAACTAGAGGATGGAATCTCCCCCCCCCATCTTTCTGTAATTCTGCCCTTCAAATAAATAAATAAAATATTTAAAATCTATATATTAAAAAACAGCAAGATCATAGGGTAGGTGCACTTCACAATCCTTGTGCCAAGGATTACACTTCGTGTCTGACAATTATTTGCCCAGAAGCTCCCAAATTCCATTCATCCATCTATTTATTTATTGTTTTTTTTGTGAGATACAACTGAACTTTATATTTCCTTTCCTGGTTTCTGGCACAAAGTGTTTTGCACATGGATTTCTCATAGCTCCCACTACCACTGCTATTTCTCTTCAAACGAAGAAGTGTCTATATTCAGTCATCCAAGTTGACATAGGCTTAAATACAAAATGGACGTGAAAGAAGGTAGAAGAGGGTAACAGTTGATGGAGAGATTCTAAGACATTTCTTTCTTGCCCAAGACGTGTTTCTGGCTTTTGCTTTTTTAAGACGTACCTTGCCTTGTTCAAATTTCTCTGTCTTCCCTGATCCTACAATTTTCCGAAGTAACTGGTCTTCAGATCCAGGGCACTCACCCTTGATCTTGTGAAAATTACTGATACCAAAATCTTCACAGAGCCTTCTCATGTAGAGGAGAAACAAGTGTAGTAGTGTTTAATGGACAGGTCTTTAAAGGGACGTAGAAAAGAGAGCAAGTGCCTCGGTCAGGTAAAGAGACATTACCAAGGAAAGCCTTTTAAAGAGAAAAGTTTTTTTGCTGCCCTTGACAATTTTGTCTTTAAAAAAAAAGATTTATGTGTTGACTTGAAAGAGTTACACAGAAAGAGGAGAAGCAGAGAGAGAGAGAGAGAGAGAGTCTTCCATCCGCTGGTTCACTCTCCAATTGGCCGAGACAGCCAAAGCTGTGCTAATCCTAAGCCAGGAGCCAGGAGCCTCCTCCTGACTCCCATGCGGGTGCAGGGGCCCAAGGATTTGGGCCATCTTCCACTGCTTTACCAGGCCACAGCAAAGAGCTGGATTGGAAGTAGAGCAGCCTGGACTCGAACTGGCGCCCATGTGGGATGCTGGCACTACAGGCGGCGGCCCCAAATATAACCCCAAGATGTAGACCTGTTGAAGTTATTGTGTTCCCTTAGTAGCACTGTCGTTCTGGTCAAAAACCTCTAAAGCTATATTAGCCTGCAGGGACATCACTGTTGTATTAACTGGGGATTAGCCTGGGGAAGCTGAATCTCTAGCAGTACTTTTTGACAAATCTCATACCAAAAAGGGGAGTCAAAAATAAAGAGGAAACATTAGACAGAGAGTTTAGTTGAGTACTCTGACCTGGTAGATCCCTTTTGGGGGCTTTCTGTAGTGAGTGAGGCTATAATTAGACATTTTGGAAAAGTTAGTCATGAGAACAACTACAAACTCACCATCATAAAGTACAGAAAAAGACCTAAAGTGACATATTCTGCATTCTATGAGGTTTCCAGCCTTGGCCAAAAATTGGGAAATTCTTACCACAGCATTGTATTTCCAGATCCAGAAAGGCAAAAACTGTGGGTTCATACCCGTCACTATTGTTGAAACTGAAATTAGGGCAGCAATCTTAAAATTACAGTGGTTTTATACTTTTAATGATTATAAAGAAAATGATTGAGTCCAACTGGAAACAGTTATGCTATAAGAACCTAAAAACTATCAGAACAATATCAAATAGCAGAAAAATGGTAGTTCACATGCAGGAATCAGACATTATTTATCTATTTTTTTTCCTTAAAGAACAACTTAACATCCTCCAGGAGTTCACAAGAATATTGAATTTTCTATTTAATCAAAAATCAACATCTGGCTTTCAGAGATGACATTGCTGGGAGTCCATGTCCCTTGTGATTTTCCTCAGCAAATAATTCATTTCCTGTCTGATTTCTATGCAAGTGTTGAGGTGGCCTTTGCTCTGCTATGTGAAAATACTTTCGCCACATGTGGTGGATGCACTCTCATTAGTTTAAGTGGGTGACTAGCTAGGTACTGCCAGGACCCACCTAAGGCAGGTGTAGTTGATCCTTGGGGTGCTGGATTTTCCAAGACTAGAGTAGGCCCTAATCTCCTGTGAAGAGGAACTGATATCGGAATTGGACCCCTAAAAAATATATTGAAATGTGGCCCCTTAAAGTTCCCCAAAAGTCCCATCTGGGGTGCCACATATGTTATCGGAATCTGGGGTGCCATGATATCACCATATGCTTATTAATAAGTTTCCCATATTAATAAGCCTGTGTGGGTTCTTGCCTAATATTCAGAGAAGAATTCTGAATACTGGTATAAATGAGCGAGGCAGCATGGTACATTTTAAACTTTTATTCAGCGAGAAAGATGCATAGGAGAGTGAGGGCTTTGTCTAAAGGAAAGAGGTAAATCTGGGTTCATACCGAGTACCAGGAACCAGCCACATGGAGGAGCATCTAGGCCAGGAAGCATGAGGCCAGGGGCTGCAGCAAGAAGCCAGAGAAAGGAAAGGGGAAGAAGAGGGTGGATACACTGTGTCCCAGGCTTTTAACCCACTTTCAAAGGGGAATGGTTAATTAACCTGATTGGTCTGTGGGCGCTCAGGTATCACCAGGTAGGGGCATGGGGTCACACAGGGGCATGGTGAAGGCATGGTCTTCCAGCTCACAAACATAATCAGTTTTAACCTGTGTGCCTGTCTACTTCAGAACGTCTGTCACAAAATCGTTTTGTTAGGTAATGTATCAGAAAGTGAGCTATGTGTGTGGAGACAGGCCTGAAGACCAGCACCCACTGCGGAAGCTCCAGAAGCCCAGCATCTTGCACTTTAAAGTCCTGCCCGGACCCTGATAACCTCCCAGGTGGTCCCAGCCCTTCCCCAAGGAGAGCTCCCAGGAGAACTCTCTCTTCAGGACCAAATGGGGTACCTGATCACACTGGTCAATAAAACCTCCTCAGACACCCTAAGGGAAGCCACTCTATTCTGCCAGCAAATCTGGAGAGGAACTTGCCAATTTTCATCCAACAAATCCTGCTAGGACTCCCCATCCTTTGTCCTGGAGGAGAGGGGGAGGTGGGTAAACAGACTCCCTTAAAAACCTAGGGAGTCCAAGTGCTTGGGCCCTGCACCCGCCTGGGAGACCAGGAGGAAGCACCTGGCTCCTGGCTTCGGATCGGCGCAGCGCGCCAGCCGTAGCAGACAATTGGAGGTGAACCAACGAAGGAAGTCCTTTCTCTCTGTCTCTCTCTCTCACTTTCTAACTCTGCCTGCCAAAAAAAAAAAAAAATAGTATCCAATTCTCTAGCTTTCTAGCTATATGGTCAATATCTGAATAGCAATCATGTTTACCCTTTTTTTAGGATTTTTTTTAAATACAAAGTTACAGAAAGAGGAGGAGATAGAGACAGAGAGGGAGAGAGATCTTTCATCCATGAGTTAACTCCGCAAATGGCCACAAAGCCATGAGCTTCATCCAGGTCTCCCATGTAAGTGGCAGGGGCCCAAGCACTTGGGCCATCTTCTGCTGTTTTTCCAGGTGAATTAGCAGGGAAATAGATTGGAAATAGAGGAGCCAGGACTCAAACAGGAACCCATATGTGTTGCTGGCATTGCAGGTTTAAGACACTGTAACACAAAATCAGCCCATAGTCATTTTTTAGAATAGGCTTTCTGTATAACATTTCATAAGGGCTCAGTTGGAGCCTACTTCTGGGACTATCTGAATTCTCAACAGGTATGAAAGAAAGCACTCTATCCTGTGAGGGTTAGTCTCCTGACAGATCTTTGCAATAGTCTGCCAAAATGTATAATTCATCTTTTCAGTCTTTCCAGTAGATTGAATAGTCTCCTTGAGGTGGGAAGTTTACATTGTATTCTGGAAACTCTTTGTGTGATTCTAACACTTTATGTTTTTCCATTGTCAGTTTGCATAGAAAAAGCTCAACCAGGAAATTCTTTCTTTTAACAGAACCTTGGAGACCAGAGGCATTTTCTGTTCAACACAAGAAAGCTTCTACCTATCCAGCGAAAGTGTCCACAAAAACCAACAGATAGTGAAAATTACCCGCTGCCCAAGGTATCAGAGTGAAATCAAACTTTCAGTCTTGTCTTGCTCCAATTCCTCTGGTTTGAACTCTTTTATGAAAGGTGGAGGATCTGTCTTTGGAATTTTTTTTTGGGGGGGGGTCACTTCTGAACTACCATTTAAGAGTTCATGGTCAGTGAGGGCCTATCATAAACCATGCATCTATCAGATGGTAGTAGCATCCCTTCCAAAATGTGTAGTTTGATGGAGATGAGTGATCACATCTTCAATCAAGTGTGCAGGGATGGTTCCTTCCTTATAAAGCCAAACTCCCTCATTAATCACTTAGTGACCATTCTGAGGCTAAGCAAGACCCTAATAAAAGCCCCACTCTCCTGCTCTACGTCATTGCAGAATATTTGAACTTGAAGTCAGTTACAGTCAAGAGTGTGGACCAAGAGGAAGATTTTGAGTTTCCAATTTGAGCTTCCCTTTTCTCTATGATTTTTTCTATATGATCTGATTTTGTTTCCCTTGGAAACATAACTATCAGTCCATTGATGTCCAGAGCAGTGCATAATTACCACATCCTCGGGCAGCAAGATCACCTTGAAAAAGACTAGTATTTTTCCTGCATATTTTATTTCTTTGTTTCCTACAGTAAGAAAGCCCTTTCTTTCCAAGTAGTTCCATGAACATAAACCACAGAAAATGTGATTAGAATCAGTACAGATACTGATTCTTGCTCCTTGTTCTAAATACAGCACTAATAGCGGTGATAATTTCTGACTTCTGGGCAGAGGCTCCAAGCAGCAGGGCTTTGTTAGTCTCTAGGATCTGTTGTTGCGTTGCCACCAACTACCTGGTCTTCCTTTGCCCTTGATTCATGAAACCTGCTCCCATGTGTAAATATTTCTAAGTCTAGGTATTCTAAGGCCAGGGTAATCAAGTCAGGCTGACTAGAACATACTTCTTCAATTACAAATATATTCAATCGTAAGTGAACTCCTCAATGGAGTTTTGGAGCAAGGTGGCAGGATTTAAGGTAGACACAGCCTTTACTTGTACACTAGTGTTACCGGAGAGTTACTAGGGTTCTTGTCTTCGCGCAAGAAAGAATTCAGGTGTGAGACAGTAGTAGAAAGCAACATAGCAAAGTTTATTAGGGTAGAGACATCCGTAAGAACGGATGGGCTCCTCTCCAGACAGGCCCTGAGAGACAGTGCCCAGTCGCTCAGACTGGGGGAGAGCAAGGTTACATGGTTGAGTGGAGAGAACACCTGGGCAGGCCAGGGGGCGGCTCGGCAGAGAGGCAGAGGGCTGAGCACACAGTCCAGTTGAGGCCAGGGGTTTTATGGGGATGGGTCTTGTCTTTCCGCCTCTTCTCCTCCTGGAACAAAGGACTTTTTGCATGTAAATATGAAAAAATCCTTTCTGAGTTTTCCCCCTGAAGTTATCAGACAGGGGGAAGCCTGGCTGGTGTTGCCCTGCCTAAGAGGAGCCTTAGAGGAAAGATGGTTATTGGGTAGAAGGGGCAGGGGGGTTGAAGTGCAGATACTGGGCTGCACCTGGAAGGTTATCAGGATGACTTTGAGATGCTGAGGCTGGACCTAGATGTCAACTCCTTAAGCCTTTGTCACACACACACAAGCTCGTTTCTGACTTCCTACCTAACACTAGGATTGTCTGGTAGAATAGTCTGATATTTGTGTAGTCTCCAAGATGTAAACCCATATCCTTCTTATTCAAGAACAGGCAATACACAGTTGAGAGCATAAATGGTAGTAGGTGTCCCAGTGATATCGGAATATGGGGTACCATACAATATCACCGTGTGCTTATTAATAACTTCCCAATATTCATAAGCCTGTGTGGGTTTTTGCCTAATATTCAGAGAAGAATTCTGAATACCAGCATAAATGAACAAGGCAGCATGAAACGCTTTAAGCCTTTTATTTAGTGAAAGAAATGCATAGGAGAGTGAGGGCCCTATTTAAAAGTGAGATAAATGTGGATTCATACCAAGTACCAGGAGCCAGCCATGTGGAGGAGCATGTAGGCCAGGAAGCATGAAGTGGGTGGCCCGAAGGCCACGCGCCCTGGAGGCGTGGGCAGCAAGCACCCTCAATGGCAAAAGGCCAAAGAGAAGGAAAAGGGGCTGGCCACACCGTGTCCCAGGCTTTTAATCCACTTTCAGAGGGGAGTGGTTAATTAACCTGATTGGCCAGGGGAACACAGGTGTGGTCAGGGTGTGAGGTCACACAGGGGCATAGTGAAGGTGTGGTCTTTCAGCTGACAAACCTAATCAATTTTATCCTATATGCCTGCCTACATCACCAGGATAAAATTTTTCTGCTTCTAGTAGCAAATCGTACATAGCAGCAACTACCCACAGGCACACGGGCTACTTTTGAATTACATTATCTAGTTGATCAGAAAAATATGCTGCTGGTCAATGTGTGGCCCCCAACCTCTATAGAAGGACTCTCAAATTCACCCTCCACCTCTCTTACACAAACAATTCAAATGTTTTTCTCAGATCATGAAGTCTCCAGACTTGGATAGTTATTAAATTTTCTCTCATGGTTTGAAATCTCTTTCACATTCCCTAGTCCATTCCAAGAGCTCTCATACCTCTTCCTTCAAAGCTTCATATAGGGGGTTTGCTATTAGTCTAAAGTTGAGGATCAGTATGTGGAAAAAAACAGCCATCTTTGGGAATTCCAAGAAAAGAAGAGGTATTGCTACCTTCTTTTCTGAAAAAAAAAAAAAACATTCGTTTATTTATTTGAAAGGCAGAGTAGCAGAGGGAGAGGGAGAAAGATCTTCTATCTGCTGGTTGATTTCTCAAATGACCACAATGGCTGGGTCTAGACCGGGCCATGGCCAAAGCAAGGAGCCCAGTACTCCATCCAGGTGTCTCAGGTGGAGAGCAGAGACCCAGGCAGTTGAGCCATCATCCACTGCCTTCCAGGATTCAGTAACAGGAAACTGGATCAGAAGCAGGAGAGCCAGGATTTGAACCATATTATGGGATATAGATGTCCCACAGAGTGTCTTACCCTGTCGCACCATAATGCCCACCACCAGTTGGGTCATTTTTAAAACATTGTGGTAGTAGCCCAACAATACTGCTGCTTCATCTGGGTTCCTGGGCTTGTCTTGAGTCTCTGGACTCAGAGGCATAAAATAAAAGTCTTCCTTTAAATCTGACACAGTGAACAAGCAAAAGTCACCAGAGAATGTAGTGAGTAACATATAAGGATTAGGTACCACTGGATGAATGTCTTCAACTACTTGATTAATGGCCTTGAGACCCTATACAAACCAGTACTCACTGGTTCCTAGTTTTGTGCAGGCAAATTGTAAAAAGTCTGAAATGAATATTTTAAGAAGTCTCGAATGAGACCATTTTTCTGGAAGATATCTATTATTCTTGACTCCTTCCAAAGCCTGTCTATTTAGATGATACTGTTTAATTTCGGAAATGCAACTCTCCTCCTTAAGTTATATAGTGAATAAAACCAATGTTTTAGACATGCGAGGTTTTCCAGCTGCCCAAAAATCCAGGTTTATTTGTGGTAGAATACCCTGAGGTATTTCTGTTGACAGATTAGGTCCTGATTCCAGTAGGGTAGCCTACATGGCACAGCCCTACTCTGAGGGAACTTTAACATTCATTTATCATGTTGGTAGAAAATGATATCTGGGCATTTGGTTTAGTCAATTATTCATGTCCCAGGAATATTGAGCACTCAGGCATGTATAAGAAGCTATATTTTAAGTTGGTTTTTCATCCCAGAGATTTTTGGAAAATGTCGTTATATAGTTTTTCATGAAGCCCCACTATCACGCCTTTAGAAGAGAGTGAAGCAAGTCAAGTGTTTATAATAGATAAGTGGCTCTATTATCCATGAGAAAGTCCAGCATCTTATTGCCCATGTGTATAGTCAGCCATGGCTCATTGAGGAAAACATTAATGGGACCATCCAGGTTTGAGGGGGTCCCTGATCCACATAATTCCTGGTTGCTGTCCGTTGTGGAATCTGATCACTAGCCTCCTGCTCTCTCTTTTTATTTTCCTTTTGGCATTTTCTTTTTGGCATATTTTTCCATGTCCTTCCTGTCTGCAGTTAGCACATTGATTGCAGCCCAAAGAGGATCATTGGCTTACATGAGCTGTCTTCTTTGTTGGTCGAGAAGAAGTCAAAGTTTTCTTGAGGTCAGTGGTCAACCTGTGCCTGGTGTCACGTTTAATCACTTCTGAGTTTCTTGAGATTGATTTGTGTTTTTCTGCTGTTAAAAACCTTAAAATTAATCTCAACCAGCAAGGACATGGGCATTCTGTGTCCCTCTTCTCCAGATATCTAGGGTATGGCGGCTGATGAACATCATATTTACAGTTATAGGTTTTCTGAAACCTCAGAGTTGAAATCAGTATATTGTCTGTAAGCTTCAAAAATTCTTTCTAGAAATGCTAAAGTATTTTCCTTCTCCCCATTGAACCTCCTGTACTTTATTTAAATTGCAAAGTTTGAGGACTTCCTTCTGCAATTCTACCATTATCCATTTTTAATACCTTGTTTGATCACCAGCACTGTTTGCATTTCAGTTAGGATCAGGGTGACCTAGAAGTTGGCATTCTGCCTCCAGACAGACCTGTTCAAAGACTAGGCATCCTTCCTCGAGGGTTAATAAGATTTCATGAGGGTTTGTACATCTGCCTAAATACAACAATGGAAGTAAACAGATTTCCATTTTCCATGGTCAGCCCTGATATGTGGGTATATTTTTTCCCAATCACATAAAAAGGAAAATAAGCATACGTAAGTGCAGAGCACCGAGTTTCATCTGTTCCTGCTTTGACTTTTTCTTAAAGGACATTGCCTTGTCCAGGACCAGGTTTGCCCCAAGTCAAATTGGGCACGCTTTTGGGTATGGAAGAAAGAACCATTCTTGGTGGATCGTCATATTTCTCCAGGGAAGCAATGCCGTCATCCTACCAACTTGGGGAACTATTATCATGGGAGGGTGGGTGTTCTTGAAAAGTAGCAGGGAGAGGAGGGGCAGTGGGAACCCAGAAGGGGTCCCATCATCTGTTTCTTGGAGTGTGAGTACGGTAGGACAGGGTTTTTTCTTATCTACTGGCTTAATCTTGACTCAGTCTACACCATAATTTTAGTTTCACATTTCTTTTATAAATACTTATTCTGATACAAAGACATAAAGGGTGAACAATAAGGAATTTCGGCTGGTGCCATGGCTCACTAGGCTAATCCTCCGCCTGTGGCGCCAGCACCCCAGGTTCTAGTCCCGGTTGGGGCACCAGATTCTGTCCCAGTCGCTCCTCTTCCAGTCCAGCTCTCTGCTGTGGCCCGGGAAGGCAGTGGAGGATGGCCCAAGTGCTTGGGCCCTGCACCCCATGGGAGACCAGGAGAAGCACCTGGCTCCTGGCTTCGGATTGGCACAACGCCGGCCGTGGTGGCCTTTTGGGGGGTGAACCAATGGAAAAGAAAGACCTTTCTCTCTCTCTCTTTCCCTCTCTCTCTCTCTCTCTCTGTCTAACTCTGCCTGTCAAAAAAAAAAAAAAAGGAATTTAATCCCAATTTTCCTCACATTTAAGGAGCAAATCCAATTACAAAATGGTGTGATAATTCAATAATCCATTTTCTGGCCAGAAGTCCTCAGACTTAAATGAAAACTGAAGTGTCAATTGGTAAAGTCAACAACAGGAGTCACTGTGCACTTACTCCTCATGTAGGATCTCGGTCCTTAACGTGCTGTACACTGAGGCTTAATGCTATAACGAGTACTCAAACAGTATATTTCACTTTGTGTTTCTATGGGGGTGCAAACGACTGAAATCTTTACTTAATGTACACTAAACTGATCTTCTGTAAAAAAAAAAAAAAAAAAAAAAAAAAAAAAAAAAAAGAAAGAAATTTTCAATTCCCAACTTGACTCTCACTGGGATTAAACATGACAATAGGTCTGATCTGATTTCATCATCATTTTAAAAAAATCATCTATTATTTTTCACTTTATGTTTCTGTGTGGGAGCAAACTGTTGAAATACTTACTTAAGGTATACTAAGCTGATCTTCTGTATATTAAGATAATCGAAAATGAATCTTGATGTGAATGGAAGGGGAGAGGGAGTGGGAAAGGGGAGGGTTGTTGGTGGGAGGGACGGTATGGGGGGGGAAGCCATTGTAACCCATGAGTCGTACTTTGGAAATTTATATTCATTAAATAAAAGATAAAAAAAAAAAATGAAAACTGAGACCAGGCCATATTACAAAGGAAAATCATTCTCTTTTACATCATAGGCCCATAGCTAAACATATTCCAGTTGTATAGAAGGCAGCCTAAGGGCCACAAAGGGGAATTGAGCCAGCATTCTTCATGTCTCTTTTAACCAAGGCAAAAAGGTAAAATGTGTCAGCTCCAATGTGTGCTACTTAGGGGAATAATTTCCCCTGTTATCACAGAGGGGCCAACGCTTCCCAGGGATATCTCTGATTGGTCTCATACCCCTAACAAAGTATAGGGAGGCTCAGGGCAGTGGAGGACCAATCCTTTACTCCTACCCTCACAGCTGATTCATGAGTCGCTCCTCTGACCTAGGAATCAGATGTGTCCTTTTCTGAGTGGGTCCTTCCGAGGCCATTATATATCCTGCCTGCTGGCATTCTGAAATTTCCACAAGACTGTCCATCAACTGATGGCACAGAATTTGGGGTCAGAAGGAACAATGCCTCTTATCTTTGGGGTCAAAGCCCCTCATAGAAACTTCCCTTTTAAAGTCTGTTACTTTTCCCAGTCACCAAAGCATTAAACTCTGGTTGATTAATCAAAGCCAATTAAGGGAAGCCAATTATTGACATTAATGCTGACTTACTATTCCAGACAAATACATACAAACATAAATTCATATTTTCAAGTATTGGTGTTTAAATAATTTTTAAGATTTGCTTATTTATTTGAAAGGCAGGGTTACACACAGAGAGGGATAGGCAGAGAGAGAGAGGGGGAGAGAGAGAGAGGGAATCTTCCATCCACTGGGCCAGGCTGAAGCCAGAAGCCAGGAGCTTCTTCCAGGTTTCCCACATGGGTGCAGGGGCCCAAGAACTTGAGCCATCTTCTGGTTTTCCAGGCACATTAGCAGGGAGCTGGCCAGGATTCAAACTGGCACCCTTATGGGATGCCAGTGCCACAGGCAGCGGCTTTACCTACTAGAATTTAACTATTTCACCTGAGGTTTACTCACTGAATCTTCTTGATTCTCTTTCCCTCAAATATCAAGGTGTTACCCCTCACAAGTGATACACTCGTTATCTAGCTCCTAACAAGATAGAGGCAATTGAAGAATACCTCACTCAAAACTGACCTGGTAGTAGCTAACAGACTTGATCATTGATTAAGGAAGTATATTATATTCCCATACTCATTCCCACAAAACATGATATCATTAATCACTCTTGCTTACAAACCTGGAAGAAGCTCCTCAATTCTCTTTTAACTGAGGAATAACCTTATCTTAAATTTGGAATTCCCTTATCTGTTGCCTATCAGTAGAGGGTCATATAATTCATACTTGGATTATAGACAACTAGGTGAATAAGCACAGGCTCTTCAACCAAGAAGTGGGAGATCTAGGACCCCAGGGAGACACCTGCTGAGTGGGGCACCAAAGGAGCCAATGCACTGACAAGGTGCCCATGTCGGTACCAAGGCAGCAAGGTCCACATGGTGCTGTAGTCAGTCTCAAGTGGTCAACTCTGAGTCTCTGATGGGCACCAAGACTTTCACCTGAAAAAATCCACATGCCTTATATAAAAGATTATAGTGTTTACCTATAACCTGTGTACATCTTTCTATGTACTTTAAATCATCTCTCGATTACTTACAATGCAATATAAATGCTATGTAAATAGTTGTTTTACTACTGCCTCTGCCTCTCACTCTGCCTTTCAAATAAATAAATAAATATTTAAAAAAGAAAAAGCCTTGGGGCCAGCACTGTGTCACAGCAGGTTAAAGCCCCAGCCTGGGGCGCCGGCATCCCATATGGCTGCCGGTTCTAGTCCCCGCTGCTCTTCTTCCTATCCAGCTCTCAGCTATGGCCTGGAAAAGCAGTAGAAGATGGCCCCCTGCACCTGCGTGGGAGACCCGGAAGAAGCTCCTGGCTCCTGGCTTCAGATCGGCGCAGCTCCAGCCGTTGCGACCATCTGGGGAGTGAACCATTGGATGGAAGACCTCTCTCTCTGTCTCTACCTCTCTGTGTAACTCTGTATTTCAAATAAATAAAATAAATCTCTTTTTTAAAAGCCTTAAAAAGTTCAGATTCCAACATAAAATTCAAATGTGGTAACAAATCCCACAAGTAAAACAACAAAAATGCTTTAAATCATTCAGACTTTTTTTTAAAACTTTTATTTAATGAATATAAATTTCCAAAGTACGATTTATGGATTACAATGGCTTCCCCCACATACCGTCCCTCCCACCCACCACCCTCCCCCCTCCCACTCCCTCTCCCCCTCCATTCACATCAAGATTCATTTTCGATTATCTTAATATACAGAAGATCAGCTTAGTATACATTAAGTAAGGATTTCAACGGTTTGCTCTCACACAGAAACATAAAGTGAGAAATAATAGATGATTTTTTTTAAATGATGATGAAATCAGATCAGACCTATTGTCATGTTTAATCCCAGTGAGAGTCAAGTTGGGAGTTGATAATTTCTTTCTTTCTTTTTTTTTTTTTTTTTTTACAGAGGATCAGTTTAGTGTGCATTAAGTAAAGATTTCAACAGTTTGCACCCCCATGAAAACACAAAGTGAAATATATTATTTGAGTACTCGTTATAGCATTAAATCTCAATGCACAGCACATTAAGGACAGAGATCCTACATGAGGAGTAAGTGCACAGTGACTCCTGTTGTTGACTTTACCAATTGACACTCCTGTCTATGGCATCAGTAGTCTCCCTATGCTCCGGTCATGAGTTTCCAAGGCTATGGAAGCCCTCTGAGTTCTCCGATTCTTATCTTGTTTAGACAAGGTCATAGTCAAAGTGGAGGTTCTCTCCTCCCTTCAGAGAAAGGTACCTCCTTCTTTGAAGACCTGTTCTTTCCACTGGGATCTCACTCGCAGAGATCTTTTGCCAGAGTGTCTTGGCTTTCCATGCCTGAAATACTCTCATGGGCTTTTCAGCCAGATTGGAATGCCTTTAGGGCTGATTCTGAGGCCAGAGTGCTATTTAGGACATCTGCCATTAAAAATATATATATACCTTTATTTTAAAAATCACCCACTTACAGGAAGTAGACTAGACCTATTGTTCTAATCTTAACTCCAGTGTTATTTTTTAATCCCTTAAGAAGTAGATATATATTATAGGTAAGGAAGTATCAGCATCTTCAGCAAATGGCTCCGTCACAGTCTCCCCTGCCTTAAACACAGTAATTCAACATCTACTAAAGTAATGGCGTCAGCATTAATTCATCACTTTTTACTTCAACCAGGAAGAATTCTTAGAGCGTAAGTCCCAAACAACTTGAAAAATTACATACAAGAAATTCTGACACAACAGTCAAATGGAGTGAATGACTGTACAAGGGGGAAAAAACATTTAGCCTAGCAGTTCAGATGCCAGTTAAGACACGAGCATCCCAGGAGCCAGACTTGTGCTATAGTGGGTAAAGCCACCAACCGCAGCCCTGGCAACCCATATAGGCACCAGTTCATATCCCAGCTGCTCCACTTCCAGTCCAGCTCCCTGCTAATGGCCTGGAAAAAGTGGCACAAGACAAGTGTTTGGGCACCTGGGAGACCCAGATGAAGCTCCTAGCTTCGGCCTGGCTGAGCTCCAGCTGCCATATGGGTAGTGAACCAGTAACTCTGACTTTCAAAATAAACAGATCTCTTGAAAAAAGAACACCTGCATCCTACATGGGACAACCTGGGTTTGAGTCCCAATTCTAGCTCCTATCTCCAGCTGCCTGTTAATACAAACCCGGGTGTGGGGAGCAATCCGGACTAGACTAGGTTACTCGAATTAAGACTTGTTCTATGCATCTGCTCTCCCACAATGTGGCGTTGGGAGAGAAGTAAACAGCTTCTACACAGGTGCCTCCAGTTCAGCCAATAAACTGTAGGACTTGCTCCTGATTGGAGGAGAGCAGCGTACTCGGCGTGTGGGCAGCCGAGTTGGGATTGGCGGAGGAGGACTATAAAGGAGGAGAGAGACGGCATGCACCAGGAACATCTAAGGGGAACACCTAAGGGGAACACCTGTGCAGCCCCCGAGAAGAGCCGGCCGGCGGTGTGCCGCTCCCCTGCGGAAGTGGGGAATGTGGCCAGGGGGAACTGCCCTTCCACGGAGGTGGAAGGGATAGTAGCCAACCCGGGAAGAACCAGCAGCAAACCCGGGGAGGGCCGAGCAGACGAAAGAACAGCGCAGGGTCCTGTGTCGTTCCTCCGCGAAGAGGGGGAGCGACATAATGGTGCCATGACTCGGATATGAAGCCTAGGCAGGGCTTAGTGTCGTTCCTCCACGAAGAGGGGGAGCGACATAATGGTGCCGTGACTCGGATATGAAGCCTAGGCAGGGTCCTGTGTCGTTCCCCCACGAAGAGGGGGAGCGACATAATGGTGCCGTGACTCGGATATGAAGCCTAGGCAGGGCTTAGTGTTGCTCCTCCACGAAGACGGGGAGCAACATAATGGTGCCGTGACTCGGATAGGAAACCTAGGGCGGATAGGAAACTTAGGAGGGAAGAAATGACTCGGATTAGGAAACCTAGGTCGGATAGCAAACTTAAGAGGGAAGAAACAGGAAGAACTGGGAAAATACCGGAGAGAGAGACTAGCAAACAGCCTAGGGAAAAGCCGGACGAAAAGGGTGCCGGAAGAAGCTATTGAAAGCCTAGGCATAGACTCAGATACGGACTACGGGGGGAAGCTGGGAGAAATCTCTAAGGGCGAAAGCGAAAGTGAACGCTAGAACAAACAGACTCGGACGCGGACTGTGGGGAGAGGCCAGGAGAAATGAGGGAGGAATATCGTTGGAGGAAAGTTTGGGGAAACATACCGGGTAGAGAAAAGTGTTAGGGAAATTGAAGCCGCGGGGGGCAGGCCAAGGCGGAAACGGAAGCCACTTTGGGATTCTCAAGTTAGCCCAGGAATAGGGGGCGAAAAGTTGAAACCAGAAGCTGAAACGTGAGCCTGGTTGGGATCCGTCTGATTAGCCCGGGGAGCAAAGGACGGGAAGCCAAACCATGGGGCGGAGACGTATGCTGGGTTGAATTCGCCAGGCTAGCCCGGGGAACTTAGATTGAATGCTAGTGGCGGACACGTAAGCTACGCTGTGTTACTCGCGGAAGCTGCCGCGTGCAGAGAGAGCACGGGGCGTGAATAGATAGGGAACGGGGCTGGCGCGAGGCCGTGGTGCAGACGCGAAGGGCGTGGAGACCGCGGAGCGCGCGAAGCCAAGCCGCGCAAAGCCAGGAAGCTGCGCAGATGAGAGAGGCGCGGGCTGAAGCGGCTCAGCCGGGAAGCCGCCGAGAAGCAGCCTCGGGGCGGGCAGCGGGAAGCTGCGGGGATAAGAGAAACAAAAGTTTAGAAGTAAAATGAGAGAAATGGGAATGTTGGCAGACAGAAGTAAAATGGGAATGCCCGGAGATAGAGAAATAGAGAAATAGAAAGGCCTCCCTACAACACTGCAATGTGAGAGCTTGGATTCGGTCTGCCTGATTAAGTGAGGCGATGAGCACCTGGGCGGCTAGCAGCTTATGCGCCGCAGGTCACCAAAGACAGGCACGAATTAACATCAGTAAGGCTTCCCCACAATGCAACAATTAGGAGGCTTGGATTCAGTCTGCCTGATTTAAGGCGGTAAGCACCAGCAAGCAGCTCGACCAAAGCATGAGCTGCAGGTCACCGAAGATAGGCACAAACCAACACTAATAAGTCTCCCCCACAATACGGCAATGAGAAGGCTTGGATTCGGTTTGCCTGATAGGTTTTGTAAGCACCTGCAGGCAGTTCTAGCAGAGCAGAGCATGCGCTGCAGGGCACCGAATACAGGCACGCATCAGCGCCTAAAAACCTCCTCACAACATGGCGAAGAGAGGACCCGGATTCGGTTTGCCTGATAGGACTTGTAAGAGCCTGTGGCAACTCTAGCAAGTAGAGCAGAGTGTGTGCCGCGGGACACCGAAGACAGGCGCGTATCAACGCTAAAAAATAAAAAGAAAGGGGGATCTGTGGGGAGCAATCCGGACTAGACTAGGTTACTCGAATTAAGACTTGTTCTATGCATCTGCTCTCCCACAATGTGGCGTTGGGAGAGAAGTAAACAGCTTCTACACAGGTGCCTCCAGTTCAGCCAATAAACTGTAGGACTTGCTCCTGATTGGAGGAGAGCAGCGTACTCGGCGTGTGGGCAGCTGAGTTGGGATTGGCGGAGGAGGACTATAAAGGAGGAGAGAGACGGCATGCACCAGGAACATCTAAGGGGAACACCTAAGGGGAACACCTGTGCAGCCCCCGAGAAGAGCCGGCCGGCGGTGTGCCGCTCCCCTGCGGAAGTGGGGAATGTGGCCAGGGGGAACTGCCCTTCCACGGAGGTGGAAGGGATAGTAGCCAACCCGGGAAGAACCAGCAGCAAACCCGGGGAGGGCCGAGCAGACGAAAGAACAGCGCAGGGTCCTGTGTCGTTCCTCCGCGAAGAGGGGGAGCGACATAATGGTGCCATGACTCGGATATGAAGCCTAGGCAGGGCTTAGTGTCGTTCCTCCACGAAGAGGGGGAGCGACACCCGGGGTGGGGGGGGGGCAGCCATGAATAGCTCAAGGAATTGAGTTCCTGCCAGCCGTTATGGGAGACCTGGGTTGGGTTCCCACGTAGCTACTAGCCTTAGCTTTGGTCCAGCCTATGGATAGCAGACATTTGGGGAGTGAGCCAGAAGGTAGGAAGGTGGAAGTTTTTTCTTCTCTCTCTCTTCCTCTCTCCATCTCTCCCTCTCCCTCCTTTTCTCACCCTTCCTCTCTCCTTCTCTCTCAAATTATTTTTAATTGTTTAAAGGCAGGAAGCAGTGGGGAACAGTGAAATCCTTACCCACCATTGTAAAAGTGATGGGATGTTAGGCCGGCGCCACGGCTCACTAGGCTAATCCTCCGCCTTGCGGCGCCAGCACACCAGGTTCTAGTCCCAGTCGGGGCGCCGGATTCTGTCCTGGTTGCCCCTCTTCCAGGCCAGCTCTCTGCTGTGGCCCAAGAGTGCAGTGGAGGATGGCCCAAGTGCTTGGGCCCTGCACCCCATGGGAGACCAGGAAAAGCACCTGGCTCCTGCCATCAGATCAGCGCGGTACACCGGCCGCAGCGCACCGGCTGCAGTGGCCATTGGAGGGTGAACCAACAGCAAAGGAAGACCTTTCTCTCTGTCTCTCTCTCTCTCACTGTCCACTCTGCCTGTCAAAAAAAAAAGAGATGGGATGCTTAAAATGAATAAATAAGACATTCAGCATGAAGCGCTTTTGTTTTGTGAACAGAGAGGTATTAAGTAGCAGGGAAGCAGCTGACATGAATGCCATGTGGAAGGTAGATTGGGAGGTGCCATTTGACTGTGTGTGCATGTTTGACTTGTATTTTTTAAAAAGCAAAAAATGCTAATTTAATTGAATTAAATAGTTTTAGATATCAAGACCATTATAAGATGCTCATTAACGCTCATTCCATAAGGGGAGTCAGCCCAAGCCCCTCAGCACTGAAGATGTACGATACAACTAGATTCATGTTTCATCTTATCTACACCAAGACCCCCTTCTCCTTGCCTGACTGTGAACAATCCAACCAGATCTCAATTGTTTCCTAAAGTAATCTTGGAACTTCAGCCTCCTCATTTTCTACCTCTAACTGGAATAATTCCACAGTTTCTGGATCCTACTCACACTTCCTTTGTTGAATCTCTGGTACTACCACTACTGAAAGAGCCCTTCCACCTTGAATCGTGTTTACTACTTGTATGGTATTGCTGGCTACATTTTCTTCCACAAAACTATGGACAACATGATTTTGCCTGCATGTTTCTCACCTCAAATACATACTTGTATAGCTAAGACCTGTCTTTAATCATCTTTATATATTCAAATTGGCAGAATGTTAATACCTACAAGACACACAATGTTTCTGATACTTATGCTTCTAATAAACTGATCATTTCTTTTGGACAAAAGGAGTTCGGTTTAAATGATCTCAAATATCTCATCATTTCTAAAAACAAAAACAAATCAAGCACATTGTTCTATTAACTCTGAGGTTAAAAGACTTCTTTAGAGTGATTTTAGGAAATAATAGTAAGAGCAACATTCTTCAAGTTGCCGCTCAATGCTGGTCAAGTCCATGCTGTTCCACTTGTGATCCAGTTCCCTGCTAATGAACCTGAGAAAGCAGTGGGTCACTACCACTCCCATGGGAGGCAAAGAGGGAGGTCCCTAGCTCCTGGCTTCAGCCTGCCCTGTCACAGCCATTGAGGCTATTTGGGAGTGAACCTGCAGATGGAAGATCTTTCTCTCTGCCGCTCCTTCTTGCTGTATCACTCTATCTTTCAAATAAATAAAATAGGATGTGAGGGTGATCTGGCTGCGACATCTGTCACCCCATGGATCGCCAGGGTTGATTCGGCTGATCTGGCTGGCCAGGCGGGTGTCCCCTTCCTCCCTCACTGCTCCATGTGCATCCCTCCCAAAGCTGCACGCTCGGTCGAAGAGGACGACCTTCCCCACTAGAGGAGGACCGGTCTTCGGTCAAGGGTATATGAGTAGCTTCACTCCCCTGCTAGAACCTCCAAACAAGCTCTCAAATAAAATAAATCTGTTTTTAAAAAGTAGCAGCTCTGGGGCCGGTGCTGTGGCGTAGTGGGTAAAGCTGCCGCATCCCCTATGGGCGCCAGTTCGAGACCTTGCTGCTCCACTTCTGATCTATCTCTCTGCTATGGCCTAGGAAAGCAGTAGAAAATGTCCAAAGTTCTTGGGCCCCTGCACCTGCACGGGAAACCTGGAAGAAGCTTCTGCCTCCTGGCTTAGGACCAGCACAGCTCTGGCCATTGCAGCCATCTGGGGAGTGAACCAGTAGATGGAAGACCTCTCTCTCTTTGCCTCTGCCTCTGCCTCTCTAACTCTGCCTTTCAAATAAATAAAAATAAATCTTTAAAAACAATTGTAGCTCTAATTCCTGACAATAACTATATAAACAATCAGGTCAGAATCACAAAATAGAATACAGCATCACTAATAAAGTGATTCCAATTAACTAAAGCATTCTGTGCACATATTTTAAAAAGGTATAAATAACAAGAAAAAAATAAGTTTCAGCTTCTTCTATGGCAGGAGTTTGCATACTAAGAAGTTTTACTGAACATAACCACACTGGTTGTCTCTGCCTGCTTTTTCATTACAACAGCAAAACTGAGTAGTTGCAACACAGACCCAAGAGCCAGCAGAGCCCAAGTAATTAACTATCCGGCCCTTTACAGAAGGTTTGCCAAAACCTGTCCTAATAAAGAATGCAATACTGAGAGTTGTTTAAAAAAGTACAAGAGGCCGGCACTGTGCCACAGTGAGTTAAGCCACCGCCTGTGATACCAGCATTCCATATTGAACTGCTGGTTCGAGTCCTGGCTGCTTGGCTGCTGATTCAGCTTCCTGCTAATGCACCTTGGAATACAGCAAATGATTGCCCCAGCTGTACTGGGGCCTCTGCCACCCATGTGGGAGACCAGAATGGAGTTCCTGGCTCCTGGCTTCAGTGTAGCCCAGTCTTGGCTTTACAGCCATGTGGGGAGTAAACCAGTAGATGGATGATCTCTCCTTGTGTGTGCGTGTCTCTCTGTCTCTTTCTTTCTCTCTCTGCCTCTCCTCCCTTTCCCTCCCCTGCCTTTCAAATAAATCTTTTGATGGAAAGAAAGAAAAAAGACAGAAATTTCAACTAAGAATGACCCAGAAACTTCTAAATATGATATTTTTAAGTGTCAGATAGGTTGGACTTGCAAAGATCTTAGACTTTGTAGCCAGAAATGCCTGGTTTTTTTCTGAATTCAAACTGTGACAAGTATTAGCAGGAACATTAAAGGAATTATTTTAAATCTCCAAGTACTCATTTTCATCCCTGTAAATGTATCTTGAGACTGCTAATATGATAAAATATGATGATATAAAGTGCCTGGGAGACAGCCTGTGGCTTCATAGCCTTAGTCCTCCAATTGATCAAACAGAAAACATGAAGAATAATGCACTCTCCTTACACTCCCTCCACAAATTGGTGGATAGTGAGACCGGATGAGGACTCTCACCTCCCCCTGTGAGGTAAAACAAATTGAAGGAAGGTGGCTGTCACAAGCACCACTTGTCACACAGCCCAACAAGGCTGATGCAACGTGCTGGAGCACAGGGAAGAATCACAGAACCTTGATAGTCTTTTTTTTTTTTTTTTTTTTTGACAGGCAGTTAGAGAGAGAGAGAGACAGAGAGAAAGGTCTTCCTTCCATTGGTTCACCCCCGCCAAGTAGCCGCTACGGCCGGCGCGCTGCGGCCGGCATGCTGTGCTGATCCGAAGCCAGGAGCCAAGTGCTTCCTCCTGGTCTCCCATGTGGGTGCAGGGCCCAAGGACCTGGGCCATCCTCCACTGCCTTCCCGGGCCACAGCAGAGAGCTGGACTGGAAGAAGAGCAACCGGGACAGAATCCAGTGCCCCAATAGGACTAGAACCCGGGGTGCCGGCGCCGCAGGCGGAGGATTAGCCTAGTGAGCTGCAGCGCCGGCCAATAGTCTTTTCAATATAATTTATTGTTTAATATCACTCAATATGTATATTCAGCACACACATTTAAAGGTCAATACCATTCAATATATCATTAGTCCACAGATCATAACACACATCTAGGAGTAAGACAATCTCTAAAAATATCCAACAATAGTAGTAAGAATAACACACACAAAGCATAAAAGCATATTCAATCTAAACACTCATGACTAAGGGTGTAATATGAATGCTGCGTTCTCAAGGTTCGTATCACAGTCAACAAAAAAGTCAAAGCCCAGAGTCCAAAGTCTCCCTACCACTCGGAGACACAGATCTCAGAACAGTCACTTACAGGCAGGAGTCATGGACTGGGATGACTGGCACTCTGGGCAGTAGGCTCGAAGTTCCAAGATGGCTCCAGCGGACTGGCGAGCAGAGCTTTGGTCAGCGAAGACTCGGGCAGTTTCACTTGCACTGAGCCGTGATCCCCGAGGGGATGAAGAACGGTTGTGAGGCTTGCCTTTTTATCCCTCCTCTGGGGTAGGTGGGCGGTGAGTGTGCTCTGTGGTGTCACCAATCACAGACTCATCTTTTTGGGTGTCACCAACCAGATATTGGTGTTTGGGTGTGACCAATGGTGTGTTGGGGGTCTTTTGGGTATGGCCAATCATGGTGCAGTAGTGAGGGTGAAGTACCGTAGTAGCCAGCAGGTTGGCTTTTTCTTATGATGTAACGTCCCCCAGTGCTTATCAGGCCTCACCACCTGTGTCTGTTCCGACAGATGGTCTGGGCAGTTCCTGATACTTAGTGGCCTTAGCTTAAGTAACTCCATTTTGGTTTTGCTTTTTCTCTTTCTTTTTGGGTTAGTGGTGCTCCGTAACTCTTTTGGGACTCCTGTGGGATTCCCCAGAGTGGGGGAAATTGGCCCTACCAAGAGCTTTCATAATTGGAGACTTAGCCTGGAAAACAACAGATGTTTAGCAAATTAAAAAAAAAATTTTTCCCAGAGAGTTTTAAATAGGACCAACAACAACAACCAAAAAAGTACCCTTAGCTTTGCTTCAAAAACAAGGCAGTATCTCCGGTACAAAGCAAAAACAAGTACTCTCATATCATACAGCTGCAGTTCCGACACAACTTTAACAAAGACTGAAAGTCAAATGCCGTGTAGTCAACTCTGGTCTTTGAGCCACCTGTAAGGAATAAAATTAAACTTTGAGTTTCTGTGCTCAGCGCTTTTTCTTTAGTTGGATTCCATTTTCAGAATATACATATTCACTCTCTATGACCTGTTATTTCTTTCACAGGCTGTGGTGAATGTCTGCTTATGTAACTGGCTAGCGGGCCGGCCCCTACCCTCTGGCGGGCCGACCAAGAGCTCACTGCGCCATCTGGTGGCAGAAACGAGCGATAATCCTGCTACGTGCTAACCGGTCGATGCTGGGAAAGAGACCACACGGAAAGTAGCAAGAATACACATAACGTAGGAGTGGGTTTACTGTCACACTGGTTCAGTCTCCTACAAAAGGACCGCTGGTGTCCTGAATAATGAGCACTCGACACTGCTGTACACAAAGGAAGATCCCGCGTGTAATCACAGTTTAAAGACAAACGTTTAATCAAAAGGAAGAAAATATTGCACATGTCAAGCACCCTTATTAGCAAAATACTTCTTGCCAAACTTCTTGCAGTGACCTCTTAAATGTTTTCCTCCTGGCTAATACTCTGGAATGCTGTATCGACCATCAGAAAGCACTGACACTGTCAACCCATGCAATAACAGACCCATATTTCTCAGTGTTGTTAATAGATCTTCCCCGATGTCAGGAATATATTTTTCTGGAATATATTCCAGAAAAATTTGCCTTAGAATCCTGAGATGTTTAATCGAGCCAGATTTTAGGTTGTGTTCCTTTATTTTCTGAAAGTGTAACTTCCGAGGTGGGAGTTTGGACACGGTTGAAATGCCACTTGGGACAGCTGCATCCCACATCAAAGTGCCTGGGTTCAAGTCCTGGCTTTGGCTCCAGGCTGCAACTTCCTGCTAATGTGGATCCTAGAGGGCAGCAGCTGATGGATCAAGTAGTCGAATCTCTGCCCACACACTTGGGAAAACCAGATGGAGTTCTGGCCTCGTGGCCTCAGCCAGGCCCAACCCTGGCTGCTGCAGCCATTTGGGGGCGTGAACCAGTGGCTAGAAGATTCATTCACTTTCTCTCTCTCTCTCTCTCTCTCTCTCTCTCTCTCTCCTCTCTCTTTTCCTGCCTTTCAAGTAGATGAAAGCAAACATTCAAATAAAGATAGCCGATAACCAAACTAACCCTAACAAAATAAATTAATATTAAAAGACAGCAAATATCATTTTTACCAATTAGACTGTCAAAATATTTTTAAGGTTTGATTCAGCTTTTTGGCCAATGTATATTGTATACTCATACTCAACACTTCTAATGCGCTTCCTAAATATGAACTACCAATAGATTGGAAGCTAGCACATATTCATCTTTGTGTGTCCAATATTCAAACCATTTTATAATACAGTACAAGCTCAGTTTATGGCCAAAAAAAAGTCTTCCAGTTGGGTGGCAGGGACCCAAGCACTTGAACTATCACTGTTGCTTCATGGAGTCTACATTTGCTGGAAGCTGGAGGCAGGAGTCGGAGCTGCACGTGAAACCCAGGTACTCACATATGGGTCACAGGCATCTCAACCAGCGTCTTAATCCTCATCTGAACTGCTAGGCTGAACACCTGTCCCTAAGACAATATTTTTTTGTTACAGCTGTTGACAGAATTGCCAACCATGACCTTAAGCTTTACATAATACCTGCTGTCGCTGGCCAGTTAGAGCTGCCCAGCTCCTGCAAACAACTTGCGGAGATTTATCTGTCCTAAAAACACCAGCAACCTTTTGTTTGTTCTCTGACATACCACAGGTCACCCAGTCTGTGCATGTGTGTCCAAAATTAAAATCCTAGTCTTTCTGCCCAAATAAAAGTTCCTTTGTTGGAGATTCTTTTCTAAATTATTGTTTTACAACATCAAAATTAAAAGCTTGTACCACACTCTCTAGAAAATCATGATATTCACTCGGCAACACCAGAGCCCTGCAGTGGGAATAGGAGAGCATTGCAATGGGAATGTGCATGCCATGGTAACCTGTGGGTGTAATCAGAGCCACGGAGGCAAGCAGAAGTTTTTAAAGGCAGAGAAATGGGGCCAGCGCTGTGGCATAGTAAGTTAAGCCTGAGGCGCTGGCATCCCACACAGGCGCTGGTTGGAGTCCTAGCTGCTCCATTTCCAATCCAACTCCCTGCTGATGGCCTGAGAAAGCAGTGGAAGATAGCCCAAGTGCTTGGGTCCCTGCACACACCTGGGAGACCCAGAAGCTTCTGGCTCCTGGCTTCTGGCTTTGGATCCGTTCAGATCCAGCCAATGTGACTATTTTGGGGTGTGAACCATCAGGTGGAAGACCTTTATCTCTCTTCCTCCCTCTCTCTGTCTAACTCTGCCTCTCAAATAAATAAATAAATCTTGTGTTTTTTTTTTTAAAGAAAGACAGAGAAAGAGGAGAATTGCATCAGGCATTTTGAAACAATAATCTTGGGGCTGGCACTGTGGTGTAGCAGGTAAAACTGCCGCCTGCAGTGCCGGCATCCCATATGGGCGCTGGTTCAAGTCCCAGCTGCTCCACGTATCCAGCTCTCTGCTATGACCTGGGAAAGCAGTAGAAGATGGCCCCTGCACCTACATGGGAGACCCAGAAAAAGCTCCTGGTTCCTGGCTTCAGATCGGCACAGCTCCAGCCATTCTGGCCATCTGGGGAGTAAACCAGCGGATAGAAGACCTCTCTCTCTCTCTCTCTCTCTCTCTCTCTCTCTTTCTCTGCCTCTCCTTCTCTATGTAACTCTGACTTTCAAATAAAATAATCTTTTTTAAAAAGTGAAGTATAGAATAATCAAAGTAAATAGAAAGCATAAATAAAGCCAAGTATATGCATAAATAAATCCAAAAAAGAAACAATAATCTTCTAATGCAGTGATTAACAACCAGGGTAATATCAGTCTGAGGTTGAACAGATAGTTGCTGGGTAGATGTCCTTATAGATGTTCTTGCTAATAAATAAGATTGTGGTGGCCTCATGTAATGTGCTCTGAGAGTCTTTTTTGTTATTATTTGAAAGTCAGAGTCATAGAGACAGAGGGAGAGACAGATCTTCCATCCGCTGGGACTCGAGCCAGGATTGCAGGCAGCAGCCTTACCTGCTATGCTACAGTGCCAGCCAGCCTATTAACAGTTTTCTGTAATCATTGCCGTTAGGCAATTACAGCTGAGAACTTGCATCGCTGCCCCTCCCCCAGGCTCAGTTATTTAGGGTTGACACAGGTGACTCCATTTTTTGTGCTGACAACTTTCACAAAGATGTGCTAAGTGAAGAAAGACAGCCACAAAATGACAAATATTGTACTATTCCACTTACGTGAGTTTCCTAGAAGGGTAAAATTCATAGAGACAGGGAATGGTGGCTACCGGCGGCTGGGGTAAGAGAATGGGTCATCACCACTGTTTAATGTGTAGAGTTTTAGCTTGAGAAAAAGAAAAAAGTCTGCAGATGGATGGTGGTGTTGGTTACACAGCAAAGTCAATGTACTTAATATCATGTATATTTTACCACAATTTTTTAAATATTATATTTAAATATTACTTGCCCCTAGCATATGGCACAATGGGTTAAGCCTCTGCCTTCAACACCTGCATCCATTTGTGTGCTGGTTTGGGTCCTGGGTGTTTCACTTCCCATCCAGCTCCATGCTAATACGCTTGAGAAGGTAGCCAAAGATGGCCCAAATACTTGGGTCTCTGCCGCCCATGTGGGAGACCAGGTGGAGTTACAGGCGCCTGGCTTCAGCCTGGCTCAGCCCTGAATGAGCACCCATTTGGGGAGTGAACCAGTGGATGGAAGATTCTCTCTCTCTCTCTCTCTCTCTCCCTCTCCCTCTCCCTCCCTCCCTCCCCCTCTCCCCCCACCCAGGCTTTCAAATAAACAAATAACTCTTTTAAATAAATATCACTTGCCCTAATCCTTGGTGCCTGACAAGAGTGCTTTACTCACCTCACCTTTTTCTTTTAATTCCATTTTCCACAAACTTTTCAGTCTCTTCATACTATTTTATAATGCTAAGCATTCCAGTACAAGGGGACTTCAAAAACTTTGTGGAAAATGGCATTTAAAAATAAGTATATTGCCGGCGCCGCAGCTCACTAGGCTAATCCTCTACCTGCTGCGCCAGCACCCCAGGTTCTAGTCCTGGTCGGGGCGCCGGATTCTGTCCCGGTTGCTCCTCTTCCTGTCCAGCTCTCTGCTGTGGCCCGGGAGTGCAGTGGAGGATGGCCCAAGTGCTTGGGCCCAGCACCCGCATAGGAGACCAGGAGGAAGCACCCGGCTCCTGGCTTTGGATCGGCGCAGTGCACTGGCTGCAGCACGCTGGCTGTAGCGGCCATTTGGGGGGTGAACAAACGGAAGGAAGACCTTTCTCTGTGTCTCTCTCTCTCACTGTCTAACTCTGCCTGTCCAAAAAAAAGTATATTTTGGCACTGAAAATTTGAAATCCATGTATTTTTTTCATAATATGCATTTTCCACCAACTTTCTGGAGTACTCTCATCTGTGAGTATAAGGCAGTAAAGTTTTGGGATGCACAAAGACTTTTCCACAGACATTATCTGATGACTTAGAAATCACATGTACTTTATAAATGTGCACTCGTTGTGCAGCATGTTAATTTGAATGATTATATGTACATTTTTCAAAGGCATCTTCTCTAAGTTCCCTATTTGGCAGCTAGCTGTAGCTTGTAAATTGCTAACAAATGATATTTTGAAAGACCTAATAATCAGCCTCTTCCATACTAGTTAAGCTCAGTTCTAAACCACAGTACAATAAACAGCATAATACAATGGAAGGAACAAGAGGAAATGAGATGAGACCCAAGAAGCAACACTTGGGGCCGGTGCTGTGGCGTAATAGGTAAAGCTACTGCCTTCAATGCCAGCATCCCATGTGGGTGCCGGTTCAAGTCCTGGCTGCTCCACTTCTGATCCAACTTCCTGCTATGGCCTGGGAAAGCAGTAGAGGATGGCTCAAGTCCTTGGGCCCCTGCACCCACATGGGAGACCCAGAAGAAACTCCTGGCTACTGGCTTCGGATCAGCACAGCTGGGGCCAATGTGGCCATCTGGGGAGTGAACCAGCAGATGGAAGACCTCTCTCTCTCTCTCTCTGCCTCTCCTTCTCTCTGTGTGTGTAACTCTGACTTTCAAATAAATAAATAAATCTTAAAAAAAAAAAAGCAACACTTTCCTGAAACCATGCAGCAAAGCATGGAAATGCTTAAGCCTTGCTACCCTGACTGTAAAATGGGCAGCCCAGTTTTCTCTGTTAACTTTAAATCCATTAGGGCACTTCAAAACTTCATAGGAAAAATAAAATTTAAATATAAAGCAAGTTTTCCACGAAGTTTTTGAAGACCCCTCCAAATATTTTGTCAGATGCATGACTACAAAGTTTTATAATTTATATAGCAAGACAGAGTATCTCTAGTGTTATTATTCTTACCATAATCATTGATGTATGTACAGAAACAGAAAGATGGCTTTTGAAGATGTACTTTTCCAGCCTTTGTTATGTGTAGGGTTCCCCAGTTCCTGCCACATTCTGTGTCCTCACCAAAAAGACGAGGGTCCCGCCTAGGGACTTGATCATTCCCAGGCACTGATAAAGATCTTTAGGTTGTGGCCCAAATTGCTGAAAGAACATGGTCTTGGCCTGAGCCAAAATTCCCCAGGTCCTCATATTAACACCATATCTTCACCTCCTGACTATGTACGCACCTGGGTAGAACATCCCTTTCTATGTGGCTGTAACATCCTGTAATTAAGTTCCCCTAAAAATGGAACCTGGCATTGAGTGCTTCTTTCTTTTTAAGATTTGTTTGTCTGAAAGGTAGAGCAATGGGGCCGGGGGTGGGGCGGGGGGTTGGGGTGGGGCGGAGGGGTTGGGGGTGGAGAGAAAGAGAGAGATATCAAGAGTGTTCCATCTGCAGGTTCACTCTGTAAATGCTTGCAACAGCCATGGCTAGGCCAAGCCAAAGCTCGCAGCTGGGAACTCCATCCTGGTTTCCCACATGGGGAGCAGGGACCAACATAACTGGGTCATCATCAGCCGTCTCCCCAGAAGCGTTAACCGGGGCTCCTTCCGGCACTCTGATATGGCATGCCAGCATCGCAAGTAGCAGCTTAACCTGCTGTGCCACGATGAATCTCAACTGGCCCCACCCCGGGGAAGGTTTGGCGCACACCCTTGTGGAAACTCCCATGAGGCCATTTTCACAGTGACTCCAGCCACTGGGGGAGGAATGGTGTCTGGAGGTACGATGAATGTGCTCAGGCCATACCAGTTCTACATATCTGGAAATTCTTGGGAAGCAGGAAATTGAGAATCACTAAAAAGTTTTATTAACTTTTTTCTTCAACTACAGTAGGAGAAAATTATAAGAAACAAGTATATCCATTTTTGTTTTGTTTTGTTTTAATTTGGGAGGAAGACACAGAGTTCCTCTCTCCTAAAGTGAGCTCCATACATATATTTCTCACATCATTGTCATCAAAATGGATTATTAGCATCATAAGGAGTTTTCCACTGCCCCACCTGGTGGATGAGTCTGTATCTCCTGCACCAAATGGTCACCAATAAAAGGAAACAGGAAGTAACTCAGCAAGTCATTGCTTGGGAAACTTACTATGACTTGTTTGTTTCCCTATATGTTCCTACTTCACCATTAAAAATAATAATAAACTGCCAGAAATAGTCTGTGAAATATTAAGGAACAAACATACATTTCTCTTTTTTTTTAAGAATTATTTTATTTATTTGAAAGTCATAGTTACACAGAGAGAGGAGAGGCAGAGAGAGAGAGAGAAGTCTTCCATCCGCTGCAACAGCCAGAGCTGAGCTGATCCGAATCCAGGAGCCAGGAGTTTCTTCTGAGTCTCCCTCGCGGGTGCAGGGGCCTAAGGACCTGGGCCATCTCCTACTGCTTTCCCAGGACAGATCGATAGTGGAGCAGCAGGGACTTGAACCGGCACCCCTATGGGATGCTGGCATTGCAGGCTGGGGCTTTAACCCGCTGCGTCACAGCGCAGACCCCACAAAACATGATTTCACGGCAGGTAATTTGTGACCTTAAGAAGGGACCAGCTTCTGCATTCCAACTTTGCAGACTGCTGACACCATACTGATTTTGACATTTCTCCAAGAGGTCCTGTATTTGTGCACTGAAACTGGAAATGGAGATCCTGCGTGTGAGCATGCCTCTCCAAGCAAGCGCCCCGGGAGCCCCAGGCACCTGCAGGGGTCCTTGGACGAGGGAAGTCCAATTTCCTCTCCCTCCGCAGTCACGCTCCCAGTCACTGATGGGAACAAGTGCCACTGCCGCCCTGGGCTGCTGTCACTTCAAAACCGAGGTTGCCACTGCAAAGGGAGGCGCACTCCCGTCTGGAGGACAAGTGGCTGCAGACTTCTCCTGCCATACAGGCACCTTCTGCAAACCGCTACAGCCTTCGTGCAGAAGGACCCAGGAAACCCAGCACAGAGCACCTCATAAAGGAGATCCCCAGAAGGTAAAACCGAGAGTCAACTCCGTCCGAGCCGCCATCAGAAGCACCCCTATCCCGCCCCGTCGACAGCTCCTGTCTTTGCGAAGTACAGGTCAAGTTCTCAAAAGCTACTCACCCCTGGAAGGGGGAGAACCTGGCAGACAGAAATGCACGTGGATGTGTTAGGGAGACGCTGCGCAGGAAAGGGACCTCACCTTTCTGCGGCGGCGGGTGAAGTTGAGGTCTAAGAGTCCAGGCCTGGCGGGACCCCCCCTCCCTCCCAGGTGAGCGCTGCGGAAGGCCGGTCACTCGGCGCAGAGAGGCTGGGCAGCCTCCGGCGCGGCCTCGGAGACTCCCAGCAAATCTACGCACACGCACACGCAGGGGTGAGGAAAACCTCTGCCCCCCCACCACCACCACCACCCCAACTAGTGCGGAGGTTACTCACAGTGATCGAACTTCTCCCTTTCCTCCCCAAGCCTGAAGGGTGGCTGTGGCTCCGGGGGCAGCCTAGAAGGCTGCGTAGCCCGCCGGGGTAAGGGACCGTCGCAGGGCTCCAGCCGGGATGCTGGCTGCAGCAAGGGAGTCCAGGAGCCAGAGCAAGGGCAGCGACAAAACGCCGGGGCTGCCGGCCAGGAAAGGTTTCGAGCGTCCGTGCGGCCAAGGGGAGGCGTTGCTGCTCCGCTCTGCAGCTTGCAGCCGGCCGGATGCAGCCATGAAAAAAGAACCGGGCGAATCCTGGCGAGACCTCTCCCCGCCAGGGCCTCCTCCACTTGCCGAGAGAAGCCTCCGCCCTCCCCTCACCACCAAAGCCCCGCTTCCTTTGCTGCGCTCGGCGATGCCGCTCCCAAATCCCGGGGATGCTTTGGTGCGCGCCGCGTTTAGCGTCGGAAGACGCAGTTTGCCCTTGGCGCGGCGGTCTCAGCACCACGCAGGTAGTCCCAACCCGCCGCGCCCTCGTCCCACCCGCCGCGCTCAGCAGGCCGCGGAGCTACGCAGGCTCACATCTCTGGGAACCGGGGATTGCTCTGGCCACGACCTCCAGGCACTGTTCGGGGCGTCCACGTGACTCTGCACATCAGCCTCCGAGATCGGAGCCGCAAAGGCTTGGCTGCTGCCGTTCACCTCCAAATGAGCTCGCCAACGGCAAAGGAGCCACCGTCTTCGGTCACAGCCTTCCAGTTCCCAAATCTGCGGGAGACAGGACTCGAACTCCCAGGGCCAACCCCATTCAGCCTGAAAAATGAATATTCTGACACAGGAGACGTTCTTCCACTTGGTCTTCCTGACCCTACCTGCCAGCGGCTTCTCCAATGCCAACCCCTTCCATGCCTCCCATTGGGTGATCCTGCTGTGGTTTGGGGTGTGTGTGTGTGTGTGTGTGTGTCTTTTCAGAAGAGATCAATCTCTTTTCCCCAAAAAGATTTATGTATTTGAAAAGCAGAATGACACAAAGAGAAGGAGAATCAACCACCCTCCACGGGCTTGTTCTCTCGCCAAATGCCTGGAATAGCCAGGGCTGGGCCAGGCAGAAGCCAGGAACCAAGAACTCCATCCAGGTCTCCCATGTGGGTGGCAGGGGCCCAAATATGTGGGCCATTATCTGCTGCCCCCAAGGGTGTACATTAGTAGGGAGCTGGATCTAAACCCAGAGTAGCTGGGACTGGATTCAAGTGATCCAATATGGGACGCAGGTGTCCCAAGCAGCAGCTTAACCACAATGCCTGCCACATTTTGTTTTTGGTTTCACCCATTTTTGAGACAGACCAGGAAAGGCGTAAACAATTCAGTGCTTGCCTGCATCGTTTCAAGAGCTGGTTCTTCAATCTACTCTGCTCATTTCCCCATATCTTTCATTGTACTTTGCATTGCACCGCATTTGACTGACTTTATTGTGGTATAGACTGAGCTCAACTAGCCTGGAAGAGCCCAATTGGGTCTTTTTAGACATCATTGGTTAGCAATTTAAAAGTTATAGCTACACACCAAACATTTGAAGGAACTCAGAGACAGACAAGATACATTTGAAAAACATACACATAATCATTCAAATTAAACATCTTCTATGGTGTGTACGTTTATGAAGTATGTGTGATTGTTTCAAGGTCATCACATTCCGTAGAAAAGTACTTACTTGTGCTTTCTGAAACTATTTCCTTTACATTCACATGGATCAAGGAAGGCTTGAAACTCCTAGTGCTCAAAATGAACTGCTTTTATCCTGCCTGTTGCCACACAGTGTAAACAACATAGGTTTTTCTAAACTCATTCTATTCTAAATAAATTTAGAGTGTGTGTGTGCGTGTGTGCACGCACAATGTGTTAGAATAACTGAAGTCTAAGAATGTACTTTGTAACAGTAGCCAATTATAGCAGCTAAGCTTCAGTAAATCACAGGCAGCCAACTGATTCAAATCAGACAAACACAAAATTGTAACCAGTTGGGCTGTTTTTGTACCTTCTTCCACTGTCTTCCCAGAAATGCTGCCTGGTCACATGCCAGTTCTTCAAACCTTCTCTGATCTGAGAGCTGGCCAGTTCATGATTTGCTCTTTTTTTTTCAATCTTGTTCAAAAAAACTCTAATAATTTAACTTGTCTAAGAGTTTTCCCTTTTAGCAGTAACTATAAGACTGAAACTAAATTCCATTAATTTTAATATAGTTGAGTCAATCTTTCATGTTTGTAATAATGAAAGAAATGTGAAAGTTGTCAGAATCAAAATGGAGTCACTTGTGTCAATGCTAACAAGAGTAAAAAAGCAAAGCCTGGAGATAAGAAGAAAGCATTCTCACACACAACTGCCCAGCAGTTACTATCACAAAAGATTCTGCAAGAACCGTGAGCTGGCCCAGAGGCCACCACAGCCTGCTACATGGATGTCTTCAAGGACTTCAGCCCAGCAGCTGCCTGTTCACCTTGAGGTGACATCACTCTGGCTGTTAATCATTGAGGCCAAAGATCATTGTTTCAAAATACCTAATGGAACCCTCCTCATTTTTGCCTTTAAAAACTTTTCCCTCGCCTCAACCTGTTTGAATACACCCATAGTTTACAATGGCAGACATATTCCCATTGCAATGCTCTGCTGGTCCCATATATTACTCTTTGGAGAATCTCTTTGATAGTTTATTTTAGGTTGGATATAATGTATTTATATCCTTAAGAAATCTAATGATACTGTGAATAAGACAATTTTTTATTCTTTGTGAACCGTATTATGCCTTTTAAGATTTTGCCTGTAAACCAATTAGCAATAATTAACTTGAACAAAGGAGAAAACAAAAGTCTCATAGTTGGCATGCCTGTATGAAAACAGATTTCAGGAAAATAAAAAATTTAATAATCTGAATTATATACAACAGAAATCTCAATAATTGTTTTTATAAATCTTGTGATGCTCTCCCCTAAGACACCAGTAGGTACAAGGTACACAGGGAACAGGTCCTCCTTGGAAGTCTAGGGAGAGGCTGTGGGCACTGTCCTAGGAGAATGTCCTCTCTGGGCCTCCAGTGGGAAGCCAGCCCTCAGATGCCCTGCCCAGCCACAGCTAGCCCCTCCTTCCAGCCACAGCCCCAGCAGAGACCTGTCCAAACTGCTAGCTCCTTTCCACGAAGGAATCAAGATGGCAAGCCTAATCCAGGCCCCCAGGGGCAGGGGGATCAAGAATGTCAGGATCCACATCCATGTGAAGTGCATTAAGTAACTGATGAACTGGTTAATAGAGTAGGGCAGAATGTGCCTCTGTGACTCCCTGGATGGGTGCCCTAAGAGGGGACCTTGGCAGCAGCTGCTGGTGGCCTGTGACCAGGTGAGGGGAGAGATGGACAATTTACTGGGGAATTGATCAGCCTAAGCCCCTAGCCATTTCTGAAGGGATTTGAGCTTGGCCAGAGCAGGCAACAAGGGTAGCCCAGGGCAGAGGTGCTGAGATGTCAGGTGATCCTGAGAGCACCCTAGGAGTGAGTATCTCTCCCTGGAAAGATAGACAGCACCTGGAGCAGCAGGTTAGACACCTGCTGTAAACTGAGAGGAGTGGAGCAAGCAGTCAGTCACTGAGGGCGTTTCACGGCCCATTTTCTGATGATCAAATTGAGTCCCCAAACCTACAAGCCAGAGGGGGGTAGCAGCACTGGACCCCCTCCCCTCTCTGGCTCCCATAGGCCTCTGACCTCTCTGGGCCCCCCTGAAGGTGGGAGAAGAGCCTCCTGGCTTCTGCAGGGGGACACAGAAGCCACCACCCATGTGAGCTGACGTGGACCCTGATACCCCCGGATTGCCTGCAGGGCAGCACTGCAGAGCCAGCCAGCCGCCCCGCCCCAGCTCAGGTCTCTCTCCCCGCCCCGTAGTACCCCAGAACCTCAGGCCAGCTCGCTCAGGCTCCAGCACCAGCTCCCCTAATCGTCCTTCCTCGGAGCCTCGGGGTGGGCTCCCCGGACCTGAGGGTCCACCCCCAAGCCTGCTCTCCATTGCGAGGCCCTGCAGCACCCGCCCTCCGGGCTTGTTTCCTCCTGGAAGGTGGGAGTCATGGCCACACCTCCGAGTCCCTAAGCCCAGTCCCCCCAGACCCGAGCTGCGCGCCGCGTCCACAGACGCCCCCTCGCTCCGCCTCGCTGTGCGCTCGCGCCTGGCCCGGGACGCTGGGGCTGCAAGCCAGCTCCGGAAAGTTTGCTGCTGGCGCCACGGGGTCCGGAAGCCATGGCCAGTGGTGGTGGCGGCGGCGGGCGGGGCCGCAACCTGAAGCTACCGAGCTGCCCTCTCCTCCTTTCCAGACCCTGGGGGCGGCGCCCTCCTCCAGGGGCTGTCAGGGCCGGGATACTGGGGACGGCGCGCCCTCGGGGCCGCCTGCGGACGCCGGAGCCTGGGGTCCTGAGCTTCGGGTGGCCGTGGCGGCGGGAGGCGCCGGGCGGCTCCCTGCACCGAGCAGCGGAAGTGCGGGAGCTGCAGGTGAGGAAGGACCCAACCTGGCAAGGGGAGCGCCCGTGCCCCGGCGGGCGGAGGCGTTGGGGGGCGAGGACCGAGCGCCCCCCGTCAGCACCCTTGTTTGTTTCCCTTATGGTGGCCAGAACCAGACGGTGAGGTTGTGGGGCTCGTGGGGCCGCAGGACCCCTCCTCAAAATGCAAGCCGGGGCACGGATGGAGGCACGTGGTACCCTCTGGAGGGCGCCAGGGCGTCTCCTCGATTTCCACTGATGCCCCTCGGGGTCTGCACGACCGACAGTTCTTATTACTGGTGTCCCCACCGCTCCCACTCGTGACTGCGTGAGGAAGTGGCTGCGCCACCGCTCCGATAGGCTGACCGCTGGATGTGAGCGGAGCCCAGGTGTCCCGGGAAGTCCCAAGGACTCAAAAACCACAGACTTGGCCAATGTCCCAGAAAGGGCAGCCCCATCGTCGGCCATATTGTCATCCTACTTAACCCAAGGCGCGTTACAATATCAGTTAGCACTGTGCTTCCAAAATCACCGTGCCAGGTCCGAAAAGACCTTCAGGTGGCACCCTTACCCTTCTTTCTAGAACCCTGCCGTGTATCACCAACATCCCTGCCAGCCCCAGGGCTCTCCCTCTCTGGAGAGTGTACTTTCCCTTAGGATAAATTCTGCCTGCTCAGTTCAGCCTATCCTCAGCTGAGGATTCGTTCCAGCAGCGGGGTCAAGAACCTGGACACCCTTTCCAGTAACACCCCGACCCTGCTCTCAAGCCCACAGGGTAAGGAGTTTGTCCCAGGCACCTGCCAAAGGCCAGGCAGGGAGGAGAGAGGGACAACAGAGGCCTGTGTTGTCTAGGTTGGCAGGACATCCAGGGTCTGTGGGTAGGGACCCTTGAAGGATACGGAGCCTGCTTCTGCAGTGCCCCTAGGGACAGGCAGCTGCTGGGCAGGTGCACCCTCATCTCCTCCCCCTCCCCCTTCCCGGCCGGGAAGCAGTCACACAGTGGGGTTGAGGACCCATCCCTCCTGAGTGATTGGCAAGCTAATGTGCTGAGTGGAGCTGCCTCTGGCTAAAGGGGACATGGTGGGGACCACACTCCAGGCTGCCAGCTGCCCATCCAGGCTCCCAGCACCCCAGCACCCTTCTCTGAACCCTCACCTGTTGTGACCAAGCCTACCTGGCCTCCAAATCCCATCCCCACTACTGCTTGTTTTTTTGTTTGTTTGTTTTGAACATGTAAGGCAGGCCTCTCTCTGGTGGAGAGTCGGATGGAGGGTGAGAATGTCGGCCTCTTCTCCTTGGCTTTAGCGTCCCTTGGGGCACCATCTCCACCCGGCTTTTAAAGCAGGTACCTGGACAGGTGTGCCGTCCCACCCTTGAGCCCCACTCAGTGCACTGGGGACCTCAACAGTAGTGACATGGAACTAGGAGCCAGGTTTCCCAGGCAGGGGACACCATCCTCCCCAGCAGGCTGGCCTGGCTGCAGCCTGATGGACATCACTTGTAGGGGAGAGAGACCCAGGGCAGAAGCAGCTCTCACCCCCCCCCCCAACCTCCACAGCTCCAACCAGTTAAACAGTTGTGGTGCCTCTCCGCTCCCCTTGGCTTGTATAGTGGGATTTGTTTACCTTGTACCACAGTGGGGGAAACTAAGGCACAAAGTCAGCGCATAGCAGAGTCAGGGCACCCGTGCCTAGGATGGCTCCTGCAGAACCACTGGCAGAGGGTGCTTTCTGGGGTGTGTGTGGGCGCAAGTGCCTGTGTGTGTATCGGTGCTCCGCTCTTTGTTGATCAAAGAAGAACACTTCTGGGGCCACGGATGGGGCACTGTGTGCCAGCCAAGCGGGGCACATGGGGGCCTGGCTGGCCTGTGGCCCCCTGCTGCCTTCCCAGAGTGAGCCAGGACCTGGTCCTCTGGTGCCCTCTCAACTCCAGTCCCATACTTTCTTCCCTTGGAATCCCCCTGTTCAATTCCCCCAACCCATCCCCTACCAGGTCTCCCCCATGGGTGCTCAGATGGATCCATAGAAAGCAGAGACTCTGCTGTCTGCAGCTACCTGGAATCATGATCACGTCACCTGCAGAGGTCCCAGGGCTGCAGCCCAGTCAGGAGGAGCAGATGGTCTTCAGTGGCAGGGACACCATGGAGCTGCACTGCCACTTACCCAAGATAATCCCACAGGGCCCACTGCCAAGGTCAAGGCAGCATTGGACTGGTGTCCTTGGACAGCATCCTGGTGAGGCCCCCAACTAGCGCAGGTGCTGCACGCTTCTCCCAGGGTCTCCTGGGCTATAGCTGTCTACAGCTGCTGAGAGCAGTTCACACAGCACATAGTGTACATTCATTGTACATGTCAGGAGGGTAGGGAGGATGCAGCTAAAGACGCAGGTGGCACCAGCTCCCAGGTATCCTCCTGCCAAGCAGGGGAGAGACCGAGGCCAGAGGGCAACCTCTCCAGGGTGGTGGAGGAGCTGGACCTTTGAGACTGCTCTGAATGGCTGACTCTACATCTAGGGGGCAGACTGGAAGTGGGAAGAGGATGATCATGCTGCAGATAGAACGAGGGTTCTGGGAGTTCCAAGTGGAGGAGGAGGCAGGGGCTGGCCTATGGAGTCTTTGATGTTCACCCTGTCTGGAGGGCATGGCCTAGGGCAAGATGCCCTTCATCTTCATAAGCAGGGGTGCAGGGCAGGTCTGGAGAGCTTCCTGGAGGTGGTGGTACTGGGTCTTGACAGTTGGGCTGGTGCAGCAGAGTGGCATCCAGCCAGAGCAGAGACACAGGTGGGACCATAGGCATGTGGGCATACACTCATGGCCTCTCTGCTTCTGCCACCAAGTTGACCTTGGACAAGCCAAGGGGGAGCACTCTTTCAGCCAGGTGACCATAGGAGAAGCCATCAGCATAGACAAGGACCAGGCTGCCAAGCCCATCACCATGACTGTGGAGAAGCTGAAGAGTAAGGATGAAGAAGCAAGGAATGTGTGGGTGGCACTGGAGGGTACTGTCGCCTGACTATCCCCTCCCCCTTTGCACAGACCATGTGACCAATAGTAGCTGTGGATGGAGGTGGCTTCTGAGATGGAGATGACGAGGTCATCCACAAGCATAGACCATTATCAGCTTGCTGGGCACCTGCATGAAGGGCAAGTGGGCACTGCAGCCAGGCAGGACAGGAGGGTGGGCAGCCCCTGCTCTGGGCCCCGAGGTGCCTGTGCTAATACATGCTGGTGGAGTCCTGGGCCAGGGGCAGCCTGAGGGAGTACCTGCGGCACCAGAGCCAATATGCAGGCCACTGAGGGGCAGCTCTTCGGGGGACCCGGTGTCCTGTGCTTGCCAGGTGGCCCTGGGCAGGAAGGTTGTGGCCTCCCAGAAGGTGAACAGGGACAAGACCATGGAGGGGATCCCTCTGGACTGAGTTGTGTCCAACAAGCCCATTGGGAAAGCCGGGTGCAGAGGCCAGGGCAGTCCACAGAGTAGGATGGAGGGTGGCGAGGGGTCGGCCTCAGCCCTGGTGCCCCTCTCCCCAGCACATCCACGGGGACCTGGATGCCTGCAACACATTGGTGGCTGCGGACAAGATGATGAGGCTTGCAGACATCAGCCTGGTCCAAGACAAGCACAACCTTAACTACTGCAAGGAGTTCCACCTGGCAGGCAGGTGGGGGCCTCAAACCAGAGGGCACCTGGCAGCCAACTCCTCCCTTCCCCACCCCGACCCCCACCCCCCCGGGCCAGCTGCCTGTGATGGGGATGGCGCCTGAGGCCCTGTGACCAAGCCTGTACCCACCAGAGTGGTGCGTGTCCTTGTGGAGTGTGGCGCTCCGGGGACATACAGGACCCCTGGGGCCATGGTCCTCCTGGCTGGCATTTTTGGGTTCCCCTCACTCTGGGCTAGCAGTACAGCCCTGGTGCTTAGCGAAGCTACATAGGCCATCAGTCATCCACCCCCCACCTGGAGAATGGCCTGGACACGGGCCACGTAAAAGGAGCAGATGGCAAACACACCAGCCTGCAGCTCGCAACGCCTTGCTCAGCCACACCTCCACAGCAGTGACACAGATTAATCAGTACATTTGACTAAATCGCATTAATTCCTTAGGGTTGGTAAAAATTCATGCCAGCTACCATGGCCATATGGATAACAGGACCAAATTAATAAAACCTAACATGAAGAGTGTTGAAGATTATGTGCAAAGGTTAAATTTTAAGCCTTAAATAAGTATAGCTGAAAATAAACTATGACAGGGACTTTAATATAACTCTGAATCAAACTGGAATTAGATACTCCACTAGGCTTGGCCATCGATTTAAGTGATTTATTGAACAAAACTGTCTGCCAGAGTACTCTCACCAACAGTTTAAAATGTAAATAACCTGGTGGTGCCTTCAATCCCTCTGGTGGAACTTGCTCTGTGAGAAACCTCAGGCTGTTTACCACCATCTTCAGCAAACCCTAAAAGGGTGCACCTGCTGTGCCCTGTTCCGAGGCCTCCCTTCATCACCCTGGCTGTCCAGTGAGTTGGGGGAAGGGGGTTCTAGGCACCATCCCCATGGCAAAGCCCGCAGGTGAACTTCCTGGCTTAAACTAGACCCTGCCTAACCTGGTGGTCACACCCGTTCTCCTAGCTGGCTCCCCTCCCCCTCACAGGCCTCATGTCCCCCTGCACCCAGAGGTGACTCCTGTGACTGTGGGCAAGATGTGCTGGTGCTTGCCCTGGGCTGCTTGGGGCCACTCCTCCCAGGAAGGAGAGAAAGTAGGAGGTACAGCAGGCCACCCCCATGGCTTAGGAGTAGCTCCTAGAAAACTTCCTGGAGGTGGTGAGTCAGGGCCCCAGCCCAGGGCTGCCTCTCTCTCCCTGCTGCCCTTTCTGGGATCTCCTCCTCCTTTGATCTTGGGCTCAGCAGGTTGGAAGTGCCTGGAGGAGGAGGTTCCAGGCACTGGGCAGTGTGAAAGCTCACTCTGGCTTCTAAGAAACTTACTCCCCCTTTTGTTGAGTTAGCACTGGCCTTCTGGGTGAGGGGAGTTTCTGATCCTAGCCTTTTTTTATTATTATTATTTGACAGGTAGAGTTACAGAGAGAGAGAGAGAGAGAGAGAGAGAGAGAGAGAAAGGACTTCCATCCTATGGTTCACCCCCAAAATGGCCCCAACGGCCGGAGCTGCACCGAACCGAAGCCAGAAGCCAGGTGCTTTCTCCTGGTCTCCCGTGTGGGTGCAGGGCCCAAGGACCTGGGCCATCCTCCACTGCCTTCCTGGGCCACAGCAGAGAGCTGGACTGGAAGAGGAGTAACCGGGACTAGAACCGGCGCCCATATGGGATGCCGGCGCCGCAGGCGGAGGATTAACCTAATTCGCCATGGCGCTGGCCCCCTGGTCCTAGTTTTCTGGCCAGGCTGATGATCACTCACCCACACCTGGACACAGTGACAGCACAGGGGACACTGTGTCCCCAAACCCCCAGCCCAGCCCAAGCCCTCGCTTGGCTTCCCTTCACTTCAACTTTCGCATACCCAGAGGCTGGCCTGGCCTTGGGAACACCTGGAGATGGTAACCAGGAGGAGGGGGCTGTGGTGGGGAGTAGGGGAGGGGCGGGGCCATCGAGGGCCTGAGCAGCACAGGCTGAGGCCTGGAGGATTGTGAGGAGGGGTCAGTGTCGGAGAGGGAGGAGGAGCCTGTGAGAGGTAGGTGCCTGAACACTGCCCTGCCCGACCTTCCCTATCCTTGCCTGGCTGCTCAGGCAGAGGTGGGCCCAGGAGGCTCCTAGCACTGCCCTCACCACCGCCCCAGGATCCTGTGCCTGGGTGGGCACAGTTGGACACTGTTGGCTTAAGGGTAGAGAGACCTGGGTAGACGCTCGGGGTTTTGATGGAAGTCCCCAGGCCGGGTGCAAGCACAGAGAGGTGGGGGGCAGAGCAGGCCAGGCCCCGGGAGCTGGGTCCCCGGAGCAGACCCACAGAGAGGCTCGGCGTGCCCAGACGGCTTCTTCCTTCCATCAGTTCTCAGGACTTGTTGACATGCTCTTCCCCAAGGACTAAACAGCAAATCTGATCTTTCACCAGGAGTGGGAGGGAGGAAATGGAAAGGCAAAAATTATATTTACTCTTTTAAATGGCGAAAGGGTAATTGTTCATCTCCAGGGAGCTCAGTAGCAAGTTCTGCGCATGTGAGTTCCATCAGCACCTGACTCTGGCACTAGAGCCTTACGGTCTCTCCTCACCTACTCATTCCAGGCTCACAGCCTCAGGTGGGTGGGCTTCTTTGCTTATCTGCATTTCTGAGGGGTCTGAGTTCCCATTCATCCTGTATCTGTAGGTTCATCTTTCACTGAGTTAACCCTGAAAATACAACAATGCAGGAAGGAATAACTAGGAGGACCCCCAAGTTGGACCTTTAGGCTGTCTGGCCCCTGTCCATTCCTTTGAACAATGAGTTCGTCCCCCTAGCCAATGCTGCAAATGGGTTGATTGATCCACTGGTGGCACCAGGAACCATCAAGGTCAGCTTCAAACCTAATGGAATTCTGACATCTTGGAGGAAGCGCCCTCCTCCAGAACTCTAACCCCTGAGATAGGGTGCGGATGGAGAGGAAAGACCTTGAGAGACAGTTCTCAGGAGTCACGGGAGGCATTCCACCTGCACCCCTAAGCTCCTGAACCTTTTTATCTTGCTGTGGTGGAGACAACACCATACCATATTCCATATTGGGCAAGAGAGAACTTCAGCCCAGTTGCTACTGAATACATTGTTCTGTAAGATTAGAGATGATGTGTTATTGAAGGAGAAGATCCTTTAATCCCTTCCACATCAATATCTTGCCTCTATTTCTTTCATTACATTATGAATTCTACACTTAGGAGCGATGTAGTCAACATCAATGATAGAAAATGCACAGCCAGCTAACATAACTGACTTTTAAATTTTAATTTTTATTGACTTAAGTTTAAATAACCACATACACCTAGCACCACATTGGATAGTGCAGAACTACTCACTATTGCCTACAAATCACTTTAGATTCTGACATGGACCATTTCTTTTCCCATGCAAAATGACAGGGATGGGACAGACTGCTTGGAGTATTCCCAGTGGGAATTGTATTCTTTACTGGTATCTTTAAACTCTATGAAGGAGGCTCTCACACTGTACAAGTCCTCTCTGGGATGCTGTGCTGGAGTTTTGCACAAATCTGGCTTTAACTTCTCCACCTCCAGTCACCTGCACACAGGGAACTGCCTGTGAGCTCCAAGAATGGATGGGAACAAATCAGCTGTGGTTGGGAAGCTAAGGAGACAGCAGCCTGCTAGGTATACTGTTTCTGGGTTCAGGGCCTCCTGCATTAGGCCCCAGATATTCCACTTAGAAAGCACTGATAGCAGAGTGAGTGTTCATGCCCTCCTGCAGTACCTCTGTGACAGACTGAGCCAATGGGAACAGAGGTTCGGGGTCCTGCAGTGTCAAAATGACCAGAAGCTCAGCAAAATGAAAAAAGACATCCCCTGCGACGCACGGACCCCACCAGCCAGCTGTACTCTCCATTCGCACACCTACTCTCAGTACCCCGAGCACTGTTTGGAGGAGCTGTATGTGGACATGAAGGGCAAGTGCATCCCACTGTGTGCGGTGTAGCTGGACAGCCACATTCTTCTTGGGCCCCACTCAAAGGGAACTTTGCTCACCAAGTGAATGAGCCAGGGAAGGGAAGGGGGCCCAAATATGGCCCAGGTTCTGCCCTACATCAATAAGCCCCACCTCTTTCTCAGTGGGAGTAGACACAAAATGTAGTATCTTCTCCATTGTTTTAAATAACGGTGTGAGGTAGAACTGTATCCCCTAATGACTCTTTCAGGTGGTACTGTGTTGTATTGCCCTAAATTTTGGCTCTCAACCCCATCACACACATAGCTCAGTAAATCAACTCAGTTCCTTTCTTCTGGGTTTTGTCAACACAGCTTCATCAGTGTGGTGGAAATGCCAGCAAGGTCTTAAACACTATGTCCCATGTTCTATCCACTGGTTATAGACTAGATTTGGGCTACTAGCCAAAAAGTTGACCTGTTTCTTGAATAACACATCATGATGTTTCCAGTGATCTAAGTGAAAAAGAACAGAGAGGGGGGCCAGTGCTGTGGTGTACCGGATAAAAGCTGCCGCCTACAGTCCTGGGACCCATTATGGGCGCGGTTCAAGTCCTGGCTGCTCCACTTCCCATCCAGCTCTCTGCTATGGCCTGGGAGAGCAATGGAAGATGGCCCAAGTCCTTGGGCCCCTGCACTCACATGGGAGACCCTGAAGAAGATCCTGGCTCCTGGCTTCCGAATGGGGCAGCTCCAGCCATTGTCGCCATTTGAGGAGTGAACCAGCGGATGGAAGATCTCTCTCTCTCTCTCTCTCTCTCTCTCTCTCTCTGCCTCTCCTTCTCTCTGTGTGTAACTATGCTTTCAAATAAATTAATCAATCTTTTTAAAAAAGAAAGAAAAGAAAAAGAACAGAGAGAAAAATATAGCACTAGTAAAAAAAAAAAAAACAGAGTAGGGTTACTACCTAAATACATTAAGGTTTTTTTTTTTTCTTTTCTTTTTTTAATCAAAGAAAGAAAGAAAGCACAGCCATCCACTGATTCACTCTAAATGCCTGGCATGGCTACAACTAGGCCAGGGCTGAATTTAGGATGCAAGAATTCTATCCAGGTCTCCCTCGTGGGTGGCAGGGACCCAAATACTTGAACCTCCCATGGTCTGCATTAATAGGAAGCTAGAATGAGGAACTGGAGCTGGGAACCAAATCCAGGCAGGCACTCCAGTGGGGGGATGTGGGTGCCTCAACCACTGAGATAAACATCTGTTCCTGGCTATGATATTTAAAATAAATTATTCCCTGGGAGGAGAATTGAATGGAGATGGCACTGGAATCTGCACCCTCCCCTTGTTCAAACTACTGCCAGGAGTCTTTGGAATCCCTACCAGGTAATGATTGATTTCCAACTTTCTTAAGAATTTCCAACAGCCTCTGCCAGTTCTATTTGCTGTAAAAAAAAATCCTCTTATCCCACAGTTTAGTTGGACAGTGAGGAGATCCAGCAGATTCTGGAGGGAAATGAAATTTCTTTATGCAACAGGAATCGGAGGGCAAATGCAGGCTCGATCTGGAGCACGCTGAATTCATCTGAGCCATGTAGAGCCCTGAGGAGTACGTAAAAGTCTCCAAGCTTGTGGTTATGTCATTCCCCAGAAATCCAGGGCAAATACCCACAGTCTCCTCTAAGCAAGTGAAGAGAAGGGTTTGAGACCACACCGCTGCCTGGATAGCTCCTTCTCCCCCTGGACTCTGCCAAGGCAGAGAGCAGATGTGTGATGACTTCCACCTGGCCCCTGGGCTGTTGATTTCCAGTGAGGCAGAGCAGGAGAAAAATGAGATGGGGCATTTATCTCCTCCCATCACCTCTTTGAGGAGCAGCTACAGTACTAATGCCTCCTTCTGTTGGGTATTTCAACAAATGTGGCCAGAACCTAATGCACCAAGAGCTACCTACCCACTGCTCAACACCGCATTTCACAGAGCAGTTCTACACTGAATCATTCATGTATGTGGGCAGTTCTCATAAACACAGAATTTTAATCTGTCATCAGAAGTAGATTCTCACACACTGATAAACATAGTATTTCATATAAGTGTCACTACACTGTGTCAACCACACACCTACATCTATTCAAGACAGTTTCATCATATGTTAAAATGCCAGGTCGTTCACAACCCAGCATGTCCTTACACAATTTCATCATAAATCACGACAGAAATTAGGGCACCACAACGCTCCACACACTAGTAACTCTCTCACCCATTGTCATATCTAGGCTGTGACATTAATGTTTCACCTTGTGTCAAAAAAAGAAGCTCTCATTGGAACCACACACTGCCAACATGATCTTATGTTATACTGAGTCACTCCTGCACATGGCTCTTATACACACGGGATTTTAGGATCATGTGGCACAGCAGATAAGTCACCTCCTGGGACTCTTGCAGCCCATATTAGAGCGCTTGGGTTCAAGTCCTGGCTGTTCTCTCCATCCCAGCTTTCTGCTAACGCACACCCTGGGAAGCAGCACATAATGGCTCAAGTACTTGGGCCCCTGCTACCCACATGGGAGACTTTCCAGGCCTTTGGCTTCAGCCTGACCCAGCCCTGGCTGTTGAAGGCATTTGAGAAGTGAACCAGTGAACAAAAAATCCCTTTCTCTCTTTCTTCTCTCTCTATCATTCTATCTCTGCATTCCCTCTCCCTCTCCTTCTCCATTTTCTTTTCAAATAAATTGAAAGTAAATAAATATTTTCGAACCACAATAGTTTAAAATATGCCACTCACGAGAGTAATTCCTTTACCACAAACGCTAAACAGTTTCTTCCACAAAGCAATAGGCTGAATGATTCACAATGTAGCCCTATTAATGATTTTTGTATCTGTATCATGAAAGAAATCAATACAAGGCTGCTTCAAAACACATGTGGAAAATTATAATTAAAAGATAAGTTTATGGGGCCGGCCTTGCGGCATTGCTGGTTAAGCTACCACCTGCCACACTGGAAGCCCATATTGGTGCCAGTTGCTCTACTTCTGATCCAGTTCCCTTCTAACGGCCTGGGAAAAGCAGCAGAAAATGGCCCAAGTCTTTGGGCCCCTGCACCCATGTGGGAGTCCCTGGGAGTCCCAGATGAAGCTCTTGGCTCCAGGCTTCAGCTTTTTTTTTTTTTTTTTTTTTTTTTTTGGACAGAATGGACAGAGAGAGAGAGAGAGAGAGAGAGAAAAGTCTTCCTTTTCCATTGGTTCACCCCACAATGGCCGCTGCGGCCGGCGCACTGCGCTGATCCCAAGGCAGGAGCCAGGTGTTTCTCCTGGTCTCCCATGCGGGTGCAGGGCCCAAGCACTTGGGCCATCCTCCACTGCACTCCCGGGCCACAGCAGAGAGCTGGCCTGGAAGAGGGGCAACCAGGACAGAATCCGGCGCCCCGATCAGGACTAGAACCCGGTGTGCCAGCGCCGCAGGCAGAGGTCTAGCCTAGTGAGCCACGGCACCGGTCCAGGCTTTAGCTTTGCCCAGCCCTGGCCATTGCATCCATTTGGGTAGTAAACCATCGGACAGAAGATCTCTATCTCTGTAACTCTGCCTTTCAAATCAATAAATAAATTTATTATAAAGGTAAGTTTATTTTTGTATGAATTTTTTAATCCCTTGCAGTTTTATTATTTTCATGAACCTTAAGACCCTTCATGGATATAAATTTCAATTTTTTTACACCAAAATACTTACCTTTTAATTCTATTGTCCACTAACTTTTTGAATGACTCTCATATATGGACCACAGTGCAAAACACAACTTGTCACACTATCCTTATGCACCTATCATACTTTCAGCATGACTAAGCAGAGAAAGCACCTCACACGTCACAGAATTGTTAGTATGCAGATTTCCTCATGTATGTAAGCACGGTTTCTATGCATGTCATGACATAAAGTTCATATAGTTCAGTTTTCAGGTTTAAATTGGGTTTGGGGTTCAGGTTTAGGGCTTGGGATAGGGTTAGGGTTAGAGTTCAGGTTAGGTTTGCAATTTGTATATACCATTTTTCAAATTCTAGGTTTGGTCGATTGCTTCCTTATCCTGTTGTTGAATACATTGTCTCTACCTAGTTTCTCTGTAAATTGATGGTTAAATCTAGAGGTTTGATTAGATTAGGCTCAGTTTCTAAGGATATCTTACCAGAGGTGCTGGTTCTCATTTTGCCATATCAAGATGCACATCTTGTCCCACTCTGAGTGATGATTGAGAATGGTTTAAGTGGCATTATCCTTACACATACTTTTTTTTTTTTTTTTTGACAGGCAGAGTTAGACAGTGAGAGAGACAGAGAGAAAGGTTTTCCTCCCTTGGTTCACCCCCCAAGTGGCCATTACGGCCAGTGCACTGGGCCGATCCGAATCCAGGAGCCAGGTACTTCCTCCTGGTCTCCCATGCAGGTGCAGGGCCCAGGCACTTGGGCCATCCTCCACTGCTCTCCCGGGCCACAGCAGAGAGCAGGACTGGAAGAAGAGCAACTGGGACAGAACCAGCACCCCAACCGGGACTAGAACCCAGGGTACCAGCACCGCAGGCGGAGGATTAGCCTAGTGAGCCGCAGTGCTGGCCTATATCTACTTTCGTAGCTGAAATTCTTCTATGAAGAACTTTACTCTTCAACACTTTATCTGAAAATGCAGACATAAATTTCATATAGAACAATAGGACTGATAATTATTATAGCCATTTTATGACAAATTAATTACACAGGGACTACTTGTGTTTTGAGAGACAAGTAGTATTTGTGGTTGCCTAGCTATGTGGAGTAGGAGTGATAGGGAATGCTTTCAGATGCAAAAAAGCCAAAGCACAGCAGTACAGCTCTACTGGATGTCCAAGCTTCAGGAAATCTTACGTACATCAATCATCACAATGTCAACACCAGCATAGTCTGCTAATGAATGGGACCCTGGCTTACTCACAGGTTATGAATAACTATTACTTTATTACATTGTCCCTCTATTGTTCTCATGAACAACAACTTCCTTTGAAAGGAATACTATGGGTTGCAATTTGTTATACTGGACACAAAATCTTAAATTAAAGGAGCACCTAAAGGGATAGAATAATGTTGAACAAAGAATGTTTGATTATGAACTGCTCTCAAATCTCCTTTGAACCCAGGAAAGAGGGGCCCTGCCCTTAGCCTCGACAGCCATCTCCTCAGTATACCCCAAATACCCAAACTACTTTCTCATAACGCATGGTGCCTATCAGGAGTAGATTCAGTACTGGCTCAACAGGACCCATAGGACTAAAAACCCACTGTCACGTGTACCACTGTTTCCCCAAGGAAGAGACTATCTATATCTTTTGGCCTATGTTAGCCATAAGCTGTTTCTTTTTCTTTTTTTCTTTTCTTTTCTTTTCTTTTTTTTTTTTTTTTTTTTTTTTTTTTTTTTTGACAGGTAGAGTTACAGACAGTGAGAGAGAGAGAGAGAGAGAGAGAGAGGTCTTCCTTCCATTGGTTCACTCCCCAAATGGCTGGCACTGCGCCGATCCAAAGCCAGGAGCCAGGTGCTTCTTCCTGGTCTCCCATGCAGGTGCAGGGCCCAAGCACTTGGGCCATCCTCCACTGCCCTCCTGGGCCACAGCAGAGAGCTGGACTGGAAGAGGAGCAACTGGGACTAGAATCAGCGCCCATATGGGATGCTGGTGCCACAAGAGAGGATTAACCAAGTGAGCCACGGCGCCAGCTCCACCCATGAGCCATCTCAAAGCAGACCCTGGTCCAAAGCAGACCCTGGTCCAAACAGAAGAAACATTTGAGAGGATGAAGCACTTATGAAAAACTATCACTAACTCACCAAACCCTTACATTTGGATGGCATGAGTGCAATAGGCTCTGGCCTGATTAGAATGCTTGTATGCCGAGCATTCATTTCCAGGCTTCTCTTCACATGTCAATTCTGACTCCAGAGGTACTCCAGCTTACTACGGTCTCTGACACAGTTGTGCATGACATCCGAGAAACATTTACAATACTGAATGACACACACTGTTCTTAAATTTGCATGTATGTTGTGTAAGCTGTAACATACATCAATACTGTCCGTAGAGCATAAATCATGTGCAAATATTGAGTATAATAATGTAACAAGTGACCTAGTTGAAATGAAGGCCAAAAAAATTTATATAACAAGTATGTTTTTATTTTTATTCCCCAAATCATCAGTTTATCATTAGAACATTAGGATAAGTATAACAAAAATCACAGTTGTCCTGACATTTTTGCTAATTTTTATCCTAGGAAAAACAGAGCTGTAAACCTATCTTAAAAGTTTAATTTTAATATTATAAAAGTGCATTTGTCAAGACAGGAAGATAGACAGTCTGTTAGCTCAATGTGTAACTTACATACCTGGACATAGAGTGCCTGGATCTCCTTTGCCTTCTTCTCCCAGGACCTGCAAATGTTAGAGGAGGTCTGAACTGTTCTCATGGTTTCATTTTAAATGCCAAGGACCTCGATGATTTTGAAGGCCTACTTGTTTACTACTTTTCTCCTTGGGCTCTTCAGGCCACCAAGCCTCTAAAACTGTTCACACTGCTGATTTCTCCTGCTAGAGTGTTGTGGTTTTCTACTTTACTTTCAAATGAGTCCTTTTACTGTTTTGGATTTAGCAAGATTTTGGTCTGAAACATATTCAACAACGCAATGGAGAGGCCAGATGACTGCGCAGGAGACACTGTAGTAGCCAAGAGTTCCCCATCAAAGAGTGACTGTATTTGGGGGTTAGTCGTTAGTTAGTACAAACTTTTCCCTGGATCTATACAGATTTTTACTATGTAGTCTTTTTTTAATATTTATTAATTTACAAAGATCTATTTATTTATCTGAGAGGCAGAGAGAGAGAGAGAGACATAGAGAGAGAGAGCTTCCATCTGCTGGTTCACTCCCCAGATGCTGCAATGGCCAGGACTGGTCCAGGTCAAAACCAGGAGCTGGGAACTCCATCCAGGTCTCCCATGTGGGTGCAGGGTCCCAACCACTTGGGCCGTCTTCTGCTGCTTTCTCAGGTGCATAGCAATGAGCTGGATCAGAAGCAGAGCAGCTGAGAGTCTAACCAGTAATCCAATATGCAATGTCATCATTAACCAACTGTACCACAATGCAGGCCTCAATTGTTATTTTATTTTTATTTTAGAGACATAGAGAGACAGAGATCAAGACAGATGTACATCTTCCATCTGCTGGTTCACACTCCAGATGTCCACAGCTGCTGGGGCTGGGCCAGGCCAAAGCCAGGAATCCAGAATTCAATCCGCTTTCTACATGGGTGGCAGGTATATAACAAATTGCGCAATCATCAGCTGCCTCCCAGGGTGTGCCTTAGCAGGAAGCTAGAATCAGAAGTAGAACTGAAAACTGAACTCAGGCACTCTGATATGGGATGTGAGATGGGTGTCCCAAAAGGTGACTTAACTGCTACACCAAATACCCATCCTTATGCAGTCTTTCTGAACAAGTTTTGTAATAATCTGGAAAAGTTAGGAAGAGAAACGTCTATGGCAATACTCTACTTACATATAAGAACAAAAAATAGAATCTGGGAGAGATTCCAAATCATACATTGATTGGGGAGATGTCAGGCAGAATCCTGAATCTTTGTCCTTTTAGAATTGTCTTATCTAGCCGGCGCTGCGGCTCAATAGGCTAATCCTCTGCCTGCGGTTCTGGCACACCGGATTCTAGTCAGCCGCTGCACCAGCTGGCCGCAGCGGCCATTGGAGGGTGAACCAATGGAAAAGGAAGACCTTTCTCTCTGTCTCTCTCTCACTGTCCACTCTTCCTGTCCAAAAAAAAAAAAAAAATTGTCTTATCATGTTAATGGAAGTTCTGTAGAAAGAAAGTATACCTGGGGACAACGTGAAGAGGAGGGAAGAGAGGAGTTTACACTGTTCTCACAGTCCTCAGCCTTGTCAGTCAGAATCTCTTGCTCAAAGGGGACGCTCGTTAGTATGAACAAGATCAGCGTCCAGAGAGGAAGTACGGGGAAGTTGCCACACCCAAACTCATGATATGCAGAATCTTTAAATGATACTTCTCATTTTCACCTTAATCTTTCTGAGGCTTTTGCTCCCTTCCACATAATGCTTTTATGGAGATTTCTGACTGTGTAGTCCTTGTAATGCATGTGTGCTTGAAAATATTCTCTGTGCCTAAATTTTATTTTGTCCAAGACTGCTGGGTTTTTTTTTTAAAGATTGATTTTATTTATTTGAAAGACAGAGTTACAGAGAGAGGTAGAACCAGGGAGAGAGAGGTCTTCTGTTCTGCTGGTTCACTCCCCAAATGACCGCAACGGCCAGAGCTGAGCCAAAGCCAGGAGCCAGGAGCTTCTTCCGGGTCTCCCACATGGGTGCAGGGGCCCAAGGACTTGGGCCATCTTCTACTGCTTTCCCAGGCCATAGCAGAGAGCTGGATCGGAAGTGGAGCCCATATGGGATGCTGCTCTACAGGCAGCAGCTTTGCCCACTGCGCCACAGCACTGGCCCCCACCTTGTTCAATTTTAAGACTTGCTCTTAAAGCTACAGTACTCAAGACAGGGTGACATGGGCATATATTCATAGATCTACGGAAGACAAGAATGCTGAAATGGTTCCCCCAAAATAGGGTCAATTGATTAAAATTAAATTAAAAATTTAATTTAAAATTAAATTAAAAATTATATCAAAATATAACATAATATAAAATGTGTCATCCTAATCATTTTAAGTGTGCATGCAGTTCAATATTGTTAAATATATTCATGTTTTTATACAGCCAATCACCAGAGCTTCTTCATCTTTCTACTCTAGGAGCCTTAAATGACTGCCCACCCCCTCTGCTCCCAGCACCTGGGAAATGCCTTTGCACTGTGTCTCTAGGACTCTCCAGATGTCTCCAGATACCGCCTCTAAGTGGAATCATGTGGCCAGTTATTTCAGTTAGGATGATGTTCTCAAGGTTCACCCATGTTATGGCATATGTCAGAATTTTTTTTTTTTTTTTTTGACAGGCAGAGTGGACAGTGAAAGAGAGAGACAGAGAGAAAGGTCTTCCTTTGCCGTTGGTTCACCCCACAATGGCCGCTGCGGCCGGTGCACCGCGCTGATCGAAGCCAGGAGCCAGGTGCTTCTCCTGGTCTCCCATGGGGTGCAGGGCCCAAGCACTTGGGCCATCCTCCACTGCACTCCCGGGCCACAGCAGAGAGCTGGCCTGGAAGAGGGGCAACCGGGACAGAATCCGGCACCCTGACCGGGACTAGAACCTGGTGTGCCGGCGCCACAGGCGGAGGATTAGCCTATTGAGCTGTGGTGCCAGCCAGAATTTTCTTCTTTTTAAGGCTAATATTCCATTGTACAGATATACCACTTTGCTTATCCATTTGTCTGTCAGTGGACTTTTGCATTACTTACATGTTCCGACAATTGTGGATAATACTGCTATGGGCATTAGTAAAAATATGTGTTCAACTCCCAGCTTTCAGTTCCTTTGGGCATATACCCAGAAGCAGAACTACTGAATCATAGGGTAATTCTATTTTTAACTTTTCTGGGGGCCAGTATGGTGGCACAAGGGGTTAAACCCCAGAGACTATGCCAGCATTCCATATCAGAGTGGCAGCCCAAGTTCTGGCTGCTCTCCTTCTGATCCAGCTTCCTGCCAACGCACTGGGGAAGAGAGTAGATGACGCTCAAATGCTTGGGCCCGTGCCACCATTAGGGAGACCCAGATGGAGTTCCTGGCTCGTGGCCAGACTTGGCTGTTGCAACCGTTTGGGGAGTGAATCAATGGATGGAAGATTTATCTGTCTCTCCCTCTCTGTCTCTGTCCCACTGACTTTCAAATGAATAAATCTTTTTTTTTTTTAATGAGGAAGTTGAACATTTTATTATGTTTCTTATTTTGCTGCAGAGCTGCTGCTTCACTGTATAAAACAGCACCGGCAAATGCAGTATATTACAAAATTAAGATAGCATTGTTCCTTCTCTGGCACTGTGCAACTAACAAAAACTGTTCTACATTCCCCATTACTTCCAATGGAAAGATCATTACATATTTTGGCCCCAATCCAGGGATGGATATAAGCAAGTTACAATATTACATAAGGCTTAAGATAACATTGTTATCCTTGAATTACATTATTTGTATAACTAGGTTTTTTAAAAAAATTATTTATCTATTTGAAAGTCAGAGTTACACAGAGAGAGAAGGAGAGGCAGAGAGAGAGAGAGAGAGAGAGAGAAGTCTTCCATCAGCTGGTTCACTCCCCAATTGGCCGCAATGGCCGGAGCTGAGCAGATCTGAGGCCAGGAGCATCTTCCGGGTCTCCCACGCAGGTGCAGGGGCCCAAGGGCTTGGGCCATCTTCTACTGCTTTCCCAGGCCATAGCAGAGAGCTGGATTGGAAGTGGAACAGCCGAGACTCAAACAGGCACCTATATGGGATGCCGGCACTGCAGGTGGCGGGTTTACCTGCTACAGCACAGCACCGGCCCCCGTATAACTGGTTTTTCCACAGATAACTTCACGTATTCTGAATACTAGTCCTAGAGCCTAGCATATAGATCACAAGGTACTGTGAAAAAGATGCATACCGTGTTCATCTGCAATCATTAGGAAGTTAGGAGAGATTTTCTTCCAGTAGCAGAGTTTAAAGTATTCCTTCCCATCAATATTGCTAAAAGTTGCTATTATAAGTCCTGTACCACCACTAATTTAAGATACCTGTGCTGGATTAAGTTATTCCATACTAGTTCATGTAAGGGTTCTGCTTTCATTCCTCACTAGATTTTATGTATTTCTCATAGGCTTCCTCACTCACGAGTTCATCTGGTTCTGAAGGGTTACTCAGTGTCATCTTGATCAGCCAACCATCTTCATAACAAGATTTGCTGACAAGTCCTGCTTTTCTGCAAGGGCTTCATTGGTTTCAGTTACTTCTCCTGATAGAGGAGAACAGAGTTCACCAGCAGCTTTCACACTTTCCAAAGCACCAACTTATCATGGTTTTTCAAGTTGTCCCACCTTCAGGCAGACTACAATAAACAACATCTTCCAAAGCTTCCTATGCAAAAATGCTGATTCACACTGTTCCAATACCATTTTCTATTGTTATCCATTCATGTTTCTCTGTGAATTTACGCAGCGAGAGCAGAGCAGGCCCCATGCCCAGTGTCCGGACGGCCCGCTCCTGGTCACCAGGGCAGAGGCCAGCAAGGTGCAGCGGACGCTGAGGCTGGGAGCAGGCTGCAGACCGTAGGCTCCACGCCACTCACAGCGCCATGTCCGCAGGGGTGCCCAAGGTCCCTGTACACGGGGCGGGACAGGGCGGTGGGGGAATGAATAAATCTTTAAATCAATCATATATATCTTAATTTGCTTATCTGAAAAGCAGAGAAAGAGACAGTGTGCTCTTGCAGCTCCTAGTTCATTCCCCAAATCCCCACGACAGCCAGGGCTTGGCTAGGCCAAAGCGAGGAACGCAGAACTCCACCTGGGTCTCCCACACAGGTGTCAGGGACCCAGCTGCTGAGCCATCCCCTGCTGCCTCCAAGGGTGCATATTAGCAAGAAGCTAATCAAAAGTAAAACAGAGGCTTGCACTTAAACACTGTGATATAAGATACAGGTGTCCCAAGCAACACCCTAACCACTGCCGAACACACACTCCTGTTTTTAATTTTCTTAAGCAATCACCATACTGCTTTCCCTCATGGTCACCCCATTTTACATTCCTATTAACAGTGCACAAAGGTTTCAATTTCTTCACATCCTCAACAACATTATTTCTGTTTAGTTTTCACAGTAGCCATCCTGATTGGTATGAGGCAATGGCCAATTGATTTTTTTTTAAAGATTTATTCATTCACTTGAAAGAATTACACACAGAGAGAGAAAGAGGTCTTCCATCCGCTAGTTCACTCCCCAATTGGCCGCAATGGCTGGAGCTGAGCCAATCTGAGGCCAGGAGCCAGGAACTTCCGCCAGGTCTCCCACGCAGGTGCAGGGGCCCAAAGGCTTGGGCCGTCTTCCACTGCTTTCCCAGGCCATAGCAGAGAGCTGGATCAAAAGTGGCACTGGTTCAAGTCCCAGCTGCTCCACTTCCAATCCAGCTCTCTGCTGTGGCCTGGAAAGCAGTAGATGTCCCAAGCCCTTGGGCCCCTGCACCCACGTGGGCAACCCGGAGGAAGCTCTTGGCTCCTGGCTTCAGATCGGCACAGCTCTGGCTGTTGTGGCCATCTGGGGAGTGAACCAGCAGATGTAAGGCCCCCCTATCTCTCTCTTTCTCGCTCTGTAACTCTGCCTTTCAAATAAATAAATAAAATCTTAAAAAAAAAAAAGTAGTGCCAGAAAATTGGATATCCTGCAACAAAAAAAGCTACACAGATAACATTTCCCATGAACATTTTGAAGTAGTCTCATAATGATGTCAAAAAACATGATTTCAGGCCAGCGCCGCGGCTTACTAGGTTAGTCCTCCACCTTGCGGTGCCGGCACACCGGGTTCTAGTCCCGGTCGGGGCGCCAGATTCTGTCCCGGTTGCCCCTCTTCCAGGCCAGCTCTCTGCTGTGGCCAGGGAGTGCAGTGGAGGATGGCCCAAGTACTTGGGTCCTGCACCCCATGGGAGACCAGGATAAGTACCTGACTCCTGCCATTGGATCAGCACGGTGCGCCGGCCGCAGCGTGCCAGCCGCGGCAGCCATTGGAGGGTGAACCAATGGCAAAGGAAGACCTTTCTCTCTGTCTCTCTCTCTCTCTCACTGTCCACTCTGCCTGTCAAAAAAAAAAAAAAAAAAAAAACACATGATTTCAAAAAATTGTGAATTGGGCTTTATAAAATTTCAAATATTTCCTCTGCAAAACACTAAGAGAATAAAATGAAAGCCATAGATTTGGAGAAAACATTGGCAAACTACTTACAAGGAAAAGACTAGTATATAGAGTACTCTCAAAACTCAATAGTAATAAATTGAGTTTAGGTCTTTTTAAAAAATGCACAATTTTAACAGATTCTTCATCAAATACATTACATGATGGCAAATAAACACATGAAAATAACGTCAATGTCATTAGCCATCAGGAAAGTGCAAATTAAAGCCACAGTGCAAATGGCTAAAATAGAAAACAGTGATTTTACCAAGCGTCATCAAGAATGTGGAACAGGGGCCAGTGCTGTGATGTAGTGGGTGAAGTTGCCATCTGCAGAGCCGGCACCCCATAAAGGCACCAGTTCGAGTCCTGGCTGCTCCACTTCTGATCCAGCTCCCTGCTAATTTGCCTGGGGAAGCAGTGGAAGAAAGCCCAAGTGCTTGGGCCCCTGCACCCACGTGGCAGAGCTGGAAGAAGCTCCTGGCTCCTGGCTTCAGCCTGGCTCAACCCTGGCCATTGTGGCCATTTGGGGAATAAACCAGCAGATGGAAGATATCTCTTCTCTCTCTCTGTCTCTCTGTAACTCTGTAAGTAAATCTTAAAAAAACAAACAAACAAACAAAAACCATGGAGCAGCTGGAAGTTTCATGCATCACCAGTGGAAAGGCAAAATGACCTGGTCATTCTGAGAAATATTTTGGCAGTTTCTTACACAGTTAAACACACTATCTGACCCACCAATCCCACTGCTAAGTATTTGCCGAGGAAAAAACCTGTACAGGGATGCTACACAAGGCTCTATCTGTAATGTCCAAAAATGGGAAACAACTTCAAAATTCTTCAGCTGGTGAATGGACAAAGAAACCTTTTGCCATCTGCACAATAATGAATGCCACCCAGCCACCAAAAGGGCCCAACAACTTGGGTGGAGCTCCTAGGCTGAGTAAAGAAGCCAGTCTCAAAGGACACACAGGGTAGGCTTCGTTACATGACAGTGGCAGAAAGACAAAACTGCAATGACAGAAAACAGATCAGCGATTTCCAGAAGTTGGTGGAAAGGGAGTGAGTGCAAGGAGCACCTGTTGGAGCCAGTCTGTACCCAGACTGCTGTGATGGCTACCCGACTGTATATTTTTTGAAACTTGTAGAACAATACACCAGAAAAGGTCAGTTTTACTAGGGGTAACATAAAAATAAAATTCAACTGGATAAAATGGTATTTCCATTATATTCTAACAGGAATAACAGAGTTTTGTAAGGCATGACTGTATTTCCAAAGGAAAGAATGGCATTGTTTTACAGTTACACAAATCTCTTTAGTGTCTGTCTTAATAGAAGATATTGGATTCTCCTGTCTGCTTCTGCATCCAGTCTGTTCTGTTTTTATGTCATGTTTCCTTGGAAAATCTCTGCTGTATGCTTGTGAGGCAGTGAGAGTGATGAAGCAAATCATTCTTGGTATTATTGTGAGAACGCTTTTGACCTTGTGGATCCCACCTCACAAAGTTCTGGTGATTTCCAGGGTTCCCTGGACCACACTTTGAGAACCACAGGCCTATATTGTAACTTTGCACAAAAGGAAGTACTTTTTCTTCTTCTGACTGGTTTTAGAAAAAAAAATCACTTTACCTTCTACAGAAATAAAATCAGTTAAAATATTTTTTTGAATTATGCTATGCATTGATAATTTTTAAAGACAAACTCAGATGTTTGTTGTAGTTAAATGGTCACTTTGTCTATGATTTCCAGCAATGATCAGTCCTATGAATAAGTCAAAGATACTATTTTCATTCTATGGGAGTAGGAATCTTAATTATTTATTGTCGAAACTTTAACATTGGCCGGTGCCACGGCTCACCAGGCTAATCCTCAGCCTGCGGCACCGGCACACCGGGTTCTAGTCCCGGTTGGGGCACCAGATTCTGTCCCGGTTGCTCCTCTTCCAGTCCGGCTCTCTGCTGTGGCCCGGGAAGGCAGTGGAGGATGGCCCAAGTGCTTGGGCCCTGCACCCCATGGGAGACCAGGAGAAGCACCTGGCTCCTGGCTTCGGATCAGCGCAGCGTGCTGGCTGCAGCACACTGGCTGTAGCGGCCACTTGGCAGGTGAACCAACGGAAGGAAGACCTTTCTCTCTGTCTCTCTCTCTCTCTCACTGTCTAACTCTGCCTGTAAAAAAAAAAAAAAAAAAAAAAAACACAAGGGGCTTCCACACCATTCAGGTCACGCTGTTGAACAAGAACAGCACTGTTCCCGGTCTCACTCAACGTGTCACTTCCTCAGAAACTGCATGAAATCTCTAAGCAGCTTATTTGAGGATAGCCTTTTGTAATCTGTCTGGGGCCCCAAATTTCTGAAATTGTGACCAGGCCTGCTTGCAGCATAAGGAAGGAGGCGTTTCCCGCCTGAGTGAGGGTTGAGCAACACAGAGGGCGGGGCGGAATCCACACCTGGAACTCAGCCCTGGAAGCCTGACCCACATCTCAGGTGCTAGCAGCTGACCACAGGGCGATTCCCTCTGATCTACACTACACTCGGAGCTGGCTGTTTCCCCAGTGAGCAGGCTCACATCACCAAGTTGAAGGCTCGCCATCTAGCCGGCCGCTGGGGGTGGGTAGGGTAGCCTTTCCCAGCCAGGCAAGACAACAAGACCTTTGGTGGGAAAAAGAGAGGAAGAAAATGCCAAGAACCTCCTTTGCCCTAGGGAACTGGGAATGAAGGAAAAGTTCATTACTTCCATAACGCCTTGCGGAGACAGTTGGAGATCCTTTAAACGGAGATCCTGTGCATAGAGTTCACAATATATAAAGAACCCTGATAACTCAACATCAAAAATAGAAACAACCCAATTAAAATATGGGTAAAGGAGTATACATTTATTCAAAGAACATATATAAATAGTTAACAAGCTCACATAAAGATGTTCAGCATCATTAGTTGTTAGGGAGATGCAAATGGAAATCGTCCCACATTGCTGATGAAAATATAAAGTGGGTCAGTCATGGTGGAAGACAGTTTGTGGTTTCTCAGTAGTTAATGATCCAGCGATTCCACTCCAAGGTATGAAAACCCCAGAGAATTGAAATGAGTGTTCAAACAGATTTGTACATTCATGTTCACAGCAGCATTATTCATAATAGCCAAAAACTAGAAACAACTCAATTGTCCAATAAGCAATGTATGGACAAGCAAATGTAAAAAATTTGGAGACCAGCGCTGAGGTGTAGCAGGTAAGGCCACTGTCTGCAGTGCCGTCAATCCATATGGGTGGCGGTTCAAGTCCCAGCTGCTCCACTTCCAATCCAGCTCTCTGCTATGGCCTGGGAAAGCAGTAGAACATGGCCCAAGTCCTTGGGCCCCTGCACCCATGTGGGAGACCCAGAAGAAACTCCTGGCTCCTGGCTTCAGATCAGCCCAGCTGCGGCTGTTGCAGCCACTTGGGGAGTGAAACAGCGGATGGAAGACTTATCTCTGCCTCTGCTTCTCTGTAACTCTGCCTTTCAAAGAAAAGTAAATATTAAAAAAAGAAAGAAAATTTTGACAGATGAACCATTAAGGCATTTTTTTAAAGATTTATTTATTTGAAAGGCAGAGTGACAGAGAAAGAGAGAGATATCTTCCATCTGCTGGTTCACTCCCCAAATGCCCACAACAACCAGGGCTAGGCCAGGTCAAAGTCAGGAGCCAGCAACTCCATCCAGTTTAAGTGAAATAAGCTAAGTGAACAAAATTAGTCACAAAAGGACAAATACTATATGACTCCACTCTTATGAGGCACCCAAGGTAGTTCAGTTCATGGGGACAGACGGTAGAATTGCAGTAGCCAGGAACTGAGGGGAGAAGGAGAGGGCCGTCAATCCTGATGAATTCAGTTTCCATTTGGGAAGATTAAAAAGTTCTGGAGATGGAGGGTGGTAAAGGTTGTATAAAAAGGCAAATGTATTTAATGCCACAGAACTGTACACTTTATTTGATTAAAGTGGTATATTTTGTTATGTATGGTTCAATATTTTTTTATTTGACAGGTAGAGTTATAAACAGTGAGAGAGAGAGAGACAGAGAGAAAGGTCTTCCTTCCATTGGTTCACTCCCCAAATGGCTGCTATGGCCAAACTACACCGATCCGAAGCCAGGAGTCAGGTGCTTCCCCCTGGTCTCCCATGCGGGTGCAGGGCCCAAGCACTTGGGCCATCCTTCACTGCCTTCCCAGGCCACAGCAGAGAGCTGGACTGGAAGAGGAGCAACCGGGACTAGAACCCGATGCCCATATGAGATGCCGGTGCCACAAGCAGAGGATTAACCAAGTGAGCCACGGCGCCGGCCCCACGGTTCAATATTTTTAAAAAAGAAGTGTTGATACATGCCGTAATGTGGATGAATCCAGAAAACATTATGTTGAATCAAAGCAAACAAACGGTCACACATTGTAGGTTTACATGTGTATGAAATACCTCGGATAGGGAAGTCCAAACAGAAAGCAGACTGGTGGTTGCCAGGAGCCGGGGGAGGAGGGAGCAGGGAGTGGCTGCTTGATGGGATTACAGGGCCTGGACTCCCTTGGCAGGATGAGAATGCTTTGGCAGCAACAGTTGCCACAATCTTGTGACTGAACTAAAAACCACCAAAATGCATACTTTAAAAGAGGTTAATTTTATGTAAGGTGCATTTCATCTCAGTTCTTTTTAAAATGCAGGCATGGCTCCTTCGGAGGAGTAAAGGCCTAGAGACTAGCAGGCAGATCAAGAAGTGAAAGCAGCCCAAGCCTGCAGCACTGATATCCCATATGGGTGCCGGTTCGAGTCCCGGCTGCTCCTCTTCCAATCCAGCTCCGGAAGAAGCTGGATTCTTCCCAGAAGAAGCTCCTGGCTCCTGGCTTCAGATCGGCACAGCTCCAGCCTTTGTAGCCATTTGGGGAGTGAACCAGCAGATGGAAGACCTCTCTCTCTCTCTCTCTCTCTACCTCTCTCTGTAACTCTTTCAAATAAATTAAATCTTTGAAAAAACAAAAAAGAGAAAAGAAATGAAAGCAAAAAAAAAAAAAGAGAGAGAGAGAGAGAGAGAGAGATCATTAGTACACGTGGGTGTCAGCTGGCTGGCAGCTAAGACAGGCACCTGTGGAGGCCCAGGTCCTTGACCGCTGCTGCACAAGGTAGGCCTTAACAGAAACTCAGGTTTCGTTCTGTTCTTTTCTTATCAGTAGCCCAAAGTGTTATCCTTAAGCCTGTCTGACTATTTTCTTAATTGTTGCAACCAATATATTGCTAAGGAACTAAGATGTTTGGAAAGCAGGACAAAGAACTATGTGTTGTGAACAGATCACCCTGTATAGGTGGCTGAGGCAGTGACCTGCAGAGAATGGAGCAAGAGTGAGAACCAATAATGTAGAACAAAGGAGAACTTGGATGTTAGGCAAACGCCAGGGAGGGCTTGCAGGACAAGCATGCTTCAGAGGCCTGAGAAAGGGCTAGACTTCCAGCCTTTGTTCAGGTAGAGAGTAAAGACCAAAGAACTGGAGGCCATTAGATTTATACCAAGAAATGCAATGAGAAACATTGTCTGTGGGGGGACTCTGGGTAGGCTCATAGCCCAGAGCAGAAGGCAGGTGGTCTCAGCCACAGCACCTGCCAGTCCTCGGCGGATTCTGTCTGTGCAGCCACTCGTCTGGAACCTCAGGGAGAGGCAGCACATACAGGTCAAGCTGGTGTCCCCAAACCCTGCTCACAGTTCTTGCTGCTGGGTGTCACTTGTTGGTGCAGGGGAAATGGTGTGAAGACAGCATGACAGGGAAGGAGTGGGCTTGGGCTAAACTGTCATTGGTTCTGATCAGAGGCAATCGAAGGGACCTCAGGAACAGGAAACTCCCCGGTACCCATTGTGGATGATGACTGTGAAGCACAGCTGGGAGACCCTGCAACACAGGTGCCACGCGGCCAGGAGCCTGGCTTATTCCCACCAGTGTTTCTGGTGCCAGCAGATAAGAAAAGCAGTTGTATGCTGCTGAATGAATGAGGGGGACGAGAGGACGTGGCCCTAGCTACAATCTGGCCTCATTAGCCTCGTGTGTGCATCTGCCAAGAAGAGCTGAGAGGAGGGCTCATCTGTCAGGGTGGGACCCCACTCCACCCCCCAACAGGGGCAGGAGCCTCATAGCAGTTCCTTCATTACAGACCACTCAAGGCAACTTTCATTTAGTTTGTTTTTCATTCCTCTATTTCAAGATAATTGGTTATCACTTAATGATCCATAAAAATTTCCTTGACTCACAGAAGTAGAAAGTAGAACAACATGACTTAAGATGTATTTTGGACGTCCCTTTCTAGAAGTTTCTCGGAGACTCAACAAGCTGCAACAACAGCTTCGTCTTGAATATTGTGCAAGTTCTTGGTTGACTTCCAAGTTCAACCTCACTGGCCCGGTGACATGAAGATCAAAATCAGAGTGAAGAGTGTATGTAGTTTCATATTCCCATGGGTACCGTGTGCAATGGGCCCTCACTGCCAGCAGGATTACTTTGCACATGAATGGGACCATCAGGGAAACTAAGAAATTCCTTTAAACAGTAGTGAAGAAGCTAATCTTCCTGACAGGAAATGCCAAACTCACCAGTCAGCTTCATGAGACCTTGGGCAGTCTTGTGCTGCGAAATTTCCCAAGCTCCCTTCTAAGGCAAAGGTCTGTCATTTCATTATTAAACAATGTACTACATTATTGCTAAGGGTATAAGGTTTCCATAGCAACAGTTTGGGGTGGGCAGCTTGGCACCACTAATTAATTGATAAGATGCCCTTAGACCCAACTGCCCATAATAGACACTCCAAACATGACAGCACCCCCAGTCATGTGAGGCTTTATTGATTATGGTGGGGGAAAAAGCAAACAGACAAAAAATTGGAAGCAAGTTAATGCCTATCCATGGAGAAAGATGAGCAAACCATGATCTAAGTAGACTGTGAGATTTATGGATGTTGACAAAGATTCTCTGCTTGACCAAACTGTACTCAGGCTCCCGAACTTTCTCCTAGGCCCCTCTCTGCACTTCCTTGTAAGATCCAGGTTGCGCAAGAACCCTGCCAAGTCAGTTTAACCAGAATCCTGGTATCTGATCAATATCCATATCTGATCAGTCCCTCATCCCCTGCCATTTCCCAGGGGATGTCTGATTGGCCTGACCTGTCTTCAGCAAGAATCCTGATAAGTGACTCATGCCATAACCCCCTCATCCCTGATGTCACCTCTTAATTTTCCATCCACTGACCCCACTTGTTCTTGGCTACTGATTCTCACTTGCCCAAGCTGTGTTCAGAGTTGAACCCAACTCTTTTCCCAATTGTATGAGTCCATTGCTGGGGACCCCCACACATCCTTCAATGTATAAATAAATAAATCCTTTCTCCCTGTGCTGTAACAAGTATCATTGAATCTTTTTTTCCCTGAAACAATTCTTAGGAAAAGGGGCTGAGCCCAGGATTTGCTCTGGAGGGTGTGACCTGATTCCACCAGGTCCTCAGTGGCCAGGGCCAGCTCCTGGACATCTCTTGTGTCCCCACATCCTCACATCTACAACCCATGCACTCTGCCTACTCCCTGCTCCAATTTGGCCTTAGCTCCCAGCTAAGCTAGCATCCCATTCGGACACCAGTTTGAGTCCTGGCTGCTCCTCTTCCTATGCAGCTCTCTGCTAATGATCTTGGAGGGCAATTACCCTGCACCCCTGTGGGAGACCCAGAAGAAGCTCCAGGGTTCAGATCTGCTCAGCTCTGGCCATGGCGGCCATCTGGTAAGTGAACCAACAGACAGGAGACCGACCTCTGTGTCTCTCCCTCTCTCTGTCTGTAACTCTGCCTCTCAAATAAATAAATAAAGCCTTAAAAAAAATACCAGGTCGGTCTTCCCACCTTGTCATCTGCATGGGAACTATGAATGAGCGCTCTAAGTGCCCTCACATTCTTTGAATGTTCTCAGAGGAATGAGAAGCTCCTTGAGGGCAGGACTCCATCTGATGTGTGTTCAGAACAGTGCTCAGTTCACAACAGGGCATCAACATGCGGAAAAAGAAACAAAGTATTGCACCAAATTGACATATTGGTTCCCACATTGCACAGGGACAGGGAGGGTGAGAAAAAAACAAGGCTATACAATAAAGGCAAAATAATGATACTTTTGCAGATGAATAAACTGAGTGTGTGTGAGTATATGTATCACGAGATTGTTTGTTAAGAAATAAATTGGAGCCAGTGTTGTGGTGTAATGGGTAAAGCCAGTACCTGCAGCACCAGCATCCCATATGGGCACTGGTTTGTGTCCTGGCTGCTCCACTTCTAATCCAGCTCCCTGCAAATGGCCCGGGAAAGCAGCAGAAGATGGCCCAAATGCCTGGGCCCCTACACCCACATGGGAGACCCAAAGGAAGCTCCCGGCTCCTGGCTTCAGATCAGTGCAGCTCTAGCCGTTCCAGCCATCTGGAGAGTGAATCATTGGATAGAAGACTTCTCTCTCTGTCTCTCTGCCTCTGCCTCTCTGTAACTCTACCTTGCAAATAAATAAATAAATAAATCTTTTAAAGTAATCATAATAATAAAAATAAAAAAAGAAATCAAGGAATAATCCAAAAATGTCATTTGTGGTACCAAGGTGATGAAATTGAAGATGATGGCTATTTTCTCAGTTATATTTTGTGATAGCTGGGGGAAAAACAATGAAGTTTCAGTCATTGTGGGAGAAAAGAGCATCTCTTGGCAAAGATAGGACAGCTCATGTGACCCAGCTCAACCTCAGCTTTTCCATTTGCTTTTTTGTTAAAGATTTTATTTATTTGGGAGAGTTACAGACACTAACTAAGAAGGAGAGACAGAGAGAAAAGTCTTCCATCTGCTGGTTCACTCCCAAATGGCTGCAGTGGCTGGATCCAGGCCAATCTGAAGCCAGAAGCCAGGGACTTCTTCCAGGTCTCCCATGCGGATGCAGGGGCCCAAGCATCTAGGCCATCTGCTACTGCTTTCCCAGGCCACAGCAGAGAGCTGGATCAGAAGAGGAGCAGCTGGGACTAGAACCGGCACCCATATGAGATGCCGGCACGGCAGGCAGAGGATTAACCTACTGAGCCACAACCCCGTCAGCTTCTCCATTTGTAAAGTAGGCCTTGCTCAGGACCAGGAATATGGGGGCTGTGGTAATATCCTAAAAGTTAATGTTTGCAAAACCTTTAGTGCAACGCCTGGCACATACCAGTTCTCAGTTCATATTACCAAGAAGTGTTTTGCACCTCTGTTTTCATCACTCCAACAATGCTCACCAGCTCATCTGCTTTGAGTGCAGTTTCTTTCTTTCTTTTTTCTTTTTTTTTTTTTTTTTTTTGACAGGCAGAGTGGACGGTGAGAGAGAGACAGAGAGAAAGGTCTTCCTTTTGCCATTGGTTCACCCTCCAATGGCTGCCGCGGCCGGCGCGCTGCAGCCTGCGCACCGCGCTGATCCGATGGCAGGAGCCAGGTCCTTCTCCTGGTCTCCCATGGGGTGAGGGCCCAAGCACTTGGGCCATCCTCCACTGCACTCCCGGACCACAGCAGAGAGCTGGCCTGGAAGAGGGGCAACCGGGACAGAATCCGGCGCCCCGACCGGGACTAGAACCCGGTGTGCCGGCGCCGCAAGGCGGAGGATTAGCCTAGTGAGCCGCAGCGCCGGCCTTGAGTTTGGTTTCTTGATCTCTAAGATTGCCCTTTGGAAACCTCCAAACCCCTGAAAGAAGTCACTTTTTGCCCTGGACAACAGTCTTTTTATCAGTTAACAGCATACGGAGAGCAAGTTCCTGTGGAGGCATGTCTGTGGGCTCCACTCACTGGCTGACAACCACAGGCCCTGTGGGAATGGGAGCTGAAGTGTCAATAGGGAAGAGACAGAGTAGCAAAGACAGAAGGCACCAGAAGAGCCCAGCCCCGTAGCCTGCAGCAGCCTGGTTACTTGCAGATAAAGCTGAGGACATCTCCAGTGCGGGAGGTAGATGCCCTGGGACACGTGGCCCATCCCTCACCTCCCCCACCTCGAGCAGCTCTGGGAGAGCTGGGAGAGCTGTTCACAGAAAAACTCCCAGGGTAAAGAACACGTGAAACTTTTGTGCATTTTCAAAGAACTAGAGGAATGGAGCGGCTCACCCATTGGGTGTGCCTGGGGCTTTCTTGGTTTTAGCGCTGAACATTTGACATCCTGATAATCCCTGGTCTTACTCGAGTCAGGCTACTGGTTATTTAACTAGAGATTGCGAGGCAGGAGCTGGGTTTGGGCATCACCTTGCGCTCCCTGTTACAATGGTACCATGAGGTGCTATCTCTTGGTTTCTACAAGAGAGCCAGACATTGAGCTAACAAATTTTCTCACACTTGGCAGTTAATTGAACTAGATACACTCCATATGTGTATCTAATCTTCCATTATATAATGACACCAAATATCACCAGGATTTTTTAAAGTGAATGTTTCTACTAGTGGGTAACTAGGTGCTCAAATGCTTTATAGTTATGAAAACAACTCTACAAAGAATTTTACTCTCCACTTAGTATTTAGAAAAGTTTACTCTGAAATTCCTTACAGAGAATTCTTGGGGCTGGGGTAGGTGGAGGAAGTATCTTTTGGCTGTTCCATTTCTTTCACTGCAGTGTCATTAAATCAGTAAAATCACGGAAATTTCTCTGGCCATTTAGCATCTTATTAGTCATTCAACACATAAGCTTGGTTGAAATATATTCATCATTGATTGTACAGCTATCTGATTTGGCAATTTATACTCTATTTCTCTGAGATTATCTTCTCAGTTGTGTGGGCTTCAATAAGGTCAATGGTGCTCAAGTTGGATTATACATTCCAGCTGTCTACACAGGGTACAATCGGCCATTGGTCTTAACTCAGGTCATGGCAGAGCAGTTAGTTGCATATCTGTGGGAACAACATTAAACTTGGAATTGCATTCTGATCAAAGACTCAGTCACATCAAATAAGTCATCACCTGATACATAATGTCTTAAAGGCAGGCGTCAATAGTAATCTGCTTTGAACACTTGAAGGTCACGCGCCCAACCGCTGTCTTGGAGATTATAAAGGGATAGTAGAGAACAAACAAGCTGGTGGAGATGAAGGGATCCAGTCAAAGCGGCAGTGGCTCCATGTGTGGGGCCAGATAACAATGGGAGTGTTGTTGGAGCCTCACAGTGCTATTGAAATGTGGTTTCAAGCCACTGAATTAATTTGAGGGTGATGACTTCACAGGCTCAACAGCAAACATGCCCTAAGGGTAAAAGAAAGGCAATTTTATTTAGCACTATTTTTTTTTTTGCAAAAGATATAAAATAAGAGTGAAGAAAATAAATTTGGTGAAGAAAGGTCTATGAAATATTTTCTTGAAGAACTCAATGAAACCAGAGTGTTCCAGGCTTCCTCGGCCTGGGTGCCAGTGCTGCTATAGGAAGAGGATGCCACACCTCCTGAGACCCCTCCCCATCACCGCATCTGCTTGTGCTGGCAGTCAGCCCCACCCTAGTGCCGCTATTCTTGTGGCTAAGTCCCAGCACCTGCAGGGCCCTGGAGCATGAGCTCTGCTATGCTCCTGGGCTCTCTGGTGGTGGTGCCCTTCCCTCTGATGCTCCATGCCCCAGATCCTGGATGCAAGGCCTTGCTGCCCACAGCCCTGGCTGCTGCTGCTGCTGCTGCTCTCACCTGCCAGCGGAAGAATGCTCCTCTCCCATTCTGGTTCACAATGGGCCCCCTGGGCCTTGCTCCCCAAAAGCCTGCTGAATCCAAGTCAGGAGCGCAAGGCTGTTTTGTTCATTACTCACCCAGTTTGACAGATCCAGTTTGTGAGACGGCATTGGCCCATGGTTAGAAATTCCAAGTCGTTCTGCCTAGAAAGCTGGTACCCCTTAGTGGCTGTGTGGTCTTAGGTGCCATTGCTAATCATCAGTTCTGCACTTAAAATGTAGACAGTGCTCACCGGTTTGTCCTAACGACCAATGGTGTATATTAGAGGGCTAGGAGAGGCCTACTCACAGTTCCAGGTGTCAATGGACACGGTTGTACCACGGCAGATAAGCCACACTCTGCTTCTCAAGATGCCTGCAGACAAGTGTGTCCATTGGGTTTATCTCAGTTCAACTACTCTTTATAACATCAACAACCAACAAAAAGTATTCTTCCCCAAAACTGAACATCCACGAGGAAAGAAAAGCAATTTGGTATGCAAATAACTGCAACAAGTACTAAAAAGAAAGGTGCACAGGGTAAAATGTAGTAGACGCAGGAGACTTCAAAGTTCCTGTAGTGGAATCCAGACTACATTGACCTGTGCTTCCCAAACATCCTTCAACGGGCAGCAAGGATGGGATCAATCCTAGGACCTTCCCATTAATCCACCAGAGGCAGTGAGGAACGAGAACAGCAGAAAGAGGAGTTTGGCACCGAAGTCTAGGAAAGGTGAACTTTGCAGCAAAGTCTACAGTGTAAAATCAAATCAGTAGAGAAAAGATCAGCTGACCAGGCTGAAGGAAGAAGTGGTGTTAAACAAATGACGTGCCCAGTGCTTGAAAGTACACAGGCGAGGACGAGCGTTGCGGCTGCAGCGTCAGCTGGAGTTCAGAAGCCCGGATTTTCTTCCTGTGCAGCGGTCTTCGGTGTTTGCTTGCTTTAGTGTATGCTTAACAAACATATGCACACTTTCGAGTGGACATCTAGATTTCTGTATCGTTAGTTTACAGATGCCAAGAATATACTTTCCAGGATATTGTGGACAGTATATACGAGGGAGACAATATGGGAGAGCCTTTCAAAAAATCTATGAAGTCATGGTGCAGCGGGTTAAGCCGTACATCCCATATAGGGGTGCTAATTCAAGTCCTGGCTGCTCCACTTCTGATCCAGCTCTCTGCCGAAGTATTTGGGAAGCAGAGGAGGATGGCCCAAGTCCTTGGGCTCCTCCCACCTACAGGGGAGACCTGGATGGAGTTCCTGACTACTGGCTTTGAGCTCCCTATTCCCGGATGTTGCAGTCACTTGGGGAGTGAACCGATGGATAGAAGATCTCTCTCTCTCTCTCTCTCTCTCTCTCTCTCTCTCTCTCTCCTGTTCAAATAAGTAAATAAATAAATCTTATCTAAAAATTTGTGGAAAAAAACAGTTAAAAGATAACCTTATTTTGGTGCTGAAAATTTGAAATGCATGCATATGGGCATTTTTGTCAAATTCTCTGAAGCCCATTAGGATCCTCTCCTTTATGAAAATCAACTACTGGGGCCGGTGCTGTGGTGTAGCGTGTAAAGCCGCCGCCTGCAGTGCCAGCATCCCATATGGGTGCCAGTTCAAGTCCCGGCTGCTCCACTTCTGACTCAGCTCTCAGCTATGGCCTGGGAAAGCAGTAAAAGATGGCTCAAGTGCTTGCCCCTGTACCCGCATAGGAGACCTGGAAGAAGCTCCTGGCTCCTGGCTTCAGATCGGCACAGCTTCGGCCGTTGAGGCCGTCTGGGGAGTGAACCAACAGATGGAAGACCTCTCTCTCTGTCTCTGCCTCTCTGTAACTCTGTCTTTCAAATAAATAAATAAATCTTTAAAAAAAGAAAAAAAAATTAACTGCCTTTAACCTCCTTTGCCAAAGCCAACCCACCGGCCAAATCCAACTTACAATCTGACAGGAAAGTCTAATTTTGTATTTTAAGTCACACAAACACAGTATCCAGAGTCCCTGGGGAAGGAGTGCTAACAAGAGTTTGGCTTAGGTGGCAGGATCCTTTGCGGGCACTGGTGTCTCCCACTGTGTTTGGCTCCCTGGGAGTGCAGAGAGCCCAGGATGTGCCCCTCAGCTAGCCTGGAAAAAGCAGGAGGCTCTGGTGACGTGGCAGAGGTGACTGCATGAGAAGCTGGGAAATGCTTGTAGACCAAACACCCAGGGGCAGGCTGGCTGCCGGAGGAGCCATGCTCAGGGTGAGGACCCGGACAGGGCTCATCCACAATCTACCCAGCACTGAGGAAGCCCTGCGAGATCTTCCCACACCCCGAGGAGGCTGCATGCTCCAATCTGAACACCAATGCCTTAGGTTCCCTCAGGTTCACCGTGTGTGCCAGAATCAAGTGAATTAAGAATTATAGCATTAGGGTAGATGATAGTAGTGCTAAGAAAATCTTCCCAGAAGTTGGAAATAAAGCAAAGAGATGCTGTTGCTATCCATTGTCCAACAAGCCCCCCTCTGGGCCCCCTGACTCTCTAGGAGAAAGTTTTGACTATTTATTTTTGACAGTTTATTATAGATTAGGTTCAGATGTCGTACAGCCCTGTAAAGTTAGGCATCATCTCCTAAGAAACTGCTGAGTTTTCCTTTCTGTGGTGGACAAATGAGGTAATCCCAAATGTTACAGTTCAATTGCTTTGTAGGGTATTAACTAAGCCTGCTTCTAATTTAGTGATTTTAAGTCATCATTCCATTTTGTTTTCATTCATAATAACAATCCCAGTTTTTCAATTCTCTCTTGAACCCACTTTATGAGTTCCTTCACCCATGAGATAAATGCAAGGTTGGCATGTGCTCACTATCTCTTGGGTAAGAATTACGTTGCAACACCCAGGAAATCACATGTTGACAGGAAAACAGACACAAAATACAGAGAAGGCACAGGCAGGTGCTGCAGCAAAGGAGACATGGAGAACACTCAGTGCAGAAAATACTTAGCTGGGTTCTGGTTTTTGTAAGATCTACTTATTTATTTGAAATGTAGAGAGAGGGAGGGAGAGAGAGTTTTACCTGCTGGTTCACTCCCCCAAATGGCCACAACAGGCAGGGATGGGCCAGGCTGAAGCCAGGAACCAGGAAGTCCATCCAGGTCTCCCACGTGGGTGATAGGACCCAAGTACTTGGACTGTCTGCCATTGCCTTTTCTGGCACATTAGCAGTGAGCTGGAATGGAAGTGGAACATCCGGGACTTAAACCAGTACTCTCATATGGGATGCTGACTACACAAGTGGTATCTTAACCCATTATTGGCCCATTTTTATTTTTTATTTTATTTATTTATTTATTTATTTTTTGACAGGCAGAGTGGACAGTGAGAGAGAGAGACAGAGAGAAAAGTCTTCCTTTGCCGTTGGTTCACCCTCCAATGGCTGCCGCAGCCGGCGCGCTGCGGCCAGCGCACCACGCTGATCCGATGGCGGAGCCAGGTGCTTCTCCTGGCCTCCCACGGGGTGCAGGGCCCAAGCACCTGGACCATCCTCCACTGCACTCCCTGGCCACAGCAGAGAGCTGGCCTGGAAGAGGGGCAACCGGGACAGAATCCGGCGCCCCAACCGGGACTAGAACCCGGTGTGCAGGCGCCACTAGGCGGAGGATTAGCCTAGTGAGCCGCGGCGCCGGCCCCATTTTTATTTTTAAAAATATTTTATTTCAGAATATCATGAAATTTGCAAAACAAAAATTATGAGGTAGCAATACAAAGAGCCCACATACCACTCACTCCACCTCCCCCACCACTAACATCTCATATTAGTATATTTGTCCCAATCAGGGAACCACACCTTGAGCTGGGTCTTGAAGTATCAATAGGCATGGCATTAATGCTGGGTGGGGGGAGAGCCTCACAAGAGGTGGGGAGACCAAGATACAGTGGAGATGGTATCAGATGAGATGGAGAAAGGGAGCAGAGGCCAGCTGCCAGGCCACACAGGCCATGCCAGTGGGCTGGAGCCTTATCCTTCATGACAACAGGAGACCTTGAAGGAGTTTCAGCAAGGAAATGGTACAACAAGATGGATTTGTGTCTCAGGAAGAGTAGAGGTGTATGTGACAGTGAGGCCTACGAGAAAGACAGAAGAGTGCTGAGCAGTGAGAAGTTAAGAAGTGAGGCGGCAGCAGTAGTATGGATCTGGAATAAGTAGGGCATGGCAAACATTTGGCTTCGGGCCTGGCAGAGACAGGTAGGAGGTGAGTGAGGGCACAGGTAAAATTTGGTAGTGATCGCGTGGGAGTGGAGAGGAGGAGTGCCCTACATAGCGAAGTCCTTGCTTTGGGCAGGGGCTCGTTTCACCGCTAATGTGAAGAAGATGGGGGAGCAGGAGTGGTGGCATATATTTCCAGCCTGTGAAGCAGGGAGGAGGCCAAGGACAAGGGAAAAAGTTCTTGAATTCTTAAGTTACGTAGCTCATACACACTGTAGAGTAGACCTTTAGTCTGCTGGGATCCCATAGAATTCCACCCTGAATTCCAACATTGCACACAGAACACTTGCCCACTCCGGGTTATTCCGAATCGTCTTGGTAGATGTAACGTCCCAACTTACCTCTTGGAAGGCAAATCACATCTTCGTCTCAGCCTAGTGCTGGTTGACGTACAAGGAGTAGAGAAGATTCTGAAAGAATAATTCTCTCTCTAAAAAAAAATCCAAATATAGTGAATCCTGTCAAACAGAACTGACAGCTCATAGTAAATACTGAAAGTAAGTTTTTATTAGAACTTTACTTTAGAGCAAAATCTATGAAAATACATTTATTTTATCACATTAGGCTATAATTGCAATTATGAACTAGTGCTTGAAACAAACAAAAAGAATGGAAAGTGCCTTAAATATTTAGACAGATACTGTATAACAGCTTGACATCATGGCACCTGAGACAGTGGCAGGTGCAGAAGCGGGACAGCAAGCACCACACAGAGGCACAGCTTGGCAGGTTTGGGTCTGGATGGCCACGTCACCTGGGGATCTACTTGTGTGCAGACTTGGCCAGCATCAGGGAACACCTGTGTGTTACTAAACAACTCAACTGCGTCACACCTTTAGAAAGATTTGTCACATAAAAAATTGATCAACTGGCTAAAATTCCCCCTTTTTTTTGGTGATAAAACCATCAGAGATGTCATATTTAGGGAAATTGAACGATTCTGCGTGGTCTTTTGGTGGACACACAATTCCAGCCATTGTCAAAACCTGCAGAATTGCACACACAAAGAGTTAATGCAGAATGCTGCATGTGACAAATGAACTTAATAATATTACAAATGTATGAGAGAACCTCACCAAATGGGAAGAGGGAATGAAGTTGTTTTATGTAACTTTGGAGAATGTTTTGATTGGACTCCATAAAGATAAAGATTAAAAAGAACATGACATAAACACTATTCTTTTTTTAAAAGATTTATTTTATTTATTTAAAAGACACAGTTACAGAGAGAAGTAGAGCCAGAGAGAGAGAGAGAGAGAGAGAGAGAGAGGTCTTCCATCTTCTGGTTGATTCCCCAAATGGCCTCAGCAGCCAGAGCCAAGTTGATCTGAAGCCAGGAGCCAGGAGTTTCTGCCGGGTCTCCCACGTGAGTGCAGGGGCCCAAGGACTTGGGCCATCTTCTACTGCTTTCTGAAGCCATAGAGGAGAGCTGGATCAGAAGTAGCCAGATCAAACTGGTGCCCATATGGGATGCCAGCCATGGTTTTAACCCACTGTACCACAGCACTGGCCCCAAACACTATTCTTTGGTTGGTAAACTTGTTTACACAAAGTTGGAAATTCTGAAACAAACACCTCAGTAGTATATTAGGTGAACAGAGAAGTTAAATATATATCTAATAAATATATATATACACATATGTATACACTCACATATATGGACATGAGGGCTTTAAAATTTCATGAAAAACATGCATTATCTTTTAATTCCATTTTCCACAAACTTTTTGAAGCCCTTATGTGTGTGTGTGTATGTAGAGAGAGAGAGAGAGACAGACAGACAGACAAAGAGACAGGACACGGAAGAAAGAGAAATGTGTCAGATTCCCTCCCATCAAAGAAGATTCAAATAAGCGGCCAGCGCTGTGGCTTAGTAGGCTAAGTCTCCTCTGCCTATGTTGCTGGTATCCCATATGGATGCCAGTTCGTGTCCCACCTGCTTCTCTTCTGATCCAACTCTCTGCTTATGGCCTGGAAAGCAGCGAAAGATGGCCCAAGTGCTTGGACCCTTGTACCTGCGTGGGCGACTTGGAAGATGCTCCTGGCTCCTGGCTTTGGATTGGCACAGCTCCATTTGGGGAATGAACCAGCAGACAGAAGAAATTTTTGTCTGACTTTCCCCCTGTAGCTCTGCCTCTCAAATAAATAAAGAAAGAAACCTAGAAGAAGAAGAGAAAGAGAAGGAGAAGGGGGTAGGGGAAAGGGAAAACCGGGGTGGGGGGAGGAGGGGAAGGAGGTTTCAAATAAGCAAGGGAGGAAGAATGAAATGGGCTTATGGGGCTGAATTAGAACTAGAGACAACTGGGGCCAGCGTTGTGGTACAATGTGTAAAGCCACTGCCTGCAACACTGGCGTCCCCTGTGGGTGCAGGTCTGAGACCCAGCAGCTCCACTTCCTGTCCAGCTCCCTGCTCATGTGCCTGGGCAAGCAGTGGAGGATGGCCCAAGTGCTTGGGCCCCTACACCTGTGTGGGAGACCTGGAAGAAACCCCTGACTCCTGGCTTCAGCTTGGCCCAGTCCCAACAGCTGTGGCCATTTTGGGAGGGAACCAGCGAATGGAAGACCTCTCTCTCTCTCTCTCTCTCTCTCTCTCTCTCTTTCTCTCTCTCCCTCTATCTCTGACTTTAAAATAAGCAAATAAATATTTTAAAAATAAAAGAAACAGAGACAACAGGATGAACTGATATTTAAACACGCACAGAGATAGATATATAAGTAAATATATATGTGCATATACCCAAGAGTGTCAAAACATTGATGTCTCTGAGCAACAAATACACACAGCACCCAGATCTTATTTCTGAATACCATTCTCTAACCAAAAAAGAAAACAAAACAAACCCAGAAATGGCCAATTATAGGGCTGAGTAAGAAATACACAAGATGAACCTGGAGCATCTTATAATGTCAGGAAGTAATGACTTTTTTTAAAAAAAAATTAATTTATTTGAAAGGCAGAGAAACAGAGAGAGAAAGGCATCTTCTATCCCATAGCTCACTCCCCAAATGGCTGCAACAGCCAGGGTTGGGCCAGGCAGAAGCCAGTGGCCTGAAGCCACTTCCAGGTCTCCCATGAGGGTGCAGGGGACCAAGCAGTTGGGTCATCCTCTGCTGCTTTCCCAGGCGCATTACCAGGGAGCTGGACCAGAAGTAAAGTAGCTGGGTATCGAACCAGCATCCATATGGGATGCCTCCAGCACAGGCAGTGGCCACAATGCCAGCCCCAGGAAGTAATGAAGTTCTGAAAAGAAATGATGATTTGTCAACAAGACAGGAGAAAACGTTCACATTGTAAAAGTGCTCACAATGGCATAAGATGGAGCTGAAAAAATCTGAGCAACAGATTAACATTATAAGTCTAGGCTGACAGGCTGACCTTTTTTAAATTTTCCTTTCAAGACTCTCAAGATATTGTTCAGTTGCCATCTAATGTGCAATGTTTCCCGCGAAAACTACACTCTCAACTTTGCTCTGTATATAAGGTCTTTTTCTTGGGTTGCTTCTAAGATGTTCTGTTTACCCCTAGTCTTTAAGCGATTTGATGACGATGTGCTATGGTGTACGTAGCTGACTTCATGTTTCTTGCTCCCGGACTATTGAACTTGGATCCACAGGTTTGCAGTTTTCATCAAGTCTGCAAAATTTTAGCCACTATTTCTTTCAACATTGTGAATCCTCCTCCCCTTCTCCTTTCAGTTCTCAAGTTAAATTTTAGGCTTAAACTCTCACTTTTTTCCAGTCTTTCACTGCATTACATTTTGCATAGTTTCTATTGTGGTTTTTAAATTCGCTCATCTTTTCTGCCCCGTCTACGCCGTCACTGTTTCCATTCAGCGTCATTTTCATCTTAGACATTATATTAAACAACAACTCGCATGGAAGTCACAGCTGAATTTCTCTATGGAAACTGGAAGGCTGATTTGGTTTCTTTTGGAGCAGTCCTGGTAGATGTGATGGTTACCTTCCTTACTGGAGTGTTCCCAGGAGCCTGCAGGTCTGGGCACGTTGGCGCAGAAGTGCTTTGGGTAGGGATGTGAGTGCACTCGCCCACCAGGGTAGGTAAGGGGCTGGGGAAAGAGCAGACATGCCAGGCACCTGGGGAAGTGGACTCACACGTGTGGTGGGCCCTGGTGTGTTGCTCCTGCACTACTTTTGTTTTATTGAAGTTTGTCACAGTTCACTCATAAAACCGCGGCAATTTCTCTTTCAAGCCCGAGTCCACCATCAGCATGCCTGTGTCAGAGCAAATGGCACTCTTTCCAGCAGGAGTCCGGGCAGCCTGGCTGTCCTAAGCGTGTCTCCGTTAACTGCCCCTCAGCCAGTGCCGCTGGCCTTCTGGGTCCCTTTCTCTCCATGACCCCATTCCAGTCACTCACAGCCCTCCTGGGTGGCTCTATTCCCTCTGTTCTTGCCTTCCTCTGATCCGTTCTGCACAAGGCTTCCAAAAGATCTTTTAAACATAAATTCAACTGTGTTTTTCATTTCTCTGCACTCTCTTACGGCTTTTCATTGCTTTCATTAAAATGCCCTTTAGGTGCTTTATGACTGACCCCTGCTTAGCCATCCAACTTCATTTGATCTCATTTTCCCTCCCACTCACTATTCTGACCCTATCCCCCTTTCTGTCCTTGAACAGTCAGGATGTAATACACCGTCTTCCACTTGAAACATCTTTTTTGCTCTGCTTGGAAAATAGGTGATGCCTCTTATGAGTTAGGTCTCTGCCTGTCATGTGTTGAGGATGCCCCAACTACCCTACAAAAAAGAAAATGCTCTCTGTCATTAATTCCTGCCATATCACGTTTATTTCTTCATTGCTTTTTTTTTTTAACAGGCAGAGTGGACAGTAAGAGAGAGAGACAGAGAGAAAGGTCTTCCTTTGCCGTTGGTTCACCCTCCAATGGCCGCCGTGGCCGGCGCGCTGCGGCCGGCGCATCGTGCTGATCCGAAGCCAGGAGCCAGGTACTTATCCTGGTCTCCCATGGGGTGCAGGGCCCAAGCACTTGGGCCATCCTCCACTGCACTCCCTGGCCACAGCAGAGAGCTGGCCTGGAAGAGGGGCAACCGGGACAGAATCTGGTGCCCTGACCGGGACTAGAACCCGGTGTGCCGGCGCCGCAAGGTGGAGGATTAGCCTAGTGAGCCACAGCGCCGGCTCTTCATTGCTTTTAAAGCAAGCACACTCTGTAATTGTATTCTTTAAAAATATTTGTTCATTGAATTATGTTTTTAACATCCACAGAAACGCAAAAACCTTGCCTGTTTTAGACTTGTCTGTTTTAGGCTCAGCAAAATCCATTTTTATTCTTCATTTGGTTTTCCTCAGAGGCACAATGGTGAGCAACCACACTCCTTAGTTCAGTGCAAATTATTATTATGAGTCTGCACAAAGTCCTTCTCTTGTATTATTTCCTAATTCACCCCTAGTCCATATTGCAATTGTCCACCCTGTACACATTCAGGGACATGCTGGATATGTCACTAAGTGCGCATTTACTTTCATTAAACACCTAATGTGGATTTTCATTCACTGTTTGCATTCTCAGTTGACACATGCACCATTTCTTATTTTTTCACACACTGTATCTTTAAGATATGTCCACACTATTGTGTGTGCACAGTGTGTGGCTTCTCACTGCTGCGCGGGGTTCCAAGGCTGCATATGTCACGTAAATTTCTCCACCTTCTTCTAGATTATCTCCAGCTCCTTCCTCCCACAAATAAGGTAACAAAGACTCTTGCCGATACTTTTATGGATCGGTATGACGATTTCTCTGGGATACAGAAGCATGGGATGTTGGGTAGGGGGAGGTATACATATTTACTTCACTGAGTAAGTACTGCCTGACTTCTTTCCCCAAAGGCCTTCTCATTAGCACAGGCATAGACTACTGCTATCTTGTTTGGGCATTTATTGGCAGCAAAGCATAGGCAAGTTTCTTTAGGTCTCATTCACTGGGTTTTGCCCGTGTGGGAAAGGGAGATAAAAATGCCTATCATAATATTGGGGTGAAGATTCAAGATAATTTCAACACATAAATCACACCAAATATTCAGGGCATGCTAGCTACCATTCTCATCATCTCTCTCCTGCGAGACTGCGTCTTTAGCGGCTTTTGCTCGTTTTTCTTTCCCTATCCCTAATTCTTTGAGTTAGTAATTGCCATGGAGATATCCTTATTGTCTTGACACTTTGGTTCTAGAAGTTGAGGTAGCTGAATTTGATTACAGTAAGTGTTAGGAAACTGGCGAAGTTTTAGCCAGGTGGCCGCATGGCCCAGCTACCTGTGCTAGGTTCCACCCCCATCCTAATGGGATTCGCTGCTCCTGCTTCCCTGCCCACCCTCAGGCAAAGTTTTAAAAGGGCCTGTTCCTGAACACCTGCTCTCTTGATCCTTCTCTCCTGCGCTCTCTTGGTCTCTCTTGGCTTCTCTCCTCCTCTCTGTCTCTCTCTCTTACAGTCTCCTTCTCTCTCTTTTTCCTTCGCTGCCCCTTCATTCCAGTCCGTAGGGTGTTCCCCAATAAACCCTTTCCCTTACTCCAGTGTTCGGTGTGTTTTGCGACGGCTAACATTAATAATATATAACACTAAGAACAGCAAGAGTTATTCTATCACACATCTTACAATATTTTTATAAGAAATCATATTAAAGTAGACTATTTTGTTAGACTCTCTGTAGTAAAAGGTTAACTCACTAGGTTCAAGTTGTCCAAGCCCTACAAATTCCAAAAAATGGTCTTGCTCCTGACAGAGCCACCTCTAAGTCCTTAGAATATCCTGCCTATTCAGAATGTCCTTGTTTACCTGGGGCCTTGGGCTATGCCAGATGGTTCATGCTAACAAGGTGATTTATGATGGGGGCCTTGGGCCATATGGCATCAGTTTGATTTCTGGGAGGCTGGAGACTGAATAGCTAAGGTTAGTCATGTGCGTGCTCTTTGCCTGCATGGCTACCCCAATAACCTGACACTCAGACTTGTACAGCTTCCTGGCAGGCAGTATCGTGGTGAGTACATCACACACTATTGCTGGAGAAAATTAAGTTCCATCCACAGGTCCACTCACCAAAGACGACTGGAAACTTGTGTTGGTCTTTCCCAGACTTTGTCCTGTGCCCTCTACCTTTGCTGATTCTAGTCTGTGTCTTTTCACTGTAACAAACTGTCACAGTATAAGTTTTTCTGAGTTCTTCTGGTCAATCAAGAGTAGTCTCAGGGACCCTGGCTGTGGGCTCTGAATAGTAAAATACCTGCTTTTAACACAACGCAATATTACAGTACCCTAATCTTAAATTCCAGCCTTAGGACTACATGATTTATTTACTTAAATGGAAAAAACTCAACACAAATATAAAATAAAAACTGGCAAACTTCCGGAATCCCTCCTATCAGAGAAAGCACTGATTCAGCACATACTGTCCTTTCATGGCAAGATAAACCATCAAGGACATGACGGCACCACTAGCTTGTAAAAATTTTAAAGTTTGGCTCAGCAGAATCACACCTTGTTGTTCTTTAGTTAAAAATAAACACTGCAAACTTTAGTGATTGTCATTATTCAGTAAAAGTAACCTTCAAAAATCTCCACTGTTCCCACCAGAAAACTCTGTTGGGAATCTATTTAAGAAAATAAGGGCCAGCGTTGTGATGTAGCCTGTTGAAATATGCATCCCGTATCGGTTCAAATTCTGGTTGTTCCACTTCCGATCCAGCTCCCTGCTAGTGCACCTGGGAAAGCACCAGAGGATGGCCCAGGCACTTGGGCTCCTGCCACCCATGTGAGAAACTGAATGGAATTCCAGGCTCCTGCCTTCGGCCTGGCCCTGCCATGTGGGAAATGAATCAGCAGTGGAAGATTTCTTTCTCTGTGTTTCCCTCTTTCTCTGTCACTCTGCTTTTCAAATGAATATAATACATCTTAAAGGAAAAGAACATAGTCTACAAACTTTCCTATTTATAAATCCAGGAATCAGAAAATGATGCTCTCACTCTTAAGTGACATAAACATGATAATCAAACAGCATCTCCTAATGTATATACACAAAAAGTTCAGAAAATGGAGTTAAAAGATGAGTTTATTTTGGTGCAAAAAAGTTTTGAAATCCATACATATAACATGTCTTCAAAAATTTCACGGAAAATATGTGTTATGATAAATATGCATGATTTTCAATAGAAAATATTTATTCAGAAAAATAGATAAATCCTAAGTATTCATACAGACCTAATGAGTTTCACTATGTGTATACATCTGTGCAAGCAGTACCCAGATCCAAAAACAAAGCATCATCAGCCTTTGGAGACTTTCAGGATAGAGATCACTACAAAAGCAAAACCCAAGGCTGTGTCATTAAGGAAAGAAGTGGAAGAGCCTGTTTCATTAGTGACATCTAACAACACAAATTAACTCTTCCCATTTATCCTTGTCATGTAAAAAGAATCATATTGTCTATACTCTTTCATGTCTGGCTTCTCTAGCTTAACCATAATCTTTGTGAGATATAGCCACATTGTTGAAAATAGTGATAGTTCATTTTTTCATTGCTGTATGATACCATCTTGTATAAACACACCATTATTTATGAGATAATGAGATATTTCTGAAACAAAATACTGAGTGCAACACACTGTGCAAATGCCTTTGTGTTAAGTTAGGCTTCTCAACCTCAGCACTATTGACATTTTGCTATGAAGAATTATCCTATACATTTTAGGAAGCTTTGCAGCAAGCATGACTTCTTAGCAAACCACTGCCCCATGTTGCCACTTGCAACGCCAGCATCTGTATTAGAGTGTCAATTTGAGTCCTACCTGCTCCACTTCTGATTCAGCTCCCTGCTAATGCACCTGGGAAGGCAGTGGAAGATGGCCCAAGTACCTGGCCCCCTGCACCCAGGTGGGAGACCTGGGTGGAATTCCTGGCTCCTGCCTTCATCCTGGCACAAGACTAGCCATTGTAGCCTTTTGGAGAGTGAACCAGCAGATGGAAAATCTTTTTGTCTCTGTCACTCTGCTTTCAAATAAATCTTTTTTTTTTTTTTTTTGACAGGCAGAGTGGACAGTGAGAGAGAGAGACAGAGAGAAAGGTCTTCCTTTTGCCGTTGGTTCACCCTCCAATGGCCGCCGCACCGCGCTGATTCAATGGCAGGAGCCAGGTGCTTATCCTGATCTCCCATGGGGTGCAGGGCCCAAGTACTTGGGCCATCCTCCACTGCACTCCCTGGTCACAGCAGAGAGCTGGCCTGGAAGAGGGGCAACCGGGACAGAATCCGGCGCCCTGACCGGGACTAGAACCCTGTGTGCCAGCGCCGCAAGGCGGAGGATTAGCCTAGTGAGCCACAGCGCCGGCCTCAAATAAATCTTTTAAAAAAAAAAAAAGTATTCTGTGCCTTTTCCATGAACTTTGTGAAGACTCATTGTGTTCAAATAACCTTAGTGTACATATACTACTCTAATCCCCTCCTCTTCATTAAAGCAGGACCAATGAATATGATGTCACTTCTGTGATTATGTTACTAATCAATTGGCCTTGAATTGATCAAAGGGAGCTTGTCGTTGGTGGGCCTGACCTAATCAGATGAGCCCTTTAAAGGAAGGTGAAATGTTAAGGAGACAATTGAAGCTGCAAACTGCCATGCTATTAAGAGGAGCATGTGGTGAGGACCTGAGCGGCCTCTAGGAACGGAGAGCAGTAGCCAAGTTTGCAAGAATATGAGGCCCGTAAGTGATAGGACCACAAGGAAATGAATTCTGACAATAACTTGAGGACACTTGAAGTGGACCTTAGTTGAGTCTCCAACTGGCTAATCAGTCAGCAGACACCTGATTTCAGCTTGGAGACCCTCAGCGGAGGACACAATTGAAATGTCCCAGACTCCTGACCCAAGGACACTGAGTTAATATATTTGTGTTGGGGCCGGCACTGTGGCGCAGTGGGTTAAAGCCCTGGCCTGAAGCACCGGCATCCCATATGGGTGCCGGTTCTAGTCCTGGCTGTTTCTCTTCCAATCCAGCTCTCTGCCATAGCCTGGGAAAACGGTAGAGGATGGTCCAAGTCCTTGGGCCCCTGCACCTACGTGGGAGACCTGGAAGAAATTCCTGGCTCCTGGCTTCGGATCAGCACAGCTCCACCGTTATGGCCATCTGGAGAGTGAACCAGCAGATGGAAGACCTCTCTCTCTGTCTCTACCTCTCTCTGTAACTCTGTCATTCAAATAAATAAAATAAATCTTTAAAATATATATGTATATATTTGTGTTGACTTCAGCCACAAAGTTTGTGGTAATTTGCTATGTAATCATAGAAAACAAATAAAAAGCAAACAATTATTTTTGCATTTATTACAACCTGGAATATCTTTTTTCTTTTTCTTACTATAAAAGAACACTAATACAGATTCATAAAAAAAAAAAAAAAAAAAAAAAAAAAAAAAAAAAAACCAGAAACTTGGGGGCCAGCATTGTGGCATAGCAGGTTAATCTTCCACTCACAATGCCGACATTCCATGTGGATGCCAATTCAAGTCCTGGCTGCTCCATTTCCAATCCAGCTCCCAGCTAATGTGCCTGGGAAGACAGTGGAAGATGGCTCAAGTCCTGGGGCCCCTGCACCAATGAGAGAGACGCAAATGAAACTTCTGGCTTCAATCTGGCTCAACCCCAGCCATTGTGGTCATTTGGGGGATGAACCAGCGGATGGAAGATTTTTCTTTCTCTCTCTGTCTCTCACTGTAATTCTGCCTTTCAAATAAATAAATAAATCTTTTTTAAAAAATCAGAAATTTTAGAAATATGTATGAAAAACATTAATTCTGTAGCTAACTACTCTTAGTAGAAAGATTTTCCTTTTAACATTAGCTTAGCTAAAAAGATCAAAATATACTATTGTTTTACTTTTTAGAGAACTATTTCTTTATTTATTTATTTGAAAGGCAGAGCAACTGAGAGAGAGAGAGAGATCGAAAGAGAGGAGAGAGATCTATCTGCTGGTTCACTCCCCAAACGGCTGCAACGGCCGCTTGTGGGCCAGGCTGAAGCCACCGGGCAGGAACACCATCTTGGGCTCCCTCAGTAGTGGAAGGGGCCCAAATTCTTGGGCCATCTTTGGTTGCTTTCCTAGGCACATTAGCAGGAAGCTGGATTGGAAGTGCTGAGTAGCCAGGACTCAAACCAGCACCCTGATATGGGATGCAGGAGTCACAAGGAGCAGCTTAGCCTAATTTGCCACAACACTGGTCTGTTTTCCCTTTTTTATGCTTCAGTATTAAGTGTACATCTTTCTATATTATTTCATGCACATCTTTCAAAGTCAATAAATTAAAAAGACAGTACTTTCCAAACTGTGTTCTACACATTCTGCAAGGTGTTAATGAATGTTTCAAGAATAAAAACTGTTGTTTAAGTAAGTTTGGGAAACACTACTTATTGTATTCACTTCTTGAAGAATTATATATAAAAACTAGAGGAAGCCTGACAAAAACACTAAAATATTCTAATTTTGCTATTACTTAACACAAAGTTATTTCCTACCAGGGACATAGAGGAGAGATTCTTCCTCTTGTACAATCTTTTCATCACTAATATAAATTCAAACAATGGACAGATCTAAATCACTCCTGGATGATAAAAGGTAACACATATATCTTTCAGTGAGTGCCATTAATCTCCTAGAGCCAGAGCTGTTGAATTAAGTTATGTGGAAGCCCATGTCTTTGACCTTAGCCATGGTAAACTTAAATAGGACAGGATCTATTTAATTTTTATGATATAACTATCAACATAATGCAATAAACAAAGTCTTAACATTACTTTTATGACTCTCCATATCAAAGGATTACATCTCACAGTACCATTGTAAAATACTATTTACAGTGTTAAGTTTTGGGCACTGCATTTCAACTGGGATTTTCACAAACTGGCATATAGCTGGAGGATAACCAGGTCCATCTTGGTGTTTTAAGCAAGTGGAATCAGACTTTTTTTTTGTATAGGAACGGAAGGCAGAACAAAGCATGGTTGGCACAGGAGGAACAAAAGGATCCCCAATAAAATGATCTGATTTTTAAAAAATGACAACTGCTCATAACTTAATGGGACTGTTTAAGATACCTTCTCTGGCTATATTTAAGTAAAGGGTGGGAACAGCCTGCCTGAGATACTGATGTAGGAATTTCCTGCTCTCAGTGCAAGGGTCATGGCTTCTACAATCCTGCCAGTGTCCTATGGTGAACTACAGCATCCTCAGCTAAGCCAAGTAGCAGTAAAGTCACTTCAACAACAGGCAGCCAGGAGCTGGCGTAGTGGTGTAGTGGGTAAAGCCACTGCCTGTAGTGCCAGCATCCCATATGGGTGCCAGTTTGAGTCTTGGCTGCTCCACTTCCAATCCAGCTCCCTGCTAATGCTTTCTTCTTCATCTCTCTGTGTAACTCTGATTTTCCTTTTTTTTTTTTTTTTTTTTTTTTTTTACAAAGAATATCAGGGTCAATGTTAGGGGAAAAAAAGCAGCAGTCTGGGCAGATTATCTAAACTAAAAAAAATGACTTTTGTGTTGTTACAGGAGGTGCCAATGTTTGGGCATCAATGGACTTTGGAAAGCCATGCCTGAACAATGAATGTGAAATGAGCTGTAACTCTGTAAAAGACTAAGTCAGTGCTGGGCTTGGGCAGGCACATTATAACAGGGCACACAAAAATCTTAGGGATTCTTGTGTATGACCTATTTGTTTTTTTCTTTTATTTAATAAATATAAATTTCAAAAGTACAACTTTTGGATTATAGCGGTTTTTCCCCCCATAACCTCCCTCCCACCCAAAACCCATCCCATCTCCTACACCCTCTGCCATCCCATTCTTCATTACAATTCATTTTTAATTATCTTCATTATCTTTATATACATACAGAAGATCAACTTAGTATATACTAAAAAAAGATTTCAACAGTTTGCACCCACACAGAAACACAAAGTATAAAGTACTGTTTGAAGACTAGTGTTACTATTAATTTGCATAGTATGATACATTAAGGACAGAGATCCTACATGGGAGGAAGTGCACAGTGATTCCTGTTGTTGATTTAACAATTGACACTCTTATTTATGACTTCAGTAATCACCTGAGGCTCTAGTCATGAGCTGCCAAGGCTATGGAAGCCTCTTGAGTTCACAAACTCCAACCTTATTTAGACAAGGTCATAATCAAAATGGAAGTTCTCTCTTCCCTTCAGAGAAGGGTACCTCCTTCTTTGATGGCCCCTTCTTTCCGCTGGGATCTCACTCACAGAGATCTTTCATTTGGGTCATTTTTTTGCCACAGTGTCTTGTCTTCCCATGCCTGAGAAACTCTCATGGGCTTTTTAGCAGGATCCAAATGCCTTAAGGACTGATTCTGAGGCCAGAGTGCTGTTTAGGGCATCTGCCATTCTATGAGTGCATGACCTATTTGTAACAACATCAGAACACGGAGATCAACTGTGGACTGATCAGACTTAATGGGATGTGGTATCTCACCAGGTCCTTTTGGGCCAGTAATAACATTTATGGTGCCAGGATTTCCATATGTCATCACCTTACCCAAAGTAGATTATTGTCCTCATTTCACAGATGAATGTCATATTCACACTTGTGCTACCAACAAGAGGCTCTGGAACCACACCTATGTTTTTAAAACTGAGCTATTTCCATCGTCTAGGTAAGCTGTTTGTCGCTCTCTCTTTATATTTTGCAGTGGAGCAGAACATAGAGTTACAGAGCATATCCCATTTCCCCAGTCAGTACTCCAGAGTTGGGCTGTAAATCAGGATGCGCCCATCTCCACCACCTATTTTGCTGCTGTAGTGTAGTGAGCACCTTGTTAGTTAAGCATTCACTTCAATCTCTTCCTGAAAGTCAGTGGGACTAAAGAGGCACCCCAAGAGCATCCTAGTTGGATCTCCCCACGGGAGAGTTCCCAAGGCTCAACTTGGTCATCCAAATAGGTCTCAGTTCATTTCCACTGACACAGGAGTTTTCTGTGCCTACCGAGTTCTGGCAATCTCATCCTGTGTTCTGTCATTGTGGCTCACTGAGTGCTCATTCACTCATCTGTGCACCTGCTCTCCATTATCAGTTCTGGCTGCTTGGTAGTTAGCTGGGTGGTTGTCTTGACTAGTTGGCCACTTTTACCAAAAGTTGCTTAGCCACTTTTACCAATGGTTTTAAGTCAATACATGCTCTACACACAGGGCATTAAAACGCAGTCACTCGGTGGGTTGGCGCCAGACCTTTGTCATTAACAGATGGTCCCCGCCCCGCCCCCTTTCCCTTTCAGTTTCCTTTTCCTTTCCCCCCGCCGCCCCCTTTCCCTTCCCTTTCCACGCCCCCTTCCCCCGCTGCGTCTCAGGAAAAAGGAAATAAACTTGGGGCCCCGAGAGATGACGTACTTCCGGCGCGCCGGGCCTTCCTATCGCCGCGGCAGTAGAGTCGAGGGGTAGGCGGGGCCTGAGGTGGGCGGGTCGTTGCCGTAGGCTAGTTGGGCGGCTGGCCGGGGACGGAGTGGAAGCTGAGTGCTAGGCGGGTTCCTGGACCGCCCGCCTGTGGGGAGCAGGAGCGGGCAGTACTCGGCCTTCTGACCACCTGACCGCCACCGACTCAGCCGGCGGCGGGAGAGTTGAGGGTCTGGGCGGCTGGCCCAGTTGCGGGCCTGCCCTCTGCATCTTCGGGGCTCCAGCCTCATCGCCCTCTCAGCCCTCGGCGTCGCCGCTGGCGCCGCCGCCCTACCCGCAGGCCGCCGGGGGCCGCGGAGCCCATGAAGGCACGGGCCCCGCCGCCGCCCCCGCGGCGTTGCTGTCGACCCGGAGCGCCCCGAGCCGGCTCGGGCATGGCCGCGGAATGAGCGCGGTGCCGCCGCGGGAGCCGGAACGGAAAACGGCGTCGGAGCCCGAGGCAGGAGTCATGCCGGAGAAGCGCGCCGGAGCGCAGGCCGCGGGCGGAGGCTGGGTAAGTGCATCCAGGGTGCGGGTCTGCAGTCCCGGGAGGTTGGGCTGGGGTCCGGGACCGGGTACCTGAGCGAGCGCAGACCTGGATTTGAGGCCCGAGTCCGGGAAGCTGAAAACGCGCTGGCCGAGGTGCAGGACGGTGAGCGAGCGTGGACCCGGGTCCTGGGGCCCGAGTCCCGGGAGCGGAGTGTGCACCTGCCGGGGTATTGGGAACTAGGCGAACCTGGGCCGAGTGCCGGCGAGCTGGGCGGAGGCGCGCGGGTCCGGCCAGGGCTTCGGGGAGCGTAGTGCATCCCTCGCAGATTTTCCTCGTGACTTCTGCGCGCTAGGCAAAACTTCAGACGATTTGGTTGGGTTTTTTTTTTTTTTTTCAAGAGGTGCCACGGAAGTGGCACAGTGCATGTAAATAGTTCCGTTGTTTCTGAGTTCTTCGTCGCTGTGACAATCGGTACGATTATCGGGGCGCGGTTTCTGCCCAAGCCGACTTAGACTGCGTGTTGGGAGCCGTTAGGACCGCATTTTCGGCCCCAGGCTCCCGAGCAGCGAACGGGGAAGCAGGCGGTGGAGGCACCGAGATCTCCCGCGCCTTCCGCGTCCTCCAGGCTGACGAGCGATTGGCCGAGAGGGAGCTGCGGGTCCCAGAGCCCCCAGAGGAGCAGGTTCCCTGGCCGGCCTCTCTGACGGTGGAACGGGGAACCGTGGTGTAATTGGTCTAGACTGGGCAAAGCAGGCCTTGTTGGTGGCGTTTGCTTTTTTTAAGCATGGAGGATCTGTTATTTCTTCAAGGATTTTTCAGTGTTTTTTGGTCTGTTTAGAAACTGAAATTTGAAAAATAAGGGGTATCTGAGACCATGCAAAAGTTTTGCCAAAGAAAAATAGGCATTTTATGAAAATTAAGTATATGCAATAAACTAGATTTTTTTTTAGCTTAACATATCTAATTTTTGTCTGCTCAGTTTACGCATAGGCCTTTGGTGGTGTGAATCCCCGCTAGCAGTCAGGAGGATGGTGAAGGAGGAGGAGCAGTGAGTAGAGTGGAGACAGCAGAGCTGGTTTCCATCCCAGTCTCCCGTGTGCACTTGGGCTCTCATCCACAGCCTCCGAGACATATTAGCAGGAACTGGATCCCAAGTGGATCTGGAACTCCAGTGAGCATTCTGATCTGGGATGCCGGCATCCCAACTGGCTGCTTGACCCACTGGGCCACAACATAGGCTCCACCAGTCCCAGTTAAAACAGCTGTGCTCCCTCTGGGCAGGGTATTTGGCAGGCTTGGCCTTTGTACTGGCTAATCTGCCAAAAGGAAGACCTAGTTCCAGCACAGGTGCTCCCTATTTTTGAAAAAGCATGGAGGACACTTTATTTCAGAGGTCAGCTGTATGTAATGTGGAGAGCTCATGTTGTCATGGGGAGAGAAATTCTGTGGAGTTGATTTCTCTCATTTTGACTTAGATTTGTCATCTTCCTGATGCCTAAACAAAACTGAACCAGCAGCTCCTCCTGTCTTCCTTGAATTGGTGGGCAGTAATTATTTACCAGTGGCCAAGCTGATAACCTAGTGGTAGCTCCCTTCATCCCTTCCTATGCCTACAACAACCAGAGAATTCAACTAATTTTACTCAGTACAGATTTAGGGGTTTTTTGTTTGCTTTATTTATTTATTTATTTATTTATTGACAGGCAGAGTGGACAGTGAGAGAGAGAGACAGAGAAAGGGCTCCCTTTTCCTGTTGGTTCACCCCCCAATGGCCGCTGCAGCCGTCGCACCACGCTGATCCAAAACCAGGAGCCAGGTGCCTCTCCTGGTCTCCCATGCGGGTGCAGGGCCCAAGCACTTGGGCCAACCTCCACTGCCTTCCCGGGCCACAGCAGAGAGCTAGACTGGAAGAGAAGCAACCAGGACTAGAACCGGCGCCCATATGAGATGCCGGCACTGCAGCCGGAGGATTAACCAAGTGAGTCGCAGCTCCGGCCCTCAGGTTTAGGTTTTTATCCACTCCTGCATTCGTTTGATCATTTCTTGAGCATATTTGAACCAGTCTTTGACCATCCCCTTTGAGACCTTTGTTTATGTTACCCTACACATTGCCAATTTTTTTCACCTAAAGATAGACAACTTTTTTTTTCTTTTCTTTTCTTTCTTTTTTTTTTTTATTTTTTGACAGGCAGAGTGGACAGTGACAGAGAGAAAGGTCTTACAACTTTTAATGTAAGTAAAACGTTATGAGATTCTAAAATTAAAGCAATCAGATTTTTCATAGCACAGTGTACAGAAATTTACAAACTTCCTGTACAGAGTAGTATGATCTTTACTCTTGAGCAAGTTGCTCAGTACCATGTCAGTAATCTTCCACTACTTCCTGAAAGCTTTCTGCCAGCTGTTCACATTGCAGGCTTGCTTCTGTTTGCTTCATCTGGTTTGTCAGATTAGGCATGTAAATAAGGTCATTACTGCTGTCCTTAATTTTTTTTTCATTGTATTCCTATGCTTTACAGAATGAAAAACTTGCAGGTGGAAACACTATTAGCATAGTGATTAGGTGAGCGTGCTTGGAATCTGTTTCCACCTTTATTACTTGTGTAATATTGAATAAGTTGCACAGTCTTTCCTAATTAGTTGTAGTATTTACATGTTAGGATTGTGGGGTTGCTACAACCTGGAATCTAGTTAAGCCCTTAATAAATATTAGCTATGGGACTGGTGCTGTGGTGTAGAAGGTTAAACCTCCACCTGCAGTGCTGGCAGCCCATATGAGCACCGGTTTGAGTCCTGGCTGCACTGTTTCAGATCCAACTCCCTGCTAATGTGCCTGGGAAAGCAGCAGAGATGGCCTAAGTAGAGAATGGCCTGGAAGAAGCTCTTGACTGCTGGCTTCAGCTTGGTCTAGCCCTGGCCATTGTGACCATTTGGGGAGTGAACCAGCAGTTGGAAGAACTTTTTATCTGTCTCCTCCTCTGTGTGACTTTGACTTTCAAATACATAAATATTTTTTAAAAAAGGAATTATTCTGAAGCAAAAAATTGAAATCTGTATTTTTTTTCATAATATACATTTTTCATGAACTAGTTAGAAACCCCTCACATGTTCATATCATATCCCAGTACCCCCAAATATGTGTTTTTCCTACTTGAAGTTTCAGGCTAGTACTACGTCCAAGTGCTGTGTTCTGCAGCCCCCATGACTTGATTTCATTTTAATGTTTTGGTATTTCCTTTTAGCTTAGTTCCATGATACTCATGGCTTCAGATTCTTAGATGCTACCGACAATCACAGGGAGAATGGCTCATGTACGGGGGAAATCAATTGATGATATTTTTCCTACCTTATTTAGCAAGAAATCTAGTTCATCCACATCTTCACTGTCACTTGTTTGATTTTAGCCCTTCTGATAGGTCTAGTAGTATATCACTGTGGTTTTAATTTGTACCTCCTTTTGGCTAGTGATACAACATTTTTATCCCCTTTGACAAAGTATCTGTTCATATCTTTTGCCTATTTTCTTGTTGGGTTATTTTCTTGTAATTGAGGGATGTAAGTCCCTTATCAGATGTTTTGCAAATACATTTTTTTAAAAGATATTTATTTGAAAGGCAAAGTGAGAGAAGAGAGAGAGATCTTTCATCTGCTGGTTCAATTCCCAAATTCCCACAGCCAGGGCTGTGCCAGGCCAAAGTCAGGAGCCTAGAAACTTCTTTGAGGTCTCCCACGTGGGTGACAGGGACTCAAGCACTTGAGCCATTGCTGCTGCTGCCTTCCAGGATGCATTAACAGGAAGCTGAATCTGAAGCAGAGGTACCAGCACTCCCACATGGGATGCAGGCATTTCAAGTGGCTATTTAATCTGCTGTACCACAATACCTGCCAGTGAGTTAATTCTTTTGTGTGGTATAATGTATGGATGGAAGGTAGTTTTTTGCTCATAAATAACCAGTAATGTTATATGCTGAATTCTCCTTTTGCACCTTTGCAAAAATCAGTTGTTCAGGGACAGGTGTTTAGCCTGTCAGTTAAGGTGCCCATGTCCCATATCAGAATACCTGGGTTTGATACCTGACTCCATCTCCTGACTCCAGCTATCTGTTAATGCAGGCACTGGGAGGCAATAGCGATGGCTCAAGTGGCTGACTTACTGTCAGGCATATGGCAGACCTGGATGATGATGATGATGATTATGATTACATGTATGAATTCAGTTGACCCAGCATCCTTTGTTGAAGGGACTATTATTTTCTCATTGAGTTTGACACTTTCACCTAAGTCTCTTGGCCATAAATGTGTGTTTGTGTGTCTGGAGTCTCAGTTCTATTCCATTGGTGTGTGACTAGCTTTGTGCTTGTTTCACAGTATTTTGGTAATGGTAGCTTTGTAGTAAGTTTTGGAATTCAGAAGTAAAAGACCTCCAACTTTGTTTTTTAACATATTTGGCTGTAGGGAATCTTTGCAATTTCATATGAATTTGAGGATAAGCTTTTCCATTTCTGCTAGAAAGTCATTGGGAATTTGATAGGGAATGCTGTGAATCTGTAGATTACATTGGGTAGTGTTGACATCCAAACTGTGTTGAGCCCTTCCTGTGAACATTAATACCTTTATTTATCTAGGTATTTTGGAATTTTTCAGCAGAGTTGTAGTTTTAAGTGTAGTTGTAGTTGTTTACCTTCCTGATTAAATTTTTTCCCTAGATGTTTTATTCTTAGATGCTATTGTAAATGTAGTTATTTTCTTAATTTTCTTCTTGGATTGAATTGCTTACTGCGGGTATATTGGGACAGAACTGACTTTTCCATGTTGAGCTTGTATGCAACAAATTTGTTGAATTTAATTGTTCTAATAGCAATAGCTTCTTGTGTTTTTTTTTTTAATTTTCTATGTATAGGATCATGTTATCTGTAGATAGTTTTGTTTCCTGCTTTCCAACTTTGATGCATTCTATATACCATTACCTTTATTTATTTTTTTTATTAATTGACCAGATTGAAAATTCTAGTTCCATTGAATAATAGTGGTGAAGGCAAGCATCCTTGTTTCTGGCCTTAGGGGGAAAGTTTTTGGTCTGTTTTTGGCTATTGAATTAGTAACTGTATCATTCATAAATGTCTCATCATATTGAAGAAGATCTTTTTATCTCTAGTTTTTTTAGTGTTTTTATCATGAAAGAGTGTTGAATCTTATTAAAACCCTTTTCTCCACTACTAGAGATAATATTTTACCCTTAATTTTTAAAAAGTACTTATTTATGTATTTATTTGAAAGACAGAGTTACAGAGAGGCAGAGGCAGAGAGAGAAAGAGAGGTCTTCTATCCGCTATTTCACTCCCCAGATGGCCACAATGGCTAGAGCTGTGCCAATCCGAAGCCAGGAGTTTCTTCCAGGTCTCCCATGTAGATGCAGGGGCCCAAGCACTTGGGCCATCCTCTGCTGTTTTCCCAGGCCATAGCAGAGAGCTGGATCAGAAGTGGAGCAGCCAGAAATCAAACCATCGTCCATAAGGGATGCTGGCACTGCAGCACTACAGCGCTGCCCCCGAAAACTTTTATTTCAGTGGCAGACAAATGAGGAGCGGGGAGGGGAGAGATACACAGAGATCATCTCCTGTCTGCTGGTTCTCTTCTCCAACTGCTTGCAACAGGTGGACTGAACCAGATGGAAGCCAGGATCTATCTGGATCTCCTGCTTGCTGCCTCCCCAGGGTGTATATCAACAGGAAGCTGATGTACTAAATAGTCTTTCTCTTTTTTTTATGATTTATTTATTTGTTTGAAAGAGGGAGAGACAGAGGTCTTCCATCCCTAGTTCACACCCCAAATAGTCACAACAGCTAGAACTGGACAGATCTGAAGACAGGAGCCAGGAGCTTCTTTGAGGTCTCCTACATGGGTCCAAGGGCCCAAGTACTTGGGCCATCTTCTGCTGTTTTCCCAGACATATTAGGGAGCTGGATCAGAAGTGGAGTAGCCAGAACTCGAACTGGCAGTCACCAGCCCCTCTAAGTAGTGTCTTAACTGCTAAATCAAACAACCTGCACCTCCCCTTTATTTTAATATATATTACATTGATTTTCATGTTGAGTCATTTTTACATTCTGGGAATAAATCTTTTGGTAATGGTATATAATTGTAATGTGCCCTGACATTTGATATGCTAGTTTTTTGACTTTTGCATCAATTTTTTTTTCCTTAAGATTTGTTTAATTTCTTTATTTGAGAGGTGGAGTTACAGACAGTGAGAGGGAAAGACACAGAGAAAGGTCTTCATCCACTGGTTCACTCCTCAAATGGCCACAACAGCTGGAATTGTGCCGATGTGATCTGAAGCCAGGAGCCAGGAACAACTTCTAGGTCCCCCACTCCTGCTTTCCCAGGCACATTAGCAGGGAACTGGATCGGAAGAGGAGCAGCTGGGACTCAAACCAATGCCCATATGGGATGCTGACACCACAGGTGGAGGATTAACCTACTGCGCTACAGTGCTGGCCCCTGCATCAATATTCTTTCTTTCGTTTTTTTTTAAGATTTATTTGAAAGCCACAGTTACACAGAGAAAGCAGAGGCAGAGAGAGAGAGGTCTTCCAACCACTGGTTCACTCCCCAAATGACCCCAACGGCTGGAGCTGCGCCAGTCCGAAGCTAGGAGCTTCTTCCAGGTCTGCCACATGGGTGCAGGGGCCCAAAGACTTGGGCCATCTTCTACTTGCTTTTCCAGGCCATAGCAGAGAACTGGATTGGATGTGGAGCAGCCGGGACTCAAATCGCTGCCATATGGGATGGCGGCACTGCCGGCAGTGGCTTTACCCGCTACACCACAGTGTCGGATCCTCAATATTCTTAAGGGATATTGTTCTGCAGTTTTCTGGTAGTGTAAGATAGTTTCTTGTCTGGTTTTAATATTAGGATAATGCTGGCCTCATAAAATGAGTAGAAAGTGGTCCCTGCCTCTTTTTTCTGGAAAAGTTTGAGAAGGATTCTTCAAATGTTTAGTAGAATTCAACAGTAAAGCCCTCTGATCTGGACTTTATTGGGAGGTTTTTGATTACTAAATCAGTCTCCTTATAAGTTATAAGTTTATTCACATTTTATGTTTCTTAATGATTGAGCTTTGGTAAATTGTGTGTTTCTGGGAATTTATCTGTGTCAGCCAGGATATTCAGTTTGTTGGCACACAATTGCTCATGTTATTCTGTTGGTATCTTTTATATTATTGTGATTTATTATTGTGATTTACTTATTGTTTGTAGTAGTGTCATCACTTTTTTTAAGATTTATTTATTTACTTGAAAGGCAGAGTTACAGAGAAGAAAGAAAGAAATATATTCCATCTGCTTTTTCTATCCCAAAATGATCAGAATCTGTACCAGGTTTCCCAGATGGGTGGCAAAGGCACAGTTACTTGGGCCATCTTCTGCTTTCCCTGGCACATTAGCAGAGAGCTGAATCAGAAATGGAGCGGCTGGCACTCAAACCAATAGCATTATGGGATGCGGGCACTGCAGACAGCAGCTTAACCCACTGTGCCACAATGCTGGTCCCTGTATCTTCACTTTCAATTCTAATTTTCTCTTATTTGTGTCTTTTTTGCCTGTCTACCTAAAGTATACTTGTTATCTTTGTTCATCTTTCCAAACAACTTTCAGTTCCACTGATTTTTATTTATCTCCGGTCTTTTATTCTCTTCCTTTTACTAGCTTTCAGTTTGTTTTGCCTTTCTTTTTCTAGTTCCTTATTGGTTTGAGATTTTCCTGCTTTTTTAAAATGTAAGCTTGATAGCTATAAATTTTCCTCTCAGTACTGCCTTTGCTATATCCCATAAGTTTAAATATGTTGTGTTCTTATTTTCACTTATCTGTATTTTCTAATTTTCACATGATTTTTTTCTTGGTTTGTTGGCTTAAGAGTATATTATGATTTCCACATATCTGCATTTTCTAGGTTTTCTTCTATTACTGATTTGTGGCTCCATTCTTTTATAATTGGAAAAGATACTTTGCATAATTTCAGTATTTTTAAGTTTATTAAAACTATTTTGTACAACATGCTGTCTACCTTGCAGAATGTTCTGTGTGAACTTGAGAACTTACTGTATTCTGTTCTTGTTGGGTAAAGCCTTCTAGATGGCTCTTAGTATTGAAGCCTGCCTCCTTACAAACATGGCTAGATGGTTTATCCATTATTGGAAGCAGTATATTGAAGTCTCCAACTATTAGAATGATTCCTTCTTCAATATATGCTTTGTATTTTTGGGGCTGTCATTTGATGCTTATTTGTTTATGATTGTTATATCTTCTTGATATATTTATCCTTTTATCAATATGTAGTGTCCATTTTTAACAGTGTGTTTTTAGGTTTTTGGTTTTTTTTTTAAAGATTTATTTATTTGAAAGGCAGAGTACTGACTGAAAGGGAAAGAGAGAGATCATCCATCTGCTGGTTGACTCCCCAAATAGCCACAACAGCCAGGCCTGGATCAGGCCAAAACTAGGAGCTCTAGGGATTGTGTTCTGGTCTCTCAAATGGATGGCAGGGACCCAAGCTCAAGGGCCTTTTTTTGCAGCTTTCCCAGGTGCTTTAGCAAAAAGCTGGATAGGAAATGTGACTTGGCACTCTGACATGAGATGTCGGCATCACAAGCAGTGGCTTGACTCGATGTGCCACAATGACAGCCTGAACGGTTATTTTTTTTATTCAAACCACTTTTTGGAGTTATAATTAGTCTGTAAAAAGCTGTATGTATCTAATATATGAAATTCAGTAATTTTGGAAATAAGTCTATGACTGTCTGAAATCAACACCACCATAAAGGCCATGGATATAATATTTGTCATAGGAACACACAATGTAAGATCTGTTCTTACATTCTATCCCTCAGAATTTTGGTTGAAGGGAGGATTGGTTCTAGTACTTTTTGCATCCATTTCCTTATATGATATGGATAGTCTTTTCATATAACCTGTTTATATCTTCCCATATACTTGAAATCATCTCTAACATTTTTTAAAGATTTATTTATTTGAAAGGCAGAGTTTACAGAGAAAGAGGGAGAGACAGAGATAGAGAGATCTTCCATCCACTGGCCAGAGCTGGGCCTGTCCGGAGCCAGGAGTCAGGAGCTTCTTCTTGGTCTCTCACATGGATGGCAGGGGCCCAAGCACTTGGGCCATCTGCTGCTGCTTTCCCATACGCATTAGCAGGGAGTTGGAAAAGAAGTGGAGCAGCAGCAGGGTCTCAAACTGGTGCCCATATGGGATGCCGGTGTTAGAGGCAGGATCTTAATCTGCTGCACCACAAGGCTGACCCCTCTAAATTATTTTTAATACCTAATACAATGTAAATACTATGCAGATAGTTATTATTTTGTTTTGTTTAGGGAATAATAAGAAACTTTTTGGATTTTTTTTCTGAATATTTTTTATCTGCATTTAGTGGAATCTGCAGGTGTGGAATCAAGGGAATACGGAGGGCCAGTTGTATAAAATAAATATATGGTAGAGCTCTAGGACTTATTTATCTTAAGTAACTGAAGTGTTGGTCTCATTATTTTACAAAACTTAATAAAAATAGCATGCCATAAAAAAAGACACAGAGACTAATGGAATGGATAGAGAAGCCAGAAATAAACCCACTTATGTATAGTCAACTAATGTTCAGCCAGGACACCATTACAAAATGGTGAAAGAATCATCTCTTTAATTAGTGATAAATGAAAATTGGGTATCTACATGCAAAATAATGAAATTGGGCTCTTATTTTACACCGTATACAAACATCAGCTCAATAGGTTAAAGGTTTAAATATAAGACCTGAAATCTTTAAAAAGTTTTGAAAAAAAATTTTTTTTGATACTAGCGTAGTGACTCAGCTCTCTCCGTTTCTGTTAATACAGAATGTCATTGTTTGTCCTTCCAGAGCAGGTATTTGGGTGATTCTCTTTAAACATCTATTCTGCCAATCTCTGCCTTTTGATTGGCGTGCTTGATCCAGTCACATTGAAAGTTACTACTGCTCCCCAAGCTTGACCCCGCTCCTTCACTGCAGTGTTGCTGGTTAAGCTATGGCCTGTGATGCCAGCATCTCACATGAGTGCCAAATTGTCTCTTCCGATCCAGCTCCCTGTTAATATGCCTGAGAAAGCAGCAGCAGATGGCCCAAGTGCTTGGGCCCCTGCCTCCCATGTGGGAGACCCAGATGGAGTTTCAGGCTCCTGGCTTTGGCCTGGCCCAGCCCCCTGCCCAACCCCAGTTGTTGCCTCCATCTGA